>NC_140583.1:846284815-846884815 GCF_964204655.1 Triturus cristatus | reverse complement strand
TTGCCTTGTTGAAGCGAGAGGAGGAAAACCTCGTATCGTTTCAATAAAGCGGAACTGGATGGTAAAAATGGAGAAAAAAAATGATGTGGGGGTCTCACCAGTTCATTTAAATGAGCACACTGGTGGGTAATGTTCCGGGGCCAATCCTATTATTATATTAAGGGGTCTCTGCAGCACTGGGGAGTTTAATCTCACATGTAAATTAGGTGCAGGAGGGCACAGAGACGTTTCGCTGGCTAGGGGATCGACACCTCCCCGGGTATTGTTTACGAATTGTTCGGGGGGCTTCGAGGCCAACTCAAGACCCGGGATCGACAACCTCCAGGGCTTTACTTAAATATGGAGGGTGGGCCTTGCCAGTCCTTGAAACCTCGGTGGTCCTAGGCAGTGCCTTATTGGTTCTGAAATCACACGGGCAGTACTCATGGTGTTATAAAGTGATACACTCATAGAACTCTTGCGGTTGTACAATTACCCAGGCTTCATTTGTGTAATAGTGTGTTGGTTTATATTTGGTAGGTGCACCGGAAAATTAAACAAAATTTCCCTTATAACCTACTATCAACTGCCGATTTTCACAATAAACTACAGACAAGTGTTGTCAGAAAAAGAAGACCCATACACTCAGTTATTTATTGGTAAAAAAAAATAACTTTTATTAACACAACACAAATAAATGGAAATGTAACTTTATTAGAACAACAGTAAAACATGAAAGAAGTGGGTGGGACTCCTCCAGAAGCAGCGTAGAAAACCTGCAAGACAAAAAAAAAACATATGTATGTGTGCCATGTCTAAGAGAAAAAGAAAGGTAGTGAGAATGAACGGAGGAAAGTGAGAATGGGACAGAGAGCGAGTGGATGGAAGGGAGAAGGGGAGGGAGAGTGAAAAGAACAGAGGGAGGAGGATACAGAGCGCCGGCCTACTGCAACCAGCCCTCACTGTTCACCTCCCGCACCCGTATGTCTGGGACGCTAGGGGCCGCGAGAAAGAGTGCATTCCAGCAAGTCCTTAAAATGAAACAGAGATATGAATGAGGCCATATATTACATTATTATCTATGGCAACACCACTTGCCTGCACCAGTGCACCCAGGCTGCTGCACCCCAGCCCCTTCTCCCGCACTGTGTTCAATTGCAGCTCCTGCGCGCCGAGGCTTGACTGCTCACCTGCCACAACCGGTGTGTTCAAGGACGTGCCGGTGCGAGCTCCAACTCCGGGGTGCCGCTATCAGGGTGGCCCAGCAGGTCTCCGGTCGGGGACGGTGACTTGATACCACGGTGGAAGACATCAGAATGCCCAGGGCATCATCACGGGGTGAGCACCCGCTCTGCCCATTTTGGCTCCACTAACCCAGTGTCTGAAAAGGGGGAAAAGATATAATATTGGAAACGTCTTGAGGTAAATGAAGGTTTCTTTCAACGTTAATAGAGAACACCAGTTGAGTGCATCCTTCCTTCTTGAAGTACGATCTTCGAACTGTTAGCGGTAATCGTGGTTCAAAGAGGAGTTGGAGTGCATGAGAATGCACAAGGTTAAATAATATGTTATGCCAATGTTCACATACAAAGGAACAGAGCGCATGCTAGAAGTATAATGTGTGTGTGTAATGCAGTGGCGCAAGCCTGTGTGCATGTACACTTAGTAATTGGCTCACTACAGTGCCCCAAAAGCCAAAGCCACGTGTCTGTAGGGCAGCGCTGCCCGCTGGCTCAGGCCTACAGTACGGTCCAGCAGGTCCTTAAAATGAGACAGATATGTAACTGAATGAGGTCAGATATCACATCGGTACGCAGGGCAACATCGGTTGTTCGCACCTTTGCACACAGGCTGATGCACCCCACCCCTCCTGCAGCACTGCGCTCAACACGTGTCTGTAGGGCAGCGCTGCCCGCTGGCTCAGGCCAGAGAACACATTATTAAGCAGGGCAATATCGCTTGTTTGTACCTGCGCATCTAGGCTGATGCACCCCACCCCTCCCGCAGCATCGCGCTCATTTGCAGCCCCTGTGCACCCAGGCCCCACTGCTCACCTGCTGTCATTGTTGTGTGTCCAAACACGACGAGCAGCAGTGTTCACAATTCAGGTGCAGTGTTGATTGCGACGATGGCGTACGCCTCACCGATCGCTTTTTTATTGCGCATTGTGATATGCGAGGTGGATGCGGCCATATCACCTGAAGCAGTGTAGAAGAACTGGGACATGTGGCGTCGTCGTTATCCTATTTATATGTATGCAAAGTGGGCTGGGCTTGGGGGTGTGAATAATAGTTCCGGGGACCTGGGCGTTGTTCAGTTCCTGCCTGGCCAGGAAGTGTACTTATGTGTGTTTCTATTGCAGTTTGACGTCGCAGAATGCGCAATTTACATTAATGTAGCATGTACCGGGAGGGCGCCAACTATCGCTAATGAGATGCTATTCGAAAACATTGAATGGCCAACATCACATGTCATTTTCAAGGTTGTGCATATGCGCAGACACTCATGTGAATGGTGTGCGGTATTATTGAAAGTGTTGCAATCGCGAAGCGCACACATGTGAATGTGCCCGGATGGAGGGAGGATCAGCAGTGAGGCTACGTCATAAATAGTGATAACGTTCATTATAGTTAAGCAATGCATGCCAAACGTGAATCTGAAAGTCTCAAATACGACACACTACTATAACTACACACTACTGGTAAAGCCTGACAACAGAGAATACAGCAATACAAATGTACACATTACTGTTCACTGTTTGTCACATGTGATCTAGGATGTGCACTCTGCACGTGGCTGATGATACCCCTTCGGGCCAGCAACACCCAGGCCAAAAGGCAGCACAATAATGTGCACACACACACACCAGGGGCATCGTGTAACACACATTTGATTTTTTTTATGTAACGTTTGAGATGCATGGCGATCACACGTGGAAGGCTAATGTACAGACCATGAATATTGATCAAGATGATCGTTGCATGTTGTGTGTAGTAGAAGATATGTGTACACAGCAAAACAACTTTTCAAAAAAGCTCTCTAAGCAGAAGGGGTGTGTCTCTTCAAACGCTGTAGAGAGAATGACTAAAATGGGTGGGGTCCACCAACTGTTACAATGTAAAATATTATGAACTAATCAAAATGCTTTTTTTTAAGGTGACATGGCAATCGCGGATTGAGGGTGCAAGGAGGCCGCACCCGACAAGATTTTGATAAAATATATTTATCATAATATAGGTTTATTACAGTTAAAAATATATAAATGTTTATAATATTTTAGATTAGCGCTTGCTCTCAGACACAGTTTAAAGTTATTTAGATATAGTTTTGAGACATTAAAAAAACGAGGGAATGTCTATGACGTAACACAGGGCCTGGCAGCGTGCATTTGTCGCATATGCAACGCGCAGCGGGCGTGACCTCATACATACATGACGTAACGCGTGGCTTGGTACTGCGTACCCGTCGGATACCTATGTAGCAGCTGGCGCGAACTCATATATATATGATGTTACGCGGGACGCGGTGCCACGAATCCGTCGGATATGAAATGCGCATCCTTTACGAGTTTAGCAATATAGCGGATAGGATTTGCGCTGTGATGGAGCTTGGTACACTACCGGTATGGGAGTGCAGTTTTCTAAAAAAAAAAAAAAAAGATGTACATATTTTTGGGGAAGATATAAAACATTACTTAATTTGTAAAGTAAAAAAAAAAAAAGTATAATAGAGTTGCAAAATATTACAAAAAAATTTGGAAAAAAATAGGTTTTATAAACATTAAAATATGAAATTAACATTTAAATAACCTGCGAAATTCACTGAAAAAACCATAGGTTTTACAGACGTTATAGTTAGGAATTAGCATTAAAAAAACCTTTGAAATTCACTAAAAAAAACATAGGTTTCAGGGACGTTATAGTTAGTTGGACATTTGACTCATATAAAACCAGAGAAATTCGCCTGTTATAGTTAGTTGAGCTAACTATAACTCGCGCGCTCGCAATGCACTGCTGATGATGTCACATATTACATCACTGATGACATGGTCAGTGACATCACTGATGACATCTCAAATGACATCACTGATGACATCATCCACGTGATAATCTGATGCACATACTGATGCCCTAATATAAACTTTGATACACTCATTCTAAAATGCCGACTACAATTTTTGAAACTATATACACAACAATGCCATATACTACATACCACTCACTGTTTCCTAGGTCTACACCCACATCCAGTCACTTATACATGTAGTTACTCATCAATACAGTAGTATAATATACACTTATACATCTATACATGCAGTCACACTCCGCCGCTCATCCATAGAGTTAGTCACACACCTAGTCAGTAATGCAAAGAATCAATCACATTTCCATTTACTCATGCATACAGTTATACAGACCAAGTCCGTTATCTATAGACACACCATATTACTTATTTATAGAGATACTGACACATATTTACAGTCTTATACAATTAGTGATACAAGAAGTCACTCATTTATACACAAACTCTTCAAATAACTTACTCTCATGTATAGTCATTTATATAGTCCAACACTCACATATGTAGTTAGTCACACATATACCACAGAGACATTCATTCACTCACCAACACACCCATACACACAGTAACTCATCCATAGAGCCCTTTCCCAGATGCGCTTTTGAATCCATACAACCAGTGAATCACCCACTCAAACATCTATGCACAGTCATACACCCCCCACCCACCCATACAGACACTCAGGGACGCATACAGATACTCAGACAACAAATCAATAACCCATATAGATACTCATGTAGCTATTCAGCAACACATGCAGTTGCTTACACACCAATTGATAGACTAATACAGACTTTCACACAGTTTAGTCACTAACCCATGCATTCAGTAAGATATGTTCAATCACTCACTTATACAGTCAGTCACGCACCTACTAAATAATCCCTTCAGGCACTTGTAAATGCATTCATTCTTCAATACACCTTGGCATAGATATATATGAAAAATATTTAAACTTTATAGAAACATACATTCACTGGATGATGTCATCAGTGATGTCATCAGTGATGTCATTTGAGATGTCATCAGTGATGTCATCAGTGATGTCACTGACCATGTCATGATTGATGTAGTATGTGACATCATCAGCAGTGTATTGCGGGCACACGAGTTATAGTTAGCTCAACTAACTAATAACAGGCGAATTTCTCTGGTTTTATATGAGTCAAATGTCCAACTAACTATAACGACCCTGAAACCTATGGTTTTTTAGTGAAATTCAAAGGTTTTTTAAATGCTAATTCCTAACTATAACGTCTGTAAAACCTATGGTTTTTTCAGTGAATATATATATATATATATATATTTATATATATATATATATATCACAGAAAAAACCATAGGTTTCAGGCACGTTATAGTTAGGAATTAGCATTTAAAAAACCTCAGAAATTCACTGAAAAAAACATAGGTTTCAGGGGTGTTATAGTTAGCTGGACTTTTCACTCGTACAAAACCATTGAAATCCCCCCGTTATAGTTAGTTCAGCTAACTATAACTCGCGCGCCCGCAATGCACTGCTGATGACGTCACATATTACATCACTCATGACATGGTCAGTGACATCACTCATGACATCACTGATGACATCTCAAATGACATCACTGATGACATCATCCAGTGAATGTGTGTTTTTCTGAAAATTAAATATGTTTTATATATGTATATCTCAAGGTCGATGGAAGAATAAATGGGTATATAAGTGTCTAAATGGATGATTTGTTTTTGAAAAATTGATTGTGTAACTGACTGATTAAGTGTATCATAGTGAATACATGGCTTAGTGAGTAATGTTTAAATATGTAAATATCTGTATCAGTCTCTCACTTTGTGTATAAGTGGCTGCATGGGTTGGTGAGTAGCTACATGGGTGTCTATATAGGTTATTAGTTGGTTTTTTGAGTATCAGTCTGAGTGTCTGCATGGTTCGGTGGGGGGTATTACGTAGTGCATAGGTGCATGAATGAGTGACTCACTCTTTGTATGTGTTGAAGACAGCATGTGTGCAGGACTGTATGGGTGGATGAGTGTGTGTATGGGTGTGTTAGTGAGTGAATGACTGTCTCAATAGTGTCTTTATGAGTAACTACATATGTTTTAAACTAGTATATGTGACTATTGGTGTATATAAGTGAGTATATGTGAGAGTGAGAGATTGAAAGAGTTCCTGTATGAATAAGTATGTGTTTCTATAAATGATTGTTTAAAAGACTAAGTATGTGTAAGTTTCCGTAGAAGTAAGTGTGGTGGTGTGTGTATAACTGTATATGCAAATAAATGTATGTTTGATTCTTTATTAGCATGAGTGACTATGTGTGTGAGTAACTCTATGGATGAGTGGCATTGTGTAACAGGATGTATAGGTGTATGAGTACATATGATGAGTGAATACATGTATGAGTGACTGTATAGGACTGTTGGTGAATGAGTGGATGTGTATGTGGATCTTAGAATTACTGAAGAGGTTGTTGTAACTGGTATTGGTATGTCCATTATTTTGAAAAGTTTAGTCTCTATTTTTGAATGTGAGTATCAAAGGTTATATTAGGGTGAGAGGAGGTCTGCCACTCTATCACAAGGATGATGTCATCAGTGATGTCATTTGAGATGTCATCAGTGATGTCATTAGTGATGTCACTGACCATGTCATGAGTGATGTAATATGTGACGTCATCAGCTGTGCATTGCGGGCGCGCGAGTTATAGTTAGCTGAACTAACTATAACGGGGGAATTTCAATGGTTTTGTACAAGTGAAAAGTCCAGCTAACTATAACACCCCTGAAACCTATGGTTTTTTCAATGAATTTCTGAGGTTTTTTAAATGCTAATTCCTAACTATAACGTGCCTGAAACCTATGTTTTTTTCTGTGAATTTCAAAGGTTTTTTAAATGCTAATTTCTAACTATGCCTACAGAGATAGGACATGTGAAGAAAGAAGAAAAAATGCACAGAAAGAAAAAAAAGAAGTGCAGAAAGAAGCAACAGAAGTCCTCAAAGACGAAGAAAAGTGCAGGAAGAAGGATAACGTGCAGAAAGAACAAAAAGAAGAGCAGAAAGAAGCCTTGTTGCAAAATCATCCTGTACCCTCAACTTTTTCAGACGGATACTGGTGGTAACTGAGTCTGACTAACCAGTCCTAGAGCCAGTGCTATGTTAAAAGACACTTAGAATACAGTGAAAACACCTACATACACTAGGGAACATTATGCGTTGGGGTCCCCCTGTGATTAGCATGACCTCCTCTGTAAGACCCTAGTATATAATAGGGCAGGGGGATTAAAACTACCTCTTAAAACAGGCCACAGGGCGTTTTTGCACACTTTAACTCAGGCCCGTCCCCTCCCTTCACCACTGTGTAAACACGCCCTGTGACCGTTTTTAGTTGGGAGATTAAGTTCATTTGAATCCTGAAGGTCCCTAGGGTCCAACTAGCCCACTAGGTACCTCCAGTAAGTGCCACAGAGCTGCGTTGCAGAGAGGTGTAAAAAGTGGCACGGCCTGGACCACCTCTCTGCAATGCAGCTCAGTGGTGCTTACTGGAAGCACTTGGTGGGCTAGTTAGCCCCCAGGGGCCCTCAGTATTGAAGGAAAATTATATCCCCAATTTAAAACGTGCCATAGTGCGTGTTTGCACACGTCACCTCAGGCCCCGTCCCCTCCCTTCACCACTGTGTAAACGCGCCCTGTGGCTGTTCTAAGTTGAGAGATTAAGTCCCCTTGAATCCTAAGGGTCCCTAGGGTCAAACTAGACCACTAGGTACCTCCAGTAAGCGCCACAGAGCTGCGTTGCAGAGAGGTGTAAAAAGGGGCTTGGCCTCAGAACACCTGTCTGCAGCGCAGCTCCCTGGTGCATACTGGAGATGCCTGTTGGGCTAGTTGGCCCTCAGGGACCCTCAGTATTGAAGAGGAATTAATTCCCCAACTTACAACTCGCCAGGGGGCGCGTTTGCAGAGTGCTGCAAGGAGGGGGCGTGGCCTCCGGCACGATGCCAGTCTTTTATTTATTTTAATTTTTTAAGAAGGGGGGCTGTGTGGTTCCCCTTCTTATTCTAATTTATTGGCCCTGATGACCCCATCCCCCAGGGCCTGCCTCCTAATTATATTTTTTTGACCCCAATCCCCAGGGCCGGCCACTGTTTTTTATTATTTTTAAAAAATATATATTTATAGACACACCTAGGACATGCTGGACAAACCGTACGTACCTATCACCATGACGATTTGCGTGATATTCATTAAAAGGCGACTATGCATACAATGAATCCACGTGGAATGTATTTACACCACTAGTGAAGCTCTGACATGTCTGATGCCCTACCGTGCCTAATCCCGGTAGACACCCTTGTCGTTTATTTATACAAACATGGGTAGCTATTGACGGGCACATTTAATACACATGCACACCAAGCCATTCAAAGGGGATTCGACAAAAATTCGACCAAAACAATGCAAGAAACCCCCCTCACGGTTAATAAAACACACATCCACTGCCGGATGTGTAATACTTTTTATTTTACTCTCTGGAAAGGGGACAAACATCACTTGAGAGTCACAGCGCGCTCCTGGCAGAGCCCAATGCTGTGTTACACCCACCATTGCCTGCTGAGTGCCACACACCTCTGTGTGGTATTCCACTAGCTAGTGCATATGCTATGATACTCTCTAGCCCATGTGCACTGTAACACCACCCCGTGAATATGTCATGCCACACTTGTCTTCGCACGAGTTATATTGCCCCATCTAACGTGCCTTCCTCGATGCCTATGTTATAACGCACAGTGCTATGCCATACATATTACAATCTGGGATCCATATCTTTGTCACAGTGCATATGCAACGTTACACTCCCCAGCACACTCCAAGGCGCATATCGCATAGCACGCGCTAGTGCCTGTGCTATCTCGCGCTCTCCAATGAATCTGTCATTGCGTACAATGTATTGCATATTATATTTCATGCCCGGTTCATCTTATATCACACTTTTTGGTGCATAGTTTATACCATACACTATATCTAGTTTTCATTTTCAATCGTGCTCTCAGGACTATGTTCTATATAACGCTGTGTTCACCTACCCTTTTCACGGGCATTACATTTTGCGATAGGGGGTGGAGGGTCAGGGGGTGTTTCTGCCAAGTGAGCCCGGAGTCACAGTCACAAACGTCCTCTTCTTCCTGAATAAAAGTGAGATTATGCTGCATACTTGTTCATATTTTAAGTAGTTAGCACAGACACACATTTTAACCCCTTCCCCGCTCATGACGGAACCGCTCCGTCATGAGCCACGGTTGCCGTGTGCTCATGACGGAGCAGTTCCGTCATGCCACGACCGTTGGCGGCCGCTCCGCCCACGCGGCGCTGTTTCCCCGCCTGTGCGGGGGGAGAACGCAACTGGGCGGAGTCATGACGGAACCACTCCGTCATGAGCACAGCTCAACCGTGGCTCATGACGGAGTGGCTCCGTCATGAGCACAGCGCCACCGCGCTGCCCCCCCGCACCCCCCAGCGCTGCGGCGGAATTCCCGCCGCAGCGAAGGGGTTAAAAACAATAAAGTTCCTAATACCCACCTTCTCTGAACAGTTAGCTTGCTGCCCCATCCACCTCCTCCCTATCCTCTGTTGTCTGAATCCATGGACTAGCCTCCTCCCTCCTGCCATGCATGGTCTGATGTGCTGCCACTGCCCTCAATTTAGTATGATGTACCAGTCCACTCCTCCTGCCCTCCATTGCCCAATTCTATGCCCCCTTATCAAAATGGGGTTACCCTAATATGGTACTGGACCTGGGTATAATATAATACAAAAAACAATGGTCCTAGACCTACTTTAGAAAAGGATCAATCAATACTCCTTGTATTTCATAGAATTAACAATCAGTCATGAGCGTTGATCACGTGCAGCCGCACCCGCTCAAAGCAATGAATACAATAATATTTATGAACAGTAAAAATGCAGTACCCAATGTTTTGCTCAACCATGCATTTACTTCTTCATGCCAATGGTATACAATACTAATGTGAACGTTTTCATAAATCGAAGTAGTACAATCATAAAGCACTCAATGTAGAAGGTTGCTCCAGATGGAACGTGCGGGGAGAAAAGTGCTCAAGTGGAAAGGGGATGTGAAAAGACTTCAAAGTAGTGACATAGGAGATAGAGGTTGATATGTTCTAAACAGAAATGGAAACGGTTGTGATTCACCGTTCCTTCGGGACTGGCCACAAGTATAATCAGGATACAAATTTACATTTCATATCATACAGATATAATTTCTTATGATGCACGTTTTTTCAAGGAAACAGCATGTGTGGTCCAGGCCAGGTACTAGGGGCGTCGACGTTTCGATCCGTCTTGTGGCCGCAAGGGTAATTTAAACCTCGGCCGAAGGTTTAAATTACCCTTGCGACCACAAGACGGATCGAAACGTCGACTACTTCGATTTATGAAAACGTTCACATTAGTATTGTATACCATTGGCATGAAGAAGTAAATGCATGGTTGAGCAAAACATTGGGTACTGCATTTTTACTGTTCATAAATATTATTGTATTCATTGCTTTGAGCGGGTGCGGCTGCACGTGATCAACGCTCATGACTGATTGTCAATTCTATGCCCCATCATTGACCTCCTGCTTAAACTCTGTGCTTAGCTTGCTGCCCCTATTCTCCTTCCCCCTGCCCTCCGATGTCTTTGTGCATGCCCCTGCTCCATCCTTTTTGCCCACCATGTTCCATGGACCTGCCACTCCTATCTACTCTGAGTGTTCTGTTGAGCTGCCACTCCCCTCCCACCTGCCTAGAATTGTCAGATGACTGTAACCTGTCCCTGCCACCTCCACCCTGCCTGTCCACATGCCATGCCCCTATCCTCTTCCTCCTGTCCTACATGGTCCATTGTACTGCCACACCCTTCTGCCCTCCCTGGTCTGTTGTGCTGCAACTGCTCCTCCTGCCTGCCCCGTGCGGTCTGTTGTGAGGCCCCTTCCCCTGAACTTTCTTGTCTGTGCACAGGTCCTGACCCTCCCTTCTATCCTCCATTGTCCTTTGTGCATGCCCCTGCACCCTCCTTCTTGCCCATCATAGCCATTGTGCTACCACTAACCCTCCCACTTGCCATGCATGGTCTTCTGTGCTGTCATGGCCCCTCCCACCTTCCCTGTTTGGTCAGTTAGCTGCCCCTGTACCCCTCCCACCTTCCCTCCATGGTCTGTGTGTATGCCATCACAGTCTCACTGTTGCTCTTCATGGTGTGTCTTGCTTCTAGTGCCCATCCTGCCTGACCTCCATGGCTATCTTGCTGCTCCTGCCCTGCCCCCTTGCCCCCAGCCCTCTGTTTACATGTGCAGACCCCTACTCCCTCCCTCCTGGCTTGTCTGTTCCATTGTAATGCCCCTGATCCATCCCTCCTGCCCTTTATGGTCTGTTATGCTGCAGCTTCCTCTCCTGTCTGTCCATTATGGTCCTGCCTCTTGCCCCTCCGTTCTCTGTTGTCCATGTGCATGGTCCTGTCCCCTCCCTCTTGCTTTCTATGGATTGTTGTGCTGCACTCCCGTCCCGCATGCCCTGTGTGGTGTATTGTGCTGCTGCAAACCCTGATGCCTGCCCTGCAGGGTCAGTTTGGTGCACCTCTCCATGTCCCTCCTGTCCTCTGTTATCCAAGTCCATGTCCCTACCCCATTTCCTTCCATGATCCAATGTACCATACTTGCGAACATTTTGAACTTGGTAAGAGGGAGATTTTGAAAAAAAACTGGGGTATTGATTTTCCCCTTTGAGTTACATTGAAAAAGAGGAGATTGTAGACAGGAGACAGATAAAATAAAGCCCATTTGAGCTTAAAAACATTGGACGTTTCCTGGCTGAATTGGGTCTGTTGGCATGTATGGTTGTACTACCATTGCCTCTTCCTTCTGCCCACAATGGTCTATTACATTGCCACAGCCTCTCTTGCAAGTCCTGTATTGTTGGTTTGTTGCTCCTGCCCCCCTTTCCACTGCCCTCCATAGTCTGTTGTGCTGCCACGGCCCTTCCTGCCTGCTCAGTGTGGTTAAATTGTTGCCTTTGCACCCTCCTACCTGCCTTCAATTTTTAGAGTCCGTGCCCCTGGCCTCTGCCTCTCAACAGTATCCTAATGAACAACTAGATTGCTAACATTCTATATTTATTACAAAAGTGTGGAACGCCTGACGTCATCTTGATGTAATCAAAACTGTAATACCTAGAGCATTTCCTTTAGAAATTAAATATATGAGAGGGTCTTATTGGCATCAAAATTATGGTTAGTGCTCTAAAAGACTAAAATAAGGACATATTTTCTGAGTTTTCAAATAGCGAGAAAGCACTTTTAAATTATTTGTTACCTTTATGTTTTTTTATCCAGTTGACCACTTGATTTAATGTTGCACTTAGGGGAGAGGATGTGGTGTTACTTCCAGAACTGCAGACTTTGCAACTGGGGAACCAGGTTGGAGTTTCTGCTTCAGCTCGACATTCTGTGATTCTGGTCAAATCACTTAGTCTCCCCATGTCTACAACCAAAATGAATTTGTTCTTGAGTGATGTAACCAATGCTCATGTAAAGCACTCCAATACCTGACAAGTCTGCACTATATAACACTGCAAAAACACAAAATAATAAGTGTTTTGCACACTTCTGTCATTGGGCTATATTTGGGCTACATCTGGGTGATTTTGGGCTACATTTGGGCTCTTTTGTCTCCGGTGGCCATCTTGGGAGATTTATTTGTTATGAAGTTTCCTAATTTCCTCATGTACTGCAGTCTCCTCAGTAGGAAATGCTTTCAGTTTTTTACTTTGATTCCATCATGAAGGTATTCAGATATGTCACACATTTGCCATAAATTCTGAATGTTAGCACTCTAGTTGCTCATTAGATCACTGCAGTAAAACTACTGTTCACCATGGAAGTCTGCTCCTGGTATTAAAAGTGCATGTTTCAGTCTGCATGTCAGAATTTTTTAATGAAATAGAAGAGGATTTGAGAAGTCACTCAAAATGTGCCCTCATTTTCTTTCTTCAGCATTAATCATGATTTCTATGGCAAAATGAACCCCTCATTGTGTTCCTTTTTTAAATTAAATGTTTTAAGTGTTACGAGTTTATTCCAATCAAGATGGCTTCAGGTGTGCCATACTTTTGTCATAATGAAGACAGTAAGCGCTCTAGTTGTTTTTAAGAACACTCTGGTACATTCTGTCATTGGGCTATACTTGGGCTACATCTGGGAGATATTTGGGCTACATTTGGTCTCTTTTGTCTCTGGTGGCCATCTTGGCAGACTTATTTGTTATGAAATTTCCTAATTTCCTCATTTACTGCAGTCTCCTCAGTAGGAAATACTTTCGGTTTTTTACTTTGATTCCAAAGGTATTCAGATGTGTCACATATTTGCCATAAATTCAGAATGTTAGCACTCTTTTTGCTCATTAGATCACTGTAGTAAAGCTACTGCTCACCAGGGAAAACTGCTGCTGGTATTGAAAGTGCATGTTTCAGTCTGCATGTCAGAATTTTTTAATGAAATAGAAGAGGATTTGAGAAGTCACTCAAAATGTGCCCTAATTTTTCTTTCTGCAGCACTAATCATACTTTTTATGGAAAAATGAACCCCCTCATTTTGTTCCTTTTTAAATTAAATGTTTTAAGAGTTACCACTTTAATCCAAGCAAGATGGCTTCAGGTGTGCCATACGTTTATCATAAGTAGGACTGTTAGCGCTCTAGTTGTTCTTTGGAACACTCTGGGAAGCTGCAGTAGAACACAAAGTAATCAACTGACAGTCTCTGCCCTTGTTGGATGTACATGTTTTACTGAGAATGTCAGACTTCATTCTCACATGACTGAGAAAGATAATGTGAATTTACAGAAAATAAGCTCTCAGTTTAGCTTATAGATCACCTTCCAAACCTCTGTGGGAAAAGCATGAGAAAATATTTTTCTCTCAATCATGATATCCCAGCAGAAGGCTTTTTCACATGGTGAAATCACCTTAGAACATACCACAATTCCTAAAATGAGTATGGTACCATCAACAAATGATTTATAATGTAACTAAAGTCTTAAAACCTTCTATTAACTGCAATGCTTTTTAATGAGGTGCTATCATGTATATTGGTCCCAAGATGGCTGCCAACACTTCTTGGATGAAGTGCTGACAGCCAATCAGATCTCAGGATGAGATGTGTGGTTTGGCTCCGCCCACATATATATATGATTTTACTTTTGATTTTCTCAGGAACTACTGAACAGATTGACACTAGACCTGCAAAAGGCACATCCCTGACCTGGGGACTACCTCTCTGCCAAATTTCAAGTAATTCTGTTCAGCCGTTCGGGCTGTACCTTGGACTAAAGGTCCCTATGGAAAATTGCATGGGGAAAACGCGTTTTGGGACCCCCCTTTTTTCTCAGCCCCCGCTTGACGAATCCCCCCGAGACTTTAAGGGTAGGAGCGGAGCGGAGCGGAGCGCCCCACCTATTTTGAAAATTTCGCGAGGATTCGTCAACCGGCGCCAAAGTTATTCCAAATAGAATGTTGCGGATTTCCTATGGAAACACGGTCCTAACTATAACTATCTACTGGCGACCGCCAGTAGATTATATACACACATATATATGTTAGGGCAAGGGCATTGGGTGTTTTTAGTGTTTAGGGTGGATGTGGGTTTTTGGGTGACAAGGGGATTTTTAGGGTCTAGGGTGGGTGTGGGTTTTTGGGTGGCAAGGGTATTTTTACTGTTTAGGGTGAGTGTGGGTTTTTGAGTGGCAAGAGTATTTTTAAGGTTTAGGGTGGGCCTGTTTTTTTGAGTGGCAAGGGTATTTTCAGGGTTTAGGGTGGGCATGGGTTTTTGGGTGGCAAGGGTATTTTTAGGGTTTAGGGTCGGAATGGGTTTTTGAGTGGCAAGGTTATTTTTAGGGTTTAGGGTGGGTATGGGTTTTTGGATGGTAAGGCAATTTTCAGGCTTTAGGGTGGTTATGGGTTTTGGGTGGCAAGGCTATTTTTAGGGTGTAGGTGGGTATGGGTTTTGGGTGGCTAGAGTATTTTTAGGGTTTAGGGTGGGTATGGGTTTTTGGGTGGGAAGGGTTCAGGGGTTGTGTGTACTTTATATAAATTAATATATACACACACATACATATATATGTATGCATGTATGTGTGTGTGTTTGTATATATATATATATATATAAATATATATATATATAAATATATATATATATTTATATGGTTTATACTTACCTGTAAAATATTTGCCTCACATATGTCTTTACCACGAAATGTAAGTATTTTACAGGTAAGTATAAACCCTTTATAATTGCCTGGAAAATACTTACATATTCGGGGTTTATACTTACCTGGAAAATACTTACATTTTCGTGGTAAAAGCATGCGTGGTAAAAGCGTATGCCTGGTAAAAACATTTGCGGTAAAGGCATGTGTGGTAAAGATGCATGAGTTCTAATGATGGCTTTGTAAAGGCATACGTGGTAATGCCATTTATGGGTCCGTCATACATCCGTGTTGGGGTGGTGCATAAATGTTGCTTTAGTTTTTGCTATGACCGAATGTAGAGTGAGAGACAGAGTAGATACCCCAGATTCAGTGACAGGTCAGTTGTCAGGAACCCCCTTTGATAATAGAGAAATACAGTGCATGGAGGTTTATGCCTGGTGAAAAGTAAAAACTGACTGTCAGGAGCTCTCAGAATATGTCAGTGTTTGCAATGCGACTCGTTAGCGCATATTTGAGCCCGGTTTTATGCGTACATTAGATTTTGCGATTCGCAAATTGAGAGTCGCTATAAATCTCAAATTGCGAGTCGCAAATTCTGATGGTCGAACTTGTGGCCCTAGATCTCTCTTCAACAGTAAATAGCGCCATTAACAGTCCGGACAAGTTTTCTGATAACCAGCTTTAATACAAAAAATACTGAAAAAGACAAATATCGTTGAAAGGAGAACAAGATAGAAAGTTCTATAATTTAATTAAATTAAAATTGACTAAAATCAGGCAACAATAACTATGAGTGAAGCTGTTGGTAGCACATTTCCATAAACTTTAAAACATAACTCCGAGCACTTTAGATCAGCTATGATCAGCTATGATCCGAAGTAAAGGATTTTAGATATGACATTTTTGCTTCCTCTTGCAACTGATACAAAACGTCCACAGTTTTATTCTTGGATGACTAAAAATTGAACTATTGCATTCACTGACATTGTACAGCAGAAGAGAAGAATTATTACCACTCATTAGGCAATGAAGCAATGCTAATATTGGTTTCTTTATTCTGTAAGACCATTACCGAATCTAACATCACTTTTATTCGGAGTACATGAAAAACTAGGACAGAAGAATAGTAGAAGGTCTTCTTTATTACAATATCATTATAATCAACTGCAAATGTGATGGATCATTCATCTAAGCATCTCTAGGGGGCATGCCCTCTACAAAGCAAGGATGGAGGGTGTGATACTGTCAAACCTAATTAGTCTGTTCTCTCCCTGCCTTGTTCAGGTGCCTTGACAAGAGTTACTTCTCATTTGCAAGCAATCTTCGAACATGTATGTCAAGCAGCAGTGCCCGCTGAATTAAAACGCAGAAGCCAAATTGTTATTCATGGCTTGGAAGCGACTTTTCATCCGTGCGCGACAAATTATGTCAAAGTCATCATGTTGTAATATTGTGTTCAAAATTGCCTTACTCCAAGTCACAGTATGTTGTTGATGTATATTACTGAAAGTAATGTTGTAAGACAGGGTAAAATAAAATACAATTTATTGATGATTTTAGAATAACTCTCATGGCTTATACCCAAAGCATTCTCTCCAAATTGTAATGCCACCTTAGTATTGTAAACTCAAATACTTAACAGAACCTCGCTCTCACTTTTTTTTTTGTTTCGTATTGGCCTTATCTCTGCAGTCCATATTGCGCTTGTACTTTCATTGCATTTTACATTTCTATAGCACTTAAAAAACCTTAATGAGACAGTGAAGGGCTCAGATTAGCACTGATACTTGGGCACCCTTTGAAAATGTATGGGTGGAAGGATGTTGGAATGCTGGTTAAAGTGCATGTGGTTCAGAAACTGTGCATACATACTTACCAATTTAAATGTACACATCCTAGTCTGGGCCTGTTAATAAAGTGTTGGAAAGAGTTGAAGACAGACCAATTCTATTCATTTGGGACGATATTAAGATCCAACATTTGGCAGACTGATTGGAGGAGGCAATTTTATCGCTTTGGGACTTTATTGATTAGAGGAACCCACACTAATAGGGCATGCCTTGAGGGCAAAATTCTGGTTGGACAAAAAAATCTTGTTGAAGGAAGAGGGGTCCAGTCATGTGGGTTGCTCATTCAGATATACACATTGGTTTAAATGTGAAGAATTGCTTTTGTCTACTTATATAATGTTCTCCAGCATCATATTAGGTGCATTTCAAACCAGATTATTTGTTTTCCAAATAAACATCTTGGAGTTATGATTATTTTAAGCACAATGGTCCCCACATTGTTGTGGATATGTGTACCATCTTGCCCTTTTCAGACTGTTTTGGCTTACCTTGTCTTTTTTCCTGCAGTGTCCTTGACATCTACGACCTTTAGAGATATTCTTGAGCCCATTTGCTGTTCCAGCAACAGCGCATGTATGGCTTTGCTGAGTTAAGGGTGCGCCCAAAGGAACTCCAATCCAATGTGAAGGGTCTCTGGTGGTTGATGTAGGAATATGTGCCCTTTTACATATACCTCTGGGAGAGGTGTTCACTCTATTGTTATAATCTGTTCAGTCACCACACTTGGAGTCCCTCACTTGCAGTTGGGAGCGTGTTGTGGAGTTTCCACGCATATATTAAATCCCTTCATAATTCTTCTAGCATTCAGAAAGCCCTTAAAGGCTTGCCTCTTCTTTACTTGTTAACTGTTTCACTTCTTATTCTGTTTCCCTACTCAGGTAGCGCCATGACGCCCTTTGAGCAAGCAACCGCTTTATAAAACTACTTAACACAAAATAAAGTTAAGGTTACGCTCATTTAAATGTATGTGCTCTTGGCCTGCACATCAAAGTCCCCATATTAATTTCAATAGTGTCTGTCTGGGGTTTGCTTGCAGTGTACTTTGATCCCATAGATTGCAACAATACCTGGAATAAAGGAATATGCATGATGATGCAGTGTTCACACTTGAGCTGCCCTGCAACTGCTGGACCCCGCTTGGGGTGCCTGGCTGATATTGTCCCAGATCACTGCACAGTAAACATTTACTAGCCATCAACCTTCCAGTGTAGCAAGAACCATAGCAAAGCACCGGGGAGGAGTGAAATATGAAGTTCACACATCTTTTAGTAATAACTTGGTTTGTGGCAAGAAATCCACATTTTCAGAAGTACTGTCCTGACATAATCTCTTGGCTATTGTAAGGAGGCTCTTGCCAGTCATCCCACTCCCGCCTCAATTATACCTCGTCACACGGCAGTGAATTCATCAGGACTTACCTCGGCCCACCACATGAATCTCAGACTGTGAGGCAAACGTTGTGTGGTATGTGGCCCGTGACACCAGTCACTCAAAATGCAAGCCAGGCGCTGGTGGCAATGCCATAAACCCCTTTACAAGCCTGGGCTACATTACACAGCCGGACTAGCTGGTCAGCCATTTTGTCTGATGCCCTGGGATAGCCGAAGCGGTACAGAAGGGGGTGGTGATGGACGGAGCATCAGAACCAATCAAACACTCACACCCAGTCAACAGATCTGGGTTTGATCCATCACCGTTCTTTAGCCCACTCTGCCACCCCAGTTCAGACATGGCCATATGCAAATCAGTCTGACCCTGTGCCTCATGGGAACAGTCCAGCCCGAACTGCCAAGCCATGCCTTCCCTGGACCGGAAACAAGTTTCCTAGGACCGGTTTCTGGCATTTCAGCCGTCTTCAGCCAGGCTTGCTTGAATCCAGTGGCAAAGTGAGCAAGGGACTCAAGTCTGAGCATACCCTGCCAACTTATGGCGAACAAAGCGGTACAGAAGGGGGTGGTGATGGACGGAGCATCAGAACCAATCAAACACTCACACCCAGTCAACAGATCTGGGTTTGATCCGAAGGCACCACACACCCAACCACGCTCACTATTCCAGAACTATACAGAGCACAGAAGGAGAGGTCCGGCTCCTCGTTCCTGGCAGCATCGAAGCAGGGTTCAGTTCCATCCTTTCATGCTGGGAGTGCCTAGCTGCGCACGTCTATTCCTTATCCTGAGCGCCAGCTTAATTGATTGTACTGACACTGGTTCTTAGAACGTTTATTCACATAGCTCCGCCTCTGCTTAAGGGGGTAATTTCCTAAAAGAAATACTGTAATTTCATTGAAAGATCCTTTGTGTTTGCTGTCCCTGGTGCAAGTGAACTGATGCTTGAGACGAGTTTAGAGCTTTTAAACACATTAAGTAAGGAAATCTCACTGGGTATGGTGTGAACTCTTGAACCTGGGTTCATGGTAAACTCTTGAACTCTTCACATTTAGAACCCTTGACACTCTGAACTCTTGAGCAGCTGAACTACACCCGATCCAAGCTGCTTTGCTTGGATGCATCGCAGTCCGTGAAGCTCATTTTCTGTGCTAGTTCTGTACTGTCCTGCCCCTCGTTCTTCTGCAGGATGAAATCAACCATTGTCATTCAAGGCCACCCTGATGCAGAACTGTACAGAGCGCGGCACAGGCATTCTGGTATGTTAGTGTTGTAGTGATCTGATAACGTGTAACACATAGTGGACTCAGAAGACCATATCCATAGATTTTAACATTTTGTTTTCGTTTCCTGATCTGATTCTACAGGGCATACATTGGCCAGATTCCTCCTTCACTTCCTCAGCAGTCATTAGGGACTCTTTTTATAAGGTATGAAAGCTTTGGCAGCAATGCAAACCCACCTCCATGTCTAGATGTGAAACTCATAAACTTTTCTTGTCATTTCTAGTCTCCTTCCCTACGATTCCTTCCCTAATCCCTTTGCCTTCATCTGGCCCCTCTGAAACTCCCTGATGTTATAATACCTGGTGTCCTGTGCCAGAAGGGTGGCCCTTTAGAGAATTGTGCTAGCCCTGTGGACATCAGAGCACCTGACAGAATACTGAGCCCATAGATGTTGTCATCCGAGCAAGTACTACCCCGCAAAGGCCAGCCTGTATGAGGTTTTATGAGCCCTGACCATGGGGCAGCAGGATCTCACCACCACTTGGAATGGCGTGGCGGCGTTGTCAGCTAAGTTAGGCCAGATGGAGGCCCACGTGGCACCTTTCCCCATGTAAGTGTACAAACATTTATATAACATTAAGCCACAAAATAGAATTGAATGCTAATTCCGCAAAGGAGATAGAAGATGGATGACAGCAAAAGCTAAAATGTGTAGAGGTTAAATATATTATAAACCCAGCTATGGTAGGAGATCGCTATTGGTGCTATGTGGAATACGTCAAATTGTTAGATCATGAACTTTACAGAAAACACCATCCGTGCAATTTTCATTTGGACAAAGACCTTTAGTCTTCCCCAAGTAGGTATCAAAGAACATTATAATTGAGAGACTCTAGAGGGGCCAAACAAATGTGATTGCACACAGAATATACATAAGACTGCAACCTGGAATAAGGGTAGTTTTTGGTTCATGCACTATAAATAACATGCAATTATCTCCCTGAAGATGTATGCCAGAGAATGCAGAAAATATGTGTCAGAGTATTATTGCCGGCTAGATGGCGGTGGCCAAATGCAGGTAACATTTCTGATAGCAAAAATAGGCATTGAAAATCGATGCCCAGAGTTTGGGTATATTGTCCCAACTCCCATATTTGGAATTTCTAAAAGACGTGGGAGTTTTCTCAGCACTGTAGAAATAGATTATGCTATTCGGTGAAATACCGGCAACTGTACCATGCCACTCTTAGAGTCATCAAATAATAAGAGAAAATCTGACCTGTGCTGGAAGCACCCTTTAAAAATTGTAATGATGTTCTCCTTACCTTTAGTTCAAATGTTCATATACGACAAAAAGAGGCACTTGAGTATGCATTCAAGTTCCATCTTTTCCACAGTTACTTCCTATTCAGTCATTATGATTTTTTCCAACTATTGATTGCCAACACTTATTTTGCAATAGAATAATATCCCTTCAATATGGCGACAAGGGAGAAAATCAACAAAGGATAATTACAAAAATAATCTCTGACTTGATCCAAAAACAAATTGATTGTTTAAACTTCACTACTTATAAAACAAGAATTGATATAAATTATCAAAACAAATTAGGAATAAAAATTAACACATTATAATTCCTAAGGAGAAGGCCAGTCCCTTTACAAATCTTCAATAGGAGGAAATCATGGCAATCTGTTATAGAATATTCCTTAAACATTCTTGTTTACGAAAAGATTATTCTTTATATCTAGCTCTTTTAACCAAAATAATGTTTACTAAAGCCTACCAATTGGATTCCAACCTCATCAAACATAGTATATAATATACAACTATCCACTGGCAGAAGCTATCATTTACACGGGAGACAATATCTAAAAGTTTTCTTGGAAATATACACAAAGAATAGGTAGAGCTAAATCCCATGTTTTTTATCCAGTTGTAGGTAGTAAAACTTCAAACAGGCAAGGCAGATGTTCTAGATAAAGCTGCGTATTAATGTGCCAACCTGGAGAAAAACATTTGTTATTATTATGATAGGAACATTTGAAAATACAAAAATAAAAAGAGGTAAAACTGGCTTTTATAACCAACGCAACTCTGTCAGTTATTGAGAGAGGAAGGGCTTTCAATTTTAAAAAAAAAGCTTAGATACCATGTCTACAGTAGTGACATAATTTAACTTAAATAAGTCATTATAATTTGGTGTGACCTATATACCTATATACTTAATTGGAATGGTAGGATATACCTTTGAGTAAGACTCTGGGGTGAGCATCTATAGAATCCTTAAATAAAAGAACCTCAAATGTCCCTTGATTAATTTTATACCCTTCAATAGCTGTACATTTTTGGATGTTCTCTAACAAATTATGAATTTTGGGTTTCTCTGCTCCCATGCAGACACCTGAGACATTGGCATACAGCATTAATTTTGATAGGCCGGAAGAGATCCTATGCTCTGTACAAATGGCTATCACTAACGGCTCAATAAAAAAAAAACAAATAGAATTGGGGACACCAGACACCGCTGTCGGATTCCCCGCCAGGTCTTAATTCTCCCTGCTTCTGATGAATTAATTGTATAACTTCTTAAGCACTGTTATAAATTGCTGAGGGAATGAAAAGGCTTCCAAGTTGCAGAAAAGTGGTTGCCAATTTACCAGTTGGGATGCCTATTCCAGCATCAAACATCAGTATAGCAGCTTGGAATCTATTCTGCGAAAAAGAGTCAATAGCCTGATTCAAAAAGCGGGTGTTGGCTGACAAAGACTTATTTACTAAAAACATTTTGGTTCAGATGAATCAGGCTTGCAGCAGCTACTGTAACTCTATTAGGCAGAATTTTCATAAACAATTTATAATCCAAATTGAACAAACTAATTGGACGATAAAAGGTAGGACTGTTCGTGAGTGTCTTTTTTTCAAAATGCTAATACCAATAGCTCGACAAACAAAGCTTTAGGCTCCTCTCCCTAAGGAATTCATTTGAGCAATTCCACCAAAGATTTTATAAACCTCAGTTGGTAAATCATTGCTGCTTCCACCTTTACCGTGCTTACAGCTGTCTATGCTCAACTTGATTTCTTCTGCAGAAAAAAAAGATCTGGCTTTTCCTCGATTGACAAATTAGGAACAGAAATTTTCTGCAAACATTATGAAATGCAAGTTTGGGTCTAAGGGCACACCTACCTTCTAGGTGACTGTGTAGTGGTCTAAAACTGTCCTGTGTATTTGATGATTAAATGTTCCTACACATATGTTTGAGTGAATTTGGGTAAATTCCAAGAATGCATGCTTTAGATTCAGTATTCATATTTTCAAAGACGTTCTTATCTTTCCTGGTCTTGCAGTCAAACACAAACAAAGTACCATTTTCACAAATCTTTACACCGAATGAACGTATAATTATCGCAAGCCTTCATGTCTTGAAAATCCTCCCTGTAGGACATTTTCTTCAAGACTGTGACCATTGTCTAAATTATGTGAAACATGCCACCACTAGTTCTAACACTGTTGGCAACAGGTTGTCCAAAACAGTTTGAAAAGACAAACCTGAAAGTATGATATGCATTCTCACATTTTAAATCATGACTAACAAATTCTTTTGCTTGTTGAAAACATATTGGGACTTGATCTATAAGGAGACTCCGCAGCATCCTTTGAATACCGAAGAAATTGTAACATGAAGCAAAAAGTATTCATCACTCAAACTTTCTGACCCACAGACCGTATTACTCTGATAGGGCACAACTGGCAAAACATAAACATGCCTGCACGGTCTTATCAGGGTTTAAATCAGGGATATCTATCGTGAACCTATGCAGTACTATGGGAAAAAAGATTGGGTGAATTGGCCTTTTTTGCATCAATTACTAGATTGGCGCCACTCAAACGACAATACAACATGCAGGGTGTGTGGGTGCATCCAAGAGTTGACTGAGCACGTGACGTGTGTCTGCCCTGCCCTACTCAGCGACCGAAGGACGTTGCTGCGGGGTGAATGGAACAAACTTGGTGTTCGCTTCTGCCGTTAAACCATTTTAGCAGCCATGAGCCCAGAGAACACAATGCTCAACATCCGGTTCACCAAGTTTGTCACAAGAGCGGCAAAAAGGCTCTCGCAGTGGGAGTGCCAGCAATCAAATCTTCACTGCATTGCACCAGGTGGGTCTCTTTCCACTTAATACGCAGTTAACTGTCACCTTCTCTCTGAACCAATTTGTTAGCGGCCCTGCATGGCATATCGGCTGCTCATTCCCCTGCATGGCTTCGAGTTTCGTCAGGACTTGAGAGTTTTTCCTCCTCTATGCAGGGATTATCCTCCTTTCAAATAGAGCTCCGAAGTGAATGGATTTGATAGTCGGACTTTTTTTATGGACTAGTGTCATCCATTTCTTTGATTGTGTTTTAAAAAAGATCTTTTTTTAGCAACGTAGCTACTTTGTGTCCCTGTTGGCACACATTTCTTATAGAAAACTCATGCTATTAGGAAAATCATGCCTGGTGCCCTCTTGGCTTTATGTAATTATGTACCGTCAAATACTTTTGTAATCACCTAATCTTTTTTCATATCATTTTATCATCAGACCGTTTTTCTCTTGTAAGGATTTTAATTAATCGAACAATAAAGTGCTTTCCACCTCAGTAGTTTGGGAATTTAATTCACACAGAAACTAATGTATTTATGGAGCAGAGGCAAATAGTTGTACCTGGTTATGGCAACCAGAAAGATTGGTTCCTCTTTGACGAGCCTTGTTCATAGATACACAGAAGAGCCTCTACAAAACCACCCTGCTTACATGAAGTTGTACACAAGCAGAATGAGAGCGAGTTGGCATGCTGTGACATTTCGCACATGACGGTGAGACCCAGAGGGGTTTACCCTGAATAGTTTTTACATGAGAGGAAGCAACACCTCACCTTTGTAGCTTGTCGACAATCAACATAATAAAGAAATTGAATGGCGAACCCGTATTCATCAGCATCCGGATAAGTTAATTGTGCATAATTAGAATATACTCTACAAAATAGCAAGGAAAACAGTAATAAAACGTCAAATCTAATTAAAACTCTATCAGACAAAGTAAAAAAAAGAAAGTAAAATAAGACATATAAACAGGGGCTAGCCCTTCGAGAAACATCCTTCACGTGCTACCAGGCTCTAGAAATACATTTTGGAGTGCAAATAAAAACCCACTACTGGGTCGGTTGTGGAGTAGAGGATGGATTAGCATCCCTCGCAGACCGAATCTCAACTCGACTCCAAAAGAGTGTATTCAAGCCAGGCTTGCCTGAGCTGACCTACCAGGAGACTAAGAGAGCACAATGAATAATGTCACAAAACCGCTCCTGGAGCACACATTTCCACTCCTCCAGTGACTTCTCTTAAAATATGACCCTGGTGGATTCAGGGTCTGGCTCATGTGAAAGTGTGAATAATGACTTCATATCTGAGACTTTGGAGTTACAGAGGGATGCCTCTCGAAGTCAGGTGATGGCTTTCATTCCAAAAAGGGCAAGGCTAGAGTTTGGACACTAGTCTATTAGTAGACCATGTGATGCCTCAGGACCACGCCATTTAAAGCGTCTTTACTCTCTGCCTCTGCCCAGACCATTAAAACTGTGGAAAGTCCAAAAAGAGCACATTGCCAGTCAGGCCAGAAGATCTTTACCTTGAGTCATGCAAAGACTCTGTCATTCCAGGTTAGTGGTGCTCCCAAAAAGGAGCCAAACTCACTGCACTAGAGCCTGAGCCAAACATTTCTTGATAATGCAAATAACTCCTTGTTTATCCCTACCAATAAGCCCCGGACACAATCAAGGAGCATCCACCACATTAAAGAGAAACAGTATACGTTGTATGGAAATCGTCAGTTCCCCACAACTCTGCCCCGGAAGCTGCTGGCTCTAATCTAGGTGCAACACACAACCATGATCCCAGCTACCACAGAGCCTTTGTATTTGGAACTGGACTGGGCACACAGAATGATAACTGACTTAGAGCCACTTGGGCCCTTTCTAAGGTGACCACGTCACTCCTGATTAATATGGACACTGCCTCCAGGCCTGCACTTACCTACAAATCATTTGTTTCATTTGCGTTAGTGTGATTAGTACAATTGAAACAAAACACGCCTACAGCTCCCAGAATGTATTAGGCAATAATACAAGAGTCCAGGACTGGAAACAGTGTCCATAATGACCTGGCGGGAGGTGGTTATGTTATCAATTTCTGTTTGTTTGACCCAAATACCTGTATGAGAAAAGCAGACACCCACGTACTCACAGGCCCTAATTATTTACAGGATCTATCCCGCTGAAATAAACTATAAATCAATATACCCTAGGCTGATTACCACACCCATCAACACTGAAATGAACCTTTTGTCCCTTCACAGTAGTTCCAAGTACTAACAGCATAGATCTCAGGGACCTTGGGGCCCTCAGGTAAAGTACAGTGCCATGTGCAAACTAGAGGAAGGAATTGCATCTTCCAAACAGTAAGGACACATCCAAGGTGGTGTTAACCAAGGCCTCCGCCAGTTAATTAATATAGAGGTTAAAAACTGCTCAGCTGTCCTCATCTCCTGTAAGGGAACCGTGCTGAGCTATTCCGTTGATGGCTGCAAAAGGCTGAAAAATCCCTCAACAAGCTTTAACTACTGCAATGTCATCCACCACAAACGGTGATCTAGGGGGTCAAGGGTCTAAAGCAGTTCAATGAAGCCATGGTAAAGAGGTCCTTGCTTAACAAATTCATACTTGAATCTAATCAGATACAGCAAAGACTACTCAAAAGTATCTGCACATTCAATGTCAGTCAGAATGTTGCCAGGTGTTACCTATTGCTGGGCACCATTTCTGGTCCACAGTAGCATGTGATTCTTGGAAATGAATCTGTTACTTACCAGTTAATCTTCATTGCCCCAACTAGAGGCCCTTCTCATCCGAATCCTTACATCTGAGGGTTTTCCCCTCTTCCGACAGGCATTGCACACAAGTACTTCTTCTAATTCTTCTAAAAATTCCTTTTTTTATATATGACTCCGCCCTCAATTCCTCCTGTTGTGTTTACGAAGCTGCGGACCTTTATGTGCAACCAGGGAGGAGGGGATGGAGGTAGGGATGAGGACTGGGATGAGGTGGACCTCTCTTTAGTGTAATGAAGATTACTGGTAAGTAATGGGTGCATTGCCCCCTCGTAGATTACCCCAAAGAGGGATCTTGCTCGTCCCTGTCCTTGCATCTGAGGATGTATCCAAGCCAGAGAAAAATGGGGTTGCACCACACAGTACAAATGCCAAATATGTTTATTAGAAAAAAAACAATTACTTCATTTCCATAGTCAGAACTTTTGATCCAAAATGACCATGTAAATCATTACAAACAAAAAGACTATAGTGATTAATAAAAGTCTGTTGAGATGACCAAGTGGCCACCTGGCAAACTTCCAGCAAGGAAACTCCTGCTTCTGCCCAAGAAGTGGAAACTGCCCTAGTGGAACAACCCTGGACATCAGTCTGAAGAGGTTCCCCCACTGAAGAATATGCACAAGCAATGGCCGGATGGATCCACCTACTCAGGGTCTGAGTAGAAACCTTCTTTCCCTTTGCAACAGAACCATGTGCAATAAACAAAGAATTTGATAACCAAAAAGGTTTTGTGTGTTCTAAATAAATCAGAAGAGCCCTTCTGACATCTAGAGCAGAGGGAATAGAATTCAGAGATGGATCTGATAAAACAAGAAAAAATACCTCCTGAGCATAAAGGAAGGTAGAAGAAACTTTAGGAATAAATTTAAGATTGAAATTAAGTACCACTCGATCAGGAAAGAATTTCAGATAGGGAAAGACAGCCATGAGAGCACCTAATTCCCCCAGACATCTTGCTGAGGTAATGGCCACCAAGAACACCACCTTAGCAGACAACCAGACCAATTCTACATCCTCAAGGGGTTCAAAATGAGATCCCTGTAACCCACGCAAGACAATGGACAGATATCAAGAAGGAATCTCTTTCCTAATAGAAGGTCTCTGTAACCTGAAACTCTTAAGTAATCTTAATACCAAGGGAGAAAGAGTGGTGAAATAATCATAAAAAGTACAGACAGCTTTCATTGCTGCCCATTGAGAGGAAAGTGTACTAGGAGTTAATCCCTTCATAAACCAATCCTGTAAGAAATCAAGAATTTCAAAGGAATCAATACCAGTAGGATCCTCAGATATAGCGGAACACCATTTTGAAAAGGAATTCCAGTGTTTTTTATAGGATTTCATGGTAGATTGTTTACGAGATGATTGTATCTCAATACCTTCTTGGGAAGAGCAGCCTAAATTCTCTAAACCTACTTGTTCAACAGTCAGGCCATCAGGTACAGCCGCTTCACCATCTGATGAGATAGCATTGGATATTAACAGTGGAGGCTGGTCATGTAGGAGATGAGAAAAACAACCGTTGCATAGAGCTAGAACGAGAGGAAAACAATGATGTCTTGGCAAGGAGGGTGCCATCAAGATGACCTGGGCCTTCTTCATCTTGTTCTTCTTGAGAACCTTTGGCAGGAGAGGAATTGGAGGAAAAGCATACAGCAACCCCAGAAGCCAAGGGATTGCTGGAACATCTACTGCCCATGCTAGAGGGGTTGGCATCTCTGTGCAAAACTGAGGACATTGTGCATTCTCTGTGGAGGAAAATAGATCCAACCATGTGCTTCCGCACTTCTGACAGACAAGATGGTACTGAGGAAGGGACAAGTGGTGGGTCACTGAGGAAGGAAAATTCCTGCTGAGACTGTCCTCTCAGCAATTCATCTCTCCCCAAATGTATACAGCTCTCAGTCCCAGAACTTACACCTCTGCCGATGAACAAATCAGGGATGCAATCTGATTGAGGGACATGTCTTTTCAAGTATGCCCTTGCCACTTGATTGCCCGTTTGTACCACTACATTTTTCCCTATTAAGAGGTCCTGAAAAACTACCAAGGCCATCCTGATAGCCATCAGTTCCCTCCAATTCGAGGACTGGTGACTTTCTCAATATGATTAGGGAGCTCTCTTCTCTTGTTGACCCACCACTGTCCCACAGCCCCACATACTGGCATCCGTATTCAAGAGCACAGGAGGTGGCAGTTGGAAAGCTACCCCCTTCAACAAATGGCCCTGAACCAGCCACAATGAGAGATACTGAGAAATCCGATCTGTAAGAGGTATCATTAGTTCATAATTCTGTGAACTGGGAACCCAATGTTTGAGAATGTGA
Source organism: Triturus cristatus (assembly GCF_964204655.1). NCBI lineage: Eukaryota > Metazoa > Chordata > Amphibia > Caudata > Salamandridae > Triturus > Triturus cristatus. The sequence goes on along the minus strand of NC_140583.1, from coordinate 846,855,781 downwards.
CTCAATACTGGTTTCAAATGTAACTATGCCCGCAGAACCACAGATGCAGAGGCTTCCAACAGTCCTTGCACTCTTAACCAGGATCTTGCAGAACTCATTAAATGTGTCATTCAACAACTTTATTCAATTTCAAGATAAAATCATAAAAGTACAATACATTACATTATAAAATCTTATACACAATATGATTTAAAAAAACAGTGAATGTGTAAAGAAGCCTCTCACACCTGACTGGAGAGAGTGCTTTCGGTCGATATGAAGAAAAGCCACTCCTGATTGTGTATCCAATCGAGCTTCGATAAAAGTCTTTTCCTGAGACTGAGTCATATGTGTTTTTTTAGGTTTACCAGAGGCCCAATATCCTTCAGAGATTATAGAAGCAGAACCACATCTTGGTGTGCCTTAAAAAAAGAGGGGGTAGTCAATAGCCAATCATCTACGTAAGGATACAGATCACTACATTTCAATTGTCAGAAAGCAATCATTGGAGCCATGCCTTTGTGAAGATGCAAGGATAAGTTGCTAGGCCAAATGGCAGGACTTGGAAATGAACATGATGGTTGTTTTCTGCAAACCTCAAGAAAGTCTGCCTCTACATGCACAGGCACATGAAATTAGGCATTGTGTAGGCCGAGTGTCGCCGAATAATCTCCTTTCATGAGCAAGGGTATGATGGATTAGCGAGAAATCATCCTGAAATGTTCTAGGAGAACAAAAGTGTTTAAGTTTTTGAGATTGAAAATTGGGTGATAGGAACGGTCCATTTTTGTACAAGAAACAGGTTTGAGTAAAAACCCAGTCCTCTCTGATCCACTGGTACAGGGATCATTGCTTGCTTCTGCAAGAATACCTGTACTCCTGACATTAGACTCTGAAGCTTTAAAGGGTCCTTTGGAGAAGGAGTAACTTCAAATTGAGGGGTAGGTGGATGATCGTTGAACTTGATTCGATAGCCATGATCCACTATCAAAAGGACCCATTGGTCTACGACTTCCTTACTCCAATGGTGCAGAAACAACTTGAACTGACCTCTCACTACCATATAGTCATTTAGACTGCTGGATGTCATGAGTGCACGAGGGTGTTGGTCAGGTTTGCTATAGAAGGTGGGCTCCTGCTGGATGCCATGAGTGCGCGAGGGTGTTGGTCGGGTTCGCTATAGAAGGATGTCATTAGTGCGCGAGGGTGTTGGTCGGATTTGCTATAGAAGGTGGGCTCCCGCTGGATGTCATGAGCGCGTGAGGGTGTTGGTCGGGTTTGCTATAGAAGACGGGCTCCCGCTGGATGTCATGAGTGCGCAAGGGTGTTGGTCGGGTTTGCTATAGAAGGCGGGCTCCCGCTGGATGTCATGAGTGCGCGAGGGTGTTGGTCGGGTTTGCTATAGAAGGCGGGCTCCTGCTGGATATCATGAGTGCGCGAGGGTGTTGGTCGGTTTTGCTATAGAAGCGGGCTCCCGCTGGATGTCATGAGTGCGCAAGGGTGTTGGTCGGGTTTGCTATAGAAGGCGGGCTCCCGCTGGTTGTCATGATTGCGCGAGGGTGTTGGTCGGGTTTGCTAAAGAAGGTGGGCTCCTGACTGCGGGAACGGCCTCGAAAGAGACTCCTTTCGGTAGTCTGAAATACAGTCTTTCTGTACCCAAACTGCTTCTTATTCAGAGCAGGTTCAAATGGTTTAAGAATCTATTTCTCCTTTGCTGCTTTTTCCACTCTGTCATTCAACTCAGGTCCAAACAAATATTGACCCAGGAAGGACAGTTTATAAATCATGGCTCTCTGAATAACCTCCAACTTCCATGGTTTTAACCACAGAGTTTTATGCCCCGAAATGGACGCATCTGGCACAGATGTAGAGGCCCGAAGATTGCCAACGACTGAGTCAGACAGAAATTGAGTCAGCACTTCCATACTGGGTAGAAGAGTAGTGAGTCCTCTTTTGCCTGAAGACAATCAAACAGAGCATGAAAATCCTTAAAAAGAGATGAGTAGCATATGCGGTACAGGTGTTTGCTCTGAAATCATAGTACGTGGTAGCATATGCTCTTGTTAAGGCTGCCTCCACCCTTTATATACTGTATATATAAATATGCTAAAGGGTCATTGTTGACACTGCCACAAACCAACCACCATTCATTTACCTATACCCATGCTTCTACCCGAAACTCTTGATTTCTTTTGCATCATCATTCGTTGCACAATATAGTATGTCTGACAGAAATGACTCTACTACTCAATAAAAAAATATTAACTGCATATAATTGTTGTGAATTCTGAAAGGGCTGTTGCTGGAGCCTTCTCTAAATAAGTTCCCTGCTACAGCCTTGAATTGTTGGTTCCTCATTAAAAAAATAGTTTTCTCTCTTTTTCATCCAATGCATTTGTTTACCAACATTGGTTTGGTATGGAAATTACTTTGCTTTGAATATTACTAAAGTCTAAATATTCATATATCTGCCTATCCATATAGAAGCCCAGCACAATTTCGTTTGCAAGGGCTGAGAGATGTTGACACCTTTTTGGTTGCCTGGGCAGCTTTAACAAGTTGTCTTTAGAAACTACATTGGGAGTTTGATAGAGTTCTCTGTAGAAACTTGTGTTTAGCACTGCCACCTCCCTTGATGACCACTAACCCTCTCCTCCCCTTACTTGTTGTGACATGTAACAATCATGGCCTGCGCATAGAGGTTTCTGTTTCTAGCTTCTAGTGTGAATGGGTTTCAACATTCTGTAGCTTTTCCGTCTACTCTGTGAATTTGGGATTTTCTTGGTGCAGTATTACATTTTGCTTGTTCTCATATACACCTGACCCAAAGATGGCGTCCTAAGTCCACGATAACCTTGGTGTCTTGTAATAATGATCTATCCCGGTACCTCCTTTGAAACCCTCCCTTGGCACTCACACTATAAAGCCATTTCTCCTAACAATATTTGGTCTGCTGGAAGGGCACTGTTTTTCATATTTCCAAGTTTCTCTTTTTTCCAGCAGGCGGGCTGTAGATTAACCTCATAATTTATGAGGGATGTGTACGTGTGTATGATGTAAATTATAATAGTGTACGTAATTTCGTATTATGTGGCTTTAAACCTTGGCTAACGCTTTATTTAATAATTTTAACCATCCATAATTGTATATGTATGATCTCCTTTTTGGTTTGTAAATTCATCAAGGCAATGGAACATTTTGTTAAAGTTCAACAAATTACGTCCCACCGTGGACTGAGATCTGATTGAGCTGCTGCATTAATATTGGATGTGGCCAAGTTTTCTAGTTTATCGCTAGTTATGATTGAGTTTCTTCAGGATCAATCAAATACATTTCTAAGTACAATGTGTTGTCAGAGACCGAAGTGTAAACTGAAAACGGGGAAATAAATAACTTGTTGGTATGAATATATTTATGAAAAGTCGGCTATTTCAATAGGGCCTGATCTAGAGTTTGGGGGAGATGGTCCTCAGTCGCAAAGGTGACGGAGTAGCCTTACCGCCAAACTGAAGGTCCGCCCACCTCATTTAGAGATGGGCGGAGCTTCAGTATATTGATGGTGAAGACATACACCTCCGATGGCCCGATGGAGTAAGGGCCGTTGGAGTTTTTGCCATTTGTTCTCCCTCTCTATATACAGTGAGCAAACAATTGGCAAGGTATCACTGTCCATCACTACCAGGTAAAACATGGTTGTAAGGGACAGTAAAAACTGCAAAATGATCCCAATGCCATGGGAGAAAACACCATTGGTGAGGGGATAATTGCTTATTTTATTTTCAAAACAAAATCCCACTTTGCGATTTTGTTTTGAAAATAAAAGAAACATTGACATTTTGCCATATGGCTCTGTGTTGACAGAGCCGTCCATCAGACTTTCAATGCATTGACAGGAACCACTTTGAAGTCGATTTGTGCCTATGCAGATTGCATATCTGCTGATCTGGTGGACATCTCTAAATTAGGCGGTGGGTACTCTCTCAGGGTAACGGATTAAGGCCATACTCCGTCGCCCGATGGAGTAAATCTCGTTCCCCAAAGTCTAATTCAGGCCTTTAATCATGAATTTAGGAAACCTCTAACTTTTGAAACTGTGATTTAGGGATTCTCCTTACTTAAGTGATTGTTATACCTTCCTAGTGCGAATATAACATATCATAACACAACATAACGTATAAATGTAACACAACAAAACAAAGATGTTAAATAAATGGGGGGGAGGCGGGTCTATTCACAAAGCCTCCTTTAGACAAAAAGTAAACTTACGCTTGGGAAAGTCTTGAAGTTAGAATGCATACATTATGCGGGATTCCTAAAATTAAAAATGTATGTATTTATCGATTATGCAGTAAAGTTTAGAATAACCATCATAAGGATAAACATACATATACACGTTTGAATTATGGCTTGCACAGAGCAATGTGTATACTATTGTTTAGTTGCAAGGGAATGTATGCAAATGGTCATAGCATTGTAAACAACGCACTTCCATAAGCATGATAAGCACATGTCTGAACTGAACCCAGGCCATTTGGCTTGTAAAGGAGATTCTAGTGTAACTTTACATCTCACAAAATGTGTCATTAAATCGAATAAGCCACTCGTTTCACAGAGAAACCAAAGCCCTTCAATTAAATCGATAATAAAATATTTAGGACTTCAGCATTTATATTTTTTTGCCATCTAACCATATACAAAACACACTAGCACATCAGATCACTGTATTTACACGCATCGAACAATATTTGCACAGCAAATAATACTTTTCATATTGTGTACATTTTTTCTGTACTCAATTAGCTGCCAGTAAAGAATCTCGTATTTATGAACCAGCAGAGGGCGCCCTGTGTATAGAAATGGATGACATTTCGTTGATTCCTATAACGTTCGTTGCTAATCATAATTAAACTCATTCTCTGCCCTTCAATGTAAATGAATGCATATTATCAGCTGTAATTATATTTATATATGTAATTTTATAACTATATGTGAGTGTGCATAGTGCAAGAAGTATGTACTCAAAATTCTGCAGAGTGCAACGAAATAACGCATTTATCTACCGAAATCTAAATATTGCTTCCTAGTAAACTGCAAATAAATTTGGCACTGCACTTTACCGAAATGTATGATATTTTATTTATTTAAAATAATAATTTAAAAAGCAATACAAGAGAGCTAAAGTAGCTTCAGAGCGCTAATTCATAGATAATATTGGTTTAAGAACACTAGATGCTGGTAGGGACATCGATATACCATATTGTCTGGTTGAGGTGTTGAAAGTTTGAGCGATGCAGAGGAAAAGCCCGTGTGGAGTTACTGGTTTTAGGTATCCAACCACCACTCAGGAGACATAGAGTTCGTTCAGTGTTTATAAGCCCGCACCCAAAGGTGATATATGATGGTAACTTGCTAGAAGCTCATTATAGACCTTAATGCAAAGATGAGTGTTTAAAAGTTTTCTAAATTTCAGAAAGTCAATTTGGTGCATATTTCAGGTAAAACTGTGGTGTGCCCTGTCCGTCTTTGGCTATCAATATGCGTTAGTTTATACATCACTGAACACATTTATTAAGCGAGACACACCCACAGTGATTATTAAAAACACCGGGGGATATGTACAATGAAGTGGCGGAGCGTGTCGTTAGCCTCCTTGGTTTAACTACACTCTCCGCCACTTTGGAAACGCAAGGCTGCACATATTTACAAGAATGTGGTGCAGCCTTGCGTTTCCCCCTGTGATGGCGCTAAGTTTAACAACTTAGCGCCAATGCAGGCACCCTTGCACCAGAGTGCAAGGGTGTCTGTGTGCAGGGGAGGAGTTTTTTTTGTTGTTGTCCTCATTCACCTCAGAAAAGAAAGAAAAAACAAAACAAGGTGTCCATTATTTTGCCCTTCTTTTCGGGAGAGAATACTGACCATTAATGGGCATACTACAATAGGCACCCACCTTTCTGCGACTTTCTCTCTCACACGGTGTAGACACCGGAACTGCTTGTAATTTTCAAATTGTGACCAGACCCTGTAGCAGTCTAAAATAAAGAGACTTTATAGCAACCCTTCTGTGCTCTCCAACCATAGCTGTAACAAGTTCCAGAAGGCTTTCTTCTTTGACTTTTTTCTGGATAGGTCCATTATAGACATATTTGTGAGGGACTCCAACCATTCTGCATACTGTGGTGGTGTATTGCTCACCCATTTTCGACATATCTCTCTCCTCGCTAGTAACATTGCATAAAACAACATATCTCTAACACTGCTTGTATATTCATCAAAACACCAAAGATGACCAGGGGAAGGCTTACCTTTATATGCTGATCCAAAATACCTGGCATTGTCGTTTCCACTCTATTCCAGAAATCGCTGATTGCGGAACATTGCTAGAACATATGAACGTCCGTAGCTTTTTCAAGCCCGCATTTAGCGCAGCTGGTTTGGCTTCCTTTCCCCATCTTAGTTAACTTCTCGGGTGATATATACGCCCTATGGAGTGAAAAAAGGTGGTTATTTCTTAAAAAAGCAGGTTTGACTTTGTGGTAGAGTGTACGCATAGATACATGCCAAATATTCTGCAGCTTCTCTCTCGGCAAGCAATTCCCCACAGTTCCTCGTCCAAAGTGAACTCTCCGTCCATGATGTCCTGTAGGTGTCAGTACCATAGTGCTACTTCCTTATTTCCTGGTGGTTTAGTTACCAGTTGATCTTCTAGAATATTGCCCGTACCCAGTTCGATTTTTTACTTTGCTCCCAGCTTTTTAGTTGTAAATATTTGAACTTAGAGAGAGTCTCCGCCATCAACCCATTTAAGTTGTGCCAAGGTAATAGTTTATCTTCTCTTTTAAAGTCTCCCCAGACTTTAATGTCAGCGACTTTGATTGGTATTGCCAACTTGTCCTTGAGACACTCTGGTGTTCCTGGTGACTCCCAGATTGGAGCAAAGTAGGAATAATAATCCAGTTTCATGAGGCGTCTGATTTGGTACCACATTCTTGCCATTGACTGTAGCACCTTCAGTTTGACTTTCTTAAAAATGTTTGGGTCCTCAAATTTGAAGAGAAAACCGTCTGAGTCTATTTGGCACTCCTTTAACATTGCTGTATACATTAGACCTATCATGGATCCATCCGGTATCCTTGTAAGCATTCTGGAATTTTTTTATTGAAAAGCCCATGCATAGTATTGGATGTCTGGCAGGGTTAGGCCTCCCTTCTCCCTCTTCCTCCGTAGTTTTTTCCATGAGATTCTAACCCCTTTGTTAGCCCAGATAAATTAATTTATCGCCTGTTGAATTTTTTGTATAGTCATTTTATCGAAATGAAGAGGTATGGAATCAAATATGAAAGTGATTTTTGGTAGGATAGTCATCTTAACCAAACTAACTCTACCCAAGATGGTTAATGGGAGTTGTACCCAACTCTTCATTAGTTTAACAACTTCTTTAAACAACCTCCTTAAATTATTCTCTGCGATTACACTAATGTCCTGAAATAGCCTGATGGCTAGATATCGTATCTCCTTTTTTATTAAGGGGTTACTTACTGCATGATTCCATAACATCACTTCTGTCTTATTTTCATTCACTGAGTACCCCGACACTTCTCCAAATTCTGTTGCTATACTTAAAATTGTTGGTAAAGCAATATCCAAATCAGATGAGTAAACCATAAGATCGTCCGCATATAGCGCTACTTTCCTAACCCAGTCTTCCTGATGAAAAGGTGGACTGTCAGTTGTATGCCTAATTTTAAAAGCAAAAGGCTCCATATAAAAGTTAATATATAAAGAACCGGTAGCAAGGGTCCTGGTAAATGGAAGATTATCTTCACCCTTTAAAATTTACAGGGGTACAAGACAGGGCTGTCCCCTCTCTCCCCTTTTGTTTAACTTTTATATTTGTGCAGGGGAGGATTGGTTATGTGTAGGAAGGTGTCCCTTCCTGCACATAACAATCCTAAAATGCCATTTTGTAACTTTCATGTGTGCTGCTTCATGCAGCACACTTGAAAGTTACAAAATGGCATTTAAAAAAAAAGGTTTGTTCATGTACAGGAAGGGACACCTTCCTATACATAAACAAAAATGGCATTTTGCTTTTTCAATGTGTGCCGCACAAGGCAGCACACATGGAAAAGGCAAAAACGAGGAGAAATAATTAACCTTGTTTCGCCAACTTAAGACCAGGATTTTCCTGGTCTTAATTTTGGAGCTGCCGCCTATGTACGCCATCCTTGTACATAGGGGGCAGCGTCAAATACAATGGGTGTTGCGGTGGAATGCCCACCACACCACCCACTGCACGCCCCTTTCACGCTAAGTTAGCGTGAAAGGGTGCCTTATGTACAAGGCTATTCAGTACAATGGGGAACCCAATACACCCTTGACGGCTTGGGCAATGCAATATGATCAGGTAAATGTGCCAACAAGGGATTTGTTTGTATGATAAATTTAAGCCAACTCTTTACTTTTTACTTGGTGCAAGATTGTATATATTACTTGCAAGGTAATTTCTTTGTTGATTGTTCATATACAGATAGTTTATATACTGTTTTCGTTTTCTAATAAAATGTGAAAAAATTAAATTTTATCAAAATTTCTCAAAAAAGTATCTAAAACAATACGGGTGAATATAAAATGAAGAATTTTATCTTAATAGAAAACAATAAGATAAGGGTACTATATCATTACACACACAATGAAAGAGGAAGATGTACGTTTATACAGTTGTTTTGTACTTCACAGTAACAATTGTGTACACTTTTTTCTGGAAACAATAAGGCAAATGTTTATCAAGTGTTAATCAAAGATGAATATCGCCTATAATAGCATTATACAGAAAATAAGTGCAATTGTCGGCCTTTCGGTCTTTGGGCTTTCGTCTGTTACACCATCTTCAGGAGTGTATAAGTTTAAAATGGTTGACCCCTAAAAGAACGCGGAAAAAATTCATAATTACCATGCGTTCTTATTTAATGTTAATCGTTGTTGAAAAGTGTAAGACACCGGTGTGAAAAAAAGATAAAGAGAAAAAGTGAATTTGTGATTGAAGAGTAGATAAAGGCTAAAGCGATTGTCAGTGCCAATGTTAATATAGGGCTATTCATAAAATGTAGCTCAAGGAGATTAGAGCTTTAGAAAACAAAAGTATTGTAAAGAATGAGAAATAAACACTTACTTAAAGGTGAGTGTAACTGTAACCTTCAAGTGTAGATTAAGATTAACAGAAATCCAGAGTGGAAAATTCAATCAAAATCTAAAATAAAAATAGTATTGTTTATCTAGCTTTGAAAAAATGTATCTCACTAGATTCAATTACTCTCGTTTCTTCGCACCCGGCCAACTGTAGTTGAAGCCTCATTAAGATTGTAAATGAAGACAAAGAATCACCAGATGAACATAATTTTTTTAATGTTTTGGTGAATCTTGAAACCACGAATGGTGAATTGCATAACTTAAATGATTTTATTATTTTTTAAATGGAACCAAAAATATGTCTTCCTATGTGTTCCTAAGTAATACATTGGTGGTAAGTTGTTATGGTACTTAAAAGATGCTTACTTTGAGTCTCAACAAGATTCCCAGGGATTAGTAAATACTTTGGAAGGTGGTAGGTATGGTTCCCAAAGTTAAAGAGACGAAAGACATAATAAATAATATATCAACTTTATCCGCAGCGGTGTCTCTTAATTGTTAATAAATATTTTCTTCAAGATAACATATCTGGTGGGTACACATGTACTCAAACATTTAGTATGTTTAAAAGATGTATCTAGTAGAAGGATTTTTTACTGAGACAGATATATAACTTTATCATGAATGTCATCTCAATTCACTGTGGCACGTACTATAAGACACCTATTTATTATCAGCGAGGAAGAAGGTTGTGAGCCAATCTAGCATATGTATTTATAAACCTCGCGCTGACATCAGTGACCTCTTCTATGTGAGGTGTACTTTTCAAGGAAAATATTGAATACCTAAGTAGTATCATACTGGCTAATAATGACGAGATTCATTTCCTATGTATGAAATATGTAACAAATAGTACGGAGAGAGAATTTGATCGGGACGTCTGTTTACCGTAAAACCGTTTACATTACTAAACAGACTTTAACCGTTCTTCGGGGGCATTAATAAAACTTTGTCAGCTTAAATAAATACCTGAAAACCTTCGGAACGAATGGCATAAAAAACACGCTCGCTTGCAGTCGGCGTTTCTCCAAAAACATTAGTGGAAGATTGCATTAAAGTATACGCTTGCTCGCAGAGTCAGCGTCTGTGTGACAAGTGAGAGCGTGGTCCTAATCAAGTGAATATTTGGAGTGCAAAAGAGGACTATGTCGTAATTAGCGTTATGTGAGTCTCTGGCAGAGCGGCCATCTTAGCCTAGTGAAATGTTATAATATCCTATTGACTACCACCTTCCAAAGTATGTACTAATCCCTGGGAATCTTGCTGAGACTCAAAGTAAGCATCTTTTAGGTACCATAACAACTTACCACCAATGTGTTACTTAGGAACACATAGTAAGACATATTTTTGGTTCCATTTAATAATAATAAAATCATTTAAGTTATGCAATTTACCATTTATCAAATCAAATCAAATTCGTGGTTTCAAGATTCACCAAAACATTAATAAAATTAGGATCATCTGGTGATTCTTTGCCTTCATTTATGATCTTAATGAGGCTTCAACTACAGTTGGTCGGGTGCGAAGAAACAAGAGTAATTGAATCTAGTGAGATACATTTTTTCAAATCTATATAAACAATACTAGTTTTATTTTAGATTTTGATTCAATTTTCCGCACTCGATTTCTGTTAATCTCAAACTGCATTTGAAGGTTACAGTTACACTCACCTTTAAGTAAGTGTTTATTTCTCATTCTTTACAATACTTTTGTTTTCTAAAGCTCTAATCTCCTTGAGCTACATTTTATGAATATCCCTATATTAACATTGGCACTGACGATCGCTTTAGCCTTTATCTATACTCTTCAATCACAAATTCACTTTTTCTCTTGATCTTTTTTTCACACAGGTGTCTTACACTTTTCAACAACGATTAACATTAAATAAGAACGCATGGTAATTATGAATTTTTTCCGTGTTCTTTTACGGGTCAACCATTTTAAACTCATACAGTCCTGAAGATGGTGTAACAGACGAAAGTCCAAAGACCGAAATGTCGAGAATTGCACTTATTTTCTATTTAATGCTATTATAGGCGATATTCATCTTTGATTAACACGTTGAGTTGCTTTATTTTTTCCAGAAAAAAGTGTACACAATTGTTACTGTGAAGTACAAAACAACTGTATTAACGTACATCTTACTGTTTCTTTGTGTGTTTAATGATCTAGTACCCCTATCTTATTGTTTTCTATTAAGATAAAATTCTTCACTTTATATTCACCCGTGTTGTTTTGGATATTTTTTGAGAAATTTTGATAACATTTAATGTTTTCAAATTTGATTCGAAAATGAAAACTGTATATAAACTATCTGTATATGAACAATCAACAAAGAAATTACCTTGCAAGTAATACACATAATCTTGCGCCAAGTAAAAAGTATAGAGTTGGTTTAAATTTATCATACAAACAAATCCCTTGTTTACACATTTACCTGATCATTATGTACAAGCCGCGTTAAGTGACTTAATTTTGATTGATTGATTGATAGGGGCTTGTACATATGCCCCACACTCTCCAAACCCCATTTATTATGACTCTGGTTTCACACCAGTGAGAATGACAAATGTCTTTTATTTCTGTGACTTTTATTAGATCCAAAGACAAAAAAACTAGCAGGCACTTCTCACTAAATGCAATAAGTCTCACCACACATCCACAGCTTCTTGAAGGAACTTTTTCCCAAATAGCACCAGTAATGAAGAGCAAAAAAAGGCTGTGTGATGAGCAACAAAAGAACCCTGTTATATCCTAAGTATTACGTTTATAATCAGCCTAGGTCCTGCTAGCTGCTCAGCCAGAGTGAGAGATGGTAACGGAATGTGTGGGTGAGTGGTGACAGTTGGAGATGGGCTGAGCAGCTAGGCAGGCTGCTCCTGGTGGGGCAGGTACCTGAGTAGAGCTGGCTGGACTATGATTGATACTGGACTATGATTGATACTACCCTGACATGGAACCAATAAAGAAGACTTGAAATATACAACATGGCTACCAGTGTCTCTATATGCAGGGTACAACATTATTTTGGCGACGAGTGGACCTGGACTCAGCGTCTTTAAGGATGTAACAGAAACAAAGAGAAACTAAAGACTCCAGAGACCAAAATAAACTTGAGAACCTTGACAGAAGAAATTAACCGTAAAAAAGTAAAGAGCGTCTTGTTTGGAGCAACAGGCAAGTCAGCCCCACCAGTGTCCATGTCATCGGACAGCCCCTACCACCGTGTTTGTCAAGAATGAACTTGCTCCATGGATTTGACCACAGGTATGGCCTGTTATGTTAGGGTATGTCTGGACTATTTTTCACCCTACCACATCCTTTTGTATATGCCGCATGGATGTTTCTATGGAATAAAGGAATTGTGGCTGCACAGATGTGAGTTACGGTCTAACTCAGTGAATGTAATTCATAGGTGCCACACAGGAGCGGTGTGGTTCTGCAAAGATTGGTGTTTTGTTGGCACATAGAAAGTACAAGTATGCTAATTGAACACTGCGGGAGTAATGTGCCTGGGGATGTATTTTCTTCTAAGAAGCGCAGCGACAGATGTCTTCATCTAGGGGTCTGCGCAATGTTTGCCTATTGGCACATGAACAGAGGTGCTATTTTACTTCTTTGTGTTTTGAAGTGTCTGGACCTGAATTTTTCCATGGGGGGCATAAGGTTATTTCTACCTTTAACTTGCTCCTACAACCTGGGCATGAAGAGCCTTACTGAAGAGTGCTTGGGGACTTGCTTACTTGGTGTGTTACTGGCACGCATTTATTTTCCTAGGAGTGTCAACCGAAGCAGCACGACATTGCTGGTGAGGCATATTTTGTCTTTTATTTTTATTTTCAATTGAAGCCTCCTCGCACCTATGCCAGTTTAAATGACGCGCGTGATTTAAACACTGAGGCACGAGCCATGAGCTGCATGAGCTCACTTAACTTCACCATGGATGTCTCGAGCTGATCCTCCAGTGACATCGCTTCATCTTGTTCTTCCAGTTGTCATCTGTGACGTTCTAGGTAGTATCAGCGCTATGGTATGCTCTTCATGTTTTAAAGCACGGGCGTGCCGTGAGCCACACAGCACGACGCAAAATAGCGTGCCGCCATCTTGGGGTTGGCACGCACTACTTGATCTCTATTTTCGTTTTGACAACCACGCGGTTCTCTGTCAGTTTATATGGTTTGAACGTAACGTCTTGCAGTCCGGGAACAACGATGAGGAATCTGCAATAGATCAACTGAGTTTTCTTATGCCCTGTGTGCTCGTTTTATCTACTCTTGATGTGGACATTTAAAAGCAACTGTGTCGGGGCACGCGCAATGTCTGCTTGGGTAAGAGTTTGTAGTGTTTGAGGAGCTTGTGGATTCACCTTCTGGATCGTGCAGTACACATCATTTGTTTGAAGATACATTCTGCCATTGCTGTCAACTTCAATATGGACCTTTTTTGCTGTTTTTTGCTTATTATATTGAAGTGTTCACATCTTTCTCCAGTTGTTTTAGAAAGAGTTTGTTTCAACATCTAATTGGAAATCCATATACAGCAACTATGCTTCACGGTCAGTGCCCGGTATTTGTTCCTTATGGCAACCTTATTGAGATTTATTTATTAGTTTTAAGAAAAAGGTGATGGTCTATTGCAGATTGAAGTATTCGGGTGAGAGGCCGCTCACCGAGGTAGGGCACAGTCTTCTATTTGATTGTATTGTAATTGCATTATCTATTTTACAGTTTCATTTGTATTTCGTGATGCCACTGTTTTCTTAAGTTTATTTATGGATGAGTCATCCATGTGTGTTGTGGGTGGTCATCACAGTGATCCCTTCATGGAGCGATTGTTATCCCTTTCGTCAGGGATGGGGTTGGATTTGAGTCCCGATTTGACCCTACATGGGGGTAGGTTTATGGATGAGCTCTCTTTTACATGGGTATGATGTTAACCCTTACACAGGGTTGGGTTGTGGGTTTCATCCCATTTTTCACTTTGTTGTGTTTGTCATTTCGCACTGCACGTCTGTTCTTTTCTGTGGGTCTGAATGGGTCTATAAGTCCCATTACGCTGCATGTCATGTTTTGTGTGTAAGTCGCCCTGCGCATCACGTGTTGTCCTGTGTGTAAGTCGCCCTTTGCATCACGTGTTGTCCTGTGTAAGTTGCCCCACGCTTCAGATGTGGTCCTGTGTAAGTCACCCTGCGCCTCACTGTGTGTACCCTCTGTGTGGTCCACATTGTGGTACATGTGTATTTTTGCTGTTGCTTTCACCTTTGTTGTCTGTTTCAGGCCTCGGGTGTCAGTCGTGGGGTGTTTTCCACCCTTCTCTTTATTATTTTCTAATGTTTTTTGGGTAGGATGGGGTTATTGCTTGCCTAATGATTTATTAATGATTTATTATTGTTTTACAATATTTTTCCTTCCTAAAGGTACGCAGTGTTTCTACTCTGGCGAAGTTGCTATTAGTTTGGCTTCTCTGCGTTTTAATATTGTTTGTGATTTAATAATTTATTTCACGTTTTGAAATGTCTTAATAATTTTCATGAGGGAGGATGGGGGATATTGATGCACATTTTATATGTTGTATTTTGCCCATCTATTCTTGATTTGCATTGTTCACTCTCTTGTGATGTTTTGCTTTAAGTTGCATCCCTGAGTTATGAACATTACCGCTTTCTTGTGTATAGTTCTCTCCTTTAGAATTGTAATTTTTGTTTCTATTTAAAGGAAAGGGATAATGTTATATCCTACGTATTACATTTATATGTAATCAGCATAGGTCCTCCTAGCGGCTCAGCCAGAGTGAGAGATGGTAACGGAATGCTGATGTGACTGTGATGAATGGAATGCTTGGGTGCCTGTGTGGATGAGTGGCGACAGTTGGAGATGGGCTGAGCAGCTAGGCAGGCTGCTCCTGGTGGGGCTGGTACATAGCTAGTACCTGACTAGAGCTGGCTGGACTATGATTGATACTACCCTGACTTTGAACCAATAAACAAGACTTGAAATATACAACATGGCTAGCAGTGTCTCTATATGCAGGGTACAACAAACCCAATGATATTTTAAATGCAAAAAAAAATTTTTTTAAACTGCAGTCAAGCAAAAAACAAACATTTCAAAAAATGTTGGTCACTAAAATAGAAAACCACTAACAGCGTAAAGGTTGCAATTGAGATAACGATCAGGGAGGTAAATCATGGATGGGTGTTTGTCCCAACAGTGTTGGTTTTCACCTCGAGGTTGTGATTGGCATCACAGGCAGGTCAAATTTTTCCCTTAACCATGATGTCACTCGAAATCCTTCAGAGAAAAAAGCCATTTGTTGACGATTGCTGAAATGATTTGCCATCTCAATGTAAGTGTATGGGAATATATAATAAACAGTGTAATTGTGTCAGGGCCCTAGGTCCCCCTACACTATAAGTAGGCACACAGACGCAGGGTGTTAGGATCTGGAACTGGCCCAGGGCACGTGCGCCCGACCCCTTTTATTGGCAGGGTCACATGTCCTGTGACACCTGTGATGGATGGGTGTGGGGTGAGTGTGGAAGCCAGCCTTCTAGGAGTGGCTGGTGGAAACAGATTACTGTAAAACACTAGAGTGTGACCAGCTGGTCACTACATCCTCCCCAACCTTTATAAAAAAAACAGGACAACAAGTCCAACCTGTGGGAGAGAACAAAATGACAAAAACAACAACTCCCCTAAGTCCATTCAAGTTGTTGCCAGGACAGGATAAGAGGACAGGTGCAGCTGGGAGCAACAGGCATCACGGCACGCCTCCGTCGTTTTAACCAGACTACTCTGGGCATGAATGGCAGTGTAAATGAATTCCAGATTTCTCGCTCGCCAATCCAAATTGTTACTGTCTGCCTGGGCACTGTGGGTCCTGTCTCATCTAGTCTCATTGCATGAAAGTCTATTTACAATGTTTGCTGGGAGGAGGCATTTGGAACAATAGCGAAATCTGTTGCTGAGATGTCTTCAAAGGCACCCTGGCTCCATGGCTAGCAATCCTCCAAAGATGGATGATGAACCGGCGACTGTTGAAAACTCTATCTTGGATTCCTCTGTGCTTTCAGGTGCCCGATGGTGGAGCAACTTCCGGCTTCCTTCTCTCTCCAGGATTCCCTTCTCTAACCAGGATTCCCCTCTCACGGGAGTGCCCTGAGGTCCTCTTCATCGGGCTACCACGGGACTTTGTGATCTGCGCCGTGTCTCTCCAAAGCCATACTATAGGCCCATGGATGAATCGCTATGAGTTTCACCTTCAAGCCACTCGCTCCGCCTCACGAGTAGTTGTTTCAAGGTCGGGTTACTCCAGCCATTCTGACTCTGGTGCACAGGCATTTACAGGCAGTCTTCTAGTTAGCCAGACTCCGACCAAGACCATTGTGCTTCCTGGTACCTGCTGGGTAGCTGCTGCAGACGCATTCCTCATGTCAGGATTCCTCTCTCACTGGCAATCCCTGAGGCCCTTGCCCCTGGATAGCCACGGGCTGGTGTGGATTGCTCGGGTCCTCTTTTAGGCTCCACGACAGAGGTCACTCAGGACATCTGAACAGGACCACAACCCAGTCTCACGTACAACCCTAAAGGTGGATGGTACAAATGGTCCAGCTTGCTCACTTCTGCAGGCTTCAGGTTCACTTGATCTAACCGATGGTTTCTGGGTGGCCAGCCTCTCACAGCACCAATGATGCCTCACTGACCGCTGAGTGTTTCATAGGTACAGTGCTCCACTTTAGATGTCCAAGGCACCTGAGATGTTCTTGGGAATGCACTTGATATCAATAGTTATCAATCACAGTTCTATACACCATTCTCTTCTACTTTTCTTCTTCCTCTTGATTTAAACTTGTGGCCTTGTGCCACTTCTACACTTTCATCTTCTTCCTCTCCATCTTGCCTTACTCTTCTTTCTTTTGACCAGGCCTTTCCATGTGATGTTCACTTCACATGGGTCTCCCTGGCCAGAATATGGCACATTACAAAGCGATCTAATACATCGCGTGCCATTACAACGCGGTCGTTGTAGTTAGTATGCGATGTATTCGATCGCAAGTCATTACAACGACTTGCACTAGGGGGCACGCTGGACTTAGGAATAGTATTAATTACTATTCCTACTCTAGTTTGCGCAACAGTAGGGAAGGTGTTGGAATCTATTTCCAATAGCTGAGCGCCCCCTAGTGCAAGTCGTTGTATTGACTTGCAATGTCATTACATCGCATACTAACAACGCGGTCGTTGTAACGACCGCGTTATAATGGTAGTGCGATGTAATGACAGCGTTGTAAATGATGTTTTCGGCCTAGCCATGTCCTACTCCTAGGACTGAGCCTTCTCCTCGTCTACTGACCAGACCTCTCATTGTGACCTTCTTCTTTTCACAACCTTTCACAGGTCTTCTTCTTGGGCCTCTCACAGGCCTTATTTTTATTGACCTCTCACAGGTCTCTTTGTTGACTTCTCACAGGTCTCCGTCAACCTCTCACAGGTCTCTGTTAACCTCTCACAGGTCTCTCTGTCGACCTCTCACAGGTCACTTTGTTGACCTCTCACAGGTCTGTGTCAACCTCTCACAGATCTCTCCATCGACCTCTCAAAGGTCTCTTTGTTGACCTCTCTAACGTCTCCTCTTCACTTGAGGACACACTCCTTGCGCCCCAAGGCTACGCTGTCATAGCACTCCCTTCTGCCCTCACTCATGCAGGTTTTGCAGGGTCTGTCACACCCTGGAACAACATGGGCCCTCTTCCTCACAGGGCTCTCACACTTGGACTTCTGCCCTTGCAGTCAGCTTTACAGGTGCGCTCTTCGGTGTGCTTCTCACTTTGTGCCCTCTGTCCTTCACTGTAGGTGCGCCTTCTGCTGGTGCCTTGCACACCCGGTTCCTGCTCTTGTGGTGGCATCCTTTTGCCACTGGAGGCGGAGTCAGAGCTCTCCTCTGAACGCAATGGCAGAATAGGACCACAGGGGGCGCTCAATGCCTACCTCTTTCTTTGGAAGTATTTTGCTTGTCTGAGGCCTCTTTGCTCTGGCCAACGCCCTTCCAGCCTTCTCCAAGGCAACCTTTCTGTGGCTCTCCTTGCGGGAATTTACAGAACTTCCCTTTTCGAAATGCCTGGCTAGACATTGTTGTGGTGCCATGGCTCAAGGCACAGTCTCTTCTCTGCCCACGACCACAGCCAGCACCCCTGGGGTGCTTCCCCCACTTCAAACTAGGCACCGGGGCAGCTTATGCTCTGCTATGTGGGGCTTCTTGTGGGGTTCATTACTGGGGGGTTAACAGTCTCCCCTCAACATTGAGAGCAGTTTAATATAGGGGACCAAGTGGCAGCAAACTCTGGTACTTGTGCAGTTCTGCTGCTGCTTGCAGTGAGCTCATGCACAGCAGGCTCATCTCCTACTTTCACTTTGAGCTACAGTGCACAGTTGCAGGGCACTGTCCATTAACATGTCTGCTCTTTATTTTCTTTTACTGGCGGTACCACCAACCGGCCACTAGGTGGCAGTGCAGCAATAGTTGTGGGTCCCGGTAGCTTTCCAACTCTGCCGGCCGCTGTTCTCATCACAACAACGGAGGAAGGTGCAGCCCTGCAGCCAACTTTTCCTCCCATACCATGGATGTTCCTCCTACACTGCCCCAGTCTCCCAGCAATGCCTTTCTTCAGGGGCGGGCCCTCGCGTTTCACAGTGCAATGCAGCAGCCCCACCCGCTTATTTCCAGCAAATCAGCAGCCAGGTAGGGCTGCAGCATGGTGCTTCTCCACATTTTCTCATACGCCCAGCAGCCTCATTGCTTTGCTTCCCTTTTCACTGAAGGCTGCTGGGGCTGGCATCTCATGTGCAGAGGGGCTCACCCTCTCTTCGCCAATGTGAAGGTGTCGGGCCCTAGGCCCCTATACACTATAAGTAAGCACACAGACACAGGGTGCTAGTATATGGAACTGGTCCAGGGCACGGGCGCCCGTCCCCTTTTACTGGCAGGGTCACATGTTCTGTGACACCTGTGATGAATGGGTGTTTGGTGAGTGTGGAAGCCAGCCTTCTAGGAGTGGCTGGTGGAAACAAATTACTGTGAAACACTAGAGTGTGACCATCTGGTCACAACATACAGGAACCTGCAATTCCTGTCTAAATTCCTTCTCTAATCTACATTTTCCAGGTGCCATGTGGCACATCTAGTCATCTATGATAAAGAAAGAACTTAGCTGCTCAATTTCAGTACATCATTATAGTTGACTTCTGATGTGACAAAGCCTACTGCTAGAGCCAGAAGTCATATTGAATGGTAAGTCAAGGAACATAACTACTTCTGCAGTTTAACCAAGAAAAAACTGGGAACTGCCTTTTTCTTCTTCTGAAATGTCTTTCTAAAATGAAAGGTGATCAGCAGAAAGGAGTTATTTTTGGCAAAATGTTAGTTTTTTCCACACTATGGGCCTTATGTAGGTGGCCTGGCATTTACCACTTCATAAATACTGAATAATACCGATTCGGTATTTATGAAGTGGTAAATGCTATGTAGGTATTCATTCGGTAAAAATTACCGATTCGTAGAAATTCGGTAATTACCGAATCCTGTGATCTGCCCCCTACATTGCAAAAGCCTAAATACCGGTCGGTAACGGTATAATTACCGAAAATCGGCCGTTACCGACCGGTATTGGGCTACCTACATGAGGCCCTAAATGTCTTAACAGGAAATATAGACTATCTTTACATTTCAGTGCAATCTGAGCCACAGCATTTTTTTATGTGATTTACTTTAAACTGACCTAATATCATTTTGCAAAAATTAATAAATGTTTTGTGGTGTATTTTCAATTTTACAGTACAGATTATACTTTTATTCTTCGTGTCTGCAATGAACATGAATTAATAAGACACCAAGCATTCAAGCGCTCTGCGGGAATGGTGATGATTTGACCATGTATAATAAGAAATACAATACAGCCTGCCTTACATTAAAAGGATAGTCACCTCGGAGTTTCATGACCTTGGATGACTAGAACTGATCCTTCGGCCACGTTTTTCTATATGACCACGGAACTCCTTAGTGACTTTGCACTAGCCTTATAAAGTATTGCGGGGCATTGTATCCCATATGTATTAGACAATGAGAACAGAGCAGACATGGACATACACACACCAACAGCCACCAGTCCTGCATACACATCGTTATATAGTCCTGGTCCAGCGCATCATAACATTCCGACATTTGAGGCACAACATTCTATATTATATTACAACATACTACCCATTTATAGCCTTAGTTCCAATGGCATTTTTGGCTGGAAATATGCGTTTGTTATTTGGGTATGTTATTATGTATTCAGTCCATAGGTCTGAAAGTATTGTTGGTATTTAGCCATGGTGGTCAACGACAAAAGTTATTGGATCCTGAAAAACAAGGAGTATTTTATGAACTGATGAACATAGAATTAGCAAAATCCAGTCATTAATGCTGTGAGTTTGCAGCACTCCAAAAGAAAAATCTTCTCACCAGGGTATGCTTCTTAAAAGCAAGGAAGGCCTTTCCATTCCTACAACAAAAGACACATTTATGGAAAATATGTTTATCACATATGACTTGAGATTAAGAGCTAAAAACACCTACTCTGATAAACATTGAAGCACCGAGCCATATCAAATGAAAAGGTGATATAACCTGCTAATTAAATATAATAATCAAAAAGGTCATCAAGAAATCATGAGCAAAAAATAACTGTTTGGCTATAATTCTTAACAAAAAGCAAACATATTTCATCACTTACAAACATTGTACTATGTTATTGGTAACATCCAGCTATGGATCTGATCGATAATTGATAATTGTGGATGGGTCGCTGTTAAGAGATGCTTCAATCTAATAGTCTGTGACAGTGGTTCTTCACCTTTTAACTTCTGTGAACCCCCACTTAATCATTACTGGAATCCCGGGGCCCCCACTGAATCATTATTAGGATCTGAGGACGCTCGCTGAGCCATTTCTGGAAGCCAGGGGACTCACCCAAAGCAATTTTAATGATTTGAACAGCAAAATACTGCACAAAAATACAGAAACAAACATTCATTAAACAGATGTTCAAATGCAGAAATATTGAATTCAATTCACGAAAATAAAAACAAATACATTTTTTAATTTTAAAGGAATGGTTGGAACTTTCCTAAATTCAGTTGAGGCCACCCACTGTCCATACTATATTCTGTTTGATGCACTTGAAGTGCTACACAAATCAATCTGAGGATGTCCTCATAATTTGTAGCCTCTAATTTCAAATTTCTTCAAATTTACAGAACGTTTTTATATTTTCAGTTTTACATTTTGCCTCTTTCTCCATAAACACTTTATTAATGTGTTAATATTTAGTTGTCTAAGTTGTCTTGGACCCCCTGAGTAGGCGTTGCAGACCTCCAGTGGACCGTGGACCACAGGTTAAGAACCACTGGTCTATAATGTCTCTCAGAACCTTTCATAATAGCACATCCCTATTGTTGGTAGCGGAACCTATGCAATTCTATGTGTTGTGACTTTTTCTGCATAAAGAGTTCACTCCAAAGAAACTGGAGGTTTCCCTCCATCACTATGGGAGGCTTAATAGTGATAATTCTAAAACTTGATAACCCCAAGTGCTGCAATAGTTACCACCCGCTGTCACTAATAAACCAAAATGAAAATTATAGTTAAAACATTTGCCAATAGAATCCTCCCCAGTGATTAATTTGCAAAAAAACAAAAGTGCCAATGCCCATGTCGGGAGGCCACTGCAGCTCGCACCACCCATTGTCTCTGCCAGTGTTCCCAATAACCATACCAACACAACTGCTGACCATGACACTTCTATACATAGGACCATTCTGACTATTCCAGGCCACCCAAAGCTATAAGAATGGCTTGTGTGGCTGGTGGTAATCATTTTTAATGTATATAGAATTCTTACACAATTGTTGCTGTTCTCATTCCAAAATGAGACAGACAGCACCACCATGTGGCGGACTGTCATAAGTGCTAGTGCCGAGCACCAGAAACCACCAGCTCAAATTAAGCACTGTACCATACTTCCCAAATATATAAACCCAAATTAATCAGGCTTTATTCCCAGATGCTCCATGTCACATAATCTCTGAACTATATTTGTCATACAGGAGCGTTTAAGCACCATAGAAGCCCAAACATAAATGGTGGCGTTACATGACACCATTAAAGCTTTCGAATCACTATCATGGCAGTTCTTATTTAGGATCTTAGAGCGCACGGTTTTTAGAGAGGGAGATTTGAAATGGGTGAGGCTTCTGCATGGTCAGCCCATGAAGAAAATAAGACAGAACAGACTTATCTCTGCACCCATCTTGATTACTCGTGGCACCTGGCACCCCGGTACTGTTTGCTATAGCTATATTAGCAAGCTCCTGACAATATTATTTGGAGAGGGGGTTTAGTTTTATGGCAATACGGTTACTCTACGCTGATGATGTCACATTATACATTTGTTATACTGCCCTTAATCTCTTGCTTGTTGTCAGATAATTTCTTAGATTTACCACTTGTTAGATATCACAATTAATGCTAAATCAGTTATTTGTACCCTCACAGCATCAGCGGCTAAGTACACTCTTGAGTACCTTCTCAAATGGTGCAATTGACCAAATAAATACATTGGGATATAGGTGAGCAGAGAAATAGAGAATCTCTAGCGTGAAAAATATAGCAGGCAATTGGCATACTGGAAAACAAATATCTGTGTGGATTAAAATGCCATTTTCATTAACAGGTATAATCGCGCTGGTGAAAATGATAATTTTGCCCCAGTTCCTATACCTGTTCCTCAACATCCCCACGCCCCCTCTTGGACAGATTGAGATCATGCATGCAGCAACTGACATTTTGAATTGAGGCGGAAATGGAAAACCCTTGCACTTTCATTCGAGCAGGGAGACTTCATGGCACCCAATTTTGAGCTCCAAAATCCCAGAATTCCATTTTCAGAATGGCTTGCAGAAAGCTTGTGCACTTACTACAGCTACACAAGCTTGTCGACCTATATATATCCAGAGGACAAATTCCTTACTTTAGAGAATAGAGTGTCTGTGCAGTCGACGATTATACTCCAATAGAAATCTTCTGTGAAAGCTGAAAAACCGTCAGTCTCAATTTCCCTGAGAAGCCATCGTTGTTCCCCATTTTGTTGCTCTTGCAGGAATCCACATTCCCTAGACAACTAGTTATCCAAACCCTCTGCCACTATGCAGAACACGCCACCCATCTGTACTCCGACTGCCAAATCAGACATGGCTTGAAGAAACAGTCCCCACTCTTAACCTGATGACCAATGGAAAATTGCTGTGCCCAAACAGGCTTTATCTCTCGCCCAACTATAAATATAGACTCATTCATTTAAAGTTCTTACATTGAATATAGCACACACCTTAGTGTATGTACTGGCTGGCCTTAGAGACAATGCCATTTGTTCCAGATGTGGCACCCTTATTGCTGGCTTCCTTCACCTGGCATGCCTGTGTTCGAAGGTGGCGGATTTCTGGACTTACGTTTTGCATACAATAAATAGGTGCTTTGGGCTTAGATACTGCCACACTTGATTGCATCATCCCTTCAACCATCTCACAACACCGCCACTGGTCAAACATAACGATCTCCCACCAGCTGTCCACAGTTCTTAATTTGTAAAAAATTAAGTGCCAGGGCTCTGACCAGGAGGCCACTGCAGCTTGCACCACCCATCGCCCTTGTCATTGCTGCCAAAACCCCTACTAGCCATAAATGCGACAGTTCGGATTATTCCAGGTCCCCAAAGCGAAAGGAATGGCTGGGGAGGCAGGTATTAGCAATTTTGTTACTGTATATTGTTTTCCTAAACATCTCTAAATTACATGAGCAGCGCCACCATGTGGCAGACTGCCCTAAGTGTGGTATTGACAATTAGGTACCTGTGCCGAGCACCGGAAACCGATTAAGTGCAGGTGCTCAGCACCCGAAAGCACCTGCTCAAATTAAGCACTGGCTGTCCAGTCTGAGGGGAGGGCGGGGTCTGTTACTGGATAAAGATGGGCCTTTGCGACCAAACATAGTATAGTGATCATAATAAAGGTCTTCATGGGTCTCCGCCACGTTTATGTTGCTTTTGTTTGAGGACAGTGGCACTGTGTTGATCACTGCTCTGATTTCCATCGGAGTCAATTCTGTGCTATTTAACTTTCAAGACATATAGACAAACAAATGCATATATGTACGGTCTATCATATGATCTGGAAAAGTGCCCTGACTCCCCTCTCCCCGTATTGTTTCGTGGTGAACTTACAAATAGACAAACCCATCACAACACAACTCTTCTGTATTTCCCATGTAGCATGTGGAAGACTGCATTCCCTGTATGAAACCTTGTCTCTAGTTTAGTTTTTGCAGTCTAGCAGTGATAGCACTGCCTGTGATGAAAAAATACACAAATACTTTTTTTTGTTTGAATCTCTTTATTGCATTTTTTATTTATACATGTTGTGGTCATCTTATACAAAGATATAGTAGATGTGTTTCCAGATATAGTCAATATAGAACATGCAAATGATGTTTTGAGGTCAACAGTCGTTATGTTTGACGTAAAGTCAGGATTAAAAAGGAACAATCTTCCTATTTCCGTTGACTTCTACAGAATGTTCTACAGATGTCAGTAATAAAGCTACCAAGGCTGCTCCTTGGCTCAGTGTAAATTGCAATATTCAGTTATATGAAAGACCTGAATAATGTTAATAACTGGGGTCGGTGAACGCAATGTTTCGCATCTATCTCTTTCCCCCAGTCCACGACTGCCAATAGCACTGAGTATCCATGACTGTGTGTGTAGAAGCAGTGACATCACATAGCATGCCTTGTGTAATGTATAGGCAGATCAGTGTGAGAATGCCTCAGTCAGTTGTAATGATTCCTCCCCATTTTGCCAATCCCAACCTTCTCACTGATTGTGAATTCTTTAAACACTCTCCTGCACCAACGCCTTGAGGTCAGTCAATATTGTGTCTCAACTAGAGGCCGCCGGATATTTGTGCAACCCTAGAGCGTCCTCCTTGTATAGTGCCAGACCTTCTGCTTGTGCCCACACAAGGAAGGACTGTAACCAGGCCTCAGTTGGGGGAGGGTCCAGGGACTTCCTATCCATTGGTGAAAGCCACTTGGCAGTTAAAAAACCCAAGTCAAGAAATTGGGAAGTTATCTTATGTTTTTTGGCTCTAGGAAATAAACCCTGCACACACACCTCCCTTGTATATAATGCTTGACGTTATGTGTAGGAGGATAGTCCGGTCACGACTTCCTGCCAATAGGCATGTAAGGCGGGGCAGTGCCATAACATGTAGAGCAAATCAGCATTCACCAGTGCACATCTGGGACAGGCAGCATCCATTCGGTGAAAGTAACAATTGAATTTGGCAAGAGTGAGAGATGCCCTGTGTACAACATACAGTTGTATTAAGTGGAACCTTGCGTGCCTCGGGATATTGGTAGGCCCCTCTAGGATCGCATCCCACTCCTTATCTGTGCAAGGATGAGTGAGATCTTCTTCCCAACGAGCCCGCAACATTCAATTTGAAGGCGTTGTGTGGGTCAACAGTGAAGCAGCTAACCAGTGTATTATATGGGTACCCGCTCCCATGACCTGTAAAAATTGTATTACTAAGTAAGTCTGCGGTTCAGTTGTTATGTCACCCCATGCACAGTTCAACATGGCCAGTAGGGAATTGTCCTGGGGCAGCTCAGGATTACTTGCTAGATTTTTGTATGTGGTTAAAGTTCCCTCAGTATATAAGTCTCCCAATGTGTGCATACCAGCTGCATGCCATGGAGTGAGTTCCGCTGTAGATTTAGGGGCTGCGTGTCTAGGAGTGCCTAGAAGTGGTAGCGCTGGCGCATAGGGCATCACACACCGTGTCAGGTAGAGGCTCTATCGGTAATAATAATTTGTCTGCATAAAGGGACACCACATGCAGCCCCTCACCCAATTGTATACCCCATTCCATACCACCTCTGCAGTTTTGCGCAGCCAGTGGTTCAATAGCTAAGGAGAATAACAGGGGTGAGAGTGGGCACCCCTGTCAGGTGCCGTAGCCGATCAGTATCGACCCTGAGATAGAGGAGCCGGTCCTGACTCTGACCAGAGAGTGTGTATAGTAAGTGCACAATGTGTAAACAGCAGGATCCAATGCCATATTTTAGCAGCGCCGCAAAGAGAAACGACAAATCCAGCAAGTCGAAAGCCTTTTAAAGATCTAACACAAGGCATCCTGCCCGGGCCAAGCGCTGCAGCGAGTATGTTTTAATACGGAAATAGAGTGCAAAGTTTAAGGAGGTATTACAAACTGGTACAAACTCGTTTTGGTCTGGATGGACCAATGTCGGAATTAGCGATGCCAAGCGGGTCACCAGGACTTTAGCCAGTATTTTATAATCTGTATTAGGGAGTGCCAGTAGTCTATAGGACCCAAGTTCCATGGGATCTTTATCAGGCTTGGGGAAGGAGATAAGGAGGGCTTCGTGTTGGGAGGCAGATAGGGTAGCAACCCAAAGGGCCTCCTTTTATAATATCTTCAGCTGATACACAAATACTCTTATCTAGAACAAGTGAGTTGTGCCATGCCAATGCATGCTTCAAGAGCCAGGAAGAACTGCAAATATATTGAGCAAACCATCTACTGCAAATGGAACATAAACAATTACAAGTATTTGCAATGCAATAGGTCTTCCATTACTGAAAGTTTGAGCTATTGGCGTTGCAAATAATAATGCAACACAATAGTTCAAACTTTTAGTACTGTTAGACCTATTACATTCCAAATGTTTTTTTTTCAAGAGCCTACGTGTGGGGGAGGGGAGCAAAGAGAGCTGCGATTAAACAACTCCACAGCGTCTGAAGTGGGAGGGCGGAGAGAGAGAGCAGGAAGAGCCTGCTGGGAATTTGCAATGCATTTGGTTCTAGCGTTCATTGTAAATCGGGAGAAGCAGCAGTTAAAGTAAGACATGAGTTTGCATGGGGTAACAATTGGGTATACACAGAAGGGGGGATGAAAATCAAACTTTGGATATGTTGTCTTCCGGGCTGGCTGCTCGGCAGCATTGCTGCAGCTGTGACAAGCGATCAGCAGGTGAGGAGACAGCGGCAAGGGAATTGGTTCAGGGTGGAAGAGGGGTGGGGGGGATGAGAGGCTGGTTCAGGAGAACAAGTGGGATTAACAGTGAACAGTGGGAGGCGTGTGATTGTGGTATGGGAAAACCACCAGGTGTGTTCTCAGCGCCTTCGGAAAAGCAAATAAATTGGTTTTGTCGGAGTGAAATAAATAAATATAAATACGCGGTATTGAAAGCGGTGCTGTTAAACAATTACAGGTGTGCTTAAAGTCAAAGCAGCACCATTTATAAATAAACAAAGGCGTGAGGCCATGCTACAGTAATGCCCCACTCACCTCCTCACATATTGCCTCTGCTCCTTGTGCAGTGACCGGAAAAAAGGCAGAGTGCTAGCCAGGTTATAAAACAATACGGCAAGCCATGCAGATAGAAAGGCATGGCCATCATTGTGAAAATGAAAGTGTGCATGGTGCTCTGCAAATAAATAAAAGAAGTGGCCACAATGCAAATAAAAACAAGAAGAAACCTCCATTGCTGAAGCGCTGTTTTCCCGCGAGTGGGCCTGTATATAAAATAAACGGCCGCCATTGCTGAAGCACTGGGTGCCCTCCTGCTTTGAAAAAAAAACATGAATATTGAAAATCCAAGCAGGGGGAAGATGGTGGGTGTCACGGGTATCTCACCTCTGTTTACTCCATTGCTAAAGTGCTGCTTTAAAGACGAAGTGCTGTGTGGGGCTGAATATAAAAGAAACAGCCGTCACTGCTATGCACTCGGACAGCATGTCGTGCCTGCTTCAGCAAGACATTAATTAAGTAAATAGTGCCCCTAACTGCTAATGAAAGCTAGAGAGTAAGGACACATGTAAGAGGGGCTGTCCTCATGGGAGGTAACAACAGAAGAGAGGGAGGTACTAAGGAAGGACTACTAAGCCTATTGATGAAGCAAAAGCCATAATTTACAAAGGACAGGAAGAGGAGCCATTTATAAAGATGGATGGAAAATGGGCAGAGCTTAAAGTCCATACCTGAATACAGCATGCCTCGAAGAGACATTGCAAGTGCTGCCTAGGCAAAACCTAAAAAAGAATAACACCTTTTCAGTTTCCTTATGTTTTTCTTTCTCAGAAAATGCAGGACTTGATTCAGAAGACAGAGCATAACTGTCTCATGGAGGATCATTACCCCAGGAAATTCACTTATTCTTCTCAGAGGAGCAAATGACTCCTGTCATTAAATGGGAAGTGCCTGTTTTTTACAGCACATCTCTATGTGACTGTTCTTTCATTGGTGGTTTTTAGTCCTGGGTTTTTACAGCACAGCTGTCTAACAGACCTTGTGCTAACAATATACATAGAATGGACTTTGGAGCCGTTCATTTCAGTCATTGGCTTTCCTAATCCAACCTTTTTCTGCCATTTGCCATCCACCCAGTGGAATATTTATCTCTCAGCTAATGCTATTGGCTATCTGGGTGTATCCTTTCACCTTCACTCAAGTGCTTACATTGAACTTCATGATGATGATGATGAAGGTTCATCGAAGCAAACCACACCATGGACCTTTCCCAATCACAGCCGCGGCCCGTGCAGGTAGCGGTGGGGCGGTGTGGCCCAGTGGGGGGGGGGGGGGGGGGGGTGGCATTTCGACGGACGATGACGAGGGAAAATGTATTATTTATTTAATTTTCCCTCGTCATTGTCCGTCGAAATTCCCCCCACCCGACCCCACCGGCCCACCGCTCTTACCTGTGGGGGCAGCGGCTGTCCAATCCAACTTCTGAAGCAGCCACAGCACCGAGACCTCCCTCCTCACCACCACAGATGACATCCACGCCCTCCTCTACTGAGGCAAAATTGGAGCCCTTATTCCCTTGGACCTCTTGCCGCCTTCGATAATGTCTCAAGACTCCACGACGCCAGCATCTGTACCAATGTCCTGGAATGGATCTGCTCCTCCCTTACCGGCAGAACACAGAGTTAGACTACCACCGTTCCTCTCGGAACCCACAGAGATCAGCTGTGGAGTGCCTCAGGGCTCCTCCCTGAGCCCCACTCTTTTCAACGTCTACATAGCCCAGCTCGCAGCCATCGTCAAGAACCAAGGACTCAACATTGTCTCTGATGCTGATGACACCCAGCTGATCCTCTCCCTCACCAACAAACTCACACTCGCTACTAACAACTTACATGACGGGATGAAGGCTGTCACTGCCTAGATGAAGAACAGCTGTTTCAAGCTCAACTCAGAGAAGACCAAAGTCCTCATCATGGGCTCCACCCCCTCTGCCTGGGACGACTCCTGGTGGCCCACAGCACCTGGAACCCACACGCACGGAACCTTGGCATCATCCTAGACTCCTTGCTCACCATGAGCTGCCAGACCGACGCTGTCTCATCATCCTGCTCCCACACGCTACGCCTGCTCTGAAAGATCTTCAAGTGGATCCCCACTGAGTCCAGAAAGACGGTCACCCACAGACTCATTAACAGCACAATCGACTAAGGCAATGCACTCTACGCCGGCATCACCCACAAACTCCTCAAGAAACTGCAGAGCATTCAGAACGCCTCCGCCAGACTCATCCTCAAAATCCCCCACTGCAGCCACATCACCGGCCACCTAAGACCTCCACTGGCTCCCAGTCAACAAAAGAATCACCTTCAAGCTCCTCACACACAGCTACAAAGCCCTACATGACGCAGGGTCTGCATACCTCAACCACCGCCTTGCATTCTATGTACCCACTAGAGACCTCCGCTCCACTCAACTGGCCCTGGCCTCCATCCCACATATCCGCAAGGCCCGCAGCCGGAGGAAGATCCCTCTGTACCTCACAACAAAGACCTGGAACACCCTGCCTCCCCACCTCAGGCAATCACCATCACTGCCTCAATACAGGAAGGACCTCAAGACCTAGCTCTTCGACTGAACCACAGCTCCATCAATGGACCAGCAGCTCTCCCACCCCCCCAGCACCTTGAGACCCTTACAGGTGAGTAGTCGCACTCTACAAGCCATTGATTGATTGATTGATCGATTGAAGGTTGCGTTTATACAGCGTGCTGATAGAAAAAGATTTCTGGTGCTAGATACTCGCTTAAGGGAAGAATTTAAAAGAGCTACGCTTTTAGCTTTTTACAGAAGTAGATAAGTGTATGAGTGGTAGTGATATCCTGAGGGAGAAGGTTCCAGTATTTAGCAGCCAAATTTGAAAAGGCACTTCCTCCTTGTCTAGTGGTTTTGATATGGCACAAAATAAGCTTGTTGAGTGCAGATGACCGAGGAGGACTGTAGATTGAGAATGTGTTGGAGGGGCTAAACAGGACCTTGGCCACTATTAGCAATATAGTTAGGGATTTAAAAACAGAATATTTATGTATAGGTTTCAAACTATGAGGTGGGAGATTTAGTAAAACCCTAGCCAATGATTTTGCACCACTTTAAGATAATGCAAAAGATGCTGTGGTGCAGTTGGCATAGTCTGGGGGTGGGGGAGGGGGTGGGGGGAGTTATTATGTCTTGAATTATGGATTTCCGACAGTCCAATGGTAGTTGAGTGATGATCTGCTGCATTCTATGAAAGAAGAAGCATTTGACTGCATTGTGATCC
Organism: Triturus cristatus; assembly: GCF_964204655.1. Lineage (NCBI taxonomy): Eukaryota > Metazoa > Chordata > Amphibia > Caudata > Salamandridae > Triturus > Triturus cristatus. The sequence goes on along the minus strand of NC_140583.1, from coordinate 846,824,875 downwards.
ATATGTTGTTCGAAGGAAAGTTTGCTGTTCATAATAATGCCTACATGTTGCTCAGGATATTTTCTCTTTCCTGAGTTTCTTGAGGTTGAGCTATATTGCTGATATAGTGAAGAGGGCTTGTGTACCATTTGCATAAGTGATGATATCACAGCCTTTGGTCTGATTAAAGATGCCGCTGGTAAGATTTAGATATTCAATAGAGTAGGTCTAAGGGATGAACCCTGAGAAAGTCCAAAATTGAGAAGTGCAGCTGATAAAGAGTAAAGGGGAACAACCAGCGTTTCAAAATGAATGTTGCCATTTTAGTGTTAGTTTCCAAATAACTTGCAGCGATGATCTACCCCAATTCTTTGTAAATGCGGCCCTTACTGTACGACAATTAATTAGAGCTGGTCAAGTCAAAACGTAAACTCAACTGTTCATATCCCACAGGAAGAATTGCCACCATTGACTGTTTCCATCCTTATAATTAACAATATTTTATATATTCGGTCACATCATGTGGAACAACTCTAAAACTCCAACTCCAAAACAAAACATGTTATACCTCTTTCTGCCACCCCCCACAAAAACCAGACCCGTGTAGAACTTTTGCTTAGGCGGAAAAACTGGAATATATGGTAACAGATTTTCCCTGGGTGACGTTGCTGCACAGGAAAACCGGCTCACTAAGAATTTTAATGTAGAAGCACATTTAAAGTTCTGCATCTCATAGTTTGTTACAGTTATTTGAAGACATAGGCTTGAATTAGTGTTAAGTAGTCCATACAAATAAAACAATTGCTAACTGATTCTGTTAGATTAAAGCAAGTAGCAAATAAATGAATTCCAAATGTTGATTCTAATGTAATGATCTTGATTCATCCAGCATGACATTGTATTCCAGTACATTTGCTTAAGGCAGTGACTAGCGATTTAGGCATGAGACATTCTGCAACCTGGATGTTGCTCTAGTGATTAAGTATAAGTCACTGTGCACTACAATCTAAGAAATCAAAATGTAAGCACTTAACACCTATGAGAAATCTTTTACAGCAGAAGTGCCATCGCTGTTCTTTCTATCAAGTAAAATTTGGTAATAGTTCCATAAAATGAATCATATGAGCTTAAAAGTTAGCATTTTACACACTACGACATAACTGCATAGATCGCATTGTTTTGAGGGTGCGTAGCCTGTCATGCAACATGATGGACACTCTCCACTGAAGATCCCACTCAAGACCCCTTACATCCATAAATAGCCTGCCTCACAGTCTACCATCTAACATATATTAGAGGCAAGTCGAGATCTGGATGTGCTATCACCATGGATGGAACCTGTCGTAGGGCAGGCACCATGGCCGTGAACATCTCACTCCTCCTCCGTACTCACTGACTGCCCCATGTGGTCTAAGTGGTCAACCTGTGTGAAGGGGGTGAGCGGGATCCAGAGGGATTGCTATCCTACTGAAAAAAACATGGCCATTTAATGCCATAATCTGAAGGCCAGGGTCAGCGATTGATGGTGGGGGGCACTCTTTATAGCAGGCCATGGATATTTATTAATTTCTATAAATTGTTCCCAAAGTATGGCTGGGTAAGCTAAAATGATCTGACCTCCATGGCAGCTGATGCTCCCATTGAGGTCACTATTATCAGACGGGAGCTCAATGCAGCATTCGGGGTGTGAACCCGCATCAGTCTTCTCGTCGGTAGGGTTGTGTTTAATCCCTGTACCCAAGCCTTCACTTATTTTTCATCACAGTATCAACCCTTCTCCCACCTAGACTACATCCTTGTGCCCACCCCTGATCTGCCTTACATAGCTGGTGCCCTTATCCTGCCTGCCTGACAACACACCCCTGGAGTGCTTTGTTAAGCATACATCTGGGAATGTGGCACCCAAATACCTGGTACTTAACTGATCTAACTTGTGGGTCTTACATCAAGGAGGAAACAGGCATATTTTAAATTGAACATTGTCACACAAATTTGTCACACAAATTTCCCTGCACGCTGTGGGAGGCCTTTATGGCTTTCCTTAAATGGGCATGCACTGTCATATCGCAAACACCAAGAATTGTGCAAGGAAAAAAGCTGTGGTCTGTTTCGAGGCAGAACTCCTTCAACTCGAGTGCAACTTTATGCTCTGCAGAGGCAACCCACTCCACTCTACTAAGGAAGCCCATTTGGCCTATAAGACATATGACATCAGATACTGATAATACTACTTGGATGATCCAGCAACACTGCATATATGGGAGTAGTGATAATGCCAACAAATGAATGTGCTGGCTTGTGACATGTTGGGATGACTCAAGGGTGGTTCCAGATGTTCATAATCAATTCAGGATCCTATTCACTGATGCTGTGCTGTTCCAACTTTCATGAGACGCTGTATGCAGCCCACTGGCAGCTGGACCCTAAGGTCAGTAACAAGATAATTGAACTCCTGGTGAGAAACTCGGATAATGGAAGTTGCACTGAGTTAGATCTTCCATTAATGGCCAGGAACTAGCCTTTCCAGACTGAAAATATGCCCAGGCTGAACAGCTATTTGAGAGACTAGCTTCCCTCCTGGTCTCTCATAGCAGAGATATGTTCAAAACAGAGTTTGCGGACAGTGTGCTCCCTGAGGATCTCCACTCCATCTAGGTGATGGTGAAGCCTTGACGTGCTTTGGATAGAGGCCATTCTTTAACACCAGTTTCACGTATTAATATAAAATCTAAGATTCAATTTAAAGTTCTCGCTAGCCATTTGGTCAAGAAGCAGTTTGTCATAGCCCATCCCGACTAAAATGGCTTGATGCCTCATTGAGCAACTAGACTTAACCTGCACAGACTGAATATAGTGGCTGTCCCTGCTCACAAACTCTCTGGTCTGGCAGATTTTATGCTCATCAACTTTGAGAAGGCCTTCAACTCCCTGTCCAGGAGATACTTCCTCAGGGTCTTGAATAGAATTAATTTTGGTTCATGATTCCTATCATACATTCAGGATCTTTATAAAGAACTATTCGCTAGAGCAGGACCAAATGGTGTACTATCCCAGCCCTTCCATATGGAATGTAGTACGCAGCAGGGGTGCCCTCTGTCACCTTTGTGATATGCTCTTGCTATTGATCCCCTCACAATTTATATATATCAAAATGGGCTGGGCAGGGCCTAGATTGAGGTAACAAGATTGATGACTGGGTCTCCTTGTATGCTCATGATCTGCTTCTCTTTTCCAGGTAGACACAGTGGACAGACCAGAGACTTGTGGAAATTGTACACATATTTGTAAAGCCTCAGGCTTAGTGATGAATTGGAGCAAATCAGGTGTCTATCTCTTGCAGGACAGCACCTTAGCAACCTCTTGACAAGACCACCTGAAGATAGCCAGTGTTCGTTTGAAATATTTAAGGATGTACATTACTCCAAACCCTCAACAATGTAGCCCCTATTGTGCAGTTTGCTTAAAGATCTTGCAAACTGGAACTCATTCCAGTTGCCCATTCTTAGTAGAGTGACTAAAAGAAAATGGGTTATTAGCTGGGTAGGATGTAAGTCCTACCCATGTAATAAGTTCCAGAATCCTGTCAGACCAAACACACAGTTTCAGAAAAATGCGCAAAGTATTTTGCTACACTAAAACAGTCACAAAGTTGAATCATAACACAAGAAAAATTCCGCAACTAATTAAAGTTTTTTAGGAAAAATGTAAAAATTACCACAAAATAACAGAAAGTCCATAAATGGGGCTGCAGAAATGATGTTTGAAGGCAAACAAATGTCATGAAAAGGTACTGTGCCAACCAGAAATCACTGTTTGTGGTTGATCAGGACCTAGGTGCAATTTCAGGTCAAGTGCAATGGATCTCAGGTTAGATACACCAAGTGGGTTATCCAGTCATAGTTTTTACTTTCTTTTAATGGAAGTCAACATCCTCCAGTGAGACAAGGTTGAAGACTGTATCCAATGAAGTCCCTTTGAAAGAAAATCCAGATAGCAGCTGGACAAGGTCCCACTGAAGCTGTTGGTTTTGTGAGAAACATTTTAAGTGGGAATATTCAACTTTCGTGGCCATCGAAGTCCTCTCGTCGGACGGATACTTTTCATGCCTTTACCTGATTAAGATTTCTACTTTTGGACTCACGGCCTAATTTGGATCTTGAGCGACGGGTTACTCTATCACAATCGTGACGGATATCCCTTCCTTCAAAATATAAAGCACATAGGATTTAATGGGAGTTATATTTTGCCGGATGGGATATCTGTCACCGTTATGACGGAGTAACCCAACTGCCAAGATCTAAATCAAGCGCTTCGTCACCTTTTTGAGCTATCAGACATCTCTACCGTAAATTACCGCTGATGCTCCAGAGGTATTGGTGGTCAAAAATATTTATAAGCACCAACTTGTCAGACTTTCTGGAACAGTTCCTCTTAGCTACTTTTAAGAGTACCAGTACTTCAGATACAAACACTTAGGGGTCAGGCTGGACTCCAAAAGAGGCCGCCAGCAAGGTGCAATCAAAGAGTAACTAGTCCACTGGTCACTCCAGTAAAATGAATCTTGCAGCCTGTATATCCATGTTTCCACACAGGTTGTCAGTAGGAGTGGGTGATAAATACCATGGCGCCAGCAGAGTTCGTGGAGTTCAGGCCAAACTACGCCAACCTCCACGTGGCAGAGTTTTTTGCTGTGTGCTGTTCTCCAAGAGTAAGTTGGCAAATGCAAGTGAAAATTGGCATCCCGATGCTTGATTTTCAGGTGCTAGAAGTGCATCTGGTAAGATTTTCGCAATGCTACTCAAGCGGCTCTAAAGAAGCAGAGCCCTCCGGCACACCACAGGGTGATATTAGTGTTGATTTTGCAGCATGGAAAAAATAAGTGCGAGCAGAGCGATGTGCCGATTTCCACCCATCCGTGGAACTCCAGTTTTCATGTAACTACTCCGACTTATGCAGAGTGAAATTCTGTGAGTTCCACCAACCCCTAATTCTGGATTGGAAGATAGAGAGAGTGCAATTCACAATCCATAGGTTTCTATAATCAATGATTTCAAACTGTCAATATATCAAAATGTTTGATTCAAATGTTATAATTATTCTTTCAGGTACAACAGTTGAGTGTTATGTGTGAGTGGTATGTGTGGCCCAGTGGTTAAGGTCTGTTTTTCAATTTGTCCAAAAATGTATACTTTTAAGTATATGATTGAGCAAAGGGTAAAAAATTGCTGTCCCCTCTCTTTAGCCATTTGTCTCTCTTTCTCTTACTCTTTCAATGACTCTTTTCCTGTTTCTCTCTCTTTCTGTCTTCCATTACATTCTGGGATGGATGAGGGAGAGACAGCGATTCACATTGGAATGGTTTCCCAAATCAAGGATTTCAAACAGTCAGTATGGCAAAATGTTTGGTACAAATATTATACCTGTGTTTTGGGGATCAGCATTCAAGAGTCATGTGTGGCTTAGTGGTTAAGGTTTAGACTCTCACTTTGAAGGTAAAGAGCCCAATTCTTGGGGTCACAAGGGTCATGTACATTTTCAAGTTTTGGGTAGCTCAGAAAGTAAATATTTTAAAATATAAAATGAATGGTGATCATTATTCTTTTTATTGGTAAACCCATTTTTCTTTTCACTTTGTCCAGAAATATCTCGTTTTGAGTAGATCATTCATCAAGGTCTGAAAAAAGTTTCTTCTCTCTCGCTCTCTCACCATCTCTCTCTCTATCATTCTCTCTCTTCGTTTCTCTCTCTCTCGGTCTTCCAGCTAGGATGGAAGACAAAGATAGAGAGATTCACAATGTAATAGTTTCACAAATCAAGGATTTCAAATTGTCAATATATCATAATGTTTGGTTTGAATGTTGTAGCTATGTTTTGAGACACACCAGTGAGAACCATATGGCCTAGTGGTTAAGAACCTGACTCTGAAACAGGAGGTTAAGGGTTTGAGTTTTGGGACCCCTATGGGCATGTTCGTCATCAAATGTTTGGTCAGCTACAAGATGTATAAGTTTTAATGAAAGGTAATCTTGTTCTTTCTTGTTGGCAAATATATTTTTCGTTTCACTTTGTCTAAAAATATTTCTAAAGTATTGACAGCGCAGAGTTGCGGCAAATTCAAATAATATGGTTCAACCTTTCCTTACCATCACTTAAAGGGTTATGCCCCATTCCCGCACTGACTTCCAAGTATAACTCACTTCAGGAGACGGATCTTTGCCATCAGTTCTAAGTTCAGTCAAGGATGAAAGTTTGAATTAGTTATAAAAGTTTATTTCTCATTCAAAGATTAATAAAATTAATGGATTCCTTTTATTCAGATTAGTTAATAAATATGAAGTAGGTTTCTAGAAATCTCCAAAAAGACTGGTTTGAACAAATGATTAAGTAATGCATCAAGCGCGTTCCATAAAGGACAAATACCGTATTGTAAAGAACAGGACCACAATTTAGAGTTAGTAGAACTCATGAAGAGTTCAAGTTCAAAGGAAAAGATGGAGATAAAGAGAGCATGAAGCTCAAATTCCCAAAAAAGCCGGCAAACTTCCCATTAAGAGTGGTTCATGAAACTGAGCCGAGTCTCAGTAATTTGAGCTAATAAGCAGTCAGTTGCAGTAGCAATCTGTTAATATCAATCATTAATAGTAAAGTAAAGGATGAACAGACACAACAGTAGCCACAACTATCAGGAAAGGACAAGGGACATTGATCTGGGTCTCAGCACCAAGCCTTCTAGTTTCTCTAGCCTTGCTCTAACTAGGAACACATATTAATATAAAAAGGCAAAAAATATGTTGCAGACATTGTATCAGGCTTTCCTTCTTCGGATTCAATCAGGCAGCAGCATTCATCTGAGAGTGTGTCCAGCTCTTCCTTTCCCACGAAATAACAAGCATCTTGCAAAGTTTATCTCAAAGTTTGCCACAGACATTTTACTTATGTAACTTCTCAATTCATAAGCCTCTATTTCCCACTGGCATCGAACACAGTTTAATCTTCTAAGGTTAAAAGTTTCATTGCGTAAACAATGAACTATGCTAAAGAAGAGAAACATCATCTTGCAAAAACACTGTTTAGTAATACAGTTCATTAACACAAACAAGATATACTGTTCTAAAATGTACAATTATTCTATGCAAGCATTATGTGAAAGATAGGGAAAATAGGAAGTTTAATTGTAACAATAATGTTTCTTAGCAAAATTTACATTATGGTCAAGCTTCTAAATTCCATTGTGCACATTTCAGCATTTGTAGAGTTCACTTCTAGTTGAAAAAAGCTAGCATCTCTGAGGCCTATCCCAATAACTATGTCTGCATAGTGCAGTTTGCACATTAAAAAAATGCATGTCATTTCATCTTTAAATTTTTACAGCCATCATTGCACATATAGCTGTTATTCTAAATATTGTGTTTCTTAATTAGTTAGCTTCTTCAGTTCACCAATCTGATGTTTCTCTTAACCATCACTTTATCTTGATTTCACATGTGAGTTCTGCTCAAAGGGCACTTTCATCGTCAGTTGAATCTTGTCATTTTCATTTGATATCCACTGTCTACAGTAGCCAACTATTCCCCAAAACATTCTGACTTCTTTCTGAGTTTGAGATGGATTGATCTGAAGAATCTCTTCCACTCTCCCTGCTGAAACCCTTACTAGCTTCTTTTTCAATTATGCTTCCCAGATATTGAACTTTTTCTTTACACTACTGCAGTTTACATGGAGACACTTTATGTTTATTCTCAGCCAGGTGATTCAATAATGCAATGGTATCTTGTTTACAAGCTTCTCGTGGCTCTGATGCTATGTGCAGTTCATCAATATATTGCACAAGTACTGATCTGTAAGGCATCTGTAATGACTCCAGATTTTCTCTCAAGATCTGGTTGAAAATAGATTGACTCTCTGTATACCCTTTTGGGGCTCGGCACCATGCTAAAACTCTCTGCTGGAACACAAAAGAAAAAAGGAACCAGATATTGTCTTGCAATGGCACTGAGGAGAAAGCCTTGCAAAGATCAATGACAGTAAACCATTTGCAGTACATGGAATTTGGAGAAGTATTGTGACTGAATTCGGTACCACGGGACAACATGGAAAAACAATTTCATTGATTTTCCCAAGGGCTTGCCCTATTCTTTTTTTCCATCAGCTTTCTGCAAACCCATTATCAGAGAGTTACATTGACTCCTAATCAACACCCTCAAAATTCCTTTCCGTATCATGCCTTCTGTTTCAGGTGTTATTCCTGCAATTGTTTCAGGGGCCAGATGATACGGTGGTGTTCTTGAATACACTGCAATTGCCTTGAAGGTAACTTGTGCAGGTTCTACACCTTTAATAAGACCAATATATTTCCCTTTGAGATACCATACTTATGGATTCTCAGTTTCTCTCAAATCCGAGGATAATTCTTCAATTGTCATTCATGGAAACAATCCTACAGCTGACATTTGTTGAATCATTTTAAACTCTACATCTTCATCATGAGTCTGGAATTCAACATCATGAGGTGTACAATAAATTATGCAATTTAACCTGCACAATAAATCCCTCCCTAATAAGTTTACAGGAATTTTATAACACAAAACAAACTAGTGAATTTTCTCAAATGAACCTATTTTTACCGGAACCTTTTTCTGAAACTGAGATTTGTTCATTTGAAACTCCTACAACTTGGATCTTCTGTGTAGCGAGGGGTTTGGGCTGGCACTTTCACAGTTCTAACAGTGGACCTGTTAGCATCTCTATCAATAGGAAATGATTTGGCGTGGCCATTCACTTCACCTTCTATGAATGGACCACTCTGGTCTACCTCTAAGACTGTGCCAAGCACGCTATCTTCCTCTTACCTCAGGCAGCGTCACTCAGAAATGTCAGAGCCTGAACTGTCATTGTCAAAAGGAAGAAATTGCTGGAATGTATTTTGATTTGGGTTTTGGAAAGGGTTTAAATTTAATTTTGCTTTTGGCATCTGGTTGAAATTAAATCTTGGATTTCCCTTATTTTTTTGGACCATTAGGGCTTTTGGGACTTGGATCATCGGAACTTGATTTTGTATTGGTGTCTGCATCAGTTGTACTGGCGTATTTTGTATCTGCACTCCTCTCTGCATTTGTACATTTCCATTGCGGCATCAGGATTAAACATACACTCCCTCTTCTAATGTCCAACCCTTCTACAGCCAGCATTCCTTAATTCAAATAGTTTGCTATGCTGGTTCTTTAATAACAATAATGTATTAATCTATACCATAAAGGGCGTTATTATGATGTCGGGTGGACGCAAGGGAAAGGAACCGCCCGACCATAGGTCAGCGGTTCTGACATCTCAATTTGGATGCGACCGGTGTTTCGGAAACATCCATTTTCCAATGGAAGCATGTGCAGCAGGCAGAAAAGGCCCGCAGCACATGCTTCCATTGAAAAATGGATGGTTTGAAACAACCCTGCACCGTGTGGCACACATGATTCAGCGATGTTTAGGGGAGCACCATAGGTGCCCTCCAGGCCACATTGTAGAGGAGAAGGGGGCCCTGCTAGGGGCCCCCAATGTCGCTTTCCAACAGCCTTTCCATGTCAGAAAGGCTGACATGGCATGGCTGTCGGAAACCGACATCATAATCCTGACGGCGGGGCAACCATCATTAAGGGATTCTGCAGTGTTTCCAATGCTTCGACGAGCGAATGTGTCGGATGGTCACTTCGCTTGCTGCCTCCGACCGCACGCATTGTAATGCATCAGTCAGACTGCAGCAGCAGATGGCGGTCAGACCGCAAATGATAAGCAGTTGGTTGCCATCGTAATCAGGCTGATAGTGTTTTTAATGCTATAATAATTTGTGTTAGGTGACAATGAGCATGTGGATTACGACCCGATACCTCAATATCACTACATGGAGCCAACACCAGAAGAATAGTGCCCACAAGAGAACAAGAGTTATTATAGAGTGAACTTTGGACTGCTTAAGGTGAGGTTTCACTGCCTTCACAAAAGTAGGAGAACACTCCAATATTTACCTCCAGTTACGTGGAAGATTGTGGCAGTGTGTGCTATGCTGCACAATATAGCTGCAAAGAAGGGACTTCCAATACAGCCTCAACCGGACAGCTCTGATGAAGAGGAGGACCACAAACTCACCCCAAGATGTCACCAAAGCAGCAAATGGAAGAGAGAGATGCCATTACATTCCCTACATTATTTTTAAGGTAAGGGTATTCAAATAGAAACATGCATTGTGTAATGGGGTATTCACAGTCAAAATGCAGAAAAATATTTTTTTTTTCATGTTTATTCACACGAAATGTGAGGACTTACAGCAGTGCCTGCATGGCATATTTTCAATGAGATTTAGAAATACACAGTATTGTAAAAATATCATTTCTGCTTTGGATTTTCCAAAAACATATATTCAATATCTCTTTCTTTGTTTGCTTGCTGCAATTAGCCCTCTCTATATTAGTTTCTATATACCCCCTTCAAAATCAGCAGCCTTCGTGTGCACCTAGATCTTATGACATAGACATACTACTAAGTCTAGAAGCCTTCTCACTTTCGAGAGCAGGGATAGCCTGACCACTAGAACATGTTTGTATAGTTTGCAAAAATTCTAGACATGATGTAACCTTGCCTAAACATTTTGCAACATCTCTGCAACAGTGTGACATTTCTTGCTGGATATGTATTGTGCGACGACTGTGTATCCCTGTTACAGGTGCACATTTTTCAATACTTTTTCCAAAAGATTGCATTTTAAATCCAACATGTTGATATCTTTTATTTTGTTGCTTTGTCTCCTCAGCAATCGATTCAAATAATGAGCTCTTTATTTCTTTCAAATTGTCAATACTATTAATCATAGCAGACATGCCTTTACCGATGTGATCTAGATGGTGTGGCACATGGGTCATTAAGTCTTGTTGGAAGCTGAGGTCATACTATTAAGTATCTTTGCCTTTGCATTTTCTGGATATAAATGTTTGTTGTACGTTGTGTAATTACCCATACATTTCTGATAGATCTAGGTGGTCGTCTTATTGTAGACAATGTTGTTTCAAACAATGTTGGCGTTGGGGTAATTTTCATTGCTGGAGGCACATCATTGTTGCAATACTCTGATCCAGTACTTCACCCACACTGTGAACATTATGTTCCTCTGTAAAATTGTCTTCTATTTCTGTACAAAAAATACAATATGACTTACATTAAAATGTTTTATTTTTAGTATGGCACTGAGCATATCTACTAGTGTAAGAAAGTTAAATCTATGATGCACTACATTTAGTTTTTTTCTTTCCAGGATCATGCTACTTAAGATTTAAGTTATTCTAATTTGAAAAAACAATAACACATAATAAACTGGTCATTTGTTCTTCCTTATAACTGCAAGACTTTGATTGGACTGAAAATCCCATAATACATTTTGTTGAATATAATAAAGGTACAAAGATGTAGCTAGATTTCCAAACAGGTGCTCACTGCAAGCTCCTGTGCTTCCGAATGGCAGTGTAACAATGTACCTCCTAATTGTGATATCATCAGTGTGTGTCTGGCCATTGTTTGCAATTTGCAAATGTAATGGAATCGATTTTAGCAATTCAGTATTTTATGGAAGTGAATTTTAAGAAATCGCTATTAGTAATATGTACGCAATAGTCCATTTCAATTATTGAATTACAAAATGCGATTTCTAAAGAATCGCAAATTACTTTTTGGTCAAGCATACAATAGTACATTTGGCTCTATATATTTTATGCCACAAATATCTGCATTACATGCTATGAATGGTGATTTAAAAAAACACATGACTGCTTAAAGGGAAGACTGATTTAATCTGCAGCCATAGTCATATGTTCATGGTGAAAGGCTAATCCTACTTGATTTGATTTCAAATTTAGATAGTGGCTATGTTGGGGAAAATGGGAGGATGAAGGTTTGAACAGTTTTAATTTATGATCTTTCTTTAGAAGTACTTGTATAATTGTTATTCCTATTGATGTATTTATTGATAGTGTTTTTATCATTGTACATCTCAAATTAGCTCAGAAAACGTTTTGATTGATGAAACTTGCATCAATTGGAAATGTATGTTTTTAGGGTCATTTAGAGTTTGGCAGAGTCCGTGTTTCTGCCCTGCCAAACGTGCGTGCTTCGTTTGGAGGGACGTGAAGAAGATGGTTTCTACCAGTGCCGGCTCGGCTGGCACTACTGTGTAAATCCTTGACCTGGCGGCCTGACTGACACTGGGCCACCAAGCCTTAGCTATCTAAGTTCTGTCATACAATATTGCTCTGCCAAGGCCAGTGTCATCTACCATAGGTAACATTTCACAAGTGAAAAACACTTAACATATTACCAGAATGTGATATAATTTCTTCCATTTCCTTTGTTTTAAAGCTATTGACCAAAGCTGTCTTAAAGCATGTGTTACATTAATAATGGGTGGAAGGGAATGAGGAAGCCTATAATAAGTCAAATAGAAATGCACAAATGTCTGATTATGAATAAAAGATAAGCAATAAAATATGAATTGAACAATGTAGAATAAGCAAAGTAAATTAATTTGGAAGTCAGGAAGGTTGTTTTAATTCTTGAGCATTAGGTAAAGGTACAAATGATTGTTTCGCAGATTTATCTAGAAACTGTGTAATTGATTCCAAAGTATTTGCCGTTTTAAAACAAGAGATACAGGTTGCATATATGCAGTATCTAGTCTATGATTGTAACAGACTGCATACCACCATGCTTTAGACAATAACGGTTTAGAGCCCTTCCAGTGTTTAGTTATTTGCTAAAATGCAGGCACTAATAAGAGGTCAATTATTTGCACGTTAAATGAGTCATTAGCCCACACATAAGAGATACTTCCTTAGAATGCATTAGAAATAGAATAGGGTAGATTGGAACAAAATATTAAGTTGATTTGGGTCCAAACATGTAACCAAAAAGTGGAAACATAAGGACAAGTGAAAATCAAGTGTTTCAGATCAGTCTGTTGTGTAGAACATGTCCAACAAGTGTCTCGAGTTTATCTTGTGGAGAAGAGCAGGTGATATCAAAAGTCTATTGTAAATAAAGAAAATTGTTGGTGTTGTATTTGCTGAACAAGAGGATTTCCTAATTTTAATCAAAATCTGTTTACAAGTGGAGATAGGTATGGTGATATGAAGGTCTTTTTCCCATGGAAGCTCAGTAGTGGCTTGGGGTCGATCATTTGAATGGCATTGCAGTACTGAATAATCTTTTTTAAAAATTGGATTTGTACGTAGGAGGTTAGTGAGATTAATGGATGATTGTGTAATAGTTGGAATGAGGTATTAAAAGTTAGTGAATGATTGAGAAATTTTATTTTGTAAGGTCATATATTTATGATGAGAAGTAGATAACAAGTTGAAGAGTGTTTGAGCTTGTAAAAAGGATAAAAAAGAGCTCTTCTTATATAAATACCTAACCCAGATTAGCCCTTTACATCTCAAAGCTGACCAATAAATAGGCCTCTTCTTTACTTGTATGAAATGTTTATGCCAAATGGTGAAATCTAAAAAGGATTTCAAGTTTGTTGGGAAGCATGGAAAAACAGAAGACAGTAATTTACAAGTATGTCCAAAAATCCATGTGGATCATTTTTGAGGCTTCCGCACTAAATGAGAAAAGCGATAAGAGCTCGCATTCTAAGTTCACCCATAATGGAGTATACGTGGTTGTAGACAAGATCCAATGTATAGATTGGTTTAGTATGAATGCCTTATGATAATTAGCAAAATCTGGCAAATTAACTTTTCCTACTTTGAGGTACTCATCTACCTACGGTGAAATAGAAGGAGGTCAGGCCATTGGAACAAACAGCAATTTGGGGAGATGAATATAGTAGAGATATTAAGTGAATGATTTTGGGGCCAAAACAGAACCATTTGAGAGCATGACATTGAAATGACCAATATACCCGATCAAAAGCCTTCTCTGTGTCTAAAGCAATGACTGCTAAAGGTTCAGACAAACCAGCATTTTTGGAAATAATATCAAAGAACCAGCAAGTGATATCAGAGAGATATCTGACTGAGACAAACCCAGATTGTTCCTCACCCAAGAGGTCAGGGGGGCAGGATTCCAATCTGGATGCCAGTGCTTTGGAAAGATGTCATAATCTAAGTTAACCAATAAAATGGTTCTATATTTCTTACAGTAATGCAAGTCCCTTCCATCTTCCGGGATAAGGCAAATGTGTGTGTTAAGAAAGCATCCAGATGAGGCAGAAGTGTCAAAAATGAATGAATTAAAGTATATATTTGGGGCAAGAGAGACTTAGAAAAATGAATGTAAAATTCTGAGGTAAAACCATCAGGTCCTGGAGCTTTATCCTTTTTAAGAGGTAGGATAGCAAGATGTCATTCTGAGAAAGAGATATTCTTATCTAAGGATGTAAAATTTATTTGAGAAATGTGCGGTTTTTTAACAGAAGACAAATATTGTGAAATGTCAAGCTCTGATGGTGCATGCTTGGGTGTATACATTTTAGTATAAAATTCTGAAATTGATTTAAAATGTCTGAATCTCTGGAATAAGTCTGATCATTATCATCAATAATTGATTCAATGAATAATTTATTTTGTTTATTTTATGGTACTTTGCTTAGAACTTCATAGACTTGTTTTGACCTGCATAGTATTTTGCACTAGATTTAAGAAATAAGATGAGGCAGAATCTGTAGATATTTTATAAAAATGTAGCTTAGCTTTAATAAGTTGTTGCAAGGAATGTTGTGTGTATGAAGTGTAATTTATATGTTCAAGGCATTTCATTTCTTCAAATAATTGTGTAGAATGGGTCTGAGATTGTTTCCTTTTCTTAGAGACAAAGTTAATGATAAAATCACGAGCAGAGGCTTTAAACGCATCGCAAAAGGTATGGAATGGAGCAGAGCTGGAGAGATTAAATTGGAAATATTTGTAGAAAAGGAAAATAAAGAAGATGTAAAAGTGGTATCTAATAACAAGGAATTATTAAATCTCAAGCTCTTGGGGTAAACATGTTTAGGTAAAAGGTCTAATTGAATCGAAAATGGAGCATGATCAGAAATTAGAATGGTACCAATGTCAGCAGCATGTAAAGATTTAGTGAGATGATGTGAAATAGAAATATGATCTATCCTAGATTGTGTGTGATGAACTGGGGAAAAATAAGTATACTCTCTCAGGGAATGGTTACAGTCGACAAGCATCTGTCAGGTGGCGTTGATGAATGGCATGTACAAATGCCTTTTGTGATTTATTTGGAATGTATTGTGATGATGAGTGTCTGTCCAGTAATGGATCGACAAAATGATTGCAGTCCCCTGCTAATATGCAGTTGTCATCTGTGAGTTGTGAGAGTTTCTGGGCAATGTTGGACCAGAACTGACAGTCAGGAGCATAAGGGCCAAAGATATTAAACAAAGCCCTACCCATCTTCCTTCTGAATCGGTTTCCTATGATAACAATTAGACTTTTAAGGGTGTATGACATAAAATCATAACTCCATTCTTTTTTAAAATTTCCAGGTGAGGAAAAAAACTTCAACCACCCATCCCCTGCGTAATTTCGTACATTCATGTTCTTTAAGATGAGACTCTTGCAAATAAGCAAGGTGGGCATTAAGTTTCGACAGGTGCGTTAGGAATCTTTGATGTTTGATAGGAGAATTTAAACCTCTGACATTCCAAAGCATCAGTGTTAACACTATTGAAAAAGAACAGTATATCTGATGCAATCAGACCTTTCAATAAGAGAAACATGAAAAATAATAAACAATTCTGACATATGATAGGACAAGTACCATTAAAAAACCATTGAAACATGACAACTAAATCCATACAGTAAAGGAAAGGGTTAAGGATAAGAAAGGAAGAGGAGTGAAGAAGAGAGGTAAGAATAGGATAGAATCAAACAAAAAGAAGATATATGAAAGAAAGAGGATAACATTAAAAGTCAGCATACCTATGGATGATGTTGTGAGGACAGGATGGGAGACCACATGAAAAGAAGGGACTTCTGAACCCCAGAGGGGAGGGAGGCCAACGAAGGGCAGTATAACATTTAACAGGAGACAGGAACATAAGACAAAAATGATACCAGCACTGTGAGAAAAAAATGATTTAGGATAAACTGTATAATCTAAAGAAACTTTTCAATACTGTTTCAAAAAAGTCACAAACGAAAGTAACAATAGCAAAATATCAATTCAACAGATTGTGCTCAAATTCTGAAAACTGGCATATGAGAAGAGAGATTAAAAAGACAAAAAATAAACATAATTTTGAATGAGCTGATGCAGTAATGTCCATGTTATCTGCTCTTTGAGATGCGAGAAAGTCCCTCAAACGAGAAGGATCTTCATAAGTTGTCGCCTTATTGTTGTATGTGACTTTAAAAAGACAAGGATGAAAAAGCCCAAAACGTGCTCAAAGAGAGCGAAGCATCGGTCACATGTTTAAGAGCTCTCTTCTTCGATCTGCAGTACTTTTAGCGTAGTCTTGAGAGAAGAAAAGGTCATGTTCTGACCAAGAGATGCTTTTGAGTTGTCTGGCAGCTGATATAATCTGCTTTAGATTTCTGTACTCTATAAAATACAAGATGACTCCTCAAGGTTTTCGTGAGATTGCCGGAACTTTAGAGGAATGACCAAGTCTGTGGGCCCGTTGTATATTTAGTGGTGGGCCATCAGGTAGTTTCAAAATTTGTGGTATAAAAGTTTTGAAAAAAGAGATGGGATTTACTCCTTCCGTGCCATCAGGTAAACCATAAATCCTAAGATGATTTCTTCTATTGTGATATTCCAAATCTTTAACCTGTTTGTGCAGGGAAGCTCCCTGCTCTTGGAGGCAATGTACCTTAAAAGGAGTTTCTTTAAAGCTGGAGATTTGCTACTTCACAAAGGATGATCCTTCTTCCATGTGAGTCCACCTATCTATAAGATTTTGCAATTTAACATTACTCTCTCCCATGAAGGCATGTTAAGCTCTTATTTCTTCCAATAATAGATCAAAGATAAGACTTAATGGGTGATGGTGAGTCTTTCTTATGTCTCGTAGTTGAGACTTTACCAGTGCTGGATTGGTAGACGGAGCTGAAAAAGAAGAGGCATTGGAATTTTTATGCAACGAGGAATCCATTTTATTACACATTAAAGATGCAGAAAAGGGCTTAGAAGACTTGCTTGTGTAAAGTCTAGTCGTCTATGTTTGCATCTTTAGTCTGTCCATAAATTAGAGACAATGGAAAAGAATGTAAATATTGCAGAATCCACCTCCAGGACCCAAACTGCAAATACACAGAGACACAAAGAAGAGTCAAATGACAAAAATGAAACAATGCAGTTAAAGAGGATGTTTGAGTAGCTCAGGACTTGCACAAAAACAGGAAGTTTTATATATTCTAAAGAAGCAGGCAATTTACTTCCAAATATTAATTGCCGTCAATTGCCTCACATAAAGAATCAAAAATGACTTATTAATTAAAGCATGGCCTCAAGCTCATAGCCTCACTTACTGCACACCTTTCATGAATGCAAAGGAAATAGGATTTGCGTGTGAGAGAGTAGAATGTATCTTTAAGCACCTCCGCATTAATATTCAAAATGTGTGGGAAAATTGGATTACTGCTGGTAATGGGCATACAATAAATAGGATATTCATTTTCTTCAAAGCCTGACAGAATCAATAGATATCACAATGAAGGAGAGTTATTGTTTGAAAATATCAGGAAAATGCCCCTGAATATCAATTCTCAATATTTGTGTTGCATGATGCACATTTAAGCTACCCGTGTATTTATATGCACACAGAAGTGCTCTGTCGGGTGCGGCGGCTCCTATGCTAAGGCGGAGGAGCGTTGCCCCCATGCTCAAAAGGAAAAATAAAATGATAATAACATATCATTATTATCATTTTATTTTTCCTATTGCAGTCAGTGGCGAGGGGGGGCGGGGTGGGGTGGGGCTGGCCAGAGCAGGGGACGAGTGGTGTGCACTACCTGAGTGCACATGAACTGTTTGGCCAGACCTCTTGGGCCGACCAAACAGTTCATGCACACTTTGCATGTTCCTATAAGGCTACATTACACAGCCTGGTGAGGAACATGCACAAGCTCCCTGTTCCAGTCTGAGCGCCGATCCATGGCGCTCAGACCAATCACACCCCTGCATTGTAGCATTGTGATTGGCTCAGGGGAGCCTGTGTGCCCAGGTGCTTCCTGCTGCCGGCTGGGCCAGGAATATGAATAGGATGAGGATGGAGGAGAGATGGCAGCCGGCCGTTAAAGGTAAGTTTAAAAAAAATAATCCTCGGCCCACCGCCCTATCCCACCTCCTGACAGCAGCCTCTACTGTCCATGCGTCTCTTCAGAACGGGAGCAAAATGGTGGTCATGCGTGTGAGGGAAGAAACGCTGTGCCAATAGTAAAAGTATTACGTGCTCCCAAGCGTTAAAAATGAAAGGCGTGGCATCCTATTTAGTTGAACAGTAAATATTCAACTTCGGAGGTCTTTGAGTGTTGAGGAAGCCGCAGTTAAGAAGCCGCTCCAGGTGCCATCCCTTTGAGCCTCAGCGGTGCACCGCCATCTTGTCCGACGTCAAACCATGCCCCCCCCCAACAAATAGATAACAAATCACTGGAAAATGCCTATCTTCTGAAATTAACTGAAGCTACGTGTACATTATCAAAGACTTGATGTGCAGAATGTGCTCCACAGCTAGCCTTCCTCCACAAGCCAATATGCAGTAGGCATGGAGAACTGTGCTTCACAACATCAAGCATTGCTTATCCATAGAATCATCCCCTTCTGCAATGAATTGAATTTACATTATCATTGCACGTTGACTTTTTTTTTAGGAATTATATAGTTTTGTTGAACATGCAAGACTAAGTAAGGCATAGAGAGTTATACAAGTTGTAAGTGTCCAGGGCGGGACTGGGGAGCCAAAAGCAGCCCTGACAAAAATGCTCAAATCAGCCCCACTTACGTCCTCTCCTCCAATCTCTCTCTTTCCATCCATCCCATCTCTCTTTTCCTGCTTCTGTCCTCTCTCCCTCTTGAATCACTTTTTCTCTACCTCCCCCTCCCTCTTTCTGTTGAAGCCTCCACAAGCCTGATGCAATTATCCCTCGTCTGGTGCGAAAAATGACAGATAAACCAGGAGAAGCTCTTGGCTTTCAAAACTGGCCTCCAAGAGCTCTACCCCACCAGTGGAATAAGAGACCTATCCATCCCTGTTAGCTCCACATTAAGCATTACTTCACTAGACATCCCAAATGTATCAGGCAAGACTGTGCTTTAAATTTATTTTTTTCCAGAGGATTATTATGGGTACACCGGGCCTTGCATAATTAAAATGTATGGTTACTGAGCTTGTGTGTGCAGTAGGCAGAACACATTTTAAACTTTTCTTCATAGTGACATGTGCACAGTGAGCATTACATATTTCAGTCTTCTACTACACAGCTATAGGAAGGAATGCAGTAACGATGACATTAGTATTCTTAGGATACCTCGCAGAGTTTTGAGCTTTTGATGTGGCAGAACATATTCAGACTATTTTTTTGTTGTTTTCTGAATTCTGGAGAAGTTGGTTTTCTTTGTGAAGCGAACAGTAATGTAGGCCATGGTAACATTTTCTTTAGAATAACATAGAGAGTTGTGATTTCACTCTAAGTGGTGCCTAGCGTGTGGCTGTGCTATCATATGGAGCTAAAACATTTCACTACTCAGTTAGGTGGATGCACAATGTCCTGTTCCAGTTTTATTTTAATGTATAATTGGCTTAAATTGGTGTATTAATGAACTCTGATGATGATTGTGTTTCAATCAAAGCTTCTAGAAGTTTTACAAGTTAAGTAGCATCAGGGAAATATTTAATCCTGGCCGAACACAAGTTATGGTCATCACAGCAATATTGCACTACTGCAGATAGCGTCAGTGTAGTTGTGGTTGAGTCAGAGTTTCCTGAGGAAAGGTATTTTCGTTTGCTTAATAACTTTGTCGCATTTCAACACATTTGTGGGAAACATTCCAAAAGAAAAGTACATCCACTTTTGTCCAGAATGGTAAGTTTTGGGCAGATTTGTCAAGGATGGCCATTTCCCATTTTAATTCCCATTGGATTCTTTGCTCATTCGTTTAGAAAAAATTTGCTGAAGGGAATTAAACTAACTTTGGCATGAAGGTAGAACTGTGCACAAGGATTTTGCTTTTGTTGATTTATTGTAAATCCTTTCAGTTGTTTTAGAAATTAGCACTCAAAAAGGTGCCTGGAGTGTGCACGAAGAGATTAAATATAGAGCTATCTGGGCAGTTCACTTGTGGATATTGAATGGATTCATCAATCCACAGATGTTTGCAAATCCAATTTTTTAAAAAAAGGCACACCACTAGACAAGGAAGCTCTTTCTCCTATCATCCATTGTGGATTTGTGAATCCAGAAGCAGCAGTGTGATTGGCTGGCCTTCACAGACAAATTCTGTTTCAGCAGGCATTACCCACCACTGTACTGAGCACCATGCTGAGAAACCTCAAATAAAAGAGGGTAGAAGAGTGTAGGGTGAGTACACCTGACCCTCATGCCCATGTTGAGGGACCCCAAAGGCACTCCCCAGCTAATTAAATAAAAATAAAAAGGAGATTATTGTTGCTATGATTTGTGGATCCTGGATCCTAGGTAATTCAGACCCTCCTGGGTCTCAGGATATGCAAATCTAGGATAGGAAAAAGGTGACGTATATAGATCACTACTGCTGTGCTTCTCCAAAGGCCATACAAAGGGGTTAGCCATTTGTGGTGGGGTATGAGTAGGTCCTGGTTGCAGTGCAGGCCCTGTAACCAACACCCTGCAGCGCTCAGTCAAAGGCTTTGCACAGCATGGGTTGGCCGTCCATATAGAGTTTTGTTTAGGGCCTGACCAGAGGCGCAGGCTTGCAGTTAACCTCGCTGTAAGCAGCTGAAGAGTGTGCACAGCGAGGTTTAGCACCAATTGAAGGTTGGGCACAAGGCCAGTCCATAGGCCGGGCCTTGTGGCAAGCCATTATTGCGCATGGCTAAAGGCCATGCTCTGCTTGTGCTGGCTGCCAGGGGAGAATTGGGTGCAGTGGCTGGCCAGAGGGGCCCTGCAGTAAACCCAGCTCCACACAGTCAAAGATGAGTTGGGTGCCGGGACTGGCTGGAGACCAAGACATGTGGCAAACCTCTGCTGCATGCAGCCAAAGGCTATGTGTTGCAGGTGCTGGTTGCCCTTGGAGAATAAGGTGCAGAATGTGGTTGGAGCCCAAGCCCTGTGCCCCATCCAGCAGTGCACACCTGTCTGAAGTTGGTGAACATCTGGAATGGCCACCAGCAGGGGCTTGGATGCAGGTCATTGCCGGAGGTCAGGAGCTTCGGCCAACCATCTCTTTGCATGGCTGAAGACACTGGCTGTGGGTGTTGGCAGCCCACAGACAGCTGGGTGCACAATCTTGCATAAGACCAGCACCTCCAGTCAACCCTCCACTGCACATAGACGAAGGACATGCACATTGGGGTTACCAGCCAGCAGTGTGTTGAGCGCAGGGCATGCGAGGTACAGGATGACCACCCACAGACAGTTGAGAGCTAGGTCTGGTTGAAGGCCAGGCCCTGAAGCCAACCCCACTACACAGTGCTGAACGTCTGGAGGTCAGGCCCTTTGGCTAAACCAGCTGTACATAGCCATGCACAGCAGGATTGGCCACCTGTGAATTGTTAGGCTTAGGGCCTGACCAGAGGCCAGGACATATGGCCAACCTCCCTGAACACTGAGCACAGGGTATGCACTGCAGTTTTGAGGTCAGACAGTTTGTCACAGGTGCATAGTTGAAGGACATCCACAATAGAGGTAGACCCGCCAAGGAAAGATGGGTACAATACCTAGCCGGAGGCAATGCTGAAGGCCATGAACAGCAGTATTTGTTCACCTGCTGTAGTTGAACGCAGGGCTTGGAGGCTAGGTCTTGCAGCCCACCTTTCTGCTCAGAGCCTTCAACCAACCAGGGTAGTTGTTAAGCCAGACCGTCTGGTCAATCCCCCACTTCACACAGCTAAAGACTATGTGCAGCTGGGGTAAGCCACCACAGGAGGGTTGTGTGCACGGAATCTTGGATGTGGTTTATGATCCCAAAAAACCTCAATTAAATGAACAAGAAAAAGTGAAAGTGAATGAAGTGAAGATAGCATTCGCTATAGCCCCACAACATATGTTGAAAAAAACCATCACAAGTTTACTTGAAAAACCACAGCTAAAATGAAGTTATAGTTACAAATTAAGCCAGCAAAACCACTGAAATTTGTAAATTATGGTTAGGAGCACAATGAATAACTCACACAACAGCCATGCAACCCATAACTCACACCCCAAATGCAATGCTTATGACCTCACCATATTTAATATCAATCAATCAAAGATAAGTTTATTTAGACCATTTGGTCTTTAAACCACCACATATATATTAACATTAAAAAATTCTACACATAAAATATCTTATTCATCAGAACATAATATCCCTAAAACTTCATTCCTAGCAGTTTAAAAGACAATAAAATAACATTTTAGATTGCATCAGACTTTCCTACAGTTAATCCTATAATACAGCAGGGAACTTATATACACCCTGCATATATTTCCCAGTAGCCATCAGACAGAGGACTGATTTTCGTAAATTTTAAAAGTTTTGACAATCCAATAAAATATAAAAATATTAAATTTCATCCCTATCTTACACATATATTTACCATATGGATGAATAGGGCCGAATTTTATGGCACTATACATTACGGCTGGGTTAATACCGCCACTCAGAATCCATATTCATCCCCCAATAGCAGCAACTCTTTAACCCGGTAAGCTTGAGTTTGAATATATAATTATGGTTGTAGGAAGGTGGATATCTGACTATGGTTACCCCCAACTTTTTGCCTAGGGCCTAGCTGGTTTTTCGACTTAGTTGGCCTGAGATCCTGCCATTCAGGATCTCAGCCTATCTGCTCTCTCTTTAAAATGGACTCCATGTACCCTAGGTGCATAACCCATTGGAACTAGATCACCCTGTGAGCCCCTGTACCAGTGTACACTAGGTACCCAGGGCATTGGTGTATCTAAGGCCACCAGGGGCTGAAGCATGTATTGTGCCACCCCTGGACTGGCCTAACAAATTTGACACAACTGGCTGATCACTCAGCTGGGGTAAGTTGGTGTAACCACCTCTTACTTAGGTGTAGTATACCTATACCTAACCTTAAATGGACACATGTTAACCTATATGTCAATCCTATGGCAGGCCTTAACAATCCTGAAGGCAGAGTGCTTGGTTCCATGTGAGATGGTGCTCTGGCATGAGCTGAGCCTGTCTGCAGTGGTCGGAACAACTTCCTTCTACCGTTTCCAGATATCGCCATACCATATACTCTTAAGTGCATTATGAACCTCGCGGTTAAATGCTATCTTTGGTTTGGCTTTATCAAAACATGTCGAGTAAGGTGTCATACGAATTGGAATACTAACCCCTCGCCAATTCTGGTGACGGGGTTAGCATTCCACCCTTCTAGAGGGACACGACATGTACGGTACCTGAAACCCGGGTAAAATCAGACATAGCCTCAGCTCCACAAATTGGACGCTGCCACCACCGACACAAGTCTTCCCTCCTGCTGCTGGGAGTCCTTCCAGCTTGGGAGACGTGGACAAAGGGTTTCCTGCCAGGGGAGGTGCGTGCACCACCCCAGACAGGATTTTGTGTATTGGTCAGGTAGGGCTTGAATAGAATCAGACATGCCTGAGGCTCACAAGGAGCCTCGGTGCATATGCCAGTTCAAACCGGTCTTGGGGCACACCAGCCCCAGACCTGGGGCGAGCTGGACAAAGGATTGGGGGTGTAACCACCCCCCTTCCTGGTCCCACCCTTAGGGAGGGACCTAGCAGGTAGGACCTCCAGACCTCTCACAGCCCGATCCACAGTCCCTGCAAAGAAGGAACCAGTGGAGGCACCGAGACACGTGGAGCCAGCCATCTTGAAAAGACACTCGACAAGCTGCAAGCGTGACAACAGAGGCTCCCTCCAAGTTGTGCTTTGGGTCCTGAGAAGCCCAACATCCGAGCAGCATCTGCACCAAAGGTGAGCCCTCCAGCTTCTCCACGATCTGCGTGGGGCTCCTGTGCACTTTGCATCTCGACGCGCCTGCCCGGTCCCTGGCCCGTTGGCTAGTGGCCATCTTGGCGACTAACTTTGAAAACTATGATGCTGGTCTGGTTGCTCCAGACTGGCCCCTGCTTCCCTCCAAAGGAGCAGCCCCTCTGACCTTGCTGGTCCGAGTAAACAGCTTTCTTCAATTCCTGCAACTCCCGCTTTTGCCAAGGCTTGTTTGCTTCCTTCGAGTTGCCAACACCGCCGACAGCGAGAGCCTGCCTGGGACAGCTCGTGAACCGACTTCTGGATGTCGTCGACCTTCAGGGACCACGTGGCTGCGGAGACAAGCTACACCTCATCACCTGTTTGCACCCGACATCGCCTGGTACCTACCTGGTACCACGCCGGTCACTGGCTAGTGACTGTGAACACTGTCCCCTCTGCTTTCAGGTCTTCTACAACTCCGATCCACCCTTGGATCCACCGCATCTCTTCTGGACCGACCGCCTGCAGCATCTTTGTCATCAGGCTCCATTGAACAGATAGACGAAACCCAACGCACTTCGAGACCTATGCACCCGCTTCCTGTGGGTGAGGTAAAGCTGGCACTCCGGTGCCCAAGTGTAGAGAAACATCTCTAGTGTTTGTGTTTTAAGTCTTAAGTTCGTAGTCCATCCAGAAGACCCTTCTAGCAGTAACTTTTGAACTTTTACGCACCCATTGAAAACCTATGGGAGCCCGCGTGTAACTTTCCTCACTGCACACGCGACCCGTGGGCCTCCTGGTCACTAACTGAAGTTAGCGCCTTGTAGGCCCAGCGATTCTAGAGGCCCTAGGCCTTTTCCCTTTCCTAGTCGTGGTACTTATACCACTATTTTAGTATATGGTTTGATCGGCCACCAGGGCCTATCCATATAAAGTGCAACTTCTGTATATTGTGATACTTTCTTGTTTAACGATTTGTGCTCCTGTGCTCATAAAGAGTCTAGGGGATACTTTGAGTAATAAACACATATATATTTTGAATATATATCTGTGTGGTGTCCTTTCATTGGTATAAAGGGGGGTTACATATGGTAAAACAGCTTGCTTAACACGCTTTAACGAGTTTAGCCTCAAAGACTGCTTAGCCTACGCTACCACTAGGGCAGCTAGTCCGAAAAGGTTGACTTACAACCACACCATAAGGGTTGCTTGGCATGGTACAAGGTGGTTACTTTAACTAGTGAACATCATATACCAGGCCAACTTCTCACATTGGTGAGCAGCGGTTGGATTTGAGCTTGCTGTGTTTTACCTCTGTAATCTCTTTGTTACCAATTGAAAGATCATACAGGTACCTTTTAGGTACATATAAAACAAGAATAGTTATATACTTAAGTTCTGCTGAACTTAGTTGTTGTAGAGCAAAGGGAGTAGCACACCCTGACTACAACTACTAGATAGGTTTAGTAGGAAAACCCAAGTGTAGGTAGTTGCAACACATCCACCCACACTTAAGAGCAATGGCTGGGGCAGAGGGGTCCAATGTACCCATCTCTGTCGAGAGTGACCCCCAGAGGGCACCAACCATCTTTGCTACCCTAAACCAGAATGAGCTCAGGCAGTTGGCAAATATCAGGGGCCTTAAACAGCCCAGGAACCCTACCTCTGCTGAACTCAGAGAACTCTTACAAGCTGATGAAGATCAGAGAGCTCTCAAGAAAGCCTCCCAGTTAGACCCCTTAGGGACAGGAACAGGAAGCCCTCCTTCTGAAGATGCTACTGAAGTACCCCTTTCTAACAGTCGCCCCTTAGTTGAGAATCAGACTACAGATGATGAGAATCAGCATAGGGACAGGGATGACAAAGGGGGTGAGTCTGACAGTAGTAGTAGTTCTGATGGGAGAGATAGCCCAGTGCCAGGTGCTATACCTGGCTCAGCTAACTTAAGACTACTTGGGACTGACAATGGGTTCACCCCATTGAATCTCCCTAGTGGACTTAACCAGGGGTTTGGGAGGCAGAGGAATCACTCAGGTGACTCTAATGCTTCTCATGCCTCTAGAGGCTCTCAAGGTCACTCCAGAAGAAGGATGACCAGCCCTCAGAGGAGGGAGCATGAGGCCAGAATGAAGGAAGCCCAGCTGAGGATCAGGAAGCAGGAGCTGGAAGTAGCCCTGATGGAAGAGAAACTGAGCAAGGCTAGGCAACCTAGAGAGAGTGGGTCTATACCCACTGGTGGCAGCATTGTACCTAGGGACAAAGATAGGGTCTTTGACAATAGGAACCTGTCCAAGGTTGTGCCCCCCTACAAAAGTGGGGATGATATCCACAAGTGGATGACTGCTCTTGAGACAGCCTGCAAAGTGCAGCAGGTTCCTGAAGACCAGTGGGCAGCAATCTTATGGCTCTCCTTTGAAGGTAGAGGCAGAGATAGACTCCTCACTGTTAGAGAGGAGAATGTCAGAAACTACAGAGCCCTGAAGACTGTCCTGGTTGATGGGTTAGGCTTAACCACTGAACAGTACAGGTTAATGTTCAGAGATACCCAGAAGACACAGACTCAGGACTGGTCTGAATATGTGGAATGTGCCACGAAGGCTTTGGAGGGTTGGTTGCTGGGAAGTAAGGTTTCAGATTATACAGGATTGTACAATTTGATGATGAGAGAGCAGATTTTAAGTAACTGTCAAAACCAGCTTCTCCATCAACACCTGGTAGACTCAGATTTGACCTCTCCCCAAGAATTGGGAAAGAGGGCAGATAAATGGGTCAGGACCAGGATTAGGCCTAAAAA
Organism: Triturus cristatus; assembly: GCF_964204655.1. Taxonomy (NCBI): domain Eukaryota; kingdom Metazoa; phylum Chordata; class Amphibia; order Caudata; family Salamandridae; genus Triturus; species Triturus cristatus. The sequence goes on along the minus strand of NC_140583.1, from coordinate 846,797,961 downwards.
CCAGGGTGGTGACCAAAAGAAAGATACCACCAAGCCTCAAGAGAAGGGTGGGGATAAAGCAAAAGAGAAATCTTCCTCAGGGCCCCAAAACTCCACACAGGGTGGTGGGTCCCAAGCTCCCTCCTCTACCACAAGTAAAAAGCCTTACTGCCATGAATGTAAAATTCCTGGGCATTGGAAAACTGACAGCAGTTGCCCAAAGGCTAAAAACAAAACTGTTCCTCCAATTACTCCTGTCACACCACCTATTACTGTCAGCAGTAATCCCCAGGTGGTGGGAGTGCCCCCAGAAATTTGGGTGGGTTTACTTGGGGAACAAAGGGGTCCCTGGCTTAGCCAATTCCCCTACAGCAACTACTCTTGTCTGTGATGGTGGCATGGGGTTTGCTAACTTCACTGCCTGTCCCAACACTTTGGGTAGGTACAGACAGGAGCCCTACATCAATGGTACAAAAGCTGAGGCCTACAGAGACACTGGAGCTAGCATCACTATGGTGGCCCATTGGCTAGTTCCCTCTGAGCAGCTTTTGCCTGGTTTCTCCTACCAGGTAACTAATATTGATGGCAAACAGAACAGTCATCCCATGGCAGAGGTATGTCTCAGCTGGGGAGGTGTCACTGGCCCTAAAAGGGTGGCAGTGTCCCCAACCTTGCCTGTAGACTGCTTACTGGGGAATGACTTAGAACTCTCAGCTTGGGCTGGAGTTGAACAAGACACCCATTCTAAAATGGTAGGCCTTTCACAAAGGGGTAGTGGGGTTGTGCCATTCACAACCCCTGTCCAAATAGATTTCCTCCCTGGAAAGGTTGGAAGGGCAGTGGTAGCCACAGCCCAGGCACAGACAGACTTCCCTGTAGAGACTGGCAGAGCTGTGACAGTCACAGCTCAAACCCAAATTGAGTGCCTCCCTGAAAAGGTTGGCAAGGCTGTAATGGTCTCAGCCTATACTCAGACTGACATAGGTGTAGTGAAGCCTGAAACTATGGATCACTCCACACAAACAGAGAGTAGTGGGGAGGAAGAAAAGTCTCCCTCTCCCCAGACATTAGGAAAAGGTCAGCCTCCTCAGGGATCTGACCCCACCCCTTGTGAAGGAACTGCCCCAGAGGAAGCCAGGCCTGGCCTGGCAGAGCCTCTGATGTCAGTGGACCTTTCCAAGGTGGGACACAGTCTGGTGCAGGTAGCCTGCCTCTCTCTACCCTGCCTCAGTCAGCCCAGGGCGGCAGAGGTCAGGGAGGCCAGTGACCCCCAAGAGGGCCCCTGTCCACAAGAGCCCCCCCATCAAAAGAATGAGGATTGCCTGGCTAGTCGCCCTAGCCAGGTGATGGTTAAACACATTCCTGAGGGATCCCCTTTACAGGTAGTTAGGGACCTCCCCCAGAGGGATTCTGTTGGGCACAGGCAAACATGGGACCTTAGGGCCCCAAACCTGACCTGTCCCTCCAGTAAGCCCACAAAAGGGACCCAGCCTCCAGCTTTAGGTAGCCAGAGGCTGACCCTGAGAGCACAGTGCAACTCAGCTAAAGAAAGAAAGGCATCCATGGTGGAGGATGATTGGAGGAAGCTGAGGCCTCACTTTGAGGACACTCACTTCAGTACTCCATCTCAACACCAGCCTTTTACTTTGCAAAGACACACCAAAGGTAGAGATTCCCTATGGTGGAGACCCTATGATACCTTTAGGGTGAGGGATTGCTTAGTGGACCATGAGACAGGGGGTAACCATGCCAGTGCTGGTTCTTCCTTATATGGCCACTTAGGCAATATAGGTTTACCAGGTCAAGGTCAGCCTTATCTCCCTTCGTTTGGGGGGGGGGGGGTTGTGTAGGAAGGTGGATATCTGACTATGGTTACCCCCAACTTTTTGCCAAGTGTCTAGCTGGTTTTTTGACTTAGTTGGCCTGAGATCCTGCCATTCAGGATCTCAGCCTATCTGCTCTCTCTTTAAAATGGACTCCATGTACCCTAGGTGCATAACCCATTGGAACTAGATCACCCTGTGAGCCCCTGTACCAGTGTACACTAGGTACCCAGGGCATTGGTGTATCTAAGGCCACCAGGGGCTGAAGCATGTATTGTGCCACCCCTGGACTGGCCTAACAAATTTGACACAACTGGCTGATCACTCAGCTGGGGTAAGTTGGTGTAACCACCTCTTACTTAGGTGTAGTATACCTATACCTAACCTTAAATGGGACACATGTTAACCTATAAGTCACTCCTATGGCAGGCCTTAACAATCCTGAAGGCAGAGTGCTTGGTTCCATGTGAGATGGTGCTCTGGCATGAGCTGAGCCTGTCTGCAGTGGTCGGAACAACTTCCTTCTACCGTTTCCAGATATCGTCATACCATATACTCTTAAGTGCATTATGAACCTCGCGGTTAAATGCTATCTTTGGTTTGGCTTTATCAAAACATGTTGAGTAAGGTGTCATACGAATTGGAATACTAACCCCTCGCCAATTCTGGTGACGGGGTTAGCATTCCACCCTTCTAGAGGGACACGACATGTACGGTACCTGAAACCCGGGTAAAATCAGACATAGCCTCAGCTCCACAAAATGGACGCTGCCACCACCGACACAAGTCTGCCCTCCTGCTGCTGGGAGTCCTTCCAGCTTGGGAGACTTGGACAAAGGGTTTCCTACCAGGAGAGGTGCGTGCACCACCCCAGACAGGATTTTGTGTATTGGTCAGGTAGGGCTTGAATAGAATCAGACATGCCTGAGGCTCACAAGGAGCCTCGGTGCATATGCCAGTTCAAACCGGTCTTGGGGCACACCAGCCCCAGACCTGGGGCGAGCTGGACAAAGGATTGGGGGTGTAACCACCCCTCTTCCTGGTCCCACCCTTAGGGAGGGACCTAGCAGGTAGTCCGGCCCCTAGAATCCGCTTAAAGGTAGGAGCTGTGTCCTAAGACTTCAGACATCCTGGAATCAACTTAATACTAAGAAGAAGACGGGAACTTCGACACTCTGCTGCACAGAGGACAGAAGGAAATCTCCCCTATGGTCAGGGAGTGACTATCTTGCTAACGCAAGCACCATCCAGCAACTCGACGTCTGCTTTGCCGCCGCCTCCTGCCGGAGTCCGAGCCCAGAGACCAACAAGGCCTGGACCTCCAGACCTCTCACAGCCCGATCCACAGTCCCTGCAAAGAAGGAACCAGTGGAGGCACCGAGACACGTGGAGCCAGCCATCTTGAAAAGACACTCGACAAGCTGCAAGCGTGACAACAGAGGCTCCCTCCAAGTTGTGCTTTGGATTCTGAGAAGCCCAACATCCGAGCAGCATCTGCACCAAAGGTGAGCCCTCCAGCTTCTCCACGATCTGCGTGGGGCCCCTGTGCACTTTGCATCTCGACGCGCCTGCCCGGTCCCTGGCCCGTTGGCTAGTGGCCATCTTGGTGACTAACTTTGAAAACTATGATGCTGGTCTGGTTGCTCCAGACTGGCCCCTGCTTCCCTCCAAAGGAGCAGCCCCTCTGACCTTGCTGGTCCGAGTAAACAGCTTTCTTCAATTCCTGCAACTCCTGCTTTTGCCAAAGCGTGTTTGCTTGATTCGAGTCGCCGACACCGCCGTCAGCGAGAGCCTGCGTGGGACAGCTCGTGAACTGACTCCTAGACATCGTCGACCTTCAGGGACCACGTGGCTGCGGAGACAAGCTACACCTCATCACCTGTTTGCACCCGACATCGCCTGGTACCTACCTGGTACCACGCCGGTCACTGGCTAGTGACTGTGAACACTGTCCCCTCTGCTTTCAGGTCTTCTACAACTCCGATCCATCCTTGGATCCACCGCATCTCTTCTGGACCGACCGTCTGCAGCATCTTTGTCATCAGGCTCCATTGAACAGATAGACGAAACCCGACGCACTTCGAGACCTATGCACCCGCTTCCTGTGGGTGAGGTAAAGCTGGCACTCCGGTGCCCAAGTGTAGAGAAACATCTCTAGTGTCTGTGTTTTAAGTCTTAAGTTCGTAGTCCATCCAGAAGACCCTTCTAGCAGTAACTTTTGAACTTTTACGCACCCATTGAAAACCTATGGGAGCCCGCGTGTAACTTTCCTCACTGCACACGCGACCCGTGGACCTCCTGGTCACTAACTGAAGTTAGCTCCTTGTAGGCCCAGCGATTCTAGAGGCCCTAGGCCTTTTCCCTTTCTTAGTCGTGGTACTTATACCACTATTTTAGTGTATGGTTTGATCGGCCACCAGGGCCTATCCATATAAAGTGCAACTTCTGTATATTGTGATACTTTCTTGTTTAACGATTTGTGCTCCTGTGCTCATAAAGAGTCTAGGGGATACTTTGAGTAATAAATACATATATATTTTGAATATATATCTGTGTGGTGTCCTTTCATTGGTATAAAGGGGGGTTACATATGGTAAAACAGCTTGCTTAACACGCTTTAACGAGTTTAGCCTCAAAGACTGCTTAGCCTACGCTACCACTAGGGCAGCTAGTCCGAAAAGGTTGACTTACAACCACACCATAAGGGTTGCTTGGCATGGTACAAAGTGGTCACTTTAACTAGTGAACATCATATACCAGGCCAACTTCTCACAATGGTTAAATAAATATTAGTAAAATTCATAGAATACATTTGCAATTATGTACTATACAATCCACAGCTCATTGCAATTCAATTCAGTGTAACTTTGTCTAAAACATTTTGCATATGCTAAGTGGAGAAGTCTATAATGAGAGGAGGGATAGGGATACTAAACCCCCTTCAATCTATCCCTCCAGAAGGTTTTTATACTTTTCATATAGTTGCCCAAGGCAATAGCTATATCAATATTTTTCATTTCTACTAATAGAACTATAGCTTGAGCTCTTGACCTAATTCCATACTTTAAGAAAATCGGGCGTAAAAACAATTTCCTCAATGCTAAAACTGCAAGACAATCTACCAATATGTGCATGGTGTCATTTTTAGTTCCAAGTCCGCATTTACAGATTACGTCGGGATTTAACATTTCAGCCTTTATCTTTCCCTCCATTAGCAACGGGTTCGTTCCAATTCGCACTCTTAATAGTTCACACCTAAGCTCCTAATTTGGCAAGGTGTCCAAGTATGGATACCATGATTCTTTTGTCCATGAAGATTTTATCTCTTTCACTGATTTTTTCGTAGTCAAGTATTCCAGATCATTCTTTCTTGACCGTTCCTGACCTTGGAACCTAAGTGAGCCCTTAGTAAATTCTAGCTCCAGTGTGTGCTGAGTTAGACTCATGTTTAATGACTCTGCTATGATGGAGAGCTTCATTTTGACCTTCCTTGCCCACTTTAGGCTACTGCTTCGGATCTCCTCTCTACACCATTGTGAGACCTTCTTCAGACCCCCAGGATCCTGGCGTTTCCAAAATCTTAGCAGTGACATATGAATCTGAATGTTCCAAGCTATTGTTCCTAACTCCATTTTTACTGCCTGAATCATAGCAGAACTTGGTAGAGACAATACAGTTTTTAGGAATTTCCCTTCTTCCTGGTCCCAACTGCATTTACCACTTAAGTACAGGACTTCTGCCCGTACAAAACCTGCGGGGGTATCATAGCATCATATGCTTTTAGCATTGGTCTATGGGACATTTCTCCATAATCCTTATTACATTTTTTCAACCCACAGATTGAGGAAGAAGCTTTTGCTTTTTGGGCTTCAATGTGGGTACACCATTTAAGGGCACTATCAAACCAGAGGCCCAAATATTTGTATTCTTTTACAATCTCCAGTTTTACTTGCCCTAAGAACCAGCTAAAGTTTTTCCCTCGCTTTCCAAAACATAAAGTCTTCGTTTTATCCATATTTACAACTAAAAACTTTCTCTCACAATAGTCTCTAAAAGCATTTAGTTTCCTTTGAAGCCCAAGTTCCGTTTGATTGAGTATCACAAGGTCGTCTGCATATAAAAGACATGCCACTTTATTTCCGCTCATTCTGGGGCTTGCACTTCTTTCCACTTCTAAAACTTCGGGTAGGTCAGCCAAGAATAAGGCAAATAATAAAGGAGCCAAGACACAACCTTGTCTCAGCCCATTCCCTACCACTATTTTCTGTGTTAGAGCCCCCTGTGTATCCTTAATTACCTGGCCCAATTTCCTGTATGTAATTCCTTTAGAATGACCAGTAAACCCGCCGGTATTCCATACTTAATCAGGCATTCCCACAGACACTTACGATCCACTGAGTCAAATACTGGCCGGAAATCAACAAAGCAGCAATACAGTTTCCCATTTTGCTCTATTGACTTCCGGGCGAGTGCCCAAAGGGCAAAGCAGTGGTCAATGGTGGAATGGCCTTCTTTAAAACCCTCCCTGTTCTACCGGTATAATTGAGTACTGTTCCACCCAAGCTTTGAGCCTTCCTAGAATTATTTTCGCGAAGATCTTTTCACCAATGTCTAGCAGATTTATTAGCCTATAGTTCTTTGAGGTATGCATATCTCCTTTCTTATGCACTGGTCTAATTATTGCACCTTTCCAATTTTTGGGGATCTCCCCAGAGTTTAAAATTATTTGAAACATTTGTGAGAAGAACTCTACCCACCAATCTAACTGTAATTTTATTGTCAAGGCTGGAATATTGTCTGGACCTGCTGCTCTTGTTAAATTCAGGGTTTTTATAGTATGTTTTACATTTGAGGGTAGAAAGTCTGCTTTGAGCTCCTCTTCTAGCCCAACCCACTCCTGGGGCTCCCTGACATCCAATTATTTTCCCGGGGTATACAGTTCCAGCAGGTATTCCACCCATGCCGCTTCTTCCACCACACAATTCATTGAGGCGGGAGTTGATTCTGCTGCTGATTGTACCAGCTTCCAAAACTGGCACAAGTTCTTTGTCTCAATTGCGTCCAATAATTTTGCCCAGCAAGAATCTTTATAAGATCTTTTTGCACTCCTTATTACCGTATTATATTCTTTTTTAAATTGTGCAATCTTATCTACCCTTTCCTGTTCGTCTTTAACCCTTAAGCTACGTACTACCCTCCTTAGCTCCTTCTTCTTTTTTAGGCAATCCTCAGTAAACCACTTTCCATAGGTCTTTGTTATATTTTGATGCCTCTTTACGTTTTTTCTATCCTTTCTAAGCCCTACTTGGAGGCTTTGAACCACTTGCTCTAATTTGTCCACATACCAATCTAGACCTTGCCCTCTCTCTTTTCCCAGCTCGAGGTTCTGTTGTAGTCTTCCCAGCCTTTAATTTAATAATAATACCTAAAAGTAATTAAACAACAATAAATAATCTAACAAATTAATGACACTAAATTCATAGTTATCGTGGTTAAAGCGGTAAGGGTATGCGGTTTGTAATCTTCTTTGGAAGATGATTTACAGCATTTGAAATTGTATGTCTTTTTAAGTGAATTTCTGAAGTTTTTCTCAAACATACATTGAGGTTTTATACCAAACGCTAACCATAAATTCGCTATAATTTATTTTTTTTGCAGTGTATATTTGTGTATATATGTAAGATATTGGGACAAAGCAAGAAAACACATGGACTCTCATAGAGTGCTGCTAGAAAAATACAAAGGTAGTTCTCTGAATGCAAGCAGTAGAGGGACACAAGTCATCCAATAAGAAAGCAGAAAAACAAAATGCCCCAGTGGCACGACAAGTAAAGAATAGGGAGTAAAGCAAAGCCATCAAAAGTAAACAGTGGAACAGTCTGCATGGACCAGGAGATGCAGCACCAAGAGCACAGCATTAAGGAAACTAGAGAAAAAATACTTGAGCAAGAGAGAGCAAGAAGAAGAGAATCAGAAACCCTACTGTAAGAAATCAGGTTGTTGGTTGGCTATGGTAGAAGCCCCACTCAGGCAACAACCACAATCTTTGTTGGGATGCACCATAACAGTCACTGATTAACCTGTGCTCAGCCCTCTGGTAGCTTGCCACCTTGTGCAATTTAGATTGCTAGCAGCAATGTGTAAAGTATTTATGGAGCACACAAGCAGTAGTAAAGTGAAAACGCAATGCAAGAAAAATTTCAAACCAATTCAGAAAAATAGAGTATGTTTAATAAATAAGATATTCCCAGAATTATAAAAATCCAATTAGTAGAGTGAGAGCTATGCAGATTTAACGTTTTATGTGAAAATGACGCAGAAAAGCACAAAGCGCCACTTTTGGTCATCTGGTCGCACTAGAACAGGGGAAAGTCACAAGTTCAGACTGACTGCAATGGAGTGCAGGTCAGATACAGGGACAAAATAAAGTCCCTCTGAAAAGTTATTTTCAAAGTCTGCCGCGAAGAGTTCCGTTCACATTGGAGGAGTCAACGAGGAGGAGGCTGAGCATTGTGGATGGTCATCACTGTGGCTTGAAGAGTGGGTTGGGTGTTATGGACGGTCATCTTTGTGGCGCGAAGAGCCAGTCAAGCATCGCAGATGATAGCTTTGCATGGGTGGTTGTCGCGGGCTGTCGCTGCTGTAGTGTGAAGGGCAGGTGTTGCATTGTTGGTCATCGCTGCAGGTTGCTGTTGATGCTGAGAGAAGGTCTAAATTGAGCTTCTCATTGGCTATCATCGCGAGTGGCAGGGTCTTGGCTCAAATGGGCCCATTTGCAGTTGCAAATGCACTTAAAGCCCTGATTAAAGGTGAGGGCATGAGCATTGCATTTGGGGTACAATATTACGTACTTTATCCCAGCTTAATGTTTGTTTATAATTTCTATCTTTCTAGAAATCCACTCCGGTATTTTCGCAAAAGTGTCTTCTTTATAAGCAACATACCTTCCTTTCATCCTTTCAAGGTCATGTCAATAGGTCTTTTGTGGTTATAGCACTGATTGGCTATGCTGAGTTTTCATTGTGATCACAGTATTGATCTTTCTCTTGTGTTTGCGTCACAGTTTATGGTTTAGCTTGTTGGGTGTGGAAGATATCATCATTTTGCTGCAAGTGCCTTTGGCTTCTAGAGTTGTTGAGCAGGAATCTTTGGCAACAGTGCTGATTTGCTTCAGTACACAACAGTGTTGCATTCTTCACATCCCCACTGGCCCTGGTAAATCTACGTATCCTATGCATTTTTGCAAATTACACGAGCAAATCTAATATGCACGACTGATCCCTAGTTTTCCAACTCCCTGTCCCTTGTTTTTGGTGTCTACTGTGGTAATGTGTCTGCCCCACTCGCCTTGAGAACATCTCTCTCCCCCTGAACCTCTGACACTGAGGAGTCCAGCATGTGATCCGAAATTAAATAGTTTTACTGCACCTGTACACATGTGTAAATGATGGAAGTAGCAGTGAGAGGATTGCTTTACAGATGAGCATTTCCTTCGTCACCTGCAAGGCCGCTCAGATTTATGATCTAATCACTGATGGCTTCTTAATCTGATGCGTTTGATGGTGATTAAAAAGAAAAAAAATGGTGTAGATTTATGAACAGAATGTGCGTGACCTTTTCTCATCCCTTACAGTACAGCACATCCCCCTAATATATTTCAGATGATAGCCATGGAGCGTGCTCGCGGCCATGATGGAACCCGGGATTTTCCCATTCATTACTGCTCGCGGCTCCCGTCCTGTCTCGAGCTTCCTTTCTTTTCATTGATGAGCACACTTTTCAAGAGGTTTTCTTTTTTGTCAGCATGAACTTTAATTGCTCGACCAGTGTCCCATTTTACCCTGCTCGTAAAAGCGTTGCCTTTGTTGTTGTTCCTCGGGCTGCGTTAGGTCGGCTGCCCCCGCTGCATTTGGCGAGTTCCCCGGAACCCGGAACCCTGCGAGACACTTTATAGAGCTGGCAATAAAAGGCTAATTGAATTCACAAATAATGCATTTGCCACTGATTGGAAACTTGCAAAGTTAATTAGGAACCTCGCTTAATGTTGCCACACAACGAGCGGTGCCTCAGGTGGTTGAAGTTCAGAAGAGCATGTTTGGAGAACAGGTATTCAAACTACCAGGCTTTTTCTGCTTGTTTTTGTTTGTTGTATTGATAGGTTCTGGACATGTGCCCAGATACTGAAGTATGATCGCGCCCAATGCAAAAGTTAAGATATTTTCAGATGCTTATACTAATAATACTAACATTGCCCTTTTATAAGTGCACAAATGTAAATTTGAAATATCGGCACATTTTTCTTTGTTTCTTTTCATCTGAGGGGCATATTATCAAGGTCCAGCGTTAAAATGATCGGGCAGAAAACTGCCGCTAAAGCGGCGATAATGAGCTTGATAATATGCCGCAGAGAATTCCAATAGAAGCCCATGTTCTGGTGTCAACATGGGCTTCGATTGGAATTCTCTGCGGCATATTATCAAGCCCATTATCGCCGCTTTAGCGGCAGTTTTCTGCCGCTAATGCGGCGATGATTTTAACGCCATCCTTGATAATATGCCCCTTAGTTTCTCCCATTCTGCTACTGCAGCTGATTTTGTTTTTCGTGAATATATATCCATCTAATTAATTGCTGTATAATGCCCCGTCACCTAGGGGTTAAGAGTTGTGGTTTATATATGTAACAATCGCCTCAAATTGAGGTTTTTGGGTGTAGAAAGTTTTGAGCTCAATGATACTATTGAAATACAGTAATGGCTGAAATGTTTGCCCTTCGTCATTTACAATATTATGGTGTTACGGGGTGATTATCCCAGTCGGACATTTGTCTGATTGGGCTGGAAACATAGCACGGCTACAACATGTGAAGACGGAATTGGGAGGTGAACGTATAGCATCAGAGTTGGATTTGGTCTTCTGCACAAGACACAGTTCTCAAATCTCCCCATGACAGGTGAAGGATGCTCATCCACTTTTAGTATGTCATCTTGCAGATAAATTAGAAAATGTTAAACTGTTAGTTCCAGTTCGCTTCAAAACTTTGCCAGAAATATAATCAAAATGGGCTCTTCCATGGACCAGTGTAATGGGTGGGCTCCGTGAGCATCATCTCAGACTACGCTGAAAGCTTTAGAACGGGGTTCACAAATATTGACCTGCTCATGGCCCTTTGGTTGCACACAGAAAAATAAGTGCTTGTCTACAACAGTCATTTTTATGCGGTTTTTTTTAGTTTATCCCATGTGTTAGGATGTCTTAATGGGTGCCTACCTCTAGAAGGAGAACCTACGAGATATGCATACTTTTGTACATTGTTTAAAGAGGTTGGCTTGCCATGCCACAAGAGTTAGAAATTGAAGCTATCCGCTAGTTGAGGAATTACTAGTTTTTTTTAAATACATGGACAGATTTTAAAATATAAAATATAGTCTAGTCTTATTGATGTTAAAATTACCACAACAGTAGCCCATAGTCTGTAGTGTGGATCTGCTTTTAAATGCAAGCTTGAAATTCTGCAAGTACATTTCTAAGAATAACTAGTCTTTCCTAATGATGTTGTCGCGTTAGACTTCAGTAAGTAGGCAAAGGCCCTTAGACTGTAACAAGGATAGGGTCAGATCTTATATTGCTTAATTACTCCCACACTCTGAGAGAAAGCCCCCAGTACGTCAGGGACATTTAGGAGTTTGTTTTTGAAAAACAATTTTTTTTTATTATGCAGTTGCACTGAACATGGCACCCGCAGTCCAAGCTTCAGTGCCTTCAGCAGAGCCAATGTGGCCCCAGCTCCCCTGAGAGATGTCTAAATATGGAGGGTTGTAGAGTGTCAGGCAGCGAGGTACATCCCTTTCCTGTCCTGGTAGAAGAGGACAACTGCGGCATAGTACATACTAGAAGAGTGGCGGCTCCTCCGCTAATGCAGAGGAGCCACAACCCACTGAACAAAAGGAAATATAAAATGATAATAGCCATTGTCATTATCATTTTATTTTTCCTATATACTTCAATGGCTCTCGGGCTGGGCGGGGCCGGGGTGGCGGAGTAGGGAGAGGAGTGGTTTTCACTCCTGAAGTGCGCACAACTGCTTGGCTGGCCCTCTTGGGCCGGCCAAGCAGTCATGGGCACTTTGCATCTTCCCCACCAGGCTGCATTACTCAGCCTGGTGAGGAACATGCAAAGCTTCCCAGCTCCCATCTGAGTGCTGATCCACGGTTCTCAGATGAATCACAGTGCTGCATTGCAGCATTGTGATAGGCTATGGGGTGACTGGGAGGGCAGGTGCTTCCTGCTGCTAGGCCGGGACTGCAGGAAGATCTCGGAGGGACGGAGGATGAAGGAGAGGCAGCGGCCGTTTCAGGTATGTGATTTATTTTGTTTTTGTTTTCTTTTTTTGTCTGCCACCTGCCCCACCTGCCGGGTCCGGTAGCAGCCGCTACGGTTCTAGAATTTTGAGTTGGGGAATGTTTTGGGGTCAAGGATTGAATGGATGAACTGTCAGGAAAAACTGTTGGTCAGAGATCGCTGTTGGGTGAGATGTATTTAATAAAACTCCTCTTATCTTTACCACTTGCTGGCTGTGTCATCCTTGGAAGAACATCACATTTCTGGTGACGGGATGATGATGGAGTTCAAGACACAGCCTACACCTCAACAAGGTGATGCTGAGACTGGATGGTGTATTCAGCTCCTCTAGATATTCGAGTGAGGCAGAGCGGGGCTTTCTGTCTTCTGGTGCATTCAGTTTGGGAGCGCATGAGGTTGGTCTGCAGTTTTGACAAATCGCGACTACATGCGTGTGAGTACTGTGTTGTGGGCTTTGCACGTACTCCTGGCATTAGGCCACGGTCACATGAGCAGATGGTGCATGAAGGCCACACTTACCGGTAGTTGCGTGCCAGACTACTGTGTGCTGTCATTACATCATTTTTATGCTGTCCAAGGAACGTGAGGGAAGCACGTGTTACATTGACGGCGGAGGCTGCGCTTTATTGGCAGTCGCGTGCTAGACCTGTGCGTGGAAAATGCATCGGGCTGTCACTGTTGGTTTCAGTCTAAGGAACATAGTAGATGTGTCCACGCTCACGCGAAGTGTGTTCTTTTTTTTTATTGGCTGTCTCTTGAGCTGCAAATATGGCTGACATTTTGGATCAGGCATATTTCTGCAGTGAGTGTAGCGTACACTGTGTTTGGGTTACAACGGTGACATGCATATCTCTACAATCAATTGTGCATGCTCCGTTCTAAATAATGGTGACCTTCACACCTCTTCATTTTAATTTAATTTAATCTCTTCTCTATCTGCGAAAGGTGTGTGTTTAGAGTTACAGCGGTGACACACACCCCATTGGTACTTCTGTTGTGCAATATTATCATATTGAGGCTTTTTGATTGTTTGTTTTATACTGAATTTGTAAATCAATGTTTGACTGAACTAATTGTATTAATTGTATGTTACTGCAGTCCAACATTAAGTTTGAGGTTTCAATGGAAGATAAGAAGCACTCTTTAATGTACTTTGTCATGCACTTTCCACCTCTTATGATCAACTGCTCTGTTTTTTTTATCCTGACCTACTGAATGTTTTAATGTATTCAATGTATTCAGTGTTTTCTTATGTCTTTTCGAGGGACTATATCTGCAAGATGAAGTCTTGGAAATAATCATTATCATCATCATCATAATTGAAGCAGTAAAGTCACTTGAAGAGATATTTAAACCCTGCAATCCTTAGATGCCTGATCAAGTCTATTACAATTTATCAAGTCTCCTGACATATTCTTTTACATTCTTTCAGTCAATTAGTATTGTTGTTACTGGTGTAAGGATCATTGAGGGGGCCTCCCTGCAAGGCACGTGGAGGGGCCCCTCCGGACTCAATCAGGAGCTCTCCGGCCAGAGTGCTGTGCTGAGGGGCCCCCTGAAGTTTGACGGGGCTCCCCCGCACCGCAGGAGCTGCGGGGGCCTGTGTTACGCCCCTGATTGTTGTCAGACAGAATGCAGCATTGTACTTTCACTGCTGTGATTATGTCCTAATTCTACTAGTGCCCTGATTTATAGCAATCACACAGAGTGGGTCTAAGACAATACCTAACCAAATTATTCTGCCACTTGAAAGGGGTCTAAAACGCGAACACAAATCGCTCAAGAGATAACTGATTGGCAAAAAAAACCTGGGAAGCATCTCAATTAACTTGGTATCTGGTAAACAGGTGGCCTGAGTTCGCCAATGCTATAACACGGGAATAACAGACATAATTCAGACATGTATTTAATTGTTTTCCCCCAAGGTTCTGGGTTCCAGGTCTCCTAAAAACATGAGACACCATCATTGTTGGGCTACAAGGACTTCAAAGTCTATGGGAGTTTAGTCTTGAAAATTGTTGTTCACTGTCATGTTATCCTGTAGTACAGGCAGCCTTGGGTTTTTGTACTCCCACTGAATCAATCAATCAATCATAGGCATTTGTATAGCGCACTGCTCACCCGGAGGGTCTCAAGGCGCTGGGGGGGGGGGGGGGGACGCTACTGCTCGAACAGCCAGGACTTGAGTTGCTTCCTGAAGGCGAGATGGTCTTGCGTCGTCCGGAGGTGGATGGGGAGGGAGTTCCAGGTCTTGGCTGCCAGGTAGGAGAAGGATCTTCCTCCGGCGGTGGCTCTGCGGATGCGGGGGACGGTGGCGAGAGCGAGGCTGGCGGAGCGGAGCTGGCGGGTGGGCTTGTGGAAGGTCAGGCGGCTGTTGAGGAACTTGGGGCCCAGGTCGTGGAGGGCCTTGTGTGCGTGGGTGAGGAGTCGGAACGTGATTCTTTTGTTGAAGGGGAGCCAGTGCAGGTCTCTCAGGTGTCCGGAGATGTGGCTGTGTCGGGGGATGTCCAGGATGAGTCGTGCTGAGGCGTTCTGGATCCGTTGGAGTTTCTTCTGGAGTTTGGCCGCGGTGCCGGCGTAGAGGGCGTTCCCGTAGTCCAGCTGACTGGTGACGAGGGCCTGGGTGACCGTCTTCCTGGTCTTGGTGGGGATCCATCGGAAGATCTTTCGAAGCATGCGCAGGGTGTTGAAGCATGAAGACGAGATGGCGTTGACTTGTCTGGTCATCGAGAGGGAGGAGTCCAGTATGAAGCCTAGGTTGCGTGCGTGGTCCGTTGGCTTGGGGGTGGCTCCCAGGGCGGGGGGCCACCAGGAGTCGTCCCAGGTGGAGGGTGATGATCCCAGGATGAGGACCTCCGTCTTGTCTGAGTTCAGTTTCAGGCGGCTGTTCTTCATCCATTCGGCGACGTCTTTCATCCCTTCGTGTAGGCTGGCTCTGGCGGCGTCCGGGTCGCTGGTGAGGGAGAGGATCAGCTGGGTGTCGTCGGCGTAGGTGATGATCTTGAGGTTGTGTTGACGTGCGATGGTTGCGAGGGGGCTCATGTAGACGTTGAAGAGGGTGGGGCTGAGCGATGACCCTTGTGGAACGCCGCAGATGACTTCGGTGGCCGCTGACCGGAACGGGGGGAGGCGGACTCTCTGGGTTCTTCCGGCGAGGAATGAGGTGATCCACTCCAGGGCCTTCTCCTGGATGCCGGTGTTGTTCAGGCGCTGTACCAGGGTGCGGTGGCAGACAGTGTCGAACGCTGCGGAGAGGTCCAGGAGGATGAGGGCCACAGTTTCCCCGTTGTCCATTAGGGATCTGATGTCATCTGTGGCTGCGATGAGGGCGGTCTCCGTGCTGTGGTTGGCTCGGAAGCCGGATTGCGAGTGGTCGAGGGATCCGTTGGTCTCGAGGAAGGCGGCTAGCTGTCTGTTGACGGTCTTCTTGATGACTTTGGCAGGAAACGGGAGGAGCGAGATGGGGCGGTAGTTCTTGAGGTCGGAGGGGTCTGCAGTTGGTTTCTTCAGCAGGGCACTGATCTCGGCGTGTTTCCACCACTCCGGGAAGGTGGCGGTGTTGAAGGAGGCGTTGATGATGTCGCGGAGGTGGGGTGCGATGATGTGGTCGGCCGTGTTGAAGATGTGGTGTGGGCAGGGGTCCGTAGGGGATCCGGAGTGGATGGTGTTCATTGTGCGTGTTGTGTCTTCGTGCTGACTGGGGTCCAGGTGCGGAGGGTGGCGGTGGGGGGCATCGGTTCGGTGGTGGGGTTCGTGGTTGGTGGGCCGAAGCTGTTGTGAATGTTGGCGATCTTGTCGTGGAAGAAGGCTGCGAGGGAGTCTCAGAGGTCTTGCGAGGGAGTGATGTCATTATTTCCGGCGTCGGGGTTGGAAAGCTCTTTGACGATGCTGAAGAGTTCCTTGCTGTTGTGGGTGTTGTTGTCCAGTCGTTCCTTGAAGGCTGTCTTCTTTGTGGCGCGGATCAGTTGGTGGTGTTTGCGGGTGGCGTGTTTGAGGGCCGCCATGTTGTCTGTGGTCTGGTTGGTGCGCCAGGTGTTCTCCAGGGAGCGGCAGTTCTTCTTGGAGGTGATGAGCTCGTCGGTGAACCAGGAGGCTTTCTTGCTGCCGCGTCTGCTGGGGGGGTTCTTCTTCAGTGGTGCGAGGGCGTCTGCGCAGTTGGTGATCCACTGTGTGAGGTTGTTGGCGGCTTCGTTGGGGTCCGTTGAGCTGGTGGGGGGGTTTTGGCTGAGGAAGGTGGTGAGCTGGTCGCCAGTGATCTTGTTCCAGCTCCTGCGGGGGGCTTGTTGAGGGTGGTGGTGGGTCGTCGTTTTACTGAAGCTGAAGTGGACACAGCTGTGGTCAGTCCACTGGAGATTGGTGGAGTGGCTGAAGGTGACGTATTTGCTGGATGAGAAGACTGGGTCAAGCGTGTGGCCGGCGTAGTGGGTGGGGGTGGTTACCAGTTGCTTGAGTCCGAGGTTGGCCAGGTTGTCCAGCAGAGCAGTGGTGTTGCGGTCCTTGTTGTCCTCCAGGTGGAAGTTGAGGTCCCCCAGGAGGATGTAGTCGGTGGAATTGATGGCGTTCTGGCTGACGAAGTCTGTGATGTTTTCGCTGAACTGTGTGCGTGGTCCCGGTGGTCTGTAGACGAGGGTGCCTCTGAGCGTGGTCTTGGGGTCGGTGTGTATCTGGAAGTGGAGGTGTTCGGCGGAGGTGAAGGTGTCATCGGAGTTGGTCGTGATGCGGATGGTGTTCTTGTGGATGATGGCGATGCCTCCTCCTGTCTGGTTGACGCGGTCCTTCTTGGTTATTTTGTAGCCTTCCGGGACGGCGATGGCGACGTCGGGCGCTGAGGAGGCGTTCATCCAGGTTTCCGTCAGGAAGGCGATGTCTGGTGCTGTCGAGTCGAGGAGGTTCCAGAGTTCGACGGCATGCCTGTGAACGGAGCGGGTGTTGAGCAGGATGCACATCAGGTGTTTGTTGCTGGGGCTCGGTTTAGCAGGTGCTGTGTTGGGTCGGAGGCCGGTGAAGCGGCAGGTCAGGCAGGTGAAGGGTCTGTGGGTGCGTGTCGGGGTGGCTCGGTAGCAGGCGGTGTTTCGGCCGGCGTTGAGTGCGTGGAGGGTTTTGGCATCGTAGATGTGCAGGGTGTGCTGGCGAGGGCGAGGACCAGGGGGTCTGGCGCTGGGCGCAGTCCAGGTGCGGACGGGCGCAGACGGGCTTACCTTTGGCGCACCTTCGGCGCTCAATCGGCGCTCCCGCTGCGCGCGTCCGCTGCGCGCGTCCGCTGCGTGGTCGCTCTGGGGGCGTCATAAGTAAGGAGCCGGAATGGAGGAGCAGCTGGGTGGCGGGAGCGGGGCGGCGAATGGAATCACAGGGGGGGCGGGCCCGCAGGGAGGCAGCGGCGGGCAATTCCAAGAAGCAGCGGGCAGCGGGAAATTCCCAGGAGCACCGGGAAATTCCCAGGAGCAGCGGGCAGCGAGCGAAGGAATCTGCAGGCAGGAGGCGGCAAAGGCAGGCAGGAGCGGCAGCAGTGAGTGGGGCGACCAAGCCCTGTGGAGGGCTGAGTGGTCATGAACATGGTGGGACACCAGATGGAGAGGTCGGAAACATTATTGTAGGACTATGACTGTCATAATACAGAAGCCAGAAAAAGAACATAATTGATGGGCTACATGTCTCAGCACTCTGAGAAGACAAGCCTAACTTGCCCGTCACAAGAGAAAAACCTGTATTTGGTCTTTCCAACTTTCCCGCTAAAACAAACTGCAATGTTTAAGCATATACAAGATGAATTGTTAATACACTATAGTGGTTACTTTGAAAAATTCATGTGCAGAGAAACATGCTGATAGTTCAACTTTAGGCCAAATCTAGAACCATCTGCAAGATAATTCTAACATGGTCCATTTAGTAGCTTGCCATGGCCAATTTAGCAAAACATTAGCACACTCATATAAGCCTGTCAAGATGATCCTAATTGTCCTGGGGCAAGACGTACAGCTATATGCATCAGAGGCATAATTAACTTTAACTAGCTTTCATTTAACCTGATACTCAACATCTATGTATCCTGTTGACAGTAGATTGCAGTGCTGTTGACCTCAGGCTTGGCTTATGCCCGCTCAGCCCTACTGCTTCTTTATTTATGGGAAATTGTTCACAATAACAATGGGGCACAGAAGTTTATGTCATATTTTTGGCAACCCCAAGATCAGCATTCCATCCTGAATACAAGGTCATGAATATGGCTGTAGGACTATGTCTGTCATAATACAGAGGTCAGGAAAAGAAAATAGTAATGTTGACTCTGTGTCCTAGCAACCTCGGAGGACATGCCTATTTACCAACTTTTAGCAGCACAATAACCACATTTTACTCTCCCAACTACCACTCTGTCTGCCTGTAGTGATATTAAGAATGATATATTGACCATTGGCTCCATTTGGCATAATTGACTCCATCTTGTGTAACAGACTCCATTTTCTGTGTTCACACGTAGCTGCAAAGTGGGGAGGGCATGTTTTCGCTCTTCACTTGTTTTTGCTCCTCACCGATCAAAGTGAACTGGAACATGTTGTGTGGGATGCGTGCTTGGTACCTTTTTAGGGAATGTGTGGAATGTACAGCTCTGTCTCGGAGTCAAAATACAGGAGCCTGGCCAACTTCTGTTTTGACCTTGACACAGACCAGTACGGCCAGCACGGTTTTCGCAGCAGAAGAAAGGGGGAGAGGTTTCTAGAGCCTTTGCCTCACGGTGAGTATAACGTATTAAAGCTGGAGAATGTTGATAGGTGAATTGGAACTCACTTACAGAGTAGACGTACGGTCGTAAGACGAACGGAACCTGAATCCCGGTCGAGAGTCCAAGCCCAGCTGTCAACGGGTTCCCCAGCTAGAGTTGGCGAGGATGTCGAGTGAACGATCGGTGAGGTGTTACTTACTTTGTGTACATAATTATCTAAGTTTCTTTGCTCTTTGCTGCATGTTTATATGCTACATTTTATTCTGGTTTTGTTCTTGAGTTACTTGATATTTGGAAGTCTGCATTAACTGATATATTTTGCCTTCCTTTCTAAAATATTGAATTAATAAACATGTGTGTGTCACTTTAAATGCACCTGAATTTGTTTTCTTGCTTCGCCTTAAGAGAGTGCTGGGTCTTGTTTTTTCGCCTCGTCTTTTGGGAGTGCTGTTTTACGTAAGTTATTTAAAGGTGCAGTAGTGCATTTGCCTCCTCTCGGGAGTGCAGGGTTCAGGTGTGTTCTATAGTGTTAAACTACAAGCACTACACTGCCATGCCACTATGAAAAATTGCAGTGAAAAACAACGGACAGTGGTGCACCTCTAAGGACATCATCCATTGCCACCATGATTGAGATTATGACAAAGGTTGGAGAGTTTGCACATAAGGGTCATCAGATTATTGTGGCTATGAACAGTGTTTTGCAATAGAATGTGGTTTCCATGTTCCTCAGTCTGGTTGAAGAATGGGTTAAACATTCTTCTCTTCCAGAGCACCATCTAGGGTGCCCAACATGCCCTTTATCAGATGCCAAATTTCCCAGAAGGACCAATGTGGTAGCAGTTGATTTCTGGCAAATCAGTTGTGCACTTTTGCACTGATTGACAAATACTCAAGATTCGAGATCATAAGGTTTGTGTCATTACCTAACAGGGAAATGGTTCCACCATTAAAGGATGAGGAGTCTTATACAAGAAAATCTGACAATTGTCCACTGTTCTGCAAGCATGAGTTTGACAAAGTTGGAAAGCACATTAGCTTCTATGAACTTTGAATCAAGCTTTAGTGTTCTGAAGGCAACCAAAGGCGAGAGGCTTCATGGAAACACTCAAAATGGCTGTTCAGGAGGTAGAACACAATCCCATTCCTAATAAATAAAATGTGTAATTTTTTTTTTAGAACGTATTTTATTGAGATTTTTGCATGAAATCCAACACATGGCCTGTGTGACCCAGAAACCAAAAGGAAATTTAGTAAAACATAACACAGAACAGACCAGCTAGTCTCTCCCCACCCACTACCCACCACCCACTCGCAAAGCGATCCAGAAAATTTTGAATACATCTTAGTTGCATAGCACCTTTTCGTCAATAGTTCAGTGTGGATCAGTCTCTCGTGGGCCGCAAAAGGTCAGAATTCATCATCTAGATGCTGTCGATTCTGATGGATTGATTGTAGTACAATTCCTCTATCTTCTGCCCATCTCTTCCATATTTTTGGGTGTTTTGGGGGGCACCCCCTGACTTTGTATACTGCAATTTCCAATTCCAATTTACAGTGGTCCATACCCTTTTTCCACATCGATAATGAGGAAGAGGCCTTTGCCTTCTATTTTTTAGCTATGTTGCATTTAGCGAGTGTCAGTCCTAGACCAAGAAGGAAGATCTTGTACTTATTCCCCCCAGCATCCTCCATAAGGTGAAGTAGGGCCAGCCGTGGATTAAATTTGATTTGCCAGGACAAGACCCGGCCTAAGCATGCAACCACCCCACTCCAAAACCCCTCCAACACTGGACAGCTCCACACAGTATCAAAGAATGTACCTCCCTCTGCATCACATCGGAGACATGTGGGAGTAGCAATCAGATTCATATGCCATAGTCTCTGTCATGTCAGATATACTCTGTAGAAGTTCTTAAATTGAATTAGCTGAAGCCTTACTGCAAATGCCGCCTCTCTCGGGAAACCCAGGATCTCAGTCCAGTCCTCATTTTCTAATGTACCTACATCTACCTCCCACGCCACACACAAGACTCCAAAGGTGTCTGGTTGGTTAGAGATCAGGTCTGGTAGATATTGGCAATTTTATGGTCGCCCAGGTCACCCATCAGTAATTTGTCCTCCAGCGGATTAAATTCTGGAAGATAAGGCAACTCCCTTATCTATGGGCCCAATGCATGGCGGGGCTGCACAAACTTATTAAATTAACTGCGGTGCAGGTGGAACTAAGCCTGATGTTTCTGATAGGACTTCAGGGTCGTGCCCTGCATGACACCCCCAAGGTGGAGATCCCAATAAGGTCCTACTTCCAGAACCCTTCCAATGCTGCCACATTGGGGAGGAAAGCTCCACCCCAGAGTGGCGTTTGTTCTGTCAATCTGCCCCACCATTTCATTTGTTGAAGGGTCAATCGCAACAAGTCAAGAACCACTTTGTTGCCGCAGGAAGCGAGGCACTGTCCCCCCATATAAACATGCTTGAAGCTGGGCTGCACCTAGTACCATCTTGTCTAGTACGTATGCAGTGTCTCCTTGAGTGTCACTCCCTCACTCATTTATTATCTGGAGATGGACTCAGCATCTGCTGCCGCAATGCCCCCAGTATGTGGATTGAAAACATTTACTGAGGACCACGCAGGGATCCCCTCCCTCCCACAGAAAGGCATGTAGGATGGAGTTAAATTTTTAGAACCACTGTTTTGGAATGCCAAATGGGTAAATTTGTTATTGATAAAGAAATCCGGGCAAGAAGACCATTTTAAAGCTTACCGACCATTCTGTCCTGGACAGTGGGAGTCCAAACCCCATCTTTATAACGTCTTTCAATCGAGAAATTATTGGTTCTATGTTAGCATTCCACATGACAGTGGTCACTGGGGACCTATGAACACTCAGGTATCTGAATCTGTCGGTGGCCACCTGTACACCTGCCTCCCAATCCAGACAATGTAGGCTCGGCACCACCGTATATACCGAGAGGTCACAAATTTCTCCAAACATGTGCATTATATGCAGTAGCCGAGGTCCCGTTAGGTCTGCCCTTGTGATAAAGAACAGGACGTCATTGGCGTATAAAGCAATCCTGTCTGGCCATTTGCCCCCCACTTGAATCTCCGCACCTGCGCGTCCATCCTTACCCACGCTTGCTAGAAACTAATCTGCACTGTCACGGTTGAAAAATGTGTTGCAAAAGTAATTGTGTGTGTAAAGGCAACTTTGTGAAGAAGCCCGTGTACATGTAAAAATGGCAGTGTTTCCCTCTGGGCAAACTGGGACACATGACACTGGGTTCACGCCTCAAGCATCCAGAGGGCGAGGTGCCCACTTGGTGAGGTGGTGACATGTAAGACACGTCTATGACCTCCTGTGTGCGTACGTCCTGAAAAACTAGAGGGGGGTGAAATCCATTGGAATTACTCACCTACCCAAATATCTGATATCTTGCAACGTGGTGTGGAAGTATCTCTTAAAGATGAAGAACTGAGACATGAAAGAGGAGTCACTGCAGTATCACAACCGGTGCAATGAGTGACCCTGGTGAAGGAACCAGCGTGAGGAGTGAGTGACTTCAAATAAAAAAGGAATGGCCATGGAGAAGGAGACATTTCAAATCTAGTGTGTAAGTGGAATGCACACCACAAACCATTGCCAAAGAAACAGAATCTAGTGGTATAAGTGATTCGGAAGATGAAAATGGTGCAGTGCGGTGCTGCGGCAAATTTTGCAGTGCTTTGCTGCGTCAATTAAAAAACACAGGGTTGTGTCATATTCACAAGAATACGGTGCACCCCTGTGTTTTACCTTGCGCTGGTGCTAAAAATAGCTGCCTAGCACCAACACAGGTACATGAGTGCCATATTGCAAGGGTGTCCCTTCCTGCACATAAACAATCAACAATGGCGTTTTGCTACTTCTATGGGTGCTGCTGCAGCACACATAGAAGTAGCAAATCGCCATTATTTAATGATTGTTTTGTGCAGGAAAGGATACCTTCCTGCACAATAACAATTATTGATGGCATTTTGGTCTTTCTATGTGTGCTGCAGGCATTTCTCCCATGGTGCGCCCATCTAATGCCTGCTTTTGCATGGCATTAGTTTTTGGCACTGCTTCAGATTTACACATACTTGTAAATATGGGGCAGCATCAAAAAGCAATGGGTACTGGGCAATGGGGACCGCCCAGAGCAACACCCATTGAACACCCCGCCCACGCAGATACCTGCATTAAAGGGTACCATATTTACAAAGCAGCGTTAAGCCATGCAAAGAGACTTAACCCCGCTTTGTAAATAGGGTGCAAGGCATTAGGCCACCGGAACGTCGAAAAAAGTGACATTGTGGTGGCACAATCCCCCTTGTAGATATGCCCCTCAGAGAGCAAGAGTACCTTGTCGCAGTGATTTAGCACATGAATGGACATATTAAACAGATAGTGTTCCTAATCCAACAGCCTTTGATCCAAATGAACTGCAGCAGAACGATTTGAACCTCCGTGATATGTCACGTTATCACAACATGCGATTCAAACCCTTGAAGCTAAATCACAATTAAGTTTGACATTTGATATCTGACTGATTCAAATCAACACTAACTGATTCTCTGAACTATGAACTGTCTGAACCAAATTATTGAAGTAGACTGTGACATCTGATAAATGAACATGACAATCGTTGCTTAAGAAAATAATCAAAATAAAAGAATCAAGTAGAATTCCCTAGGGCCAAGCCTGCAGTCGAAGAGTAGGGTTGACTTCTTAGAAGAAGAAGGAGTAGGGCTAGGGCTGCCTCACGCAGAATGCTTTATATAAGCTGAATGAAATAACCACAGAATAACAACCACAAGTTTTGCTCATTTTGCACAAGTAGAAACAAATGCCGAATATTAAGTACGCTTGCTGCTCTATTCTACTGAAGGCCTGACTGTAGATTAACATGTGTTTCCTTACGAAGGCTAAATGGAAAATAGTGATTGCTGTTACCTTAACAGTTATTATGTTTGTATTCATAGTCCTCTTAATTGGTTTGAGTATCACACCTGAGATAGAAATACTTAGAGCCACACCTGCACCTACAGCATCTGCACATTCAGTAGACAAGAAAAAATTAAATGCTTCATTTATGATGCTTCAGAGGGGGGTTTCACATTAAATGTTTACTCTAGATTAGTTCAAGGCTACCCAAACACTTTGGATGTTACGTTTATGCACACTTACCTCCTTCAGCTACCGAAGATGTAACCTACCATCATATTCCACTTTCATTTGTAGTTACATTTGGTATATCGCTTAATATATTTTATAGGCAGAATAATTTAGAATATTATTTTTCTAAATATGATTTTATCCTTTCTGAAGTTCCTTTTCACAAAAGAACAAATTCTCACCCACAGGCTAAGGAGATGGAGACAGCTTGGTTTTTCTTCAGTTCCCTACAAAGATAGACACTGTTAAGACATATGAACAAAATTTGACATGCTCAATGAAACCATTAAAAAATAAACGTATCTAAGCTTTAGAGGAAAGGAGAGCTCACATGTTTTATAAGGTAGCAAAGCAGGAAGATGTTTTAAAGAATTTGTGGGAAGAGGAGGTAGCTGAGTATAATACAAAAATGGCATATCGCAGATTGAAATTAGATAGACGGAAGAAGGGGAAATTATACATTTACACGAGGAAAACCACATCAGTACTAGACACATATGGATAGGTATCTGTGGGCAAGATGTATTTTTCCAATTGCCTTCTGATTGAGAAGGTATTTGTTTTTTAGCTATATTGTTTCCTAAAATGTATCATGTGACTATCTTGAATGCTTTAACTATGAATCCATCTCACAGACATAGACGTAGTGCAAATGATTTGACACAATTAGTGGGAGATATTTCTGGTGCAATTATTCCTCCAGTAGGAGTAGTCCTAAATGATGAGAAAATCAGAAAGCTGTCCATAGTAGTAGATAAGTTACCCACTAGTACATCTGGTGCGTTGTTAACAGTCAATACAGAATTAGTAGCTATTAGATTAATGGTTTTGCAAGATGGATTAGCTTTGGACATATTGTTGGCAGAAAAAGGCGTACTCTGCAAGATGATGAAGGCACAATATTGCTGTTCATACATACCAGACAAGAGTAAGATGATAGGAGAATTTGCGAAGAACATTTCTGACTTAAAACTTAGAAACAACTAGTGTGTTCTGAACTTTTGGTAAAAAGCTTCTGCTATAAGAGCTCTTCATTTGGATTTCTGAAACTGATACCTTACCTGGCTTGCTGAAATTAAATGCCCTTTATACCCTATCTTGATTCATTTAGATTAGGGATTTTCCATTATGGAACACACTTGCTGCTTTTTCGCTTTTCTGTTTGTAATACTTACTAATGTGATATTCTATCGTGTTTTGAAATATCGACTAATGGATTATTTAAATCTGTAACAATGATGACTAAATATAATACATATTAAATGAATGAATTGATTTGAACTCATTTTTAATAAAAACCTTTTAAACTCACACCATATCTCTTAATCAATTCTTGTGAAGACTCAATTGGACTTCACTGTTGATGGTGTTTGATGCAAATGATTGCTCCTTATCGTCTCTCCTTGTCGACTGACAAAGGTCCATACGGCCAAAGGTGGGGGTTATTCAATGATTAAATTCAATGATTGAGATAGAAAAATCCCTGCTCTGGAAAAACCACCTGCAGTTCACAAAGAACCAAGGGTCATATGCATCAAGAATCAGGAGCAAAACATGCAGGTAAGAGTGGTGGACCCGGGTTGGGTTGGGGTGGGATTCGATAGACGACCAAGCGGGAAAATTAATTTTCTGTTGAAATCTCCCCTCACCTGACCCCAACGCTCTTACCTACACGGGCTGCTGCTGTCAAGAATAAGAATTGTGAGTTCAAAATTGCAATTTTTACCAAATTGCAATTAGGGAATTGCAATTTCTAATGTATTATAGTCAGAGGCATAGATTTTGCGATTCCTTAGGATTCACAATGAAAATTTAGAAATTACCAAATTGCGATTCCCCAATTAGGGAATAGGTAATCCCATGCTGTTTCCAGAACCCAACTTCACAGAGGAAGTCAGTTGTGTCAGCATAGCAACTGTGACGTTGTGTGGGGGATTTTCTTTTTAGATCAATATGCTCACCATGCCCACAAATAACAATATTAAGAATGCAGGGGGAAGCAAGAGATAGCTGAAATTCATAGACAAATAACTTGAGGTGCTCACTGAAGAGTGTAGCACACATAGATGAGCCTTTGGAAAGAGCTCAGTACAAGTTTCAGTAAGTGAGAAGTGAAAAATCTGGAAGAACATCCAGGCTGAGATTGATGCAGTTGGTGTGGCACAGTGCAGTTTAGAAGAAATTAGCAAGCGCTGGTTCGATCTTTTGTCACATACCAAAAAAAAAAGGTGACTAGCAGACTTGTAGAGGCATGGGGAACAGGAGGAGGACCATCTTCTCAGCCACCACCTACCCCTCTTGAGGATATGATTGAGACTACATAGCAGCCAGAAACTATTGGTGGGGTCCCAACATTGATACCTCTGCCACACCTAGTACCTCTAAAGGTACAACTTTTATTTTTCAACATATAATCACGTGTTAGGGAAAAATAATACTCTTAGAAATGTATACTTCTAAAATTGAAACCATTCTAGTCCAGAAATTAAGATTATGTTACTAATGCATGGGATTTGTAGTTGCAGGCCTTACAATGTAGCTAAAGAAGCAAAAGTAAACATATTTTATTATCTAACATGAGATACAAACTAACATTAAAGAACTCGATAACAGAGTTTGCAATTTTATTGTAAACAAACTTTATGTGAATTTGCCATAACAAAACATTTATTGACCTAAATTAATTGTCATATATCTGACAGTTCTACCTACAACAATTACAGAAGAAACAGAACAGTAGGAAGATCAAGGCACTCCGCCAAATATACAAGCTGATAACATTCCTACTCCAATACCCACAACACCTGCACCACCAAGACACAGAGCAACAGTGCATCCACTCCCTGATTTTGAGGAATAAAATGAGAGAGTCAAAAGAGACATGTCTACAACTCCTTGTGCCACGAGACATAGACAAAGCGTCAGTCCCTTCATCGAAGCCGGCGCAGTGCCATCAGAAGGCATAGAATTGGTCGTAAAAGGGCTTCTGAAGAAGTAGACAATACTGCTTTATTTTTCAGTTTGGAAGCGTCTACGTTATTGATGAAGCGCCTGTAACGTAAAAATATAAAGTCAGTAAAGACACAGATAGTGTCAATGAATAACAACATTTCTTAAATAAAGGATAGCATAAAGGATTAATGCACAGTATTGCCGCAAGATGAAGTAACCCACTGTCTGCACCCTCATCAACTCATAGGCAGATTGAATGGCTTCACTACTGTCCATCATCTGACAAATGCTACAGCAACTTTGTCTCTGCACACAACATGCTGGTTGAGATGGCACATTGCAGATGAGATGTAGCATGAGGGTAAGTGCAAGTCACCAGTGCTTTTGAAAACATACAAACAGCACACATCTCAGCAACCAGTGACTTGGGTGAAGGGGAAAAGTGAGCAGTTATCCAGCCTAAGTGCCATTACTGCCCCCGAAATTATGAATCAGCATCATAGTCACAGACAAACTGCATCTAGCGAGGGATCCAAAAGTCAAACTGCTGAGCACACCGAAAAGCCGAGTGGACTGCTAGGGAGAAAAATGTAGTTGGAACATTGATGTGTTGCTACATTTCTTATTTGTCAACATATACATACATTAGTACTGTCTGAGATGAGACTTTTGCTTTGGCACAGAATGTGCGTTTCATATTGTATTTGGGACAATTAAAAAAAAATGAAGTTGGTAATAAACAAGTCTAAATGTCATTACTGTCTTACTTACTTTAAAAATTATTTTGTTTACCCTCTGCACATTGTTCTCTGCTCTTGATCCATCTGTAGGTTGATGTAGTGTGTTTGGCTGATCCTCTTCATCAGGTTTCTGGCCTGTATGGGAGTGCTTGTGAAGACATCTAAAACGACATTTCAGCAGTCCAAAAGTCCTCTCTATCACATTTCTTGATGATTTATGTGCAGCGTTATAGTGGCACTCACTTGCAGAAGCTAGGATCAAATAAGGTGTTAAGGTAATAGGAGCGCAAAGCATATGCACTCTCTCCTAAAATGGTAAATTTGAAAAAGATTTAGTGACAAATTAGACATATTATGCTATATACTGAAAAATATATAAATATTCGCCTATTAAATATCCTTCACCAAATTCTCCACTAAGAAGCCATGTGTAAATGCCACTATGTCGAAATATGTCAGAATCAACTGAGCTTCAAAAACCTCTGGCTCAGTAATCATATTAGAGGCACTCCACTTGAATGTTTAATGAATGAGTATTCTTACAAATTCTAAAGCTATACTTTTTTTCTGATGGAGGATATATTTGAACATGTGTCCCAGTAATGCAGCCTATAGCCTGTGGAAATTGAGCTATCTGATACAATTTTAACGTTGTAAGCTGCATATCCTGTGTGATATTGGGAAATTTAATGTAATAATTTATTTGACTAAGCATTAGATCTAGAAATACCTGAAAACCATGAAGCACACTTTGGGAAATACCACCTGCTGCACCTATCATACCCTGGTTGCTCCCCGAGGCTAAGAGATGCAAAGAGCATAATATATGCAAATAAATGGGAATAGAATTTGTCGTGTGAGTGTTCCACTGAAGCTGAGGATTTTAGTTTCAGATAGTAAATCTAAGGGAAGGACACTACTTAATATGTACTTCTCAAAGATTGCGTCTTCTGTCTGGTCATACAAAGCAATGTGAATTCTATGCGCTCCTGTCTCCTCCTCCTCTGCAAAACTGCCAGTATCCTCATCCTCCTCGCCAGAGCAGCCACTGGCAGATCCATTCTAGGGCTTTTTAAATAGGTTGCACCTGATTACCCTCTGATTCGAGTTGGTTGTGAATTGCACATGCAAAATTTCCCTTTTGGGACAATTAGCAGTTTTTGAATGTTTGATACATTTAAATAGTGATTCCCTAATAGGAAGTCACAAATCAGCGATTTGTACCGTTTATGAATGCAAATAGGCTTCATACATCTAGCCCTTAGAGACTAATCTCTTTGAGGAGCATTGGACGTGATGTACCAAACCACTTTGTGGTCGCAAAACCTTCCATTCACAAACGTCCAGGGTTTGCAACTGGAAAATGCCCTTTTGTTAGGTATTAAGCCTATTTTGTGGGTTTGAAAAGAATTTCTGACTCGCAAAATGGGTTCAGTGACCCATCCTGAATAAGAGTTAGGAAGGGGTGTGAGAGAGGCATATCCTCTTAATTAAGATTTGGTATTGTATGTATCAGTAGTTTGCAACCACAATGGCAGCTGCAAAGCATTGAACGGTTACCAAACCCTTTCACCTCCCCCGATATATGTGCCCAAAAGGGATTGTTTTTTTAAAAGCAGCACCCATTTTTTTTTTTTAAATCCTATTTGGGAATGTACATGAAGGGATGGTGGCCTGCTGTGCCTTGCAGGCCACCATCTCTGTGGTGTACAGTAGGGGACAGCAAAAGGCTTGCAAA
This sequence comes from Triturus cristatus, assembly GCF_964204655.1. Classification (NCBI taxonomy): domain Eukaryota; kingdom Metazoa; phylum Chordata; class Amphibia; order Caudata; family Salamandridae; genus Triturus; species Triturus cristatus. Next base: position 846,768,451 of record NC_140583.1, on the reverse strand, counting down.
TATGAACTTACATAATTAATATTCATTAGGCAGGTCGTTCTGCGCAAACTTGCACCTCGAAATTTTACAATGTGACCTACTAGTACATAGATTGCATCGTAAAGTCAAAGACTGGTTGCAAAAAGTCGATGCTCAATTCGCAACCAATTTTCGGGACCAGTCATTTAGTACATCAGGCCCACTATTATCAATCAATACAAATGCAAATAACACGTGCATTTTTGTAAAATACCTTGAATCATAACCCCGAGCTTTCACCGGGGCTCCATTGCCTTTTAGCCACGTTCTTTCTATACAAATACCTTTGCAAACACACTCATAAAAGTGCCGGCAACAAGTTCAAAACATTTAATAATGAAAAACCAATATCTTTAGGTAGGGGAAGATATTTTTCTAAATAACGTCACTGCACTTGGAAAACAATGTAGGCCTCTAATTTTCGTCTGTTCAGCATAGACCGAAATAATCCCACATACAAATCAAATAAAGCTTTCAAAGTCCAAAATAATGTACATTTTTATTTCTGATGAAAAACACTTACACGTTTGTATTTCAGGCAATTTGAGGGCCTTTAAAATATAATTCAACCCCATTGTTTTCCTCGCAATATTTGAGTAAATGTGCTGGAATGATTACGCTTCATATTGCTAACGTGCATTACATTCTAGGTTCCTCTTGTCATCAGAGCCACTAAGAATGTTTTCATTTGCTTGAATGCACTCTGTCATTTATGGAGGCTCAGGTTGCAAGCAGAGATGTCTACAGAATGACACGAAATGAATCATTGCCCCTCTTGCAAGGATGCTGGGTTACAGCTACTGTGGAGCCTGCAGATGTGACTCACCGCTGGAAAGTCTAACTGGCAATCACACCTCCCCTGGGGCAGGCTCTTAGTGCCGTCTTTTCTACTTTCTCCGAGTTTCCCTCGCCTTGCGCAGATGACAGGGTGCTGACACACCTGCTGCAGTGGGAATCAAAGACCAGTGGGGAGTGCAAAAAGTTGGAGCAGTCAGGAAGCTAAAGCAATCATCACTCTTCCCAAGATCTGGATGTCACATTGTCAGAAACGTGTGTCAGTGGGTGCGCTGAGAACCTGTGAGTTTACGGCACCTAACACTGGAACGAATTATGCTGAATAGGAAATCACATTATGTCTCAACCCGAACTCACATCTTATTTTGGAAATATGTATACCTGATAAAGTTCCAGCAACAGGAATGGCACCTCAACAAGTACGTTGGTTGCAAAGCTGGTTCCACATAACAAGGGGCCAGAAGAATGATGTGATTTTGCTGCTGCAGTGTTTTCCAAACAATTATGTATTTGCTACATTTACCACAATTGTTGAGTTCAAATTGATCAAAAGTTACTTTAAAAAAGCAACAAGTGGTATTGCAGGGTAGCAGACCCTTTACAAGGTATGACAGGTTACCATTTAGGAGATGAGTGCTGAGTTCTGAATCCCTTTCACGATGTTGTTGTTTGAGTTGTGCCAGCGGAGAAGTGATTCTGTGCACTTTTTTTGGCATCTTGAGCACATACATTAACTCAAAATATCTCTAAGTTAATGCATGTTTTGCAGAGTTTAGAAACACGAAGAGGCAATTACTACCCTGTGTTTCCGAGCTCTGCTGTCAGCAAAATATGCATTAACTCAAGACAGCAAAAATAGGAGGACGAACCTCTTCTGCGCTGGTGCAACTCTAATAAAGCCATCATGATATGGCCCCAGCAGTGCTTAATTTGAGCAGGTGGTTTCCGGTGCTCAACACTGGCACTTAATTGTCAGCATGGGCTGTAGTGATAGTCCACCTCACGGTTGCCCTATTTGTACAGATTTTAGATGAGCGCAACAGCAGTGTTTAATAAGTCAATATACAATAAAAAAGAATAATCCCTGACCCTCATGTCATTATTATAGTTTTGGTTGGCCTGGAAGACTCTGAATTGTCACACTTGTAGGAGTGCAATGGTTAGTGGTTGTGTTGATACCGTCATTAATAGAGCTGGTGGGTGCAATGTGTGGTCCAGGCTGCAGTGGCCTCCCAAGAAGAAGCCTGCCACTTTCCTTTTTTTAATTTTATTTTTATAAATTAAGTACTGGCCAGGTGTTCAACTGGTGTTAGCGAGGTAAACTTTTGTCCAGAGAGTAGTAATGAATGTTCAATTAACAAAATAGTAAAACAATTCTGCCACAAAATGTGCTGCATTAAGGCCATAATTTGCCTTTTTTCTGCATAATCTATAGTCAACCATGCCACATTATTTGGTCCTCCAAGCAGCATAATTCCAGAGGCCCTGAATATAACCTGTGTCAATAACTTATTTGATAAACAGAGCTCACTAAAGCAGTTTTGCAAGCAGGAAAGTATCAGGTGTTAGTTACATTTATCAAAATTAATAGTAATGATGTTATCGTCCTTAGAAAGGAGAAGGCTGAACAAAAGGTGGGACATATGTCAGCAACACGCGCTTAAATCACTGAGTTGTCTTGGGCAAATCTTGGCAGTCTCATTAACTGATGATGAAAAGCATTTAGTATATTTTTGACCTTCTTCATAGTTTAGTGTTTCATTCACAAACATCTCCTTGAGTCATAGGCTGAGGGCCAACTATGCCACTCTTTGAAATGTCATTTGGACTGAAGCGGCAGAAGTGTAAAGTATTCCTCAATGCCAAGGAAAGATAACAAAAGCAAATTTTAGCAGCAAATCATTTTCTATTGTCTGAAACGTTTAGTGAATTAGAAGCATTTCATGAATACTGATGACACCTTTCGCAGATGTTTTTCTCAGGTCTGAAAAAGTGACAGTTATAGCATGCTAGTTTTTGTGTGTTTAAGGACAGGTTTTTGTGATTTATTTTGGAGGGATTCTGTTGTAGTGTTGTCAGACATTTGCAAGGTTAGGGGTATTTTGGCAGCATTTGGCAAAGTTTTGCCGATTTTTACAGCTGCGGCCCATGCAGGTAAGAATGGTGGGCAGTGAGGCCGGGTTGGGGGAGATTCGACAGCCGACCACGAAGGAAAATTAAATAATTAATTAATTTTTCCTCATCGTTGTCTATCGAAATCCCCCCAACCCTGCACCGCCCTACGCCTCTTACCTGCCCGGGCTGCAGCGGGATTTTTATATTTTATTAGTGGACAGCAAGGAATATGCTTAGAACCTTCGCTGTATCTGTTCATACTTCTCAAATGTGTAAGTATTTTACACGTGTTTACTTGTTTAAAAAAATTCTTAAGATGTTAGAAGTGATCTCTTAAGGTTCTCGTCTGTAGGGAACTTTAGTTATTGAAGTCCTACTATGAACAACGGGCCCTAAAGTTGGCTTCGGATGAGTTCCCTGCTCTTGTTTGAATATCTTTTTTGTCTATCTGACTACCATGATCCTGATTCAATGACTTTCCTCTGTATTCTTGTTTCTGTCCCACGCAAGATGCAGTTTGGTTTCACGGTGTGTTGTTTGGATGACATGTTTCTTTCCACTGCTGATGTCAGACCTTGCATTGCAGCGTATATGAGGGGAAACCTTGTCTCTGTATATCAGCTCTGCCCCCACCTCCCCACCCTGCTGTTTTTACATAAAACTGTTCTCCTAATGCCTGCTTACCCCTTACCCCTGCAAAGCCTTAAGCTCTCTATCCCCAGACGACCATTTTACAATTTTTATGCAATCCTAAATGACCACCTGCTTGTACACATGCATGGTTGAAAGCGATTTTTCAGTTAATTTTTTTCTCTGAATTTAACCATTTAAAGATGGCCACTGCATATCTGAATTCACAGGCAGCAGGCATATTTTGGGATGCTGAACAGACTCTGTTACTGACTGGGGTAGAACAATGCCCCCCCAGCGTTCCAAGTGTTTGGCGAGGAGGAGAGGCATGCACATACCAGTGCTTAAAACTGCTTTGCTTCTCTCACACTATGGGACTCGCCTGGTCACGTTCCTGGGTGAAGACCAGGCCAACAGCGGGCCCGTCTTTGCCCATCCAAGACCGGGTGAGACTAGACAGGGCCACCCCCTAGCTCCTCTAATTATCTGCTGCACTATCAATGTATACAATGGGAAAACGTAAGGCAGATACTCCACCCGGGGCTGTATCTATAACTTACACGGCTATACTTAAAACTGTTAGGGGTGAGTGCAGCATTCTGTCTTTTTGGTCCTCTGCGGTGGGGGCTCCCACCGATTAGATTGTTAGTGTTGAGGAGGAACTAGCCCTGCTTGCAATTTGGGGACAGTATTATTTTTTTTTGTTTAATCTGCTTATTGAGTTTTTGCATATTTTTTGTGTGGACATATCACATTTTTTCACTTACATCAACATGTGTGCTTACGATATCAACATAGGGGTGTTACATAGCCCCTGATCATGAGTACATATAAGAACTGCGCATCTGCAATGATCAACTGTGACTTATAAGTGGGAGTAAGTTGGACAAAGAGAAGATTGAATCAGGGGTACTCTTTATTACAGAATACAATGTTCTCAGTAACCATATATATAACATTTTAAGAAAGAACTGGCATCTGCTTGTAAAAGATAGCATGATAAGCACAATAATATCCAAAATACCAAGAATAGTTTATCGCAGAAGCAAGACTCTAAAAGAAGTCTTGAGTCCTAGCTACATCAGAGACCTCCCTATCCCTACATCAATGTGGTTGCCTGATAAACCATTAGGTTTCCATATTTGTGGCAATTGCTGTATATGCAAATTTGGGATAAATAAGAACAAGAAATTCAGCAATAACATCGCAAGGGATTTTACAATAAATTGCTTCATCAACTGCAATACAGAATTTACAGTATACATGATTATATGTGCTTGCCAGAAAAAGTACATTGGGAGCAGTATACGCAGCCTTAAACTGCGTATACAAGAACATGCTAGAGCCATTAAAAATGGTAATGATAAATATCCGGTTTCTATACACACACACTGTGAGCATCCAGATGATAAGAACTTCAAATTCTATGGCATTGACCATATAAAGATGCCGGAACGTGGAGGTGATAGGGAACTGATTTTGAGGCAACGGGAGGCGTCATGGATATGTCGTCTTAGGACTGTGCAATTTGGCCTTAATGTTAATGATGTGATGCACCATTTTTTATAACATGTCTAGGGATGATTTTGAGATAACTGGGGGCGTCATGGATATGCTGTTTTAAGATTGTGTAACTCGGCCTTAATGTTAATGATGGGATGCAATATTTTTTGTAACATGTTATGGTAGCTATAGACCAATGCTTAATTTTGTTTAAAAGTGATCAAAAACATAATATGACACTGTACTGCTAAAATGCGGTCTTATGTTAGTGATCATCAGTATAATGAATAAACATTATTATTATTTGCAACTATCATGTCAACGAATGAGAATAGACATAATGTGATATTTAACCATTCATAGATGGCCGTCATAAGTAAACATAAGAAGAACTAGAGATATTACATGACCTTTTATTATTGAAATATGGCTTCAGGACACGGGATTGTAATATAGGAACGTACATTATTGCTACAAATGATTACTATGTCAATGAACGCAAAATTATATAGTGTGCTTTTGGGTCATTTAAGTATGACCGTAAACAATATTGCTGTTTCAAACTTTTATTTATTTATGTCTAGAAAAAATAGTACTATAATTTGATTTCTGGCAATTCAAAGATGGCCGCTGTAGCCGTTGACCTTGTTGTGGGCCACACATAACAGAATAGACATATATAAACCGTATTATACGATCATAAGTCATTAATTTATGTTGACTTGCCGCGCATGCATGATTGAGGCAGGTTAACATGATTTAAGAAACAAGAAATTTGTTTATATCGATCGAAAAATAGCTTTAATATGGCGGCGTTACTTGTTTACTAACCATTGAATGTGCACTAAGCGATGTCATGTCGATGAACGTAAAATGACACAATGTGATGTTGCGTAATTTAAATATGACCGCAAAAAACATTGCGTTTTAAATCTTCACTTATTCATGTCTAGGAGAAAATAGTGACACCGTTTGATTTTGTGGCTACTTAAAGATGGCCGCCGTAGTTGTTGCCTTTTTTTTTGGACCGTATATAATAGAATAAGATATAAAAATCATGTAGACTTGGGAAAAGTTATTGACTTATGTTGGTTTGCCCCATATGCATGAATGCGGGATGCTAATGTAACTTAGGAAATAAGAAATTTGTCCATATCATGATGAACCAACAGCTCTAATATGGCGACGTTGTTCGTTATCGCATTAGTGAATGTGTACCAAGCGATATACTGGTCACATGATATGCTCACTTCCGGCCGCGGAACTTAAAAAGGCGAGACCCATGGATATACGGCTTTGCTGAAATTGAAAACTGAGGATGCACTCGGCCGGCTACCAAACCGTTGCTAGTAAGTTTGGATAATAACTAGTTATTTTAAAACTAAACACCAAATGGGTTTGGGTTCGCTAAAACGTACGCTGAAAGTATTTTGTTAACAAAAATCATTTTTGTCGTAGTAAACTCTGCGTTATACAGAGCTTTTGATACTAAGATGTTTCTCAGGTATAGATGGAATTCTGATAAGAAAAACCTTATAAATACATACTACCATTGCAAGTTAAACTTTGGAGTAGCGCATATATGTATTGTAGGTAGAGAGGAATTACGGGATATAGATGCCGGATTGATCTCTTGAGAATAGAGTATAAGCGATCGGGGCATATTGAATACTTTGACATTATGAATTTACACCAATAGTGATACTGATATTAGTTTGCATTATAGCGCATGTGTAAAAGATCAATAAAATGGAAATGACCGTTTGTGTGGCTATTAGACACAATCATACTATTACACCGATATTAGTTTGCGTTATAGCGCTTGTATAAAAGATCGATAAGATAGGAATGACTCTTTGTGTGGCCATTAAACATTATATTATCATGAGAATACGGCATTATGGATGGTAAATTACATTGGTATTATAATAATTCATTATGAAATGGATGCAGGGAAAGGAATCTGCATTATTATTGCATAGATATAAAAAAATCTCTATGCTGTGAATACGGAACGCGTAGACTTTTTTGACATGACAATGTTGATTGATTGTGAATTAGCATAGGTGCAGTGAGTGTAAGATCTACATGAGTCGATATGAGAAAACGTGAATGACCTACCGCCAAATTTAGAGGACTGTGTATATTATCGTTGGATGAACCATGTGAACAACATTTCATGGATAAATAGGATGGTTGAAATTTCAACTATAAAAAGGTTAAGTATTAGATGTATTCAATATAAACATAGATGATGTATAAGTTTTATGGTAATTGTTAAAAAGAGACATCATGATTGATATTATATGAATTTGTATATTTTTCATAGAACCTTGAATAACCTAGAGAAACGTTCACCGTTGAATTCACACTATATGAATCTCTAAAAGAAAAAACTTTAGACATCACATATACGAGGTATGCAATGTGTTCATGGTTTTGACAAGATAAAGAAAGAGATTTTCTCTTGCGCCTGTGGCTTTCTCTGTATTTTTAACTTAATATGTTATTGTTGTTTGATATCTGATATTGGTAAGTTAACTACAAATGTGGTATATCCAGGAAATACTGCTTTGATGAGCATTGCTGTGCATATTTATATCTTATATAAAAAGAGGTGCTGAGAAGCACATGACCATCATGAATGTTTTGGAGTCAAGTACATAAATCTGTACATGTGTTTGTAGGCACTTCTAAGTATACTTATGAAGAAACAAATGCTAAACACTATATGCATGCTATTGCTAAATATTTTCTTCAGCTTAGGCCCTTTTTGTTTTAATTATATAAAAAATGAAAAGTTGGTAGAGGTGTTCTTCAAAATATGGTTTGAGAGCTTTAATGAACAAACATTTAAGAACCTTTCATGTATATTCTCTTGATAGCCCTGAAGAAGTCTCATGCGAGACGAAACGCGTTGGCTATATGAACATGAAACGTGAAATGTAAAGAATCCTCATCTGAAAGATATAAAGAAGAAAATGTATACATCTCGTGCTACATGCTTTGTTATTAAGGTGCTGCTGCTATATTGTGTTTATACAAATGTATATAGTGCTGAAACCTTTTTGTATCTCAATGTTGGTGTAGGATTTGATCCTACATTTTGGGGAGTAAAAGAGGGAAGTACTCTCTGGTTTTCGCGCACTATCTATTAACCACAATGACCACATACATTTGTTGTGTGCGGATCTGATCAGCCCCTACCCTGAGGTTTTGGTTTAAACTGTGACTTATAAATACAATCCCTTACTCCCCATGTCTAACATCACATACTTTTTACTTCCAATAACAATGCATTACAGTCATTTTTGTTGTTTTTTTTTACATAGAAATGCGGGCGTGATGGGCGTATAATATATCTGAGTGTGTAATACTCTTGTGTGCAGTTGCAGAAACATCCGTTTCAAACTGCTTGCTCATCATAGCAAACATGGATCATCGCCCACGAATTGTCCGCAAGCCATTTGTGCATATTCTCAGAAATCTTTTGCACATTTCAAACTTTACAACAACTCACTCCCGGTTTATTAAATTCAATATCAATGCCCCCTGGACTTCTTATATAAACATGTGTCAATTTGTATGGTTGACATTTCTATGCACTAAACCCCTGCCAGTTCATATTGCACTGGGTAAGGTGCACTAAATATATGTTCAAGCTATTTTATGTCTACATTTTCCACTCCGAGTACTGCGGCAGGTCCACCTCTCAAGGTAGCTACCCACTGTAATTGCGCTGCTGGGTAGTAATGTTCTATATTGGGGACTGTTAAGCCACCCTGATCATTAGGCAAGTACAACTTCACTAGCGCCACTCTGTGTCTTGACGCATAACAAATTAGCTTATGTGAAATACACTCAAGTGGTCTAAAATAGGATACTGGCAGATATAATGGTAAATTGTTGAAATAATAAAGGAGTCTAGGGAGAACCACTATCTTAATAAGCGATCCCCTACCTGCCAGAGATAGGGCAAGTGTCTTCCTGAAAGTCATTTGTGCTGATAATGAGGTAACAGCCCTAGTGAGGTTGCCGTCCAGTAAGTCCCTGTCTTCATGGTATATCCTAATGCCTAGGTAGCGGAACCTGAGTGGTTCCCATTCAACCAGGGTGCCATTGACTCTTAGCGTCTGGTTGGGTGTGTGGGCATAAAAAGGGAAAAGACATGATTTCCCTCAATTAACCCACAGCCCGAAAGGCAAGCAAATAAAGTGAATGTACTAGATATGACCTCTGGTATGTTTCTGATATCTCGCACATAAAGGAGAAGGTCATCTCCATATAGAGAGATAGTGTGTATATCCTCTCCTTTTAGAATACCCCATGCATTGGCAGATTATCTCCTGGCCACAGCCAACGGCTCGATGGCTATCGAGAAGAGGAGGGGAGACAGGGGGTATCCTTGTCTAGTGCCCCTTCCCACCTTAACGGACTGCAAGATCAGCTGACCGGTTCTGGTTCGCACAGTTGGGTTGTCATACAGTAGTTTAATCAATGAAATGAAACTGGAACTCACGCCGTATTGAAGCAATGTATTGAACAGAAAGGACTACTCGATCATATCAAAGGTTTTCTCAAGGTTAAGCACCAAGCAGCCCAAATCAGGCCAGATTTGGGGAGCATACCTCTTGACCCAAAACAGCCTGCGTGAATTAAACGATGTTGACCGATTTGGAACAAACCCATTTTGGTCGCTATGTATCAATTCAGGTACCAAAGGAGCCAGGCAGACCTTGAGGTTACTAGCTAGTGTTTTGTAATCCATGTTTAGTAGTGCCAGCAGACGATAAGCTCTGAGTTTGGTTGGGTCTCTGTCTGGTTTTGGTATTGTAACCAGCGTAGCTTCAGTCATGGAGTGTGGCAACTGTGACAGCTGTACTGCCTCAATAAATACATCCCGTAGTTCCGGAGCTAAACTATTTTGGTAAGCCTTGTAGAACTCAGGCGGGATACCGCCTGGTTCTGGTACTTTCCCGGAAGCCAGTGACCAAATAGTGGCAGGTATCTCACTGGGTGTAATAGGTTTATCTAGTTCCGGGTGCTGTTCAGGTGTCAGCGTCTGAAACGGACGGTCAGGCATAAAGCTATTTTGCTCAGAGTCTGAAGTCCGTAGGTGTAATGATTGGGCCCTCAGTAGGGTTGTTTGATACAGCGAGGTGAAATGCGATACCAACTCTTCATGTATTTCACGCTGAGTGTATTTCATCCCTCTATCTGCAGATTGTAGCAGTGTTATGGGCACGCAAGAATGATCTTGCTGGTAGCTCCGTGTAGTGTTGCCGTGACGCTCGGGGATGGTAAGAATCTGCGCGCGTCGGAGGGGGAACATGGCAGCAGCACGTTAGCCGCTAGCTCCCGGAGCTCCCGCACCAGCCACCAATGAGGTGAAACCCGCGGAGAGAGCCGATTAGAAACCGGCCAGATGAGGAACGGAGGGTTTATCAATTTTTGTTTGAGAAATCTTACCCGTTTGTTGCCGATTTAGCTGGGAGTATCTCCCCCTGAGAGGAACGCGGGACGCGAGATGCCAGGAATGTGCAGAGAGGAGGCGGGGATACGTCTTCCTACGCCTCCCCGTCTGCTGGAAGCCGCCCTGGGGCTACAGAGAGGGCGCAAGGCGGCCGCGCGAGGCTTCCTTAGGGGGAATGGAAAAAGTATTTGCGGCTTTTTTCAGCGTGTGAGGGACTTTAACGACTCTCACGAAGATCTTGCACAAGAGCAGGAGCAGGAGGAGGACGGTAACAGCGGTAAGGTTGGAGAGGGAAGGGAGGTGGTTGCCGGTGATCCAGAACAAGGTACTGGAGGCGAACTGGACGTGAGGGGGTCAGGTCCTTCATTAGCGCAACTTTCTGGTAGCTTCCAGGCCCTCCAAAATGTACAAGAAATTTCCTCCCCTGCTGCAAGCCCATCTACATTAATTAGGAGAGCACAAAGGAAAACTAAAAAGGGGGTCACAGTGGGCAATAGGAAAGCAAATATAAAAATAAGCATTAAAACTGCCTCTGGTAAAGCAGATATCGGGAAGAATACCCCCGAAGCCGATTCACCGCAAATTTTTACTGCTGTTGGGCTTTCCCCCGGTGGAGTAGAGGCTTCTCCAAGTGAAGGAGTTAACTCTCTAAGTGGTGACTCTGCCTTCTATCAGGTGAAGGGGAAATCCATTAAATCTAAGAAACTAAGGACCAGGGCAATTAGCAGTGTTGTCAAAGTGACCCCGTCGCTAAGCTCTTATTTTAGGATTCAACCACAAGTGCTGGTCGTTGGTGTGCAACCTGAACCCCTGGAGCCGCGCTCTGTAGATATAACTCCTCCTATAGTACCAAATTTCTCCTCGGGCACAACCCCTATGAGTATGATGGAGGCAACATTAGAACCAGGAACAGTTTTGGTCCCCCAGCAAAGTGATCTAGGGGAGCCCTCAGAGGGTAGAAGTGCTCCGAGTAATGACCTTTCGGTCGGCGTTCTGAGTCAACCACAACTACAGGTATCGACAATGTTCAACAGTAGTATGGGGGAGGAAAGAGAAAGGGATACTCTATTGGCATTGCTACATTATCAGAAGACATAAAGAGAGGATTTGCTGTATCCACAGTGAACCAAGGGGAAATAAGGAATTTCTGTGAATCCCTGGAAAAAAAAGTAGATCTCATAAATTCCAGGACCATAGCCCTTGAGAATAAAGTGGGTGAATTGAAAGAAGATCTGGGTCAGGCAAAGTCGGACATCCAACTTCTGAAGACTGAACATTGGGACCTTAGCGATAGAGTGGAGAAGTTAGAAAACAATGCATGCAGAAACAATCTGCGCTTATTGAATGTACCTGAAGGTAGCGAAGGATCTGATATACGCTCCTACATTGTTTCGCTACTTAAGACCTCGTTACAGCTTGAAGACTTGGAGGAAGAACTTAGTCGGGATATACAGAGGGTACATAGGGATCCTTTCCGTAGGAACCCTAGCAGGCCCAAACCCAGAAAAATTCTCATCAATTTCCTTACATTCGCCTTAAAGGATAAGATTCTTAACTCTGCACTGAAATTGAAATCAGTGCGGGCAAAGGAATTCTTGTTTGAGATACGGTCAGATCTATCAAGGTACACTGTGGAGAGACAATGGGAATTGGACAAGAGGCTGGAAGAGTTTAAAAAGCTAGGGGCAGAAGCCCAATTGAAATTCCCGGCCTTTTTAAAGGTCATGTACAACAATAAAATGCACAACATAAGATCGGTGCAGGAAGCAGATGAGCTGCTTAACAACATCAGTAAAGGGGGGCTATAGTAGGTCTATAAGTAGGTTAATATAGTTTACCATAGGAGGTAGGCAGGTGGGGAAGTTGTTATTCCTATTCTCTCCCATATAGAGAAATTAAAATAACTTTAGATTTTAGGCGAGAGAAGTTAAGACATGAAGACAAGCAGGGTGGAGACCATAACTACTTAAGTCCTATGCTTCTTCCAATCGATTATGTCTGTTTTGAATCGTAGTGCGGTTGGGCTTCTCTGTATTTTATCATCATTAATTTTTTTTCTTCTCTCGTTTTGAGTTTCTTTTTACTATTTCTTTTTTCTCGGGTGGTGGCTGGGCGGATTTTCTCCAGGATGCAATTGCCTGGACTCCATCTGTCCAGATAATTGGGGTATGGGTTCCCAGAGATGGGGGGGTGTCTGGGGAGGGCACTGGGTAGGGGTAGGGTTGGGGTGTAGAAGAATAAAAACAAAAAAAAATCCTCATTCTCCATTTTCTGATGCCTGTACTTATTATATTTTTAGGATGAGAGTTTTGGAGCTGGGCTGGATTGTATGCCGGCATTGGTTGTCTCGAATTCAAACTTTTGTTTTTTATGCTGAGCTCTTCAGATGATTTAATATGAGTCTCATACAGATTTTGTCCTGGAACATTAATGGTCTGCGAACTAGACCGAGAAGGGATAGGATAATACAGTATCTCCAAGATTCATCGGCTCAGGTTTTGATCCTTCAGGAAACTCATCTCCTGAAAGAAGAGATATTTTCTCTTCTTAAAAATAAAAGATGGGTGGGTTCATATGTAAGCACGAACCAGACAGCTAACATCAGAGGAGTCCTTATAATTTTTAAGAAATCAGCCAAAGCACATGTTTTACAGCAATTGGTGGACCCAGGTGGCAGATGGCTAAGGGGGACTCTCTATACTCTGGTCGGCTACTATGGACCGAATCTTGATGACCCCTCTAGTCTTAAGATCATTTTCTCTCATCCATTAGATTTTCCTGAGCCGATAATTCTAGCTGGGGACTTTAATATAGTTCTGAACCCTGTGCTGGACAAAACTCCAAATAGCAGAGCTGTGGCCCCTTTAAAATCCCGAGACTTCCTCCTGGAGGCTATGGATCAATTTATGTTATTAGATATATGTAGAGAAAGATCGGGTTTGCAACCAGGTGTGTCATTTAGAAATCATAAATATCCGCACCAATCTAGAATAGATTACGTACTGATAAGTAACTCATTGAGAGAAAGAGTTAACAATATTTCATACCTGACCAATCATCTTTCAGATCATTCAGGGGTCTTGCTATGTTTGAATGATCCAGCAGTAGCGCCCGTTCGTAAATGGTCGTTTGACCGTTCTTTCCTCTCGATAGAAGAAGAAAAGGTTTTCTTATTGGAGGAAACTGAATGGTTCTTTGAAATAAATCTGGGGTCAACATCAATAACTAATGTATGGGACTCTTTTAAGGCCTTCCTACGTGGTCAAATCACCAGTAGAGCGAGCTTTAGAAACAAAAGATATAAGTAGGAGATATCATCTCTTGAGGGAGAGTTGAAAGATATAGAGGCTGAATTATCTTTTCTAGCCTCTCCTGAAATTCAGCAAGAACGGAAAGCCAAATGGGATGGTTTAAAGGGGTTGTTGGAGAACATCCTTCATTCCAGACTTATCCGTAGATGGGAGGCTAGTAAAATCACCCACTTTGAATATGGGGAGGGGGCAGGCAAGCTTCTTGCCTGGAAAGCAAAATCTGACTGGGCAAGAAATAACATTAATGAGATCATCAGCGGAAATGAAACCTTCTGCTCAGATGGGGAAATCAGCCAGGCCTGTCAGACCTATTTTCAGGAGATCTATTGTGAGGACAAAAGGCTAGACCCAGTAAGTGTTCAGAATTGGTTGGGGGATATCCCCCTTCCCTCTTTTGGACTGAACCAACAAAAATACTTTGACCAAGCTTTTACTCAAACCGAGGTTAGAGAAGCCATCCAACGTTGCAAGACCGGGAAAGCGGCAGGCTCTGACGGCCTTCCGGCAGAGATCTATAAGTTGCTGGGATATAAGATCATCCCCTCCCTAACGCAGTTGTTTAATTATGTGCTGGAGGCTGGTTTAGGGCTCCCAGCTTCATGGAATGACGCTTTAATAATTCTTATATTGAAACCCGGGAAATCTCCATCAAGCTGAGGGTCATATAGACCCATCTTGCTTTTAAATGTAGACTATAACATTTTCACTTCCATTTTGGCAGCGAGATTTGGTCTTATGGTGGGAGATGTTCTCCACTTAGATCAGAAGGGTTTTGTTAGGAACCGGCAGCTTTCAGATCTCACGTATGATCTCATTGGTGCTATTGACCTTGCCTCTACATACTCCCTCCCATCAGTGGCCATGACATTGGACGCTACCAAGGCCTTCGACAGAATAAATTGGATTTACTTGTCGGAGGTCTTGAGAAAGTTCAACTTGGGGGAAAGATTTTGTCACATGGTCCAGTTGATTTATCGGAATCCCATGGCTAGGCTATTGGTTAATGGGAATATTACAGATTCCCACTCTCCCTGCTTTTATTCGATCTTTACATTGAGCCATTTTCTGAACGCCTTAGGTCAGATTCTAATATCCAGCCATTTAAGTATGGGGAGTGGGAGAGGAAGGTAGCCCTGTATGCCGATGATATCTTGGTTTTCTCTGCTGATTTACAGTCAGCCTTCCCAGCAGTCATTGGTTTAGCCCAGGAGTTTGGTTCTGTCTCTGGATAATAGATTAATGCCGCAAAAACGGAAATTATGACTTGGAATGTAACAGAGACACAGCAGTATCACCAGCCCAGCTCCAAAATTAGGTATTTGGGAGTTTATGTGGTTCAGGATATTACAAAAATTGCCGAGATCAACCTTGATATAGCATAAAGGAAGGTAAAAGGCTAATGAAATCTTGGGCCATACTTCCTTTGTCTATCTTGGGAAGAACTAATCTGATCAAGATGACAATACTACCAAAGATTACATTTCTTTTTAATTGTATTCCCCTTAAAATCCACGACCGATAAACTTCAGAGTGAAATTAATTCATTTGTCTGGGCATCTAAATCATCTAGGATTGCACGGAAAAAGTTGAGGCGGAGAAGAGAAAAGGGGGGCCTGGCGTTGCCGGACCTCCAGTTGTATGCCTGGGCTTTCCAACTCTCACAATCACGCATGTTATTGAAAATGCCTGTGAATACTGGTGTCGGAGGGATGTTCTTGACTATGCTCAGGGGTGCTAAAATGGCAGAAGAGGGCTTTTTGTTTAAATTCGGGGATCCAAAGTTTAAAAAAAAAGTTAAGTTGAAGGTTCTTCAAGGGGTAGCCAAAACCTGGGCTAAGGTGAGAGGGGCAGTGGCGCTCGATTATTTTTCCAGCTTGGCTCCCCTATTGGATTCCCCTGGCACCCCAGAGTGCCTAAAGGATGGATTGGCAAAACCCTTGAGAGACATGGGGTTGGCGGTTTGGGGAGACCTCCTCCTTGGGGGCACCCTTATTTCCTGGGAACATCTCCAGGATAAGGTTGGGGGAGGACTCTCTTGGTTCAAACATTATCAACTCGCAAGCTGGGTTCAATCTCGTCCACGAAAAAATGCTACAGGTTGTGGTAGCATTTTAGAACACCAGCTTGTCACTAAGCCCCCGGGGAGGAAAGAAGTCTCCTTCTGGTATCAAACCCTATTGGAAGAAGTAGATGGCGAATTCAAGCTAGCCGAGGAATTGTGGGTTGTGGGGGGGCTCTTTACCTACACAGGACTGGGCCAAATTATGGCAGAAATCATGTAAGATTTTACATGAAGTTGTGAAACCAGCTTGGTTAAAAAGGAACCACCTGTTTACCATCCATAGGGCCTATTTTACGCCTCACAAATTGACATTAATTTCCAATGGGCCACCGATTAGTTGTAAAAAATGTGGCCAGGTTTCTGCCTCAGATATACATATGTTTATGGAATGTCCTTCTCTTGCCACTTTCTGGGGAGAGGTCGGTGATTTTCTGACAAGTGTTTTGGGCTGTACAATTAACATGGATCTACCTCTAATAATATTTTACCTTGCAGAAAAAATCACTGGTCTCGCTGGAGTGCTCCTTTTCTACTCTATTCTACTAGCTAGGAGGCAAATTTGTATAAAATGGACGGAATAAAGTCCTCCCACTTTTTTGGACTGGCAGTCTTCAGTTTTGGCAATCTCTAAATTGGATCTGGCCAGACAATGAAGTGACAAGAAGAAGGCTTTCTGGAAGCCTTTGCAACTTAGATGGGCTGCTCAGATGACGAAGTAAAATCGTGGAAATCTCTTTTTTTTTTCTTCCCCCGAGTCCTATGATGATGCCATTAAACTCTTCGGGCTAAACCGTGTACTACCAGGTATTGTGGCGGTTTTTCGGCGATAGTCATCTTGCTCTTAGAGCTTGGTAGAAGAGGTATCTCAGTGGTTTCTTTATTGATCTCCAAGGTGTTTCTGGTACCAGTAGGCGGGGCCCGACTTCCAACAGCCTATACTCCTCAGTTCTTGAGAGAAAGTACAGACACCTAGAGAGCAATTTGAAGTGAGATTCATGGTGAATGAGGAACAAAAAAACAAAAACAAAAAAAAAGAATGATCTTGCTGGATCATCCATGCAAGCGGGGTACCTGAGGGGTCTGCTTTCGCATGTGTTTTGACTGAGTGCGCTGCATAATCAGGCATCTTAGCCGCTCAATCAATCCATTGTGTTTCATTCTCGCCGCTTCTAGCTTTCTGGAGCTTGTTATGTCAATGGGTTCACACACCTCCAATGTCAGCAGTTCCCATTCTACGTCCTGTAGCTCTGCCTCCACCTGTCTTCTCATCCCACACTCTAACCCCATGTAGCTTCCCCGTCCATAAGTATAAGGACGTCCCACTCTACCAGTGGCGAGGATGCTGTGCCTGCATTATAAGTGAAGTCATTCTCAATTACAGTGTGAATAGATTCTCGGTACAGTGGATCTTCAAGCAAGGCAGGTTGAAGATGCCACATAGGAATTAGAGGGCGCCGTGTGTCCCACGCCAACGTCAGGAAGTGAGGGTTGTGATCGGAGTGTGTATGCCGTAAATATTCAGTTGTTGTCACGTAAGGTATTAGGTTGAGTGTACTGAGGAACCTGTCCAAACGAACATGTAAGGTATAGGGAGCTGAATAGTAAGAGTGTACCCTAGTGTTCGTGTTACGATGCCTCCACATGTCCGTCCTTCCCCAGCTTCTTGCCCATGTTCCTAACATCTGAGCCCCTGTAGATGCATTCGTGCCATGTATTGGTGGGAATGAGCAGTCTAGAGGCATGTCCAGTACGTTATTAAAATCCCCTCCTATTATCCAGGGTATATCACACCAATTGGACAGCACTGTTGATAGTGAAATCCAATAGGGTCACTGCTCTGTGTTAGGTGCATATACATTGCCTATCACTAGGCATTTCCCATCCAATTTACCTTTAAGCAATATGTATCTGCCCCCATGGTCTATGACCATGTCAACCACCAGAAGAAGGGTGTGTGAGCGGACGTAGATCTATAACCCTTGGGCAAATGGCGAGTAAGTTTGTAGCAAAGACTTGCCCTCACAACTTACGTTGTAACCTGCTCATTTCTGTGTGTGGTAAGTGAGATTCCTGGATGAGGGCTATCTGCATGTTATGCCGTTTGAGATATGCATATACTGCATATTGGCGAGACGTGGTGCGTAAGCCCTGCAGATTCCAAGTCATTATACGGTGTGCTGCCATTCTATAGGTAAGGTCAGGTTTTTCATTCTGTCTTGGCGGAGTGAATACCAATTGGTGTGCCAATAAGCGATGTTCAGTGCTTTTGTGTATAATGTGCTATAGGGCCCGGGGTGACCATATAGAAAACACTCCGCCAACATGGCAATCTTATAATACCAAAAGAGCAGGTTTTGCAACAGTGCAAGGTTGCCCACACCGTGAGCAAAGCTCAAACTGAACAGTAAATCCCCCCTAGAATGTGTGAAGGCGGGAGTGTGATGCTCACAATATGCACCTCTGTATTGCCGTCACCCATTTCGAAGAGTTATTTATGCCTCCCATGGTATTGCATTCATCTGCAAGTGTATACTACATCACAAGTCTGCTAGCAGCAGAGAAGACGACCCCCCCACCTCCCCTCACACCCCAGATTCCCCGACAATCCCCCTCCCCTCAACCCCCAGCCTCCCCTCACCCACCAGATGCCCTCATGTGTTATGCATGTAAGGACGAAGCTTTGCGTAAATCAACATTCAGTTATCCTAAAAGGATACATTCCCCATCATCATTGAGGCCTTTCACTGTTTGCGGGGTTACTTCTGGCAGAGTTCATGAATCCGTTTCAGAGTGGCAAGTGATTGAGGAGCCTTCATCATCCGACAACCGGATCGACACTCCTTCTCTATCAGAGTCTTTGGCCTGATCCGAAATCCGTTCTGCTTCCCGTGCAGCCTGTGTGCGCTCCTGAATGATCTGTTCCAAATTGGGTACTGTAGTTAGTTTTGATGTGCGAGCTCTTTTCCGTTGCCGTCGCTGTTCCAGTGGTTTCGCCAGGTCTCTACCTGCACAACCTCTGCCTGCTGGTCTTGGGCCTAAGAACTTCCCTGTTGCCTCCAGCCAGGCCCAGGTATCCTGCAGCATATCGAACAAGCATTGGCATAGCCAATAGGTCTCGCCTTTGGGACGATATAAGTGTTGAGCCATACAACAGTTGCATAACTAAATACTTATAAGGTCCCAAAAGCGAGACCTATTGGCTATGCAAAGCGGCCGTGCGGCCGCGAAAGTGAAAGTGATCGGGAATGCGATCACTATCAAACATGAAAGTGAAAGTAATCGCGGTAAAGCGCAGCTTGCGCGTCCCCGCGCACATGCACTGTAGGTCTAGGCTGGCCTGGAAGCACTTTTTGGAGCCCTCTCAATAAGTCTCGCCAGACCAGCGCATGCGCTGGTTCAGGCGAGACTTAAAAAACGAGTTTTGCCATCTGTTATTATACGCAGCCTCGCCGGGAACAACAGGGAGTACTGAATATCCAGCTGCTGTAATCGTTGCTTTACTGCTTACTGTGGCTGGTTGCTCTTCAATCAAGGTATGTTCCACAGTTGTGATTCGCTCTGCAAATTGTTTGTGGTCAGCATGTAGGATCTGCTGCTACACTGTCAATTTTGGATTCCAGAGAGAGACGACATCTCTATATTGCCTGTAGTATAGCATCGAACGTGTCTCCCTACTGCATAGTCTGCTGGCTCAGACAGTCCTGCTGATCTGCCTCTATGACTGAGGAGGACCTATTTTTGTTGCGTCTGGAGTGATCACCCAAGGTTATACAGTCCGCCCTTGCCGACTGTCCTTCTTATTACAGATTTTCTGGGTGATGAGGTTCAAGTAGTGAGGGGCTCCACAGAGGAAGCGACAACCGCCCTGCACGATTTTATTGTGTTCAGCAGCGCAGCTTCCCTATGTGCTACTGTGACTAGGTCCTACTTTATTCCTATGTCTCCGTGCAGAGCGTGTCATTTATGTGGGGCAGTGAGTCAGTTTTTAGGTCTCGGCTAGCGAAGGCTGCGCTTGCGCAGTCTCGCTCACGAGACATAATGACTTGGAGAAGAGGGGCTTGAACCCGCCCCTCTTCTCCCCTGTTCTCCATTGGCTGGCCTCTTGAATGCTGGCCAGCCATTGGAGAAGAGGTCAGTCACTCCGAACAGGCCCCGTCCTTTTCGGATTCGGGGGCATGTTTTTTCCAACTTTTCTAATTATCTCCTCCAGCCAATGGCAAGAGGAGAACACGCCCCCGAATCCAAAACCGCCGCTGCGTTTCTCCGAGGCATTTCTGCTTCGCCTCGGAGAAAGGCAGTGGTGTGCTTGTTTTTGTTGTAACATTTCCGTAGCTTTTTAATTGCCAAAATGAATTTTTTGTCGAGTCCGTGTCAAAAAAGTTACGCAACCCCGACGCAGAATGCACACAGAACTACCGCGAGAGCCGGCCGCTAAAACTGTATGACTGCAGCCTCCATCACGAGAAATAAGCCTGTCCCAGTGCTGTGCCAGAGGCTGACATTCTACCCGGCGCCGCGGTTAATTCAGCTTATATAGCCTCTAAAATACACAAGAAGCTACCGGGGCACTTTCCATAACGATAAGAGAAATATCGTGAACCAGGCTTTCTCACCGCTTGCACATATGGCAAGCATTACTGTATTCATAGGTTTGTTATCTTTCTTCTCTTTTCATGACAACTGGAGCCCTGGTGATCACATGGTACATAGTGACTGGCAGTCGCATTGCCCTCTGTGTGCTCTGGTTCAGAGGCGTGTTGCTATGGTGCTCGCAGTGCAGCTTTCCGCTTCCGCACAAAGATGGCGGGCTCTGGCTGGTGGAGATCGGCTTTACTGCGGGCCTGGAATTTACTGCGGCTGGGTTTTATACAGAGCGGCAGGGGGAAGCTGCACAGCTCTTTGGCGGGTCCTCGGGGAGCTGGAGGCGGTGGTGTGCCACCTGTATCCGAGCTGGACAAGGCTGATGCGTGGCTGCTGAGGAAGGCCCATGAGACCGGTAAGGGTAGTGGGGAGGGAGTATGGAAACTCCCTTCAAAATCAGTCAGTGTTTGCGTGGGGCACAAAGGACATTAAAGTACAATACTTCCCAGCGCGTGGTTTAGATCAAACAAAATTAAAATAACCCGACCTTGCGTAATGTAATTTAGCATTCATGTAAAGCGCTCCAATATCCTTGGGCCGAGTTGGCGCTATATAAAACTGCCAATCAACTATATATGCTAAATGTGCAGTAACTCCTTCTAGCTCTGCGTCCTCCCGCTTTCCTCCGGGGTGGCAACGATGCCATCTGGACTCTGCCACTGCCAGCGCCAACACAGACCCTGGGGCTCAGCGCTGACAAGGTCGATCAGGGCACTACGGGTATACGTGTTTCACACCAGGGACAATGGCTTCGGAATTCGACTGACCCCGCTTCAGCTCGCGCGCTCCATGCATTCATGGAGAGAAAAACAGACCTGATGATGGCGGGCATAACTCCAAGCTTCAAGAAACACAACAAATCAGCAGCAGCATTTGATAAACAGAAAGTAAAAATAACGCCGCAAACACAGCTAAAACAAGACTGCCAGGTGCAGCGCGTTAACCGGACATCAGATACAAGAAGCCACCATCTCAGCATGCAGGGAAGTCTGCCGTCTTCACTCATTCTGTCAACAACATAAGCAGTTCCCCCGCCTTTAATTGAGAAGTAGATTGAGAAGCCTTGTGAAGGCCAAGGTGGCCATCCCTCAAGCTTTCCGGGCTGGATGCCGAGTGAGCCACCTTAAAAACTGAACATACACTGTCCAGGGGGCCTGTGACATGTCAGCATTTGTATAGAGATGCGTACTTGAAGGAGGAGAAGCGGTAGCACAGAAAGTGTCCTCCCAAACGCAGTTTAGAAAACACTTACCATAAGAGATGATAATAAAAAGAAATGTGAAAATGGACAGAGTCCCCAATCCAGCAACGGTCTCGGCATTGTTAAGGTTAGAGCTATTGGCATTGCTCATGACAATGCCGTTTCTTTAAATGTTTTAAAAACAAAAATAATGTCATGAGCAATGCCAATAGCTCTAACTTTACCAATGCCGAGACCATTGCATTGTAAATGCTTGTTCCATCTTCCTATCAATTGCCAGTGCGGTCGAGCTGCTGTACAAGTGTGTTCCCAGGAACATCCGATCTGTGCGCTCCGTTCCAGTCACCAGGCTATGTCTGGTGATCAATGCACAAATGGAGTCCTCCAGCTGCCTTCAGGTCTGCAGCCGACTCCCTACTCGGGGCCAATTCCATCCTCACCTGAGGGAGAGATTATAAGCCCCGATGTGGCTGCCCTTCTCATGTACCCGTTTTGCGCAGCTTTCTCAGTTTAACCATTCCCGACCAGTCCTGCCGGCCTTCAGGTGGCCCCCAGCCCTGCAGATATGCTCTGTTCCCCTCTAAGGCCCCGGGCAGATGTCTGCAGCACCCCTGCATGCAACAGCAGTTAAAGACAGTCTGGGGCAGGGGGGGCAAAGCAACTGTTTACGTACCTTCACAGTGCTGACCCGCCAGCAAAAGGCAGCCTCCACTCAAGTCCCACACATATGTTGTTCTGGTGTGTTCTATCCCCAGGTGCAGAGGTCCAATGGCATTAATTATACCCAGGACTTTCGTCGCTATTTCCTCAGTCCATGCCCGCTCCTCTCACTTTGCTCCTCCCCAGGGGGCCTGATGCACGGAGTGTCTCTGGTCCCTCACCAAATTAGTCCAGGAGAGGAAGGGGGGAAGAAGAGCGTCTCAAGCCCTCCATGACGCGGTACCCCTGCCGGCAGACAACCCCCCTTCAGGCTACTGGTTGGTGCGGGCCTGACCAGTAGGGCTTCCATGACTTCTCAATCACAGCGGGTGCCCGGGTTTATCCCAATACTGCACTCCCTCGGAGGGTCATGGGCAGCCGCTCACAGTTCTCATACCCTGCACAGGGAAGGAGGGCACCTCCGCTCCGCCGCCACTTGGGGTCTCCGTCTGCAGGCAGCATTTGTCCGGGCCGAAGACCTGCATAGGCCCCAGGAGTTCTGCCGCGCACCAGGTCAGCAGTGCAGCTCCGCGTCACAACCTCCGACACTGCTTTCTCTCAATTCAATGTCTACTGCAGGGAATTTGTGCAGCTTGGGTCGCTGGATGGACGACCCCAGACAGTGGAAATGCCTGATAATTGGGATGTGGTGCAGAACTCACTACAATGTGTCCACCATCTTGCCCATGCAAGCCACGCCACTGCAATTGGGGGACTTGATAATCCTAATCGGGTTGTACCATCCTCTGCTGACTCTTTAAGAGAGGGTCCATCTTATGAGAATGATGTTGTTTTAATGAACAAAAATGGCAAGGGATCTTGATGTAATCATAACACAGTTCAGTCTCAAGCTATATATAGTTCATCAATCATCTCCCGATTCAGCTTTGTCTCATGAGGAGATTACCTCTGAACCCCAACCTCCAGCCCAGTGAAAAAAAGAAAAGGGCTGCACATAAGACCAGACAACTTGTTGTCCCCTTACAGCGAGCATGTTGCTAACACAAGTCCACTCTTGGAGTCTGAGAACACTGAAAAAGTTCAGGAACTTTTGGATACATTTAAAGCTAAAGTGGAGTATCTGGTGAAGGCATTGTTTGACTCCCTTGGTAGCTAGTTAGGTACCATTGATCAGTCTATTGGGGAAAAGATGAGGACAGGCAACTTTCAAGACTGGACCCAACATGATGTCCAACTGCCTTGCAAAAACCAGCACACGTAGCCACAAGTATGGAGATTTCTGCTAGGGGGCTCTCCCAGATCTGGACAAGCCAGGTCAACCTGAGGAAGAGACAAGGCCTCATTTAGTTCACGGACAGAATAGCCAGCATACCAGCCAACCAGATAGTAGGAGAGGAGATAATTCTCCCTCAAAATGTACAGGGAAATATGGGTCTGATTTTATGCACACAAAAGCTTCAACTATATTAGGAGAGGAGAAATTGCCTAATCCAAATTTAGGAGATGTCATTAACTTACTTTGAGAGGGCACACCCTATGTGGCAGTCCTTGACAGTGTGTCACTGCTCAAAGGCAATATCTTAGACTTCACACCCATCTTAAAAACAAGGCTACCCAATAGCTGGGGTTGCGTTCTTCCTTGGGGACCTACACTTGAGATTGGATCAGCCTGGTAAGGAGGATGAATTGGATTGGAAAAGTTAGGGAAATTCTAGGTGGAGACTGTGGTACCAAGCAAATGAGGTGGCTGGAGGTCGTGGTGCACACACTATTGTATCAATAAAGTCCACAGCTTGTAAAGTTCACTATAAATCAACAGGGTATTGGGTGCTCAAGAAGGAAGTGAAGCCATCAATTCCTCTTCTTTTTGGAACAAGTCCAAGTCATCGAACAAATGGTTCTGAGCACTTTCAATTAAGTCCACGTAGAGTTACTTTGTTTGTCATCAACATTGTTTATTCTTTTTCAAACAGTATGCACATCTGACTGCCTATGCCAACATGTGTTTCATCTGAGCAGCAAATACATTTCAGACTTCATCAGAGCTACAGGTAATAATAAACACAGACCTTTAAAAATATTCCCCAATTCAAGGGATCAAAGAACCTTCAGACAGGTCACTGGGAGCCTAATCACGGTACGTGCACGAGCGTCGTGAGTGAAATCACAAAGTAACAGGTTCAGAAAACCGTCACCCTGGTCACTGAGACCCTAATCACCAAATGTGCTTATAATTTCATCAGTGAATTGTCTTAAATAGAAAGTGTATCATGCCCATCTTTGTGGTAACATTGTTCTAAGCAGAAGAAGCCTTGATTGATAGCATTTTATAGTATTAGGTTCTAATTGCACCCATGATGTGTCAGTGTCGAAAGACAATTCATGAAACATAGGTATAAGTCATTCCCAGTAGTATCATGTTTCACTGTTCTCTGTAATGCTTTAGAACTCTTCCCAGTGTGTATGTGTGTTTTACAGTGCAATGCAGCACAAATTAGAAGTTTGAACTTTTTCTTTTATTTGTGTGTGCCTAAAGATGTCATCATTTATTGTTGCAAAGCCTGTATACTTTTGTTACAAGATAGGGCTTTGTGTCAAAAACCATGGCTGGTAGCATGAGAATGTCCATGTACAACCTATGGAACACTCCCTTATTGCAAAGTAGCGTAAAGAGGCACAAAGCGATTGCTGCGTTAATTTGAGATAACTTTTCCATGCAAAATTTTTTCAGGGTGAACACCAGCTACATTTAACAGCTTATCAGTGGCTTCGTCCAATGCCCCGTCTTTCATTGCCCACTATGTGTCCTGGATCAGTGGTGAGGGTTTTCTCTGGATGTGTCTAGTGAGGACAGACACAAACAGTGCCAGGTGCAAGTCTTTTCCTGCTCCCTACCTTCCCGACATGCTAGTTTCCTAAACAGCTACCCACCCATCCCGTCAGCACTCACCCCTCCACCGCAACTCCACCACTCCTCACTCCAGCTCTCGGATTCTTCCCCTGCTCCGCCTTCCTCTCGTGATCCCTCTTCTGGATTTCTCGGGACTTCAGCTTCTGTTGAGTTGTCTCCGTCTCCTTTCCACGATTCCCGGTCTCTACTCGTTATCTCCCGATCGTCCGTTTTCTCTCTCTCTATGAGAGTCTCTCCCGGGTTATTTCTGCCTCCAGGTGTAGGGTTCAACCAACCCGTCTCGTCCTGTGATGACACATGACAGGGGTTATTTCCCGGAAGTGGATGGGATCCTTGTTTTGATTGACGTCGGAGCGCGGACCCTCGTCCGGTTGTGCAGATATGTTTTGGGGGCCGTGTGGGTTTTACTCACATCCCCCTTCCCTGTCTGTCTTTCTAGTCATATTGTTTTCCTGTGGATATCTGGATAGAAAATCCACATTGACTTGGTACGCCCCTTTTCAATGTTGGGTGAGAAAGCGATATGGCTGTAGGGTTAGGAACCATCTTAGCCCCCTCTCGTTATTTCCCTTGTTCTGGGCCAACCATTCTATGGGGGCATGATCAGTGAACAGTACGAATCCCCGTCCCTCCAAATAGTACAGTAAGGTTTCAATAGCCCATTTGATGGCAAGTGCTTCCTTCTCTATGACGGCATAGTTTTTCTCTCTGGGAAACAGTTTACAGCTTATATACAGCATGGGTTTTTCTTCTCCTTGAGGTGTCTTTTGGGATAACACTGCCCCTAAGCCCCTTTCTTAGGTGTCAGTTTGTAGTAAGAATGGTTGTGAATAGTCAGGACTGGATAGGACAGTTTCGGAAGTCAGGGACGTTTTTAGGGAATTATAGGCTTGAAGTAGATCAAGAGAGGGATGCTGTAATACCGGTTCTGTTTAAATATTCTTCTGTAACAAATCTGTCAGAGGGGCGGCTGTTTGGGAAAAATTCAGAATGAACCTACAGTAATAACCCAGAAAACCCATGAAGGCTTGGAGATCGCACCTTGTTTTGGGAAAGCAAATCTGGGAAATAGCCCTTACCTTGTTGCTTTGGGGTTTGATAACTCCTTCCCCTAACAGGTACCCCAGGTAACAGACAGTTTTGGCAGCCAGGTGACTTTTTTCGGGGTTGATCTTCAGCCCATGACCCTCCAATGCCTGTATCAACGCATATAGATGGTTTAAGTGTTGGTCCCATCTATCACTATAAATGATGATGTCATTAATAAAGGCCGCAGAGTACCTTTCATGTGGCTAGAGAATCATATTCATAGCCCTATAAAAGGTGGCTGGGGCTCCATGCAAACCGAAACGCAATACGGTGAATTGGTGTAGCCCATCATGGGTGGAAAAGGCTGTCTTCTTCTTATCTTGTTCTCTAAGAGGTATTTGCCAATACCCCTTATCCAAATCTACGGTGCTGATGTATTTAGCCTTGCTCATTCGTTTATCATCTCGTCCACCCTAGGTAATGGATAGGAGTCAAATTCTGATATTTAATTATTGACTTTCCTGAAGTCTATACAGAAACAAACTGATCCATCTGGTTTGGGCACCAAGACAATGGGCGAACTCCATTCACTAACAGAGGGTTCTATGATGCCCATGTGAAGCATCTGTTGAACCTCCTCCTTGATGGTTGTTCTCCGTGCTTCAGGTATCCTATAGGGTCTCAGGCGTACTCTTTTCCCCGGAAGGGTTTTTATGGAGTGCTCCAGTAAGGAAGTTTTTCCTGGAGAAAGGGAAAACACCTCCCTCAAAGGGTGGAGTCTCTCTATCAGGTTCTGTTTTAAGGGTTGTGATAGGTCTGCATGTATACACTGGTCAAACAACGGATTTTGTCCTGACGTTACCCCCACCAACATAGGAACAGGATCCTCCCATTTTTTTGGGCAGATTTATATGATATATTTGGGATGTACCCCGGTTGGCATCTAGCTCGATCCGATAGGCGACCGGAGTCACCTTCTCAAGCCCTGTCTAAGGACCCTGCCATTGGCCTAACAGCTTATGATCGGACGATGCCATCATCTGCAGTACGGGATCGCCCACTTTGAAAGATCTCTCCTTGGCTTTCTAGTCGTATTGGGATTTGTGTGCGGCCTGTGCCTCTTCCATGTTATTTCGGATGATATCCCGGATTTGGCCTAAATGGGTTTTGAGGTTGGACACATACTCCACTAGGGGTTTGGTTTCCTCTTTCTCATTCTCCCATGCTTCGTGAGCCATCTCCAATAAAGAACAGGGTTGTGGGCCATACAATAACTCAAAAGGAGAATAGCCTGTACTTTTCCGAACCTTGCACCGGATGGCGAACAGGGCTAGGGGCAGCATGTCCACCCATTTCCTGGTTTCAAGAGCTAGGAGTTTTTTTGGAGTATTTTTCAAGGCAGCGTTGTACCGGTCCACCAACCCATCGGTTTGTGGATGGTACGCGGCTGTGCAGATCTGTGTGATTCCTAGCTGTGAGCATACCTGTCTCATGAGCTTGGAGACAAATGGTGTACCTTGGTCGGTTAATATCTCCTTTGAGAAACCCACCCGGGAAAATATATTAATCATGGCGTTTGCGATATAGGAGGCATTCGGGTGACGCAAGGCTACTTCTTCAGGGAAATGGGTGGCGTAATCGACCAAGACCAACACATGACGACATCCCCTCCGTGAGGGTAACAAGAGACCTATGATGTCCATGCCTACTCCACAAAAGAGCTTGTCTATGAAGGGGAGAAGATGAAGGGGTACTCGGGCAGGCCTATATCGGCAATTCTTCTGGAATATGGAGCATTCACGACAGTAGGTTTTAACCTGCTGGTATATCCCTGGCCAGTAGAATCTCTCCAAGATGGCCTTCTCAGTTTTTTCATTACTGAAATGCCCACCCAACAGATGACTGAGTGTGAGGTAGAGGACTTTATCACGAAAAAGTCCAGGTACTAATAACTGGGGATGTTGTGTTGGGCCCCATTTTCTATATAGCAACCCATTCTTCACACAAAATTGGGGACCTACTTGAAGGGGGTCTTCTTGCATCGTTTTCCTATTTCAGGCCTCTTGCAGAACAGGGTCCTCTCTTTGAGCTGCATGGAAATTCCTGTCAGTTTCCTAGGGGGTTTCCTCTCTTAGGACAGGAAAAATCCGGACATGATTCTTCTTCTCGTCTCGACTTTGCTTCCGGATTTTTCTAACTTTCGAAGGTGGCCATTCCGGTTTGTCATCCCGGGAAAAATAAAAGCGGTCCCCCCCACTTTTCTCCCTCTTCTTGAGTTTCTCGGAGTAACCCGGACAGGTCGATGTAATTGTTTCCGACGATTAACTGTTCTGGTAATGTGCGATGAGCCCTACCCATAGGGTTGATGCTCGTTCTGACCTGCGTTGGATGGAAACATCCGTGGTAGGGTACTGTTTTTTGTCTACGTGTACACATTGCATGGTCACAGTCCCCGTGGTGTGTTTTATCCCTTAGTTCAGGTCTTGGGGTCGTAGGACACTCTGGAGACAGCCTGTGTCCACCAAGGCTGTGACTGGTTGTCCGTTCACTGAAAGCTGGCAATGCTAGGGAGGTGTTTTTTTCTCTGTAGGGGAACAGTAGTAGTTTCTTATGACTCCAATCTCCATAGGTTCCTCTTTCTGTGGGTAGAATCTTGCTATATGCCTTATACCACCACAATGAAAACACCGTAGTCCAGCCATTGGCGGTCTGAGTACAGGAGGACAGGGTATGACTGTAACAGGGTCTGGTTTCCTTACACTAGAGGGTCAAGGAGGACGATGACTGCCTCTGGGTCGCCAATGTGTCTCCGCTTGGCCCTTCTGGATTTCTTGTCCTCTGCTGTAAGCACTGGCTATCTTCACAGCTGACTCTAGTATGAGACGGGCATGCTGTCAAACCCATTTTTGTATTGGGGGATGAAGGGACAACAAGTACTGTTCTAAATACATTTTGGCAATTATCTCTTCCTTGGTGGTGGCTATGGGTTTCAACCACTTGTCGGCCATGGCCTTCACTCGGAAATACAAAGCTCTGGGTGTCTCTTGAGGCCCCTCTTTAATCTGTCACAGTCGTATCCTATATGTCTCATTGTCAATACCCAATCATTTCAATATACACTGTTTAATGTCTGCATATGAGATCACTCCTTGCAAATTTGGCGTCTGATATGCTGCCTGTAGGTCTCCTGATATTAAGGGACCCAAGTATTGACTCCATTTGTCCGCGGGCCAGGCTGCTGCCAACACCATTGGTTCGAAATTGTTGAAAAAGTAGTCAGGATCTTCACCGCTCACATACCACTGCATGACAATGAAGGGTAGAGAGGTATGACCCCTCTGTTGCCCTATGGCCTCAGCTAGCTTTCGCATGGCAGTTTCTTGTGTCTGGTTTTGACCGGTCAATGCCTGTAGTAGCTTTTCTCAGTCCTCTTCGGCCACCGATAAGAACTTCTCCATGACCTTTTCCAAGTTCCGTTGGCTTGCTGCCATCTGGGTAATCACGGCCTCCAAGTCTCCGGATCCCACCGGTGGGTTTAACAAAAAAACAATAGAAAGAACAAATAATTGTGGAATGCTTCTTCCACAGTTTTCTCCACTGTAATTTGCAAGTTCTCTTCACAGTTCGGGGTGACCACCAGCTAGATTTAACAGCTTATCGGCGGTTTCGTCCAATGACCCGTCTTTAATTGCCCACTATGTGTCCTGGATCAGTGGTGTGAGGGTTTTCTCAGGATGTGTCTAGTGAGGACAGACACAAACAGTGCCATGTGCTAGTCTCTTTTTGCTCCCCACCTTCCCTATGTGCTCGTTTCTTAAACAGTTACCCACCCGTCTCGTCAGCACTCACCCCTCCGCCGCAACTCTCCTGAGTTGCAGCCGCACTTTCCCATCCTTCGGTGGACACCACTACTCCTCGCTCCAGCTCTCGGATTCTTCCTCTGCTACGCCTTCCTCTCGTGTTCCCTCATCTGGATTTCTGGGGACTTCAGCTTCTGTCGAGTTGCCTCCGTCTCCTTTCCACGATTCCGGGTCTCTCCTCGTTATCGCCAGATGTCCGTTTACTCTCTCTCCATGAGAGTCTTTCTGGATTTAGCTCCACCTCCAGGTGTACGGTTTAACCAACCCGTCTCATCCTGTGATGACACATGACAGGGAGGAGTTATTTCCCCGAAGTGGATGGGATCTTTGTTTTGATTCCGGGTCACGTCCTGCCTCCGGTCGTCGGTTGTGCAAGTGTGTTTTGGGGGCCCGGATGGATTTCCTCACAATGGCATTTCAAAGAGAACCACTCCAAACCTGTTCTGAAATCTTAGATAGTAGATTCACATGCCCTGTCTGAAAAATGAGCATATGAGTTAGTTTGAGTTGCAAGTTCTTCATGACCAAGGAATTAAGTGCTCAGAGGGAGTTGTCGAAGGTTGCTCTCTGACCAGAGCTGGTATCTGTCTAACAGGTTCTCAGTCTCCACCACAGATGAGAGGGTATCACCTAAAGCCTGCACTCCGTGCTGGAAGAGGAGAAGATCTGCCTAACACTTTGAAGCTTGCCTGTCTGCTGAGAGGAGGAAGGAGAGTGCCTTGCCCTGCAGGAGGAGAAACTGCCTAGCCGGAGTAGCCCATTGTATTCCCAGGGTGAGGAATGGCCTGAGGAAGATGACTGAGAGTGGTAAAAGGAATGAAACCATAAGTGACCCTTATTATAAGGTTGCTGCACTTTTTCGGAGCCAATTTCATCAAGACTTTCAAAAGGTAAGCCTCAACATGTCGTGTAGTGTACCGCCATGTTTGTCAGACATGTGCTGCTACTGCCCAACGTGGGAGCTGAAGGTTCCATGACCAGTGTCCTGAAAGATTACCGCAGTGTTGGAATGAGTGTACAGAATGCACCTTTCAGCACCCCAGGAGCTACATCTCCAATGAGCAGGTAAAAGCAATGGCTAGCTGTCAACAGAACAAGAGACTGAGGGTTTAGAATAATCTACTGTATGAACTTATGTTTTTTGCCCAGGTGAACTAGAGCTGGTGATATCCATTGATAGATTAATCAAATGAACTGTACCTGTGCATAGGCAAGCTGTACCCCGCTCCATCAAGTTTCCCCGATTGTGAACCAAGGTACTGGACAACCACAAGCATACATTCTTCAAAGTTTCTTGGCACTTCTCACTTAAAATTTCCTATCTCTTATTTGCTTAATATCATTTTGAACATATTGGTGTAATTTTGCTCATATTTTTTTCTTTTTACTACTTTGTTTTGGGCATTTACATTTTTTGTGTATTTGTTTGTTTCTTGATTTTAACATTGTTTTGGTTCTACTTAAGAATGTAACATTTCTCTGCAGCAAAGCCTGCGGCTTTGTGCCATTGCCTCGAGGGAGTAAGCCGAAATGTACTCATTGAAATTCCTTTTTTGGGCTCAGAAAGATGCAAAATTTCAAATGTGGTGGACAGTTCTGCAAATTAATACATTAATTTCCACATGGTGCATTAGAAATAAATTTATTTTTAACTATTCAGTCCTGTTTGATACTTTTTAGAATTGGCTACTTGCACCCTGTTTTTATGACTGTTTTAGATCTTGGTGGTTCTGGTCCCACCTTTGCTTTTCAGCCAGTTTCTCTGCCCACTCAATTTAGATGTCGGTAGATTTATGGATAATAGTCCATCCTAATGCCGCCATCTCCTTCGGAATTTTCCTCCCGTGTCAACAGCACCATAGGCAAAAGCAGCTGTCAGAGAGAATCCTGACAATATTTCCGCCAGGCCAGTCACGATGTGCCTTCCCGCCGACGTAACTGTGGCGGGTAAACCTCTACCCCTGAGTTGCCGGGGCAAAGGTATATAAGGTAGAAACTTACATTTTTTTATTTTTTTACTTCAGTTTCCAACATGAGCCCCATCATCCAAGTCCTTCCTTTCTTGCAGCTCCTTGACCAGAAAGCAAATCAACTCCCTCTTCACCTGAATCAAAGGAAAGCTTCTTTTTTACTTGTTTCCGTTTGAATTGTCGGTTTGCATTAGCTCTTGACTTGTGCATTTTGAAATCTCTCTTACAAGCAATCATTTTCTAATGTGTAATGCATATGTGTGTAATGTCAATTCAAAAATTTCAAGAAACACACCTGTATTAAATGATGATTGATAATGGACACTTACGTAAAAGATGACACTAAACCAAATTCAGAATGTGTTTATACAGGCGTGTTTCCTCAGTTATAAGCATATGCATTGCACATTTTTTTAAATAATTTCAATTTAATATAATTTATTATTGCACTAGAGAAGGAAAAATCTTTTTTTTTTAAATATATGTAAAATCAAAGTTAGTCCTAAATCGAAATCATTGTATTTATTTATGTATGTAACATTTCTCCTTGTCTAGTGCATTTTCTGTATTTTATTAAATTTAACTTATCTTATTTTTTGTAATGCAATAGTGTTTATTTATTCACTTAGTAGGTTTATATAAACACACCTGTATTAACACTTAAAATTAAAATTTCAATTATTTTTTGGTGTAAGTGTCTATTATCATGTGGAATGCTTGCACCAACATTTATATGTCCATCACAATCTGTTTTGCTAGTGTATGTCATTTACCTATCAAACATTTTTTTTAAACTGTTGTATTTCCAGTCATAATTTTAAGTAAAAATACGTAATTCACATTTTCATCATTAGAATTTTTATGAATCAAAGAATTGTAAATGAAAAATAATGTAAGGACAAACTTTGCAAAATTAAAATCTATTTATTATTAAATGAGATATTTTCTCATAGATATTTTATCAAATTCAAAACATTAAGGGATAACAAAGGGCTTTCCCTTGACAACCGGCTGTGGTTGTGTTGCCCATAACTTGCCTCCTATACTCACTGCCAAAGGGTAACCTCCTGGGGAAGGGGCATCCATTGGGCACAAAGCAAGCACCTCAAGGATCATTCTTGGGAGGGTTGGGTTTAGGTTTGACAAGGGTTAAGGACAGGTAAGATGTGAATGTGGGAGGAAGAATACAGGTAGGAGGGTTGAGAGAGGATTGGACTTTGGAGGTAGAGGGAGCTGAA
Source organism: Triturus cristatus (assembly GCF_964204655.1). NCBI lineage: Eukaryota > Metazoa > Chordata > Amphibia > Caudata > Salamandridae > Triturus > Triturus cristatus. Next base: position 846,735,034 of record NC_140583.1, on the reverse strand, counting down.
GTGGGTGATATGCATGGGTCTGATGTATGTTGTGTATGATTGGATGTGTGTATTTTGACAATTGTTTGGTATTTGGGTGAATGTGTGCATTTGGTTTTGGTTGGTGTTGTTTTGTGTGTAGGTGTGCTTCTGTGTGAGTGTGTTGTTTTGGATGAGTGTACTGTTGAGGTGGTTGGTGTGGTTGTGGTGTGTGTGTGTCTGTATGTATGACCATTGCATGTGGATCTGGTGTATGTTTTGTATGTTTGGATGCGTGTGGTTTGGCTGGTGTTTGGCATTCTGGTGAGTATGTCTGTTTGGTTTTGGTTGATCTTGTTTTGTGTGTAGTTGTGCTTTTGTGTGAGTTTACTTATTTGGATGAATGACCTGTTATGGTGGTTATGGGTTTGATGGTGGTTGTGAGTGTGCTGGTGGTTGTGTTCTGGAGGTTGTGGTGCTCATGGGTGTGGTGGTGGTTGTGGTTGTGGTTGTGATAGGGATTGAGGTGGTTGTGTGTGCGGTGGTGTTTGTGGTGGTTGGGGGTGTGGTGGTGGCTGTGGTGCCTATCGTTGTAGTGTCAATAGTGTGTGTATGTTGGTTGTGCATGTTTTTGTATTTCTTTGTGTGTTTGTGTTAAGTGTGTGTGTGATTGTGCTGCTTGTGTCTCTTGGAGTGGGTGCCTGCAAGAAGAAGTGTGTGTGTGCTTGGGATTAGTGTGGAGTTGGAATTTAAGTTGAGGAAGTGACCTGAGTTGGGGCAAAAGGGTGGGCTGGTTGGGAGGATGGGGTGAGTGAAGAGGCTAATTTTTCAAGTGATCTCTGCATGCCAGACATTGAACTGTGAATGGCATCCAGAAATACAACCATTTGTTGCATTTGGCAGGTAAGGTCCTGAATGCCATTCACTATCGCAGTCTGGCCAACAGAGATGCTGTGTAAGAGGTCAATAGCCTCCTCACTCAGCTCAGTCGGGGTGTTATGGGCAGGAGCGGGGTGCCTGTGGCGAAGGAGGCCCCAGCCCTTTTAGGGGGGCAGGTTTTGCAAACTACGAAGAGGTGGCCTCCATTCCAGTCCCCTCACCCTCCATGCCACTATGTCCATCGGTGTCAGATGTTTCACCACCCGAAACACAGTGACGAGCTGCTTCCCCGCCTTCTTGACCAAGGGCCCCTTTGCCTGCTCCTGAAGATACTGTAAAGACACATACAAATGTTCTATTGTATAAATATACACTGATCATGAATTTTCAAAATGTTCATATTTCTGGTGCTTTAAGGTTTTTAAACATTGGTTCATTTTTATAATTATCTCCTGCATGTAGGGAACATCTTCAGAAACCACTTGGTGACAGTTTTGTAAATTCCCATTATTGTTCATATATTAATTTTGATCATTTATCTTAACCATTTTCAGTTCTCTCCAGTAACTGTTTAACACCTCTGAATGGTTCTGATTTGTTGTTTTGAATAGTGAACCTATGTCACAAAAAGAAATATAAGGCAACAATGCCCGTGTAAATTGTATGTAAAAATAAAAATATGAATCAATATGTGATATGTGTCAGTATTTACTGCAATATTGAACCAATATTTGTATAAGCTGAAAGCCTGTTCCATTTGGTTGGGCATTTCACAATGATAAAACTTACTTCAAGTAACTTTATTTTTCATATGTTAAAATTAATTTTATGATTCAGTCCTTAAGTTGCTAATTAATGTATCACGCCCTGTGTTTTACTTATGCTGTTGAAGAAATTCAAAAATAATTTTGGGTAGTTTCAAATTACTTCTACAGCATAAGTAAATACGTAGGGCTTGATATATTTCTAATTCACTTTAAAACAGAGCTAAAAAATAACAATTTGACTCCAAAATATCTTCAGTTATTATTAGTTTGTTTTAGCATTGTGTACATGCTTAAACACATATTCTGGCTTTCAGTTTAGTCAAAAATTGCATACAAATCTCCCTTCACATAGGCAAAATCCACATTTTGGGTTACTGTATGTAGCTGTTGATGTGTCTCATCAATGGACGTCTTGTAGCACACCACTTACAGTTGGTTGTTACAAATTAGGTTAGTAGGCAATTATTATGAGTCCTCCCTCACTGTCTCTTAATAGTCGCAATAGAGTGACAAAGATGTGTGAGACCTTTAGCGCTATGCAACTGTCATGTAAATCCTCTAACAATACCATATATGGCTCATTTTATGCCATGAGTGTGATACTTCCAAACAAGGATATTGGAAGAATCTATCTGTAATCATGCTTTTGCTGTCAACTGCATTTATGTCATTCTTATGAATTAATAATGTAGACCTGGCCACCACTTTTGCATTTTATATTAAATATTTACTTAGGGCCTGATTTGGAGAACCATGGAGTTGTACTCTGTGTCAAAAACTAAAGGAAACAAAATAGATGATGATTCTTCCAGAGGAGAATCCATTTGTGAAAACAATTCTGTGGGGCCTGATTATAACTACAAGTCAATTCCGTATCAGGTGCAAACTCTTGTTTGCAATTGAAGACACAATTTCAAGTCGATCCGTTCACGTGGTTAGGTGGTGCAATCACAGGTGCATAAACTGGAATTTCACACTATTTGACAACAAATGCTCGCCAGGTTAACCTGACATACACTTGTGAGCAAGCAGGACAAATGTGGAATTTGAGCATTAACTATAGCTTTAAATAGCAAATGTGCAATTAGGGCATGGATAAATAAAGGTCTGTTTGGAATCTAGTTATACAGAAGTTTGCACCAAAACTGATTCTGCCCTGTGGTTGTAATCTGGACCTTAGGGAGGAAATTGATTCCCCACTACTTTTCAAGGATTATACATCACCATTCTTTAAATCAGTGTGTGTTTAGGGACAGATGCCATGAATATTAACACTAACAACCCAAGAACAAGAAAATATGGTTCGGGGACACATCCAAGCTTGACACAGAAGCCATGGTCATCATGGCCCTTCCTACCCTAATCTCGATTACACCCTACCTCAATATTAATGAGGCCACCCAAAAATAAAACTCCTGCATGGAATCCCTTCTCGACACATTTGCACCCCTGATGTGCAAATTATCTAGAACAAAACCCTCTAATCCTTGGTTCTCAAAAGAACTTTGCAAAGAGAGAAAGCTTATGAAAGTGTGAGAAAGAATGGAGATTAGCACCCTCTCACCTGAGTATGAATAAGCTTTGCATAGTGTGAAAACAGTATAAATACTGAATTACTAGAGCCACATACTCTCATTTTAGAGCACTCATGAATTCTGAAAAGGACAGACCAAAGCGCCTGTTTGAGGTTCTAGCACAAACTACAACCCCCCCGACCACTTCATCTCTTGAGCCATCAGTGGCCCGCAGCAAAAAACTGTGGATTTCTTTGATAGAAAAGGCAGGGACATCCATATCTCACTGCACACCAGTGAACCTCAAGAGACGAGGTTCTACCTTGCAAGGCGCTTCATTCATGGTCCTCTTTCTCCCCCATTTCTGAACAAGACCTACCATGAACAATCTCCATACTTAAACCCTCAAACCACCTTCAGGACGCCATTCCAGGATCTATCAGCAAACCTCTTGCCACACACCTACTCCCCCTATGGACCAACATGGTCAACTCCTCTCTTCAACAGCGCCAAGTCTCTCCTCTCATCAAAAGGCAATCTCTAGACCCAGAGAACATGAACAACTACTGCCCAGTCTCCACACTTCCATTTTTAGGCAAAGTCATTGAAAGTTGTGTTGCTTCCCTGCTCACTTCACACATTCAAACAAACAACCACCTAGATTTTCTCCTATCAGTTTTCCGCCAGGGCCACAGTACAGAAACTGTGATCCTATAAATAGTTGACAACTCTTTAGAATCCTCGACTCCGGGAACTCCTGCCTCCTGGTCCTCCTTGACTTGTCCGCTGCATTCGACACTGTCAACCATCTGGACCTTCTTTGCAATCTTGAACAAAGCATGGGGTGTGGAGGCACAGTCCTCAATTGGTTCTCCTTTTTACCTAACCAACCGCTCCCAAATTGTGAAAATGGCAAACGCGTAGTCTAGATCAGTCAAAGTACATCAAGGGGTCCCTCAAGGCTCGATCCTCTCCCCAACCCTTTTTAATCTGTACTTAGAACTAGTATGTGTGAGTCTCAGAAACACTGGGATTCTCTTCCACCTCTATGCAGACAACACTCAAATATATATGAGAATCTCTTCTCCTGAAGACCTTTCCCTCCTTTCAAACACTCTCCTAAAGATTCAAAACTGGATGTCTAACCATCATCTAAAACTCAAAACAACTAAAACAGAATTTCTTTTGATCTCACCTCACCAAAAACCCCAGTGCAGGAATGGATAGCCAACTTTCTCACCCTGGATGGCTGCCCTCCCATAGTCCAGAGTGCTAGATCCCTTGGTATCACCCTTGACAATCATCTAAATCTCCAAAGCAATGGCCAAAAGCGCACAACACCAACTCAGGCAGCTGTGGCATCAGACAATTGATTTCAGAACAAGAACTCAGAACAGTGGTGCAGTCTCTCGTTCTCTCTAGACTAGACTATGGAATTACCCTTATCTCAGGCATTCCCTAAATTAATTTAGGCCCACTGAGAGCAACTCTACATGCAGCAGCGCACTGCATGTGAGGTCTTAAGAAATGTAACCACATTTCCCCGGCCCTGCTAACCCTTGAATGGCTTCCCATTGAAGCTCGGGCCCAACTCAAAACCGCCTGCATTACCCCAGAGTGCTGCACTCCTCTCCACCCTCCAATCTAAGTGATAAATTGAAAATCTATGGAGCACATAGGGGTTCCAGAAATGCCCAATCCCGGCTCCTGGAACCCCTCATCTTCAGTCAAGAAGGGTACATGAGCCAGTCATTCTCTGGTAGTGCCACGAGAATCTAGAACTCCTAGTAGTGTGCCTAGGGCCCTGGGCCACCTAGCGCATAAGTGGGCTGCACACAGCAAAAAAAAGCACACGGACACAGGTGCGTCTATTGGATCCGGTCTGACCTCGTGCGGACACGCCCCCTTTTTTATTTATTACAATGCGTGGCGCCCGGTGCAACGCATGTGTGCGGCATTTCTGGCATCCGCTAGTTAAACACTGCACCGTCAACTTGTTACATTCCTTCTCATTCCTTCGCAGGAAAACGGTCAGGGCCTCTGTTCAGCATGCGAAGTCCTTCAGGCAGGAACTAAGGGCTGGATTCCTTCTCAGACCGTATCTGGGATGACAACCCCGATCTGGGAGTGGGGCCTTGGGTGTCATGTGTATGTCCGTTTATTCCCCTGAATTTAGCTGCGTCATTTCAGCTTATCTCAGCCCTTCTGGGCAGATTACGTTTGGCGTGCTCTTGATGGTTCTCTCAGAGCGTTCTTCGCCCTCGCCTCTGGCCACGGGCTCCCTACTTTGCTCCATGGCGGGTTGAGCCTCCGCTACCCCCTTGAACCATTAGATGTTTCTGGTCACTTCCTCCCCGTCCTTTTCCACAGTGACCATGGTTCCTTTGACACAGGTTATGGTCAAGTAGCCTGGTTTATAGGGGGTTTGGATATTTCCTCCCGGCCTTCTGTCTCTTATTATCACTCGGTCAACTGGTTGCAGGTTACGGGTTCTTGCTCTCCTCTTGTGGCTGGTGGCCAAGTTTTGCTTCTCCCTCCCTTCTAGGGCTTCCCCCTCGTTGTATGGTGGTGGGGCCCATCTGAGGTAGACGGGGAGTGTTTCTCGATGTGTGCCGTTGAACATCAGGGCACGTGGGGCCTGGTGGCTGATGTTGTGTGGTGTGCTTGGATATTCCAGGAGGAACAGTTGGAGATGGTGCTGCGGATCTGCGTTCTCAGCCACGGCAATGCGCAAAATCTTGTTGAGAGTCTTCATGAACCTTTTAATTTCACCATTTGCCTGTGGCCATTGAGGGGTAATGCGACGGTGTCGAACTCCGTGGTGCTGCAGGAAGTCTTGGAATCTCCCGCTTGGAATGGGGGCCTGTCATCACTCTGGATCTCCTTCGGGCACCCAAACATCGCAAATACCTTCTCGAGCACCGGGGCGACCCGGGAGAATGCGGTGGAGCTGACGACTTTCACTACAAGGTACTTGGAGTAGCTGTCTACCATGACCAGGTTCATTCGGCCATCGGGGAACCTCCCGAAGCCGATGCTCACCTTCTCCCACGGGGACTTCCCATGTTCCTCCGTCTGAACAGGCGCCGGACGTTCTGTGCCCCGGTTAGCTGGCATGCGGGGCAGTGCCTCACGATCTCCTCCACCCGGGCCTCCAATCCTGGGAACCAGACCTTTTCCTACATCCTGGCTTTCATTTTTTCAACCTCTTGGTGTCCTCCGTGGTTTAACAGTGTCGTACAGTGTTGGCGGGCCAGTGGGATGGCTATGCGAGACCCTCGCAGCAGGGTCCTGTCCTGTGTTACACTCAGTTCACTTTGGATCTCCCACATTTTTGCGAGGCATTCTCTGTCATGTCCTGACCAGTCATTCGCTGCTCGTACGAACCGGTGCCAGTTGCCTCCTTGGACAGCGCCACGCACTTTGGCAATTACCGGATCTACTTCAGCGGCCGCCGATATGTCCGCCAGGGTTAGCGCCGTCAGGCAGGTGGCTGTTGAAATTAGATTCAAATGGGCCTCGAGGGACTCGACTTCAGGCTCTCCTTCCTAGTGGTCTCTGGTAGTGAGGTGTCAAGAGAGAAAATCGTCGGGGTTCTTGGCGCCTGGTCAGTACACAACCTCCATCTTGTATTATTGAAGCTCGATAGCCCATCGTTCGATTTGTGGGGGCGGGAGAGGTGCTGACCCTTTGAAGAGAGGTACCAGTGGCTGGTGGTCCTTGACAACCTTGAATGGTTGGCCGCTGATATACAAGTGGAAGTGCCTGCACACCCACTGAATGGCCAGGGCCTCCCGCTCAATCTGCGCGTATCGCTGTTCAGTGGGCGAGAGAGATTTGCTGGCATAGGCCAATGCTCTCCACCTCCCGGGTTCCTGTTCTTGGGTGATCACCACCCCGAGACCCACCGTGCTGGTGTCTATGAGTAGCTATGTGCGCTTGGCGGTGTCAAAATACTCCAGCGTGGTGTTGTCGAGGAGAGCATTCTTGATGCCTGGGAATGCTACTTCTTCTTGCGGTCCCCACCTCCACTTGGCATCGGAGCGAGTGGGGTTCCAGTGGGGTTCCGTGACGGTGGCCAGGTCAGGGATGAAATGGCCACAGCATGTGGCCATCCCGAGGAAGCTTCGTACTTCCAACAATGTCGTGGGGGCTGGTGCATTCTTGATAGCGTGGGACTTCCCTCTTGGTTGAAGAGGTTACCAAAGAACGCTATCTTCTTCTGGAAGAACAGGCATTTTTCTCTGTGCAGGGTGATGCCGTGCTCTTGGAGTCGCTTGAACGTGGCCCTCAGATGGCGATAGTGCTCATCCGTGGTGGTGGAGTGGATGAAGATGTCATCACTCACGTTCAATACCGAGGGTAGGCCCATTAGGATTTCTCTCACTGTGTCCTGAAACACCTCTGCTGCAGAGAATATCACAAAATTAAGTTGCTTGTATTGTCGCAGCCCCAGGTGGGTGCTGAACGTGGTGATGTATCTGCTTTCTTTGGCCAATGCCAGCTGGTGGTACCCTGCATTCAGGTCCAACTTAGAGAACCACCGGGCACCGTTGACGTCAGCCACGATGTCGTCCAATGTTGGAGTGATGTGGTGTTCTCGCCGGATGACCTTTTTGGGGAGGCGCATGTCAATGCACAGCCTGATTTTCCCTGGCTGGCGTGGTTTCCCGCTATGACCATGGATGACACCCACGGGGTGGGTCCGGAGACCTTTTTGATGACTGCCCGCTCTTCTAGTTTCTGTAGTTCCTGCTCCACTATTGGCCTGAGGTGGAAGGGGATTTGCCTGTGGCGTAGGGCCGTCGGGTGACCGTTGGGTTGATGTGGAGCTTAATTGGGGATCTCTTGATGCGTCTGAGTCTTTGGAATAGGCTTGCAAACTGACTCAGCAGTGCTTTGGTTTGGTTCACCTGCACGCTTCACGCGAACATCACTAGGCCCAGGTGTTAGGCGGCATGGCTACTGAGTAACGTGTCTGCCTCTTGGTCGATGACGTGGTCCTCTGATCTGATTGGCATGGTCATCATTCCTCACCATGGCAGGGGTGTGGTGCTCCCGTACGCAAAGATCTTGGTTTTGGACTGTTTCAGCTTGGGCCTGGGCCGCAGTCGATTATACTGCTGGACCCCCATGACGTTGATGGAGGCACCGGGCGTCGATGACTGCCTTTACTTCTGACCCAGCTATCTTCACTGTGCACGTGGGCTGCGACCTTCTACATCTCTTGAGTTCTTGTGTGAATGATATAAGTATGTCTTCACCTCTTCATCTTATGTTGAGGTGTCTTCCACTCGAAAGGTGGCCTGCTCATTCCCCTTCTTGCTCTGTGAGGGTTTAAGGGAGGCGCTCGACAGCTGACGCACCATTCTCCGCATCGGTCTGCCCCCTTTGCTGTCCTTGCATTGGTTCATCTTCCGGCATACGGATGCAAAATGGTTTGGGATCCCACAGTGGGAACATGTCTGTCCTTGGGTGGGGCACGCTTGGACAGGGTGTTCTCCGTGTCCACATTACCCGCACTGACCTTTTGGGTCTTGGGGTGCACTGCTTCGATGCCCGCTCCTTCTGTCACGTGTCCTCACGGCCTTTGCCATTTCCGTTTTGATGGTTATGCTCTTCTCTGTCGTCTGTGTCAAGACTAAGTCCATCTCATCCGCCCTGGCTGCTGAGAGATCATGTGTCCTGGCCGGGACTAGTATGTCGTTGAGGGGCATTTTGGGTAGCCTTAAGATCAGCCCATGTAGGGTTTTGCTGGGCACCTCTTGGATTAGCTGGGTGCGGATTTTGTCCGTGGCGCAATCATCTGTGGCATAGGTACTTGTCAACTCCCTTAGCCTCGCATAAAACGCGTCGATTGATTCCCCTTCTCTTTGTTGGGCTTGACACAGTTTGAACCTCTGGAAATCTGGGTTCAATTGCGGGTCGAAGTGCGCTTTAAGCACCATTACTGCCGCTGCTTAGTCGGTTGGTGCCCCTGTATTTGGGAGGTGCTTGAACAACAGGTACACTTCCTCCCCTGCATAGTGGAGTAATAGTGAGCGTTTCACCTCTCCATCTGTCTCCCTCGTGGCCACGAAATAGCTCTCAAGCCGCCCTAGCCGCGTTTTCCACCGTGGGGTGGGTTCTGCCACCTCACTGAATGGGGGATAGCACCCCTGCGGGGGCATTTTGCGTGATGATGTAGGTGGGCAGCTAGTTGCCATCTGGTCAGCCTGACAGTGTTCGCTCCCTTCGGTCACCCCGGACTTAGCTCTGCGCTGCCAGTGGTGCCATGGAGGTGGATTCTCCTTCTCCTGTCTCTGCGCGGGGGTGTCTGCCTGGATCGTGCACGGGGCCAGGTCTTGTGTGCAGCCTGCCCCTGGGAGGTGTCTAGGCCCTATGGTTTGCTTGTTGCGTGAGCCGGTGTGGTGGTGTCCCCTCTGTTCCTGTCTGGGGCCTAATTTGCGTGTTCACCCCCTGGTGAGGTTCTGCACTTCCTGGTCAGGCCTGCACAGGTTCTCTCTTTCCTGCCACGGGGGGCTTGCACCCTTACTGGCTGCAGCTGTTAACCAGTGTACCCCGCCCCTGCTTCTGTACCGCTTCTGTGGGGTTCATCCGTGGGGGCCGGGGAGTTCAGACGGCACTCCCGTCCCTTTTCGCTGAATCGAGGATCAGCTGGGCGGCTGGGAGCATTGTCTCGGTTGCGGCGGCTGTGCGGGAGCGTGGGTGTCAGCTCCGCTCCTCGTCGCCAGTGTAGTGTGCCCAGGGCCCTGGGCCACCTAGCGCATATGCGGGCTGCGCGCAGCAAACAAAAGCACACAGACACAGGTGCATCTATTGGATCTGGCCTGACCCCGTACGGCCATGACCCCCCTTTTTATTTATCACGCTGCACAGCACGCAACATATGTGTGCGACATTTCCCCTATCCGCAGGTTCAACACTGCACCGTCAACTCATTACACTTACCTCCCTCCCTTCGCCTAACAAATTGCATAGCCACCCTCAAAAAGGACCTCAAGCTCCTCCTATTTGACAGACACCTGGATTAATCACCCTCGACCATACCTAAGTACTTAATCCAGGAGACAAACTACCTGCATGGTGTGTCCCCACCATCTTAATCAATGCTTGAACCGTATACATCCCTGTCCAAGGGCTGCTTTTGTCCTGGTCACAGATACCAATGGAATATGTCTGAATGTAATTATTGTAACTGTAACTTGCAGTACCCTTGTATCATGCTACTGTTCTATATTAAAAACCAAAGAGATTCCCTTTTGGGTTTATTCAAAATACTCCAACAGAAAAATCATACACAATATATAATGAACCCAAGATAAGAAATCTAAAGACTATAGCACCACGAGAATAGGATATAATCTTTTTATTAAAAATTCCTATATCACAAACTGTATTCCAATATTGTATCCAAGACTGCTTAATGTATTGCAGTAATCGTCAGTGAATAAAGTTCATATAAAAATACAACTATAATTATACATTCACAATAATTCATGTTAAACAATTCTAATCAATAGTTGCACATAATTAAATCTAACATAAAGTAAAACACTTCCAAAATAAAAATAAACAATACAGTAAAAATAGGATATAAAAACAGCAAATATAATTGTGTCCTCTGGTCGACGCGTTTCGGTGTAGTATATAATATGTAACACCTTCTTCAGGACCAACACTTTAAAAACCCCTCTCACTATCAAATACAATCAATACAGGAATGGGACTTCGTGATCGTTATCCTAAATGGCCAAAGGGGAGTGTATCAATTCACTTCATCCCTATTGTTACACTTGTATCTGCTTATGGTTACTCCTCATTTTTTATTCGCATTTATTCGTACAAAGCGTTTCATAATTCGTAAACCCGTTTGAACCGTAGTAAGAGTTTATTTCATTCTTAGCCTTTCCAATTGTTTTCAATGCAGTTCGATTCGATGGTTCTCTTGCTATTATTTAATTCAAGCAGAGGCCAGTTCCTTGTAGAACGCGTAGCGTCTCGTCTCACGGGATTCTCAGATTTTTTTACACCCGCTCTGATGCCTTTGGGCCATGTCCATGGTATATACAATTGCAAAAATAAATAAATAACACATAAAAAACTGTCCTTTGAATAAAACTTTGGCTTATCACCTCTCCTTTTTTCTTCTCTCTTTCAAATGGCCCTCTCCTTACCTTCCATCCTCTGCATGCCTCCTCTGTCTGAGCACAACCTACTCTGACACATCCACCATTGACTTTTCGTTATTTCAGCAAATTTTTCAAGGCTCATTTACAAGATCACAATCTCTCCTCCCCCTGCTGAAAGTTATACCTATGCAACAGTCTAATCTCCACTAACTCCTGTATTAATCCCACCAACAGTGGGGCATATTAGCAATGCTTCGCGATAAATATCGCAAAGCGTGCTTAGCGCTCATTTTTTTATCACCAGATATCGCTGGATTTTATCGCCGAGATAGCGCGTTATTAGCAACGCATATCACCAAGGCGATAATAAATTCAGCGATAGCCGTGATAACATGCTGTATCGCGGGAAAACAAGCGATGATTTACCTGCGATACTGCAAACCTTGCTGATAGGCAGGCATGGACTCAGCCATGCAATCCACCTCCCATGTTAAAAATGGCTAAGTTGTATTTTTAGCAGGTGCTAAAAACCTGCGATAAAGGGGTCTTAGCGCAGCTTCCAAGCTTGCATCGCGGGTCTTGTGCAGCCTTGCTAATATCCCGAAGCTGTGCTAGCGGGTGTTTGCCAAGGTGTTGTATGGAGGGACGCCCACTGTGCCTGTCATTAGCGATAAATATCGCTGACATGCAAAGCGGCACCAAAACGGTCCCTTTCGCCATAAAGCTGTCGCTAATAGCTGTTAGCGGCAGCTTGCTAATAGGGCGATAGAAATATCGCCGCTTTAGCGGCAAAAAGTGCCTCTAAAGCGGCGATACCGCCCCTGCTAATATGCCCCCATGTGTCTCAGTTCACCCCTCCGACTAATGATTTCAACCCACCGCTAATACTTTAGTCCACCATAAAAAACCCGAATGACTGCATGGAATGGTTTGCTTTGAGTGCGCAAGACTAACCCCAATAAATAACAAACATAAACCAATAACACTGAACTTATCATCAACCTTGGGTACTGGAGCAGCGTGCTGCCCTGCGTAAAGCGCGTTGATGCCTCGTCAGGGGTAGTAAGCGCTATATAAATGCCATTACAATACAATACAATATATTTCTCTGTGATCACCTTAGGGGGGCTTAGCATCACTAAATACAAGGGTGTCATTTTGTCCCAAGACCCAAGGTGACATTCATTTTGATGATGTGTACATGCGTACGGCCTATTGAGAAGGTAAATTGCAGCCACTCCGCATTTCCCGCTGTTTAATACCCTCTCATCCAGCCCTCATTGAAGTCACCTAAGGATGTGTCACGGGATGATGAAAGCTGCCCTCGACTGCGGCGTGGGGAGGGCCGCCTTTAAAATGGTGTCAGAGTGAAAGAATCCAGCCCTGAACTGCAGATGACACACACAGGCCTGGAAACAATTAACCTTTTCCTTCGTCTTTATTCGCCAGGTATCTGGCCCCGAAGGGCTCACACGGTGTTTTCTCCTCTTTAATGCTCTCTGTAGGTGTAGTATTTCATGCTGCTTGAGATTAAAGCTCCAGTGTGGGCCTGAAAGCCGCAAATCATGAGCGCGCTTAAAGTACAAATGATCACTCGATGTTGTCAAAGCTGGCTTTCCCAGCCAGGGTAATGCCCCGGCTGCACAGCGGGCTGCTGCTCTGACGGCAGCTCTGGGACCAACCATTTAGCCGCTGAAGAGCGGGGCTGATGCACATTCATTCAGGAATAAAACATCAGCACATACGTCCCATATATTTAGCTATGAAACCTCCTTTTAAGAAAAGTCATTTAACTTTTGTAAATAAGGAATTCGACATTCAGATTTGTAGCGTCGCGTAGTTAAATTGAAATATTTTCCCACAGCAATAACCAGGGGCGCAGCTATAAACGCACATTTTGGGGGAGGCTAACACCGTGAAAAGTCGGAGCAGAGTCATCGGCTGAAACAACATTGTTCAACTTCTCAATCTCACCATAATAGATCTTAATATAATTTACAGGTGTTTTGTGTTGTACCTCAAGGAATTTGAAAACAGCAAATGCTAAAAGTTCTTTTTTAATACACATTGGGCCAGTATACCTGGTACGGTATGGAATATTGAGCTATAGTTTATGGAACACTCTGTAGTAAATATGACTTTCTAATTTTCACACTGGCGTGACCTGCACACAATACTTTTATGTTATTTGTACAATAAGATGTTGGCATGGTAGGCAACTCTTCCTGTCAGGCGTGTGTGGAGACCTCATGTCCCAGATTTATAAGGCATAGAATGTTGAATCTGTATTCAGTGATAGATCATGGTTCAACTTCCATCAAATATTCCTGGTTTTGAAATGCTTGGATACTCATAGAGACTGAAATGCAACTCATGATTGGAAAGATTTGCAGTAATAATGTGCATGAAGGCCAGAAACTGGTAACTTCACATGGCACATGGAAATCAGTATGGGGGTTACCAGAGATAGTGGCTGCCACCTCCAGGTGGCATGCTATTTGAAATCTCTGGCACACCCCTTGTCGTCTCAAGTCTCAAAGCTTGGGAAGGTATTGGCAGGATCGGAAAGTGAACACAACTCTAAAACCCCAGCTTTATTTTCTTTATTTTACAGAACTGATACTCAAATCCATTAACTCTTGTAGAAATGGGTTTGTAATTAGAAATTCCATTTATGTAATAATATTTGGCAATAGTGCAGTAATAACTTTGCAACAACTTAAGCCTGTGGAATGATTTTACTGATACCATGGTGATAACATTTCTATCCAATTCTTGGGCAGGCCATAAGGAGTATGGGGGATGTGCAGTTGTAACATGACAAAGGACTTCCAGAAAGAGTGGTGAATGTATGAGACTCGCTTCTAATAGGAATGATGGAGCTAACTTAGAGCAATTGAAAAAGAGTTTGTAATCATACATAGAGTAATCATAGCATGAGAACAAGAATGGGTTGCATGCAAAATAGTATCTAAGGAGTTGCAGCAGAAAAGTGGCCATCATAGACACACCCTTCTAACCTAACGTCAATCTCACTTAATTTTCAGGGGTAGAGCGCTAGCTCTTCAGAACAGGAAGCAATTACTGTAAGACAAAAAAATGCATGCATGTACTGTAGTCAGATTTAAGCACTCAATCTACTATTCACCCGTGAGGATATCCAGAAGCTTGCTGAGGAGCAGTAGCGGCTCCTGGATGGAGTGCTGCAGGGCGGTGGGGCGGGGTGGGGGAGGGGCAGAGTGGGGAGGTAGTAAACACCGGATTAAGGGCAAACGGAGTTCAGTAACTTAATAAATAAATAAAACAAATTATATTGCGCGTGCTGCAACGCCAAACCGGCGATGCAGTGCGCAATGTAATTTGTTTTATTTATTTAGTTACTGAACTCCGTTCTGCCTTACTCCGGAGTTTACTACCCCCACCATGCCACTCCCCCGCCCCACCACCCCGTAGCACTCCCTCCAGGAGCCGTTACTGCTGAGGAGACTCAGTCGAACAGCCAGGTCTTGAGTTCTTTCCTGAATTCTAACAGCGAGGGTTCGGTCCGGAGGTGGAAGGGGTCGGTTGTTCCAGGTACTGGCCGCAAGGTGGAAGAAGGAACAACCTCTGCGGTGGCTCCAATGTATGCTAGAGGTGTGAGCGAGGTGAAGAGAGGTGGAGCCGGTGGTTTATGTAGATGGTTGTGCAGGGCTTTGTATGTGTGGATCAGCATCTTAAAGTGGCATTTCTTCTGAACTGGGAGCCAGTGGAGCTTCCTGTGGTGGGTTGTGATGTGGGTCCTCTTGGGGAGGTCAAGGATGAGTCTGGCCGCAGAATTCTGTATGGTCTGTAGTCTCTTCAGGAGGTATGAGGTGATTCCTGCATAAAGTACGTTGCCGGAGCCCAGCCAGCTGGTGACTAGAACTTGGGCGATGGTGCATCTGGTGTTGACCGGGAGCCATTTGAAGATCTTGCAAAGCATTTGAAGAGCAAAGAAGCAAACGGCGGGGACACGTATTTTCAATAAACAAACTAATAGTATTTAACAACTAATTATAAAGTAAGTAAAATTTATTTACTCCCCACACAATACCCCTTTAACAATAAAACCAGCACACAAAAAATATAAACAAATACCATAATTAAACATAAATTAATCAATTAATATTAATTATCAACTAATTTTTAATTAATTAAACATAAATTACTTCCCACGCTTTACCCTTCTAAACCCCACAACCCACACCTAAAATTAATTCTATAAATTCCATTTTAATTTTCACTTAATTAATTAATATTAATTAACAACAAATTATTAATTAATTAAACATAAACTGCATCCCACCCTTTACCCCATACACCCCGCAATCCACACCTAAACCCCCACACACAATTACATAATTAATTAGTTCATATAAATGAACAACTAATTACTAATTAATTAAACACAAATTACTTCCCACCCTTTACCCCTATAAACCCCACAACCCGCACCTAAAATTAATTACACAATTTCCATAATTAATTTTCGATCAAGTAATTAATATTAATTAAGAACTAATTATTAATTAATGAAAAATAAATGACTTCCCACCTTTTACCCCATAAACTCAACAACCCACACCTAAAAAAAATCACAGTTACCATAATTAATGATCAATTAATTAGTTAACATAGATTTACAACTAATTATGAATTAATTAAACATAAACTATTTCCCACTCTTTACCCCTATAAACCCCACAACCCGCACCTAAAATTAATTACACAATTTCAATAATTAATTTTCAATCAAATATTTAATATTAATTAACAATCAATCAATAATTAATTACAAATAAATTAGTTCCCACAATTAACACTATAAAATTTAAATTAAATAAATAAAAAATTATCATTAATTTATTATACTTAAATTACTTCCCACCCTATTCTCCTATAATCTCACAACCCGCTACAGAACTAATGCTAAATTAATTTAAAATAAAATTCATAACTACTAAAATACATATATTAAAAAACAAACAATACTTATACATAAAACATATATCACATACATTTATATCATAAACTAAAATACATAACACTAATTAAAAAATCGATGTTTTAAACAACTATATGCAAACAATATTAATAACTTCGATATTTCTTACCTTAAATTCGATATTCTTGACAGCGAGATTCCTGCTGTCGATATTTCTGAAACATATTTCCAACTCGACATTTGTGTAAATCGACATTTTCAACTCGATATTCTGTCTCAACACCCTTGATAAGGGTGTGATGAGATATGGTGGCAAATGCTGTTGAGAGGTTCAGGGGATGCTGTTTCCCCTCAGTCAAGGAGGGCTCTGATGATGTCAATGGCAGGGCAGTTTCGGTGCTGTGGTTGGCGTGGAATCCGGATTGGGAGATGTCCAGGAGGTTGCTGTTCGCACACACTGCCACTCCTGCTAACCCAGCTTCTCTGCTCCCATCCGCCTAATCTAGTGTTAAAGACGCGATATCTCTAACCCTAATGATGTCTATTATCTCATGCTTCCTGTTCAGCTAAATGTAACAATAGAGGGGGCTCATGGGAGGTCGTTCCGAAGACACTAAAATGGGTAGGCATCTTCTGCCTTGCGGATGCTCTCTGTGGCCTGCCCTTCTAACTCTTGAATAGCCCCCTTAATTCTACTTCTGTGCCATACCCATTCCTCTCACTTTTGCCCCTAACTCAAAAACTCCCTTCACCCCAAAGTCTACACCCTTTTCTCAGCTGCTCTCATTAATTCGGATTTTTCCTTCTCTCCCTAACTTTTGTTCATATGCCTCTGGCCAGCTGCCTGTACAGTACTACAGCTCTGCCCAGTGGGATACCAATGTTTTGGAAGGACATGTCCTTTCCCTTAACCTCTTTCCTCATTCCCTCAATATTCTGCCGTCCCTTACTATCTCTTTGTCCCTCCTTTCAATATCCACATCTGTTAGCTCAACGCGTGGGAATACTAGAGGTTCAAAGAGATATACAAATAAGCATTCTCCCTTTGCGCCACAATTACTATTTCCTTTACTTTAAGTAATATGAATTTGCTCTCTCTCTCTCTCTCTCTCTCTCTCTCTCTCTCTCTCTCTCTCTTTCTCTCTCTCTGGTTCTCTGTTTCATGTCTCTCCTTGTCTTTGTCTCTCGCTGATCTATTTAGCTCTATCTCCTCCATATTTAGCAAGAAGGCTTTTGCATGAAAGAAGAGTGCAAAATAAATGAATCTTTAACAGGAGAAATTGAGCAGGAGAAAGTACTATTTCACTTCATCCCCCACTCAACAATATTTCCTCCTCCTTTATTCTTTATTCCTCCTTTCCAACACATGAAAGATTTCAATGGTTAAAGGGTGTGTTTTAAGTTCCCTTTCAGCTTTGATACATCTGGGGGTTTTGAAGAAGACATTTCTACAAATTTCCCCAAATATCCCCAACCTTTACATGAACTTATGATCTTCTTAGCCCACTTGTTACAAAAAAGAGTTAAAATTGCTCCTCCTGTTTGAGAAGAAAGCACTTTAAATGTGTTTATGTCTTGTGTATTGTTGTTTTGTGCACTTAAAAAAATAATCACACTGAGTGAGTATCGGAAAAAAAATCGATGTGCAGAGCATTACAAAGCTATTACTGTTGGAAAGTGAATTATTAGTAGTGGTAAATATGCATCTACCACTGGCAGTAAGGCCACTAACGCAGCCTAGGGCTCAGAATAGGTCTCAGAATATTATTCCCATGCTCAACCCTTGGTAGCTTGGCTGCGAGCATGCAGGCTTAACTTCAGAGACGGGAATGTAAAGCATTTAAAAATACCAATTCAGTAAATAATTAAGACACAACACACAATAAGACCAATTTATATAAATAGGAAATATGTGTATCTTTAAAATGAATTTCAAGAATAAACACTTTCTAGCTCTTGGTCACCTTATGGAGTTTTTTCCCAAAGTTGCTCTAAACGTTTCCAAACTTCTGGAACTACTTCCTGAAGTTCCTCTTGACAGTCCAAAGGATCCAGAACACATTCTAAGGGTCAGGAAGCTGCAAGACTGTCCTGGAAAGTTTGGGACCACAATTCCCACAATGCACCTAGCCAAAACCCTCAAAGGTCCACTGGATGCACTCCAGACAGAGAACTCTTGGTGGAGTTGATGCAGGTGAGCTCTTTTAGCCTGTAGCTTGCAGGGAGTCCACTCTTTATTCCTCTTGAAACAAGGTACAACCGAAGGGCTGTAGTTCCAGACAATGCAGCAAGCACAGTCAGTCAGAATGCAGGGCCTGATGGAGAAAACCAAGTTTTCAACTTGGCGTCCACTCTTTATTCCTCTTGAAGCAAGGTGCATCCAAAGGGTTGTAGTTCCAGATAATGTCACAAGCACAGTCAGTCAGAATGCAGGGCCTGATAGTGCAAATTAAGGGGGCCATTAGGATGGCAGGCGGATCGCCACCGGCGGGCCGGCGGTGGCAATCCACCTGCCATCATACCACAATTTACCCCCACCATATTACTATGGCGGGGGCTACCGCGGCGGACGGAAAGACCGTCCGCTGCTTTACTGTGGGTCGAGCGCATAAAGCCCACAATATGGTGGCCGTGCCTTGCAGGCACCGCCATCCATATTATGATGTATGCGGTGGGTATGCCTTTCCATGGCGGAGACTCCGCCATGGAAAGGCATGCAGGAAATAATTTTGGGAGCCTGTTGCAGGCCCACTGGGGTGCAGGGGCTGCACTGGGTGGGTACCTATGGTAACCTCCTTCATTGCCATGCACAAAGTGTCAGGCATGGTGCGGTGCCTGTCACGTTGTGCATGGCAATGCACAACATGCCTCTTTGGCATTGCGGCCGGTGCTGCTTACAGCACCGCCTGCCACAATGTCAAAGATGAGGGATGCGACCGCCAGGGTGGTGGTCGCATCCTAATTGGCGGTGCGGGACTGCCGCACCCCTGGCGGCAGGTCCCAGCACCGCTAGGATGAAGTCCGCCAGCCATCCTAATGGGGCCCTAAGTTTGTAGCTTGGCAATCCTTCTTCATCTCTCAGTTTCAAGCAGCAGAGCTGGGAGGCACTGTCCTTCTCAGATACTTATTCAGTGCTCTCTGGGGTCACATAAGAGGGCACTCCTGTCCAATGAGGTGCAGGGCAACACCCCAGAACATGACCATTTCCTCCAAAGGCTTCTGTGACCATTTCTTCCAAAGTGCTTTCTGGGAGGCACAATGACCTCCCAGAAAGCAATATTTCTCCAAAATTCAACATGCCTGAAGTCTCACAAGAGAGGCAAGAACTGACTAAACCAACCTCCAGGATAGCTCATCTCCATAGTATCCCTCCCCCTGGCATCTTCACATTCCTTCCTTAAGCCTTCCATCTGGCTGGATTCAGAGGAGTTGGGCATAGATTGACATGGCTTTCTCTGCTTGTCCCCCTGTGCCTTTGAAACTCATGGTTTCCGACCCCTTCCCTTGCTCTGGCATTCCTATGCAGCAGAACCTTCTCCTCCCAGAATGGCTCCTCACCCCCAGGTGCCACTTATCATCTCCTCACAGCAGCCTGGCAAATAAACTTAAATCTGACCAATCAGGACAGATCACTGGAAGGCTGAATTATGGCTTATAGACAAGAACGTCTTATAACTTCTTTTCTGTACATTTCAAGATCAATTCGACAACAGCATATTGTTGGATTTATCGATATAATTCTCCTAAATCCTTGAATTATATTTTCTGTGAAGTCTAGTGTTAGTTAATAAATAATAACTGTTTGCCATTTTAACCTACGTGGCTGGGGATCTACAATGAGGAAAATGAACTAGGCAATTTCTCCAACACCAGGGCTTAGAAAACATCTTAGAAAACATATTTTATAAGGACCCTGCCTATAGCTACTGGATCCCTCACCCCTGGGATACTTAGGGGAGACTTCAGAGGTGCTGAGTATGTAAAAATATTGCAGATCCTCACTCCACATTGCTTCTAGCACAAAGTCAATTTTGGGAAGCACCTTACTACAATGAGAGAAGTGAAATGTGCAATTTCACCATTCCCAAGGCATATAAAACCTATTTCATAAGGGTCCTCCGTATAAGTATCTGACTCCCCTACCGCTGGGAAACCTAGTGGAGATCCTGGGGGTCCCTAAAGTGCCAAAATATTGTAGTTTATAAATGTTTAGTTGTCCCAAACACCAAAGTCGAGTTCGGGCACAATTTACATTTCAAAAGTAGTCCTGCAACACAGGACTGCTTTTAAACAGGCCTCAGCAATGCACACATGCAAGTGCAGAAAGGGCTACTGGCTTCTAAACTGCCATTCTCTATTACAAACTAGGAACTGAAAGGTAGTTTTGATCTCCTTGCCCTATTGTTAGTGTATGTAGGTGTTTTGAATGTATTCAAAGTGTGTTTTCAGCATAGCACTGGTCCTGGACTTGGTTACGCAGAGTCCAGGAACAGTCATAGACAGTTACCACCAGTATCAGTCAGCAAAACAAATGGGGGTGCTCGGAGTACAAGGTTGACTTTGCAACAATTACCAAGCCAAGACTGGTTCTAATCCCAGTGACCATTAAATGTTATATTGCCAGAATCTATATAGTGCCTTCTGCCATTATCTAGCATCAAAGTGCTCCTTAACCTCTTCCGTGCGCATGACGGCCGGGAGCTGTCACGCGTCACGGTGGGCGTGTGCGCATGACGGCTCCCGGCCGTCCGAATCCCCACCCACTAATACAAACGCCCGCACGGCGCGGGAATTCCCCGCGCATGGAAGGGGTTAATCTAGGCGTCCTTGTGTATGGTTTCCAAGAGGATGCTCCAACTGTATGCACATCTCTTTCCATCTGCTCCTCATGAACTCTCTCCTTCTCTTGCCAATCCTAGTGATATACAGGCATTGATCACACAATTCATTATTCACAAGCACCTTCTTTAATACGACTAAATGCCACAACTTCCATGCTTTTTCCCAACCAAGGTCTCATCACAGTGGTTGTGACTCTCCCTTTTATATGGCGGGAACACAAATACCTGATCACCTTCAGCATTAACTGGCTCAGCAGTTCCACATTTGCAATAGTAAAGAGCAACAAGCTCTTCAAATAACATTGGAGCAATCTCAACCTCATCTTGTTGCATTCGTTCCACCCTGATTGAATGGCAGATGTGAAGGTTATCTGAAGGATTCAACAGACTTACGCCGCTTAAGGCCTCCACATGCTCATACCATGGACGGAAGACACTCTTGCTCAACACAAATTTGAGACATTTACACAGGCACACCTCACTAGCTAGATGAAAAAATTGCCATCACTACCTACACAGCTTCGACAACTTACTTCTCAATACACCCTCCTTCAAGAAATCAAGAATTCTCAGACAGTCCGTCTCCGGAAGTGCACCCAGGCCAGGAACTCTATACTGCTGTCATCAGATCAAACCTAGACTTTAGAGTATTCAAAAATTATCAGAATGTCCCTTGTATTTCAACATCCTTGCTGTCCCTAACTTAAGCAAAAACAACAGTTGATGGACAGAATGCAGAACAATGTCATACATTCACCCCAGTACAGAGATCTGGGCCTAAATCCATCGTTTTTTTGCTCACCATGACATTACAGTTTGAACCCAGCCATATGCAAATCAGTCTTGACCCTGTGCCTCATGGGAACAGTCCAGCCCGAACTGCCAAGCCAGGTCCTCCCTGGACTGGAAACAAGCAGCCTAGGACTGGTTTCGGGGTTTCACCCCTCTTCAGCCAGGATAGCTTGACTCCAGTGGCATGGAGAGCACGGGACCCACGTCTGGGCATACCCTTCCCACTCGGGGTGACAAAAACAAAAACAACAGTTGATGGACAGAATGCAGAACAATGTCGTACATTCACCCCAGCACAGAGATCTGGGCCTAAATCCATCGTTTTTTTGCTCACCATGCGGTTCCAGTTTGAACCCAACCATATGCAAATCAGTCTTGACCCTGTGCCTCATGGTAACAGTCCAGCCCGAACTGCCAAGCCAATATGTGAGTGAAGGGCTAGTAGTGGCTGAGGTCATCAGGGTCTATTGTATGTTTTCTTCTATCATGGGAGGATCTGGCATGTCTTGAAAGGGAGCATGCAACCGAACAGTATTTGGTTACATTGTAATGGGCCGGTCGGGACCGCCGACCGGACGTCGGCTAGTCCCATGACCGAGTCGGTGTTGGGCGGAAACAATTCCGCCCGACTTCGAAATCAGCCCTATGATGTTTTGAACAGGCATTGTTTTTCCTATGGGAAGTCAGTGAAGATTATCCCTGTATTTAGATATGGGAGTGTTTTTCCTAGCCCTAAGATCAGCCTTGCAGTGGCATTTTGTAATAAGTGAAGATGGGAAATAGGATGCTTCTGTGCACCTACAAGAGGAGCATTATAGTGGTCCATGTGTGAGATGATGAGAATTTGGCTCATGTCTTTCCGCAGATTTAGGAATCAAAAGGATGATATTTTTGGTTACATGAGGTAGTCTAATGCCCATTGATCAAATAGATTTAAAAAGCAGATCAACATTTAAGTCTTTATTCATTTATGATTCCCAGAGTACCCACCTGGAATACTGGTGCTGGCAGAGTTCCTAACTTTTTGGCCACCAGTCAGCTGACCATGCAGAGTTCGGACTGTACAGCACCTGTTATGTTTATGTTTTGCCTTCATTAAGGGTCAGTGAGTTGGTTTCCATCCAGCTAGCCACTTCATGAAAGTAGTTGTTAAGATTAGAAAAGGCCTCCTCGGGGTTCCCAGCAAGTGTGATAAAAAGTTGCTTGTTGACAGCATAAGGGAACAAGGTGATCCAAAGGGGTCATGTACAGGTTGAAAAGGCTGGGGCTCAAAACCAAGCTTTGCAGAACCACTGAAAAATTAGTTTGAGAGATTACCTAAATTCAGATAGCCTCACCACTTAACAGCGGTCATGTAAAAAGGCGGTTTATAATTTAAGCCCTGTCCCTCTAACTGCCAGACATTTGCTGAAAGTAGAATGAGAAATGGTGTCTAATTCCACTGATAGATCTAATAAAATCAGGGCACAGAAACCATTTTGATGTTTTTTGGTCTGATGTCATCTACCCTTTTGACCAATACCGGATAGATTGGAATACGAATTGCTCCTGTTGTTATATATACTGAGCAACAGTGGGGGTTCATTGTCCACTGTGGCAGTGGTTGCTTTGTAAAAAAATAAGCGGGCTCTCGTCAGAAGGCAGCTTGCACCAGCCCATTCCTCCTCGTGGCGCCGCCTAAAACAGAGCCAACTACTAACCATGAAAGTAGGGAGAGGATGTGGCATAATGACCAAAGTTGGCAACTTCAGAGCTGGGGAACCATGTTCGAATATCGGCGTTGGCTCAACAACCTGGGCAAATCACTCAATCTCCACGTGCCTTCCATAAATGCATGTGTTCTTAACTGGTGCTCATGAAAAGCGCGGGTGTTGATGATTAAGTGCCGGTGCTGAGCACCGGAAACCACCGGCTCAAATTAAGTACTGCACTGTGGATAATATTCCTATCTGTGCCTTAAATATTCTCAACTATATAAATCAGAGCATCTTTAAAAAGATGCAACTGCTAATATGTGTGCAAGACTTAGGGGTCGATTCCGATCCTGGTAAAACCGGGTACGAATCGTCGGACGGAGCGTTTTCTCCGTCCGACTCGTACCCGGGAAAAATACCTTACAAACATGCAAGTACGATTCGTACAGAAACACCATTTCCGTACGAATCGTAAAAAATACCGACCGGCTAAAAGATAACCACAAATCGGATCCGGGACACAGCGTACGCGACATTCGCACGGAGTCAAGCAGCGTTTTACGGATCAGCAAGTACGATTCGTACCCACAGCACTTCGCACGGCAACATTTTTACGGGACCCAAAAAGTGCCGGAAAAGCTAAGTACGCCGCGATGCACGACGAACAAGGGGGCCCGTTACGCACCGTACCCCCATCCCTACACGTCCGCACCGTACCCACAGCCCCCCATGTACGCACCGTACCCCCAGCCCCCCGTATGGACGGTGCATACCCCCACCCCCATAGGTACAGTGCGTACCCCCACCCCCATAGGTACGGTGCGTACCCCCACCCCCGTAGGTACGGTGCAGACCCCCACCCCCGTAGGTATGGTGCGTACCCCCACCCCCGTAGGTACGGTGCGTACCCCACCCCCGTAGGTATAGTGCAGACCCCCACCCCCATAGGTACGGTGCGTACCACCACCCCCGTAGGTACGGTGCGTACCCCCACCCCCGTAGGTACGGTGCGTACCCCCACCCCCTTAGGTATGGTGCGGACCCCCACCCCTGTAGGTACGGTGCGTACCCCCACCCCCATAGGTACGGTGCGGACACCCACCCCCGTAGGTACGGTGCGTACCCCCCACCCCCGTAGGTACAGTGCGGACCCCCATCCCCATAGGTACGGTGCAGACCCCCAGTGCTACGCGCTGGGGGTCTGCACCGTACCTACGGGGGTGGTGGTACGCTCCGTACCTACGGGGGTGGGGTGGCGGTACGGCGCGTACATGGGGGGATGGGGGTACGGAACATACTTGGGGGGCTAGGGGGGTGTTCGGTGCGTATGCGGGCACATGTTTGGACGTCTCCATGGTTGCCATGGGAGTTCGCTCCGTACGGTGTTTTTTCCATACGGTTGTGCATTCGGACGGACGGGACAGATCGTACTTGCGCGCTCGGACTTCAGTTTACCGATTCGTACGTAAAACTGTCCGGGGACGTGTCGGACACTTTTTCCGGCCCGAGGACGTGTCGGGGAATTTTCCCAATGTGATTCGTATGGATTTTTTTACGGGACTTGTACGATTCATACGTAAAAAAACGTACGGGGAATATTTTTAACGGATCGGAATCGGCACCTTAATTGTATATTTTACCACAGATGTTCATGTGTCTAAGTAATGTCACAATCTAAAGGCACAATTACTTTATTGTTTACTTTGTTGCCTCAGACATGTCAAAACATTTTGCGGGGCTCAGTTCAGACACTTCAGGGAGCTATACTATAAGGACTAGCTCCTTTTTCTAAGTTAAAAAACTGTGGGGCAGATTTACAAGCCCCTTGCGCCTCATTTGCGCCACCGTTGCGTCACTTCTGTGACGCAGCGGCGGCGTAAACTTTGTGCCACGTGGCTCCCTATTTACAACGTGACGCATCTAGGGAGATGCGTCACGTTGTAAAGCCCTGTGCCACATGAAACCTGCGTCAGGGTTCATGTGGGCGTTATGGCGCAGGGTGGGCGTACCCTCGCAGGTACGCCTCGTAAATGTGACGCAGTGAAATCTACAAGATTTCACGGAGTCACTTTTACGCCATGCTACATCAAAACCCTGCGCCTGCTTGAAGCAGGTGCAAGGAGTGACGCAGCATGTTAGGCATAGGGCGCCCCCGAGCCTTGCTGGACTCCATCAATGCGCCACCTTTACGACGGGGGATGCGACACGCATCTGCCCATCCGTGCGCCATTGTAAATGCGGCGCATCAGTGGTGGCTCACAGGTGGTTTTTGCCTGTCGCAAGTGTTCTGGCGCAACCCCGCTGATTTGCAGAGATGCGCCAGACCTTGTAAATATGCCCCTGTGTCTGCAAAGAAATAGAGCACATTGCATATGCAGCGTGTGGCACAATTTAGTGGTATTTGCTGCCCCTTAATTCTTAATCAGAGCAGATGAAACTTAAAATCTATAAATAGAAGGTGGCGAATGAATGCGTGGCTCTGAAAACATGTGAGACCTATGAAATAATGACCCCTCTGCCCCTCCCTCTGACATCCCTCAATACAAGCATCCCCTAAAGAGAAATAACAATAATAGATGTGCGCGCCACACATGGGTCTTGCTATGTTCAATATGTATTTAATCATTTCAAATGTGCATAGAAAAAGACCATTAAACACATTTCTGTCTGTGGGCCACTTGGGATACTTTTCAGGAGAAAAGAAACTAGCAATTTACTGGTCTGTTGATCTTATATTGGACTTGTAGATAAGAAATCCCAACAACACTAAGATCAACTAAGAAGAAAGTTCGTTGACACATATCTGGGAAAGCAGGTTTTCTTAACTTGAGGAATTACAACTAAGTCATTGGTCTCCCAAAAGAGATGGGTAAATTAAAGGTAGTTAACCTGCTTTCATGAGCTTGTTCAACTCTAATGGCTTCTGTGGACACCAAAAGTGGCCTACAATGTTGAGTCCCAGCACCCATCTCTACAGTAAGTGACTTCACCACATTTCCCAGCATCCATCACTATAGAAAGAGACATCACTGCATACCTCAGAATGAATCTGTACAATAAATGACATTACTGTTTTCCACCTGACGTTTAATGTATCCTGTTCTATGTTTGTTAACTGCTGAGAGTTTTCACTGCCCCAGGATCCCCAAGCTAAGGAGCTAAGGGCAAACCAACACCTTGGCCAGCACCCCTCAATAACCATCCCTACACTCACACGCAAACCACACAAACTCTCACACTGCATCCTCACAACACCTGGACCCAGTCTCATTCATATCCAGATAATCACCACGTAACAATAAACTACTGAACACACACTCCAACTCATTAATGCACAATCTGCAGTACTCCACTTTCCAGACATTGCAGACCTTATCGCTTATCATCACACTCTTCATCACAGAAAGATGGCTCAATCTGACACCCTAGCCAAGCACATGACACACAGCGACAGAAAGAGCTTCACTTTTCCACCGCCTGCAGCACATTCTCCCATCTTCCATTCCGTCTATAGGCTTCCTTCATAGATGAAGTCTCGGACCATCACCTCATCTGTCCAACACACCCATTCAATGCAGTTTGA
This sequence comes from Triturus cristatus, assembly GCF_964204655.1. Taxonomy (NCBI): domain Eukaryota; kingdom Metazoa; phylum Chordata; class Amphibia; order Caudata; family Salamandridae; genus Triturus; species Triturus cristatus. The sequence continues at coordinate 846,707,911 of NC_140583.1, read as the reverse complement.
TGACTTCAACATCTTAGACAACTTAAGCATAAACAAACACGAGACACCCTCCTCATCCTCATTGTCAATCACCCAACACACTCCAAAGGCCAAATCCTTAACCATGTCTTCTTGACATCACAAAGGATCCAATGCAGACCACTCATATCCCAGGACTGGACTGACTACCTTTCCATCCTCATCAACCGTCTTAGCTTCCAACTAACACACCAAGTCAATCCAAAGGAGGCCTTCAGATCCTTCAAGGACTTCTTCATGGACAACCTAATACTCAGCTCTCGATGTCTGCCTACTTCATGTCTGACATCAACATAATTCTGATAACTTCAGCACATTTCGGAAAAACTATGTGAGCTGTTCTTAAAAGATAAAATGATTTATCACAAAGATGCTTCTTATTTTATCCATAATCTTGATAATGAGGAGTTATGCTGTTGTTTCGCTGTTTTTGTTTCATATGCCATCCAATGAAGGAAACAGCTGCTATACCTGGACGTTTTAAGATATGAAGATAAATAGCCAAGGACAATATGCTTTTAATAGCATTAATAGGTTTGAATTTACTTTCTTCTATCAATTGCTTCTGATAATGTTTTTATATTCATTGGCTATTGAATCGATGCCTTGCTAGATGTCTGAGGTTCTGTGACCTGTATATCTTGGTGCCGATTACGATCCTGGAAAAACCGGGTACGAACCGTCGGTCGGAGCGTTTTCTCCGTCCGACTCGTACCCGGTCGTAAAACTTTACAAACATGGAATTACGATTCGCACGGAAACACCATTTCCGTACGAATCGTAAAAAACACCGACCGACGAAAATATACATGTGAATGTGATCCGGGAATGCTGCGACGTGACGTCGGGACGCTTTCAGGCAGCGTTGCACGACCCAGGAAGTACGATTCGAACCGACAGCAGTCCGGACGGCAATATTTTCACGGAACCCAAAAAGTGCCGGAAAAGCAAAGTACGGTGCGAAACGACCAGAGTAGGTGGCCCGGTACGTGCCGTACCCCCCCCAGCCCCCGTATGTATGCGCCGACCCCCCCAGCCCCCATACGTTCGTGTCGTACCCCCCGTGTATGTACACCCGTGTACGTTCGAGTCGTACCCCCCCGTGTATGTACACCCGTGTACGTGTCGAACCCCCCGTGTATGTACACCCCTGTACGTTCGAGTCATACCCCCCGTGTATGTACACCCGTGTACGTGTCGAACCCCCCGTGTATGTACGCCCGTATACGTTCGAGTCGTACCCCCACCTATGTATGCACGGTGCGTACCCCCAGCGCTACGCGCTACGCGCTGGGGGTACGCACCGTACATACACGGGTGGGGGTACGACTCGAACGTACACGGGTGTACATACACGGGGGGTTCGACACGTACACGGGTGTACATACACGGGTGGGGGTATGACTCGAACGTACACGGGTGTACATACACGGGGGTTCGACACGTACACGGGTGTACATACACGGGTGGGGGTACGACTCGAACGTACACGGGTGTACATACACGGGGGGTTCGACACGTACACGGGTGCACATACACGGGGGGTACGACTCGAACGTACGGGGGCTGGGGGGGTCGGCGCGTACATACGGGGGCTGGGGGGGTCGGCGCGTATGCGGGCACATGTCTCCATGGTTGCTATGGGAGTTCGGTGCGGACGGTGTTTTTACCATACGGTTGTAACATCGGACGCACGGGATGGATCGTAATTCCGCGGTCGGACTTCACTTTTCACATTTGTACGGTAAATCGTCCGTGGCCGTGTCGGACACATTTTCCGACCCGAGGACGTGTGGGGAATAATTCCCAATGCGATTCGTATGGACTTTTTCCCATGCGAATCGTAATTGGCAGTTTGTACGGCACTTGTACGATTCGTACGGTAAAAAGACCGGATACGAGTCGTACGGGGAATTTTTTTACCGGATCGTAATCGGCACCTTAATGTGTTCATGTCATGAGATCATCCTGTATGAGTTTTAAATGTGAATATTTTTTATCAAGATCTTTGTAAATTTTATTCATGCAATTTTTTAATGGATACTTACTATCCATATAAAGATTTATTTGAATTCATTTACATGTGCACCTACGGTTCCAGAAGCTTTCCATCCTCTAAAGGATCCCCCAGGGTTCCAGCTTGTCCTGTGTCATCTTCAAGCTCTCACCACGGTTATTTTAACCCATCGCCATGCCCAGCATTTGTGTGCGTGGATCTGCGTCAATGTAGGATGCAGTTGCCAGGTGGCACAATACTATGGTATCCATTCTATAGTCCATTAATGATTTACATAAAATGTTTGTGGCACTACTTATCCACTTATCCAACTAGTCGTGCGGTGGTGAGCAGAACACAGTAAATTATGAAAATATGTTTATAACTAATCTTGTGGTTGAATGGATGCTATTCATAGATGAGAGGAGGAACTCAACCCAAAAATCCAGATTGCAGCAAATGGTAAAGGTCAGACAAAGAACTCACAGCATTAGACATTGTAGCGTCCCCCAGCTGTCCCCTTTCATGCCATCGCCCAGTGCGGGGCACCTCTCATCATTACCCTTTCTTTCTCGCCCCCAGACTGAATCTGAAAAAAGTGAACGCGAAAGAGGAACTGAACGTATAACTAACCATCCACCTAGTTTTGTTTGTAACCCAGCATCGCCCATAAGATCTGTTCATTAGTAAAAACACTTTAAATAAAAAATAAGAAATAAACACAAGACTTATGACATCATGCATGCGCCAAATGACGAAATGTGCTTCCTCTCAATTTTGAACCTGTAACTTTTGCTGAGTTTAAACAGCCAGGTATTCAGGTATAGAGTTTTCAAGTATATTCATGAAATATATTATTCCATAAATTTAACAGCAGCCATAAACTTAGATGTTTTCAAATTTGAAGCCTTCAACATTTTAGTAGCACATACAAGTATAACTCACTTGGTAAGGTCACATAAATCAGAAGACAGCCTGCAAACTCCTCTCTGCAAAGTCGTTTTTCCGCGGCATTTCCTATCTTGTGGTGTTCTTAATACATTTCTATTATGCTTTTAAATTTATTTATACTGTGCTTTGGCACGGTTGGAACTATATGGGGTTCGTTCATATATTGCCAAACGTATTACACTATATTTCACTATATTTATACAAGGTGGTTTAATATATTTAATTTTGAAATTCAAAATCAGTTGCCAAAAATTATTTCTAGACTGAATGTCATTTAGGTGATACAGTCCAGCCCGGAACTATGATAATATTGAACTTGGCCAATATTTAGACAATGCTACACAGCTATGGTCTTCAATCTCTGTTCGTGAAACGTAAGCTGAAACATTTGATGAATGTCTGTGTGTTTCCCTTTGATAGCATTCCATATGAGTGACGTTGGAGGGAGTACCATAGACATCAGAGAGAATGCAAGAAAGGCTCTAACAGCAGTGGAGAAAAGGAGAAGAGGTAACAGACGGAAAAACAAGAGAGATAGAGACAGAAAAGGAAGGTTAATGACAGGGGCAGACTCTCAGAGACAGAAATATACTGACAGATACAGACAGCATCCAGTACACACACGCACACACGCACGCACACACACACGATCACAACACAAACACAATAGGTTTTCAAATGAATGTGGTTGCTTGTTTATTGATGAATAAGTGTGTGCAATTAATGAGCGTATCAGGCTGAATGAATACATGGGAGTTTAAAGATGGATAAGGGGAGGATTGTATGAGATCGTGAGCACAGATGGGTGAATTAATGATAATATGGCCATAAATTAAGAATTGTTGGTGAGAGGATGATATGAGAATGGATGGATGGTCCTTGGGTGGATGGATAGATGTAAGCATCGGTGAATTGAGGAAAGAATGAATTGGAGTGTGAGGTTGGATGCTTGGATTAATGCATGACTGTGATTCTATCTGAATGAAAAGAACTACAGTGGTTCTGTTGGGGAGTAAATAATTTCTTTACATCAATATATATGATTCAAATAATATCATTCAATTGCATTATTGTTGGAACACAAAACAAGCAAGCCAACTAAAAAGTGCTTCTCAGAATAGCAATTTTTACTTTATAAATGGGACAATCACAATTCTGTTTTCATAGGGCTGTCAAACAGTAAATGCATAGATAAAGTGACATTAAATACAGTGAAGTAAAGTGCTCAGTGACTGTGGTGCTGTGATGCATTTATATACAAGTGTAGAAGTAAAATATATACAAGTTATTGAGCGAAATTAACAAATACGGATAAGGTCAGAACAACATTGGTCAATGTCTCAGGTAGATGGCATAGATGCTCATTATTTCAGAACCATGAGACTTGATGTAGCTGAACACAAAGCAATCGCCGACGTTTCGACCCTAAACAACAGCCTGATTAAATGATGTCAAACGGGGTCTTCTTCAAGGCTAAGGACAATGAAGACAGCCCAAAGGTAGGGGTGAATTCCCTCACGGTGGCCTATCAAGGTCAAGGCTAAAAGTGGCCTGAATTGTTCAGGAAGAAAAGCGATTTGGCAGGAATTCAATTTAGAAACTCAGTAGCTCTTAATCATGTATTTACATGGCAGAAGTAATTACTCATTCGCCGAGAGAGCAGGCGCAAGTTATGCTCCCAGCAGCCAGGCCAGTAAGTATCCTCTTAACACGTCCTTTACCGGCGGCAAAGGACGTGTTAAGAGGATACTTACTGGCCTTGAAGAAGACCCTGTTTGACATCATTTAATCAGGCTGTTGTTTAGGGTCGAAACGTCGGCGATTGCTTTGTGTTCAGCTACATCAAGTCTCAAGGTTCTGAAATAATGAGCATCTATGCCATCTACCTGAGACATTGACCAATGTTGTTCTGACCTTATCCGCATTTGTTAATTTCGCTCAATAACTTGTATATATTTTACTTCTACACTTATATATAAAAGCATCACAGCACCACAGTCACTGAGCACTTTACTTCACTGTATTTAATGTCACTTTATCTGTGCATTTACTCTTTGACAGCCCTATGAAAACAGAATTGTGATTGTCCCATTTATAAAGTAAAAATTGCTATTCTGAGAAGCACTTTTTAGTTGGCTTGCTTGTTTTGTGTTCCAACAATAATGCAATTGAATGATATTATTTGAATCATATATATTGATGTAAAGAAATGATTTACTCCCCGACAGAACCACTGTAGTTCTTTTCATATATACCCAGGTTCTGAGGGACACAGGGTTGCCCCATTGTAACTATATGTCTGGCTGAATGAAGGCATGAATGGAGAAAAGTGTGGAATGAATGACAGAAAGAATGATGGTATGAGGCCTGATGATGGTTTAAAGTGAAAGAATGGACGGATGAATGAATGAGGAAGTGATGGTCATCAAAACAACTCTTGTCCGTTATGCCTTTGGTACGAATTGCCATCAACAGGCCCTTTTTGGAGCACCAAGGGAAAGCGACATCAGAAAAACATCTTGAAGAAATTCACAATTTCGATGACAGAATCTCAGAAATTACTAGGCAAACTGTATACTTCTTAGTGGCGTTTCCAGTCCAAGGAGGGTGGCAGGATAACCTTTCACCATGACGGTACCTCGAGTCAAAGCACTTTGCACTTTCTACTTTTTGGTGCACCATATAAATCTGTGAGAAGTTTTTAGTCCCTGTTTGGCACTCCTGCTCTTTTAACTCACCTCTTTAAGGCACAATACTTTAACCAATTTAGGGCCATATTATCAAGGAACGGCGATAACATTATCGCCGCTTTAGTGGCAGGAAACTGCTGCTAAAGCGGCGGTAATGGGCTTGATAATATGCCCTTGTGAATTCCCATGGAAGCCCAGGTTCACACCAGAACCTGGGCTTCTATGGGAATTCAGAAGGGCATATTATCAAGCCCATTTCCGCCGCTTAGCGGCAGTTTCCTGCCGCTAAAGCGGCAATAATGTTATTGCCGTTCCTTGATAATATGGCCTTTGGAAACCCCGGACGTTTGCCTAGCTGCTACAAATGTTACTAGAGAAGCACTTTAAATTAGGAAGCGATATGGTCAATAGTTCTCTTTGTGATGCTTTTAAGTGTGTACCCAGTTATTGTATGTGGTCAGTAGATGCTACTGTAATTGACCCACTGAATGTTTTTAATGATGCATGGATTATAATTGTACACCCATTTGTTGTATGCTGTAATTGGATGCTGCCGCTTGATCCGTTGAATGTTTTTATTGATATCTGTATTACTACTGTACTCTTTTGTGGCTGTTTTTATTGATATCTGTATTATTATCGTATTCTTTTATGGCTGTTCAAGCCGAATATAGATTTATTGAATGAATGAATGACTACTGGGTGAACCAGTTGGTGTTGGTAGGTCTGTTCTTATAGGAGCATTTCTAGCACACATTGTTCGGACTACAGCTGACTCTGGCTACACAGCATGCACTCACACATTAGTCTGCTGTGAGCGATTATATTTGCACTATGCCTTGTTCTTTGATTTCTGCTGCTTCCCTAGTAGCTGCACATTCCTCTCAGCTGTCCCCAAGACCCAGTGCTCCACAGCATGGGTGTCTTTTACTGTGTCCAACTCTGTCATGTCTGTTCCAGGCCTAGGATGCCAGGCAGCATAAACCTGCTTGGTCACTACGGGTTTCAACTTTGGGCCTTCTATCCTGTGCCTTTGGAGCACATTCGCCTGGGCAGCATGCCATGGCATTGATGAGTAGTACGAGTGAGACAGGCAGTACCTGGGTGTTTTTGGAGAAATAAATGCCCCAAAAGTTCTCTCTATCTTTGGTTAGATTTTCTTGGGAGCATCTGGAATGAGAGCCTGATGTGAAAGGAAACACAGCCGACACGTGTTTTGCCCCAAAGAGGCTGGCACACCACGGTCTTTCTCAAGGCAAGGAGTCAGAATAGACACTGTTCAGTCTCGTTTTTGTAATATATATCACACAAAGAAATTCAAAGAAAAATGTCTCTCCTGTCGTTGGCAATGGTGAGCATGCTAAAAACATGAATACTCTCTTTTTATGTCATGTAAGGGTGCTTAAGCAATCTGTTCTTATGTGCTCAAATCTTTTCTAAAAAACAATTAGTGAATGATGAAATGTCTCCATAGTCTTGAATTAATTTTGGTTGGAGTAAAAGGTGGTTCTTGACTTGGTAAAGGCAGTTTAGATGCTAAATTACTGGAGCTCCACTTTCAATTCCGGATTCATCAATCTGAACTGTAGGGTCTTTTGTGTCACTAATACCTCTGAGTGTGTGTATGTGAGTTTGTGTTAAACTGTCTCTCATTTTGGCCTACATTTGGCCTCAGCCTTTCATGTGCCTCTGTGTAACGAGTTGTATCTCCATCTCCGTCAGAGTGACCGTGGTGAAATGAGTTTGCTGTGAAAGAAGTCAGATGTTTGTATGTGGACAAATGCCTCTACCAGTCATGCTGCAGCTTTTAAAACCAGAAGAGAAATGATAGATTGCCCCTTCAGTTGCCTTTTTATTACTTCTCTGTTGGTGGTTTTTGTATTCACCTACTTTGAAGGCTGAATATTTATTTTAATAAAATCTCAAAAGTGAATCTAGTCTTTTGATATCTTATTCTAAAAGTATGTTTTTCAAAAACTTGAAAGGGTAATACTCAATCCCATCCACTCAAAATCCAAATGGATATGACCTAGCTATAGAATCCAATCTGTATTCTAAAGGAGCACTCTGAGCTGGGCTAATCAGCAAAAAGGCCCTTGTAGATGTTAACAGTTCCAGGTGGAAATGACAACAAAACGCTAGCATCAAGTACAATGTGTATGTGGCTGGGGACTAACAAAGATAGTTTGGGCCTGAGTTAGAATTCGGTGTACGGAATGTACTCTGCCGGGTTGCCATCATGGCAGTTCCTGTCAAGGAGTTAAAAGTTTGCTGGACGGGTACCATCAAAGCTACAGTACCATCCCTCAAAAGTTGTTTTTGTTTTTTCAATATAAAATCCCAAAATTGGATTTTTTTTAAATCACAAAAGCTAATCACTCCTGCACCATGGGAGTTTTCTCCGATGGTCTGGGGGAGGATTTAAATGTTTTTACTGCCCCTTACCGTCAGGTTTTTCACAGCAATAAGGGAAAATAAAAACTGGCCATTCAACTGCCCACTCTAAACTCAAATGCATATACACAAGTGCAAAGGTACAAACGTAGGTGCATGAATTAAGATAAGTAGTTTAAAGATGAAAAAACTGTTAATTTGAAATAATAGCATTGATGAGAATATTAAAATAAGAAACTGTTTCAGGAGGGTCAGGATTTGAAGCGCCGAAATTTAGAGCTACAGTCTAGGAGTAATTGGGTGTCTGCAGTAAATAATGAGCATGGTTTTAAAGAATTGCTGCATAAATGTTTTTGTGCTTAATATAATATATCGTTATTTAAATGTTTATAAACGTCCTTTTGGTGATTTTTTAGGGCTGGACTCATTTTAGGCATGTTATGGAAGGCCTTGTACTATCATTGGGCTTCTTCTTACCGGGGATTGTGCTTGCTTAGAATTTCAAATCTGGCAGCACAGCAGCAGTCAACAAGCAGCAGCAAAACGTTAGGTGGTATCTGGGCCACAGACAAAAGACACTTCAGCCACACTGACATTTTAATCACCTGCACAATGTATCAAATGGTAGTTTTGTTTTTAAGATGCTAAGCAGTGTTTTAAGTGGGCAAGGGTCTGTCTCTACTAAGCCCTAATTTATGTCCTTGACAGTGTTGTCTCAGGAAAAGAAACATGAAAGCCCCTCCAGAAAATCTGAGTGCCAAGCTTAGACGCTGTACCTGACTAAAGTGTACTGTGGAGGGAACCTGAGGAAGGAAGGATAGGACTGGTAGGAGCAGGATGATTATCAGCAGGAGGATATCACCAGGAGGACTAGGACAACCAGAGCCACAAAGACAAGGGAGACCTAATCCACTGGAACCAGGGTTTGCAAGACCACATGGGACTAGGAACAAACAGAAAAGGAGGAACAGAACAAGGAAAAACAGGACTAGAGGCACCCGGACGAGGGTGAGAAGGATCAGGCGTGCCAGGAGAATGTGGAATAGGTGGATCAGGACACTTGTGACGAGGGCCCGGATGAACAGAAGGACCAGGAGTTGAAGGAAATGAAGGCCCTGGACCAGCACCATGAGGTGGATTAAGAGGGCTCGAGTGCACCAACCAAGACTGGAGGGATGAAGATAACTAGGGCGAGGAGCACCAGTAAAGAGCACAAGTCCCTGAAGAACAATGGAAAGAATAACCCGAGACAGGAGGGCCAGGCCCACAGAGATCGGATCAAAAAAGATCATGGTGCCATAAGCAAATGGATTAAGACTGGGAATACCACAATTGGAAATTACTAACCATGACCAATAAGAATATAAAGGGAGCAGGAAGTCCAGGCTGTGTGGGAACTGGATCACAAGATCCATGAGGGTTACACTCAGGTGAACCCTAAACCATTGTTACAAGACTACACAAACCAGGGTGACCTGCAACATGGGAACTAGTAGGATGAGTGCCACAGGGGTAAGGAAGAACAGACCCAGGAGGACCATTGCTAGGAGGGCCACTACAGCTGGGACCAGGATTAGATGGACAAGAACAAGGAGCAACAGACAAACCAGAAGACCAGGAGGACTAGTAGCACTAGGATGAGGCATGACGTCTGGGGGACCAGGAGTGCTGGGGAAACCAAGACCAGCAAGACCAGCACCAGAAGACTCTATACAGGAGGGCCAGGCAAATGAGTACTAGACCAAGACTACACTGACCAAGGGGATCAAGAACAGAAGGATTCGAATCCAGAATTAGAGTGGGAAAGATGAAAAAGTTCAGGTCCAGGAGCCTGTGAAACAGGAGACCTAGGATGGCTAGCATGAACCGGAGTCCTGGGACATCATAACTAGGAAAGGCTTGGACCATCAGTGCTGGGCCAGGACAAGTTATTGCAGAACCATAAGTACAAAGAGTAAGGGGACTACTAGGAGCAGGAGGACTAGGGCCAGGAGGATCACAACCAGAGTGAGCAGGTCTAAGAAGATCAGGACCAGGAGCACAAAGGGCAAAAGGACCAGAAGATCAGGATACGCAGGCCAGGGGCTAGAAAGACCAGGGGAACAGAACCAAAGGTACCCAGAGGACCAGAGCAAGATGGACAGGGTGGAATAAAAGGATCATGACCAGAAGGAACGAAAACAGGGCCAAGAGGGTCATGAAGATTAGAACCTAGAGGACCAACAGAAGGATTACAAAGTGGGGTGAAACAATCATCCCAGGTAGCAGGACCAGGGTGAAGAGGATCAGATTTAAGAAAGCTAACCACAGTCAGTAAGACCAAGGTGACTGGACAGTGATGGCCTGGAAGACCTGGACCAAAATGGCCAGGTTCAGAAGGAACTGAACAAGGAGAACCTGGATCAAGAGGACAAGGTGGATCAGGACAACCCAAACCAGGAGGACTAAAACTAAGAGGGCTAGGATAAGGGAGGTTATATTGATCAAAGGGACCAAAAGGACCTAGACCTTCGGTATCAGTGCTCAGAAGTTCAAGATGAGGATATCCAGGACACGGTGACCAAGGTCAAGAGAACCACTACAGATCAGGGTCAGGATGGTCCAAAGCTGGGAGACCCAAGAAGGGCCAGGATCTCCAAAAGAGTAGGTTTATGGTGGCCAGCACAATAGAACAAAAAGGACCAAGATGCAAGGACCAAGGATATCAAGACTAGGATGGCTGGTGGACCAGGCCGAGGAGAGCTAGGACCAGGAAAAATATAAAGACCAGGACCAAGAGAAACAAGGCCAATGTGCACAGCACCATGACAAAGACAGGGACAGTGAAAAATAAGAAAAGGAGGACCGTGGCTAGGAGACCCGGGGAGGGGAGACCAGGAACCTAGGCAACCAGTGCTGGAAAATTAAGTTCTAACAAACCTGGAAACAAAGGACCAGGGTTGGTAGGCAGGAAGATCAGAGCACCAGGAGGACCAGAGTGAGGAAGAAAATGAGGATCAGGACCAGGGACACCAGGGTGACCAAACCTGGAGGACCAGGCCACAGGGCTAAGAACAAGATGGCCATGAGAATGAGGAACAGGATGAGCAGGCACAGTGGACCAGAACAAAGGGGACTATGGCCAGCTGGTGTAGAACCACAAGGGCAAAGAGCAGGAAAATCAGAACCAGATATATATATATATTCTTTTACCGCAAACAAATGATGGACGGAATGCTGACAATGCAAACATTCTCCCCCAGTGAGGAAATATGAATTTTGTGATCAGTTATGTCCCCTATCGTAGACCCCAACGGCTCCATGTGCATGCTATAAGTACATGTATGGTCCCTCCAGTTCCAGTTATGAAGACGCAAATACATGTGCGTCCACCGTCAACATGTCCTCTTTCAGATCCGCCATGAATGGGTCAGATATTCCATTCCTAAGTATGAAAGGCCACCGACTTTATGTGGTTCACTTTCCACATTTTACAGATTCAGGCGAGTAGGCCCTGAATTCTGCCATCAAGCCTTTTCCTGCCTTCTGCCTCCGAAAGCTCCAGTTCGAGCCCGCATCTGTATCCATGAACTATGTCCTACTCCCTGCGCGGCTAACGGTGCCTGATCCAGCCTGTTGCCTGCCAAAAACTGTATTTCACCTTCAAGATTATCTGCTCCGCTCCTCATCCGATGCATTCCTGTCTAGTAGTTTAGGTAAACATTCTTCCAGCTACCGAGCAAAGGGCCAGGCCTCACTGTCTTCATGCAAGTAATTAATAGCCCCTGTTACCATGGAAGATTCCTGCCCCCTCGCATCTCATGTAGACACTTAGACGCTTGTACACGCACTAACAGTCAGTATAGAATAGATTCCATCATAGAGACCTTTCCTTTTGGATAATACAGTTCTTTAAACATAAGATATTAGATATGATTTGGGATTAGGTTGACATGACCCCTCAGACTTCTGTCTCCACATGTAGAGCTAAATGTCAAGTCCCCTTCACCCTCTAGTTGCACGTCAATCACACGTCATGCGGCTGCGCACGCATCTCTGCCAAATATTTCTGCTGACATTGCAGGATTCTCTTATGGATCCACCCACTTGTGACATCATGTTTAATGACGTTTTTAGTTACGCCTATGTTTACGCCTTTTTTCATTACGTATGTGTATCATTATCTGTATTATCAGCTGTTACGCCTCTTGCATCTGTCTTAATGTAATACTTTTCATATAAATATCATTACTTGTCAATAATGTATTGCCTTCCCTTCCTGAACCTTCGTGGTGATGGAATTTGAAGCCTACAGTTCGAACTGTAATTCCTTTGTAGAGGAATAAAGCCTTTCAGAACCTCTAATACCACGGATTCTGCCTCTTATTTATACTGAGTTATTCTTACTAGACTTTACCGCATAAAAAATAGTACCGGTAATGAAATATTTACCACATAAATTGGCGCCCGAACAGGGACACTTTCTCATCTCACGCGCCGGAGGTGCGTTGCAGGCCCGGTCTCCTGCCACAGCTGAACGGACAAAAACGCGTACCTACAGGATTTCCTGTATCTCCCTCCGGCCAAGCGGGGGTGACTGAGGCTGCGATCAACACCCAGACGAGGCGGTGAGAAGTGCGAAGTATCCCGACCAGAGCCTAGCTGAGAGAGCAAGATCCGAGGTATACAGAGGCCCACCAGGTTCCGAAGTTCCGAGTCCAGTCGAGTCGAGTCCAGTCCGGTCCAGTCCAGTTCAGTTCCGAGGCCTTCCGTTCCGCGCTACCCGGTGAGTACCGTTGCCGGGGAGGCATTTAGACGTGCACATAGGTTGTGCCGGTCAAGACGGGTTTGGGTACACAAATTCGGTCTGCACTGTTTCAGCAGTGTATCTGTACTGTTTAGCAGTATATCTAGTATGTCTTGCATATAATTCAGTATTATCTAGTGTCAGTATTATGTCAGTAACTAGTTTCCTGTTAGTTATCATCGTTCGTTAAACTGTTAAATGTTAAATGTTTTAGTACGTTCTACATATTGTGGTGTGAATGATTGTTCACTATTGTGTTTTATTGTATTAAGTGTGTTCAAAATTAAGTAATAAGGTCTAAAAATGCCGCTCTTTTCAAAATTAAGACAGATTAAAACCAGAAAAGGGGTACTCGAAGAAGCTGTTCCCATTCCACCTAGGGACACTCCAGGGTATTTTATGTATCATAAACATGGCCTAGATGCCGTATTATTTCTTGATTTATGGGTGGACTACACCAAAGATTTACCAGAAAGTCAGAGATGGCCCACAGCTGGGACCTGGGATGCAGATTGCATCATGAGAGTAGAAGAAGAATTATGGAAAAAGAAAGCCAGACAGTCACAGAAAGATGCCATTGAATTATGGCGTAAAGAATCATATAGACGTACAGAAAAAGCGCTCAGACAGGAAGAAAAAGGTAGGGAGAATTCGAATAAAACCCGAGAAAATTTATTAATTGAGGAAGGTACCCGAGTAAAAGCAGAACAAGTAGACAGACAGCGAAACACTCTTATGAATGGTATGTATCCTCTTTTGGCCGAAGGGTTACCTCAGGCCACCCCGGAAATACCGGAAAACTTGACACCCCCATTGCTCCCGATAAAAGCACATCCCAAAATAGCAAAAGATATTTTCCTTTCTTCCTATTTAGATGATGTAGCTCCTGAATATGCTAATGTTCCGCCACACGCACCGCCCACCGATGGTGCTCAACGCCAAGATCATCCGTCTGTATCCCCGCAACAACAAACTCCTACACACATTCCCACAGGTCCATCTGCTTCTACCGCTTTTCCTACATCTACAGCTTCTATCTTACATCCAACAAATCCTTTCGTGCCTAGCACCTCAGACGGTGCGACAGGAGGTGCGACAGACATTTTTGCCACGCCACCCCGAGGAAATAAATTGTCCCTTAGAGATTTAGCATACGAACGTACACCCCAACTAGCAACTTCCGACTTGTTTAAGGAGCATCTAGTGGATTGTAGATATGATCCTGTGCCCGGTAGACGGGACGGTATGCTGCTGTCATCACTACGTATACGACGAGCTTCAAGGTATTTAGCGACCCTACCAGGAATGGTGGCACATTTAGACAATATATATCACTTTGTCCAATCAGGGCGGGGCCCTGAAAGTATTGACGAAGCTATGGAATACCAGAAAGTGGATGTACAGAGACAACTGTTACGCTTCTTCATAAACTGTGTGATCAGAAACAGAGATAGGCCTGGGGTAGATCAGGAGGAAATGCAAGTGCTTACCAAATGGGGTCAGAATATATCAGAAGGGAAACATGATAAACAGACATGTATAGTAGTTATGTGCCGTAAGATTCGCAAAGAAGTAGAACGAATACATACAGAAAGATTAGAGTCAGATCTACATGAACCAGAGGGAGAGGAGGACGAAATGCCTACAGGACAATTAGAAACGATGGCTTATGTAGGTAAAGGAAGATCTTTTAATAAAACCAGATGCTTTAATGATCCGATACGTCCGATACGTCCAGAATGTAACAGACATTTTCAAACCCCTATGTTAAATACAAGGTCCCCTGAACACCTATTCCAAGCCGCTGATAAATTACTCCGAGACCGAAGGGGGTACCATATGCTCGATTCCATGGATGAACAAGAATTAGCCAGGTCAGCAGTACAATGGGCTGACAGTCCCAGCAAATACAGTGATGATGCACTAGCACAGACGTTTCTGAATCTTGCCCCATACGAACAGCGTTTAGCTAGTATACACATGATTCAACACCTTCTTATATTATATAAAAGCCAACACTCCGATCCTGGACCCCTACCAGACATATTGACCGAATTACTCACGAATAAATGGAGAGGGTCAGGTACTGATCTAATTAAAGAAATTCTAGAATTTCGAAACCAGTATATAGTTTTCGTATGCCCAGAACACGTTCCAATTCCCACTATGGGAAGAAAAATGTATCACATAGATAGACAGAATCCCTTACGCGAAGTACACCCAATCAGAGGTGAAGATAATAACTTTACACGCGTGTTTGTGTACACGCCTATAACTAAAATTGAATTATTAGAAATGAAGAAAGTAGTACCCAGCCATGACAAGGATCCAGCAGGTTTCCACCGTGAGATAAAAGACATGTTACTCATGGGAGAGTATACCTACCCCGACATTATGAAAATATTAAAAGTGTTAATGCCTGCCGGTGTTTACGAGAAACTCAAAGAAAAGGAATGGGAGGTGGGAGACCAAAAGATAGATTGGACAGCATTAGAAAACGAAGAAAAGGCCCGAGCTGCAGGATCAGGGCTTGGGGAAAAGACTACAGCACTACCAGGATTACTAGTGCAGGTACTGCCACGTTTATTAACTACGAAAAAGGAGGACTGGGGTGCAATCTCAGCCTGTAAACAAAAGCAAGATGAAGACACTAGTGATTTCTATTCCCGATTTGAAAAATGTTTTGGTATTAATAGTGGCATAAGAGCAAGTAGCGAGTCATATCCACATCTGTTTGTGACAAAATTAGTTGAAAATTCCTTACCACAAGTTAAGAATAGAGTATTGAAATTTGAGAGTACCTGGCAAGGTAACACCCCGTCACAGATGTTACAGATGTTACAATATCACCACAATAGAATTAGAGAAGAACAAGAACATGAACAAAGACGTATGAAAGACACGAAAATGAAAATGCTTGTGGCTCAGTCAGTTCCAGCTGATGGTCATAAAAAGGGTGATTCCGCAGGTCCGACGAAAGGGACATGCAACTATTGTAAACAACAAGGTCATTATATACACGATTGTCCAGTTCTGAAACATAATATCGCCACGGGTAGAACACAGGAAAGACTACGTCCACCTAGACAGGATCAGAATCAACAACAAATCCCTCAGCATGCACAATCTAGGCCAGCTCCACAACAGACTGTAGCACCACCACAAGCGCAGCCTATTGCTGCAACACAAGCAACGACACAACAGATGTACCAGTATGCACAAACTGACTATCCCGATTATCAGCGCTACACATGAAATAGCCTAGAGAGGGAAGTTGGCTTACCCCTTATCGAGGTTCCTGTAGATCAAGAGGGACCTTATGTACATAGTGAACTATTAGGGGAAGACAGAAAGTTTTTACTTGATACAGGGGCAAGCAGAACAACTATACGACGCAGTGAAGTTCCAGGGGCACCCCTCTCAGGCTCACAGAATATTTCCCTTGGATTCTCAGGAAAGCCTATCATTAATGAAGTAACGCAACCCCTTCCACTTACGGTTGGTCCATTGACACGAACTACAGATTTATTGCTTACTAAATCATGTCCAGAAAACTTGTTAGGTATAAAAACATTGAAAGCTCTAGGAGCTATAATATGTTGTTCTCCGGAAGGAGTACGATTATTTTTACGTGACTTCAAAGGTCACTACGTGTCCAGAGACATGGATCACCGGCTGCAGAATTTACCTACACATCTATGGGCACAAGGCCCCACTGATGTTGGTTGCATGAACATTACACCATATCGAGTCACACTAAAAACAGGAGTGGTACTACCACGAATGCGACAATACAAGTTACCACCAGATGCTGTTGTGGCTTTGCTGCAAATCATTGACGAGCTCATTGCACAAGGAGTGGTTGTGGAAACCGACTCCAATGTATGTAATTCCCCGATAATTCCGATTCTTAAAAGAACGGATCCAAAAGCACCACCAGTATATCGATTAGTTATTGATCTGCGCGAATTATATAAATGTATTGTACCACAATACCCTGTGGTCCCAGATATCTCTTCATTATTAACAGCTATTGATTCAGAAGCAACGTTCTTTACTGTAATTGATCTCAAGAATGCTTTCTTTAGCGTCCCAATAGATCCGGAAAGTCAATATTTGTTCGGATTCAGTTTGAATGGACGAAGTTTTAAATTCACACGCACTCCTCAAGGATTCACAGAAAGCCCCAGCATCTATAGTCAAGCACTGAAACGAGAACTTGACAGTATCCACATGCCAGTTAACACTGCCTTGCTTCAATATGTCGATGATCTGCTGATCACCGCCCGAAGCGAACCTGAATGTGAAACAGCGTCACTGACGGTTTTAAAATTTCTGGCCGACAAGGGGCACAAGGTGTCCCCTTCTAAGCTGCAATTCTGTGTCCAGCAAGTTGTTTACCTTGGGCGCTCGCTGTCCAAGGAGGGAAGACAGCTTACACCTGATCGCATCCAGTTAATTGCTAACATGCCACCACCCAAGACACAAAAGGAGGTGCGGGCTTTTATAGGTCTCACTTCATACTGTAGGCAGTGGATCCCTCAATATGCATTTCTAGCAAAACCACTCATCCAGTTGACAACACAGGAGGCAGCCACATCGACTGTTCTCCCTTGGACTCAAGAACATACACATGCCTTTGAAAGCTTAAAGAAAGCTTTATGCCAAGCACCTGTTTTAGCAACACCATGTTACAGTAAGCCTTTTACACTCTTTGTTACAGAACGCGAAGGTACTGCCTTGTCAGTACTCACTCAGGAACAAGCAGGATCACACAAACCATGTGCTTATTTCTCTAGTACATTAGATCCAGTAGCTCAGGCTCTTCCTGCGTGCCTGAAATCAGTGGCAGCAACAGCTTTAGCAATCAGACAAAGCGATGCCATAGTGTTAGGACATCAATTGACAGTACAAGTACCACACGCAGTAGAGGTTCTCTTGAACCGCACACAAACACAACACTTGACTATAGCAAGACTCACCGGTTATGAATTAACATTGTTTCAGCCACATATAGAAATCAGACGTTGTAATACGTTAAATCCTGCCACACTTTTGCCAGTAAACGGAACAGATCCATTAGCACATGATTGTATTGAAGTCATTACTATCACGACGAAACCCAGACAAGACTTGACAGATATCCCTTTATCAGATTCGGACCTGACATTGTATGTAGATGGTTCATGTATGAGAACAAGTACAGGAGAGTTAGTGGCCACTTACGCAGTCACAACAGACACTGAAGTCATTGAAACAAATTGTATTAACACTTTGTCAGCTCAAGCAGCAGAGCTCATCGCTCTGACACAAGCCTGTATTCAAGCCAAAAATAAGAAAGTCAACATATACACAGATTCACGTTATGCATTCGGAGTCGTCCATGACTTCGGCGTACTGTGGCGAGAGAGAGGTTATTTAACTTCCCACGGTGCCCACATCCAACACGGACCCCTCATTCAAGCCCTATTAGACGCGATTCATCTACCTACTGCAATATCGATTATGAAATGCAAAGCCCATACAAAAGTTACCGATATCATTTCTCAGGGTAACGACCTAGCTGACAGAACAGCTAAACAGACTGCTCAGAACCAGACTCATACAACTGACACGACAAAGACAATAGTTCCGACACCAACACACTGCATGACAGTTAAGGATCCTGCCCTTGATGTAATTGACATACAGACACATGCTACACCAGAAGAAATAAAGAAATGGACTGAATTAGGAGGGATCCAAACGGATCAAGGATGGATGACGAAGGAAAAATCTATATGGTTTCTTCCCGACTCCATGGTTCAAGTCATCATTAACACAATACATAGTCCAGCGCACCTAGGAGAAAAAGCTATGCTAGACAGCATTCAACACATTTGGTTCAACAAACACTTGCGAGCAGCAGCCAAACAGAAAGTACGTACCTGTATGATATGTTGTCAGTTTAATCCAGGTAAAAGCATCCCCGTAGAGCAGGGTGGATTTCAACCTCCCGATCACGCTTTTGAAGTCCTCCAGATGGATTATATCCAGATGGAACGATGTCGAGGATTCAAATATGTTCTCGTAGTTGTTTGTGCTCTTTCCCGTTGGACAGAAGCCTACCCGGTTTCAGATTACACTGCCCCGACTACTGCCAAACAGTTAGTTCGAGAATTCTTCCCACGGTACGGTTTGCCACGTGTTGTATACTCAGATAACGGCCAGCCATTCTCATCCGAACTAATGAAACACGTTTCACTTCTGTTAGGTTACCAATGGAAATTCCACTGTGTTCGACATCCCGAGGCAGCAGGTCTCGTGGAACGCCATAATCAAACTCTGAAAATTAGATTGTCCAAAATATGTAGAGAAAAAGGTGTCGATTGGATAGTAGCCTTACCAGTTGCGCTCTTTTACATGAGAATGGTAGCACATTCTCGAACAGGGCTATCCCCGTACGAGGTGATCTTCGGTAGACCACCAAATATGTGGGGGACGCCTATACCTCGCAAAATCACTGATGTTGACTGTAATATGCTGACAGATTACCTGGCTTCCTTGATGTCTGCACTACAATCTTGTCGTTCACAGGTAGCTGCAGCTTTTCCCGATAACACTGAGGTAAAGCCCCATGACGTGGTTCCAGGTGATCTGGTTCTTGTGAGGAATTTCGACCGGAAGACCCAGCTGGAGCCCAGGTGGAAGTCGCCTAAACTCGTCTTGCTGACAACAAGGACAGCCGTGAAGGTTGAGGGACGTAAAGGGTGGTTGCACTCGAGTCATATCAAGAAATTTTATGGACTACCGTCCGATGTGAACACTCAGCCCAGCATTCCCTCACAGACAGACTCAAAGCTCCCCTTGGTTGAACAAACAAAAAACGAACTCTATAAACTGAAACTAAGGCCTAGCAAGTCAGACAATTTGATTGTTTAAGTCCTCTCCAAGGTGAATCGGTTGAATTTGTCTCTGACATGTATCCTCTAGACCGAAATAGAGAGAGAAATAGACAGATAAAGCTTAAAAAACATGCGTACTGTAAATCGCTTCGTAGTCACTGCACAGTTACATTATTAATTTTGTTTTTTCTAAGTCTTCTGATCATCATTTCTAGTGTATTATTACATATGTATTACCCTATTTCTAAGCGTGCTTACAATGTTACTGCAGAACATTCTTTTAGCGAATTACCTCCGCATGAGTTGTCCTATAGATTTGCGCTGCGCAACAACACTTTTATTAGTATGTTACATCACTCCCATCAGACCAGCAATGCTACAAATTGTTGGATATGTGGCCGACTCCCTCCTTATCAGAACTATAAGGGAGTTTTGCCTCTCTTTCCGTATCCGTTCACACACAATGGCTCCTGTGGAGCATGGTTTAGTTTGATCAATTCCCTAGATTCAAATTCAGTAGTTTATCAAGACAACTGGGTATGGGGAAACCTGAACCTAGTTTTGCTTAAAGTCTGCTATCCTAACAAGGAGGGACTTCCCAAAAGAACAGGAACTGATCTAGAAAATGAAGTATATGGATTAGGTAATTTTACACTTAACCTCATGATTCTGAATGTTGAATCCGAAGCTACGCCAATCTTGTCCGCTATGTCAGTATTCCCAGTTAAAGGGGAATTATGTGTAAGAAAGAATGGTTCCATACACATGGGCCATAGTAAATGCACCACTGTAATAAAAGTCAGTGATCAAGGCAAGTCTACATTTAGAGCTTCCCGTCATTCCTACTTTATATGTGGCCAGACTGCATATATACGTTTACCTCTAGATTGGGATGGTACCTGTTACCTAGCATTCCTTCTGCCACCTGTTTTCCTAGCCCCTCCTGACTATCACAGAAATACCCATTTAGTACACAATAGACAGCAGAGAGATCTCCCGATTGTCGATTACACTGAAACGGCATGGGAGCAATACACAGATTTCAATAAAGGTTTCTTTCCCTATATAGGTACAGTCACTAATAGTAAGCTGATACGTAGATTAACTAGAACCCTTGAAGCAGTAGTGAACGAGACTACTTCCGCCCTAGGCAACTTAACGGAGGAGCAGTCTGCGATGCGGATTGTTGTGCTTCAAAATCGTCTTGTCCTTGACGTCATCCTGGCCGATAGGGGCGGAGCTTGTAGGGTCATCGGATCAAGTTGCTGTGTTTTCATACCAGAAAATTCGCCGTCAGTATATAAAGCCATAACTCGCCTTCATAAGATTATAAGTCAGATACACCAGAGTCCAGGCACCTGGACTTGGTCCGGTTGGTTCTGGAGCGTGTTGTCAGCCTGGGGATGGAGGATCCTATCCTTCCTAGGTATTGGCTTTCTCATACTATTCAGTTGCTGCTTATGTCTACAATGTGGGCCAGCGATTTGTGGTCTGTGTGCCACATCGTGTATCCCGCATCCAAGTTTTCGTTCAAGATCCCGGAAGAAGAAAGAAGAACAAATGATGCTATATGAACAGATCGATGGATTGATGAAGATCGATATCTCCTGAGGGTCCGTAGGGGACAAGGAGGGAATGAGGAAATATGAATTTTGTGATCAGTTATGTCCCCTATCGTAGACCCCAACGGCTCCATGTGCATGCTATAAGTACATGTATGGTCCCTCCAGTTCCAGTTATGAAGACGCAAATACATGTGCGTCCACCGTCAACATGTCCTCTTTCAGATCCGCCATGAATGGGTCAGATATTCCATAAGTATGAAAGGCCACCGACTTTATGTGGTTCACTTTCCACATTTTACAGATTCAGGCGAGTAGGCCCTGAATTCTGCCATCAAGCCTTTTCCTGCTTTCTGCCTCCGAAAGCTCCAGTTCGAGCCCGCATCTGTATCCATGAACTTTGTCCTACTCCCTGCGCGGCTAACGGTGCCTAATCCAGCCTGTTGCCTGCCAAAAACTGTATTTCACCTTCAAGATTATCTGCTCCGCTCCTCATCCGATGCATTCCTGTCTAGTAGTTTAGGTAAACATTCTTCCAGCTACCGAGCAAAGGGCCAGGCCTCACTGTCTTCATGCAAGTAATTCATAGCCCCTGTTACCATGGAAGATTCCTGCCCCCTCGCATCTCATGTAGACACTTAGACGCTTGTACACGCACTAACAGTCAGTATAGAATAGATTCCATCATAGAGACCTTTCCTTTTGGATAATACAGTTCTTTAAACATAAGATATTAGATATGATTTGGGATTAGGTTGACATGACCCCTCAGACTTCTGTCTCCACATGTAGAGCTAAATGTCAAGTCCCCTTCACCCTCTAGTTGCACGTCAATCACACGTCATGCGGCTGCGCACGCATCTCTGCCAAATATTTCTGCTGACATTGCAGGATTCTCTTATGGATCCACCCACTTGTGACATCATGTTTAATGACGTTTTTAGTTACGCCTATGTTTACGCCTTTTTTCATTACGTATGTGTATCATTATCTGTATTATCAGCTGTTACGCCTCTTGCATCTGTCTTAATGTAATACTTTTCATATAAATATCATTACTTGTCAATAATGTATTGCCTTCCCTTCCTGAACCTTCGTGGTGATGGAATTTGAAGCCTACAGTTCGAACTGTAATTCCTTTGTAGAGGAATAAAGCCTTTCAGAACCTCTAATACCACGGATTCTGCCTCTTATTTATACTGAGTTATTCTTACTAGACTTTACCGCATAAAAAATAGTACCGGTAATGAAATATTTACCACACCAGTCAAAAGATCTGGGTTAAATCCATCGTTCTTTTGCCCACTACACCACCCCAGTTTGTACCCAGCCATATGCAAATCAGTCTTGACCCTGTGCCCCATGGGAATAGTCCAGCCTGAACTGCCAGGCCAGGTACTCCCTGGACCGGAAACAAGCATTCTGGGACCGGTTTCAGGGTATGTCACCCTTCTTCAGCCAGGCTAGCTTGAATCCAGTGGCACAGTGAGCAAGGGACCCACGTCTGGGCATACCCATCCCACTTAGGGCGAAAAGTGTTACAGCAAACAAATGACGGACGGAATGCTGACAATGCAAACATTCTGCCCCAGTCAAAAGATCTGAGTTAAATCCATGGTTCTTTTGCCCACTACGCCACCCCAGTTTGGACCCAGCCATATGCAAATCCGTCTTGACCCTGTGCCCCATGGGAACAGTCCAGACCGAACTGCCAGGCCAGGTACTCCCTGGACCGGAAACAAGCATTCTGGGACCGGTTTCATGGCATGTCACCCTTCTTCAGCCAGGCTAGCTTGAATCCAGTGGCACAGTGAGCAAGGGACCCAAGTCTGGGCATACCCGTCCCACTTAGGGCGAAAAGTGTTACAGCAAACAAATAATGGACGGAATGCTGACAATGCAAACATTCTCCCCCAGTCAAAAGATCTGGGTTAAATCCATCGTTCTTTTGCCCACTACGCCACCCCAGTTTGGACCCAGCCATATGCAAATCAGTCTTGACCCTGTGCCCCATGGGAACAGTCCAGACCGAACTGCCTGGCCAGGTCCTCCCTGGACCGGAAACAAGCATCCTGGGACCGGTTTCAGGGTATGTCACCCTTCTTCAGCCAGGCTAGCTTGAATCCAGTGGCACAGTGAGCAAGGAACCCACGTCTGAGCATACCCGTCACAATTAGGGCGAAAAGTTTTACAGCAAACAAATGATGGACGGAATGCTGACAATGCAAACATTCTCCCCCAGTCAAAAGATCTGGGTTAAATCCATCGTTCTTTTGCCCACTACGCCACCCAAGTTTGGACCCAGCCATATGCAAATCAGTCTTGACCCTGTGCCCCATGGGAACAGTCCAGCCCGAACTGCCAGGCCAGGTTGACCCTGGACCCGAAACAAGCATCCTGGGACCGGTTTCAGGGTATGTCACCCTTCTTCAGCCCGGCTAGCTTGAATCCAGTGGCACAGTGAGCAAGGGACCCACGTCTGGGCATACCCATTCCACTTAGGGCGAAAAGTGTTACAGCAAACAAATGATGGACGGAATGCTGACAATGCAAACATTCTCCCCCAGTCAAAAGATCTGAGTTAAATCCATGGTTCTTTTGCCAACTACGCCACCCCAGTTTGAACCCAGCCATATGCAAATCAGTCTTGACCCTGTGTCCCATGGGAACAGTCCGGACCGAACTACCAGGCCAGGTCCTCCCTGGACCGGAAACAAGCATCCTGGGACCGGTTTCAGGGTATGTCACCCTTCTTCAGCCAGGCTAGCTTGAATCCAGTGGCACAGTGAGCAAGGGACCCATGTCTGGCATACCCGTCCCACTTAGGGCGAAAAGTGTTACAGCAAACAAATGATGGACGGAATGCTGACAATGCAAACATTCTCCCCCAGTCAAAAGATCTGAGTTAAATCCATGGTTCTTTTGCCCCCTACGCCACCCCAGTTTGGACCCAGCCATATGCAAATCAGTCTTGACCCTGTGCCCCATGGGAACAGTCCAGACTGAACTGCCAAGCCAGGTCCTCCCTGGACCGGAAACAAGCATCCTGGGACCAGTTTCAGGGTATGTCACCCTTCTTCAGCCAGGCTAGCTTGAATCCAGTGGCACAGTGAGCAAGGAACCCACGTCTGAGCATACCCGTCCCAATTAGGGCGAAAAGTTTTACAGCAAACAAATGATGGACGGAATGCTGACAATGCAAACATTCTCCCCCAGTCAAAAGATCTGGGTTAAATCCATCGTTCTTTTGCCCACTACGCCACCCCAGTTTGAACCCAGCCATATGCAAATCAGTCTTGACCCTGTGTCCCATGGGAACAGTCCAGACCGAACTGCTTGGTCAGGTCCTCCCTGGACCGGAAACAAGCATCTTGGGACCGGTTTCAGGGTATGTCACCCTTCTTCAGCTAGGCTAGCTTGAATCCAGTGGCACAGTGAGCTAGGGACCCATGTCTGGGCATACCCGTCCCACTTAGGGCAAAAAGTGTTACAGCAAACAAATGATGGACGGAATGCTGACAATGCAAATATTCTCCCCCAGTCAAAAGACCAGAACAAAGGAGACTATGGCCAGCTGGTGTAGAACCACAAGGGCAAAGAGCAGGAAAATCAGTACTAGATACCGGAAGACTAGGAAGATGAGGAACATAGGGATTATGGCATTAGGGCCACGGGATCAGAATAACCAAGGATATGAGGGTGCCACTACCAAGATTACCAGTACGAGAGCCTGGAGGACTAGGACTAGAGCGAGGAGAATTAGAAGGATCAAGACCGAAAGGACCAGGGAGCAGGCTGAGGACAGCTGGGGGACCATGACCATAGGACCAGGGCCAAGAGTACCAAGTGGAGCAGAAATTCCAGGACCTGGGGGTAGCAAGACCATGGTGACGAAGATCAAGAGCCAGAGCCAGGAAGACTAAGGAGATTGAACCAAGATGGCCAAGAGGACTAAGACTAAAGTGTGCAGGTTCAAATAGACCCAAACAAAGGAATTAAGGACTAAGAGGTCCCAAACTAGCAGGTGAAAAGCTGGAAGAGATATGAGAACCAAGAGCAATCAGGGCCATGGACTCCAGGTTCAGGAATGACTAAAGCCAAGAACACCAGATTCAGGAAACGGGTACCAGGGTGACCCGAGCTAGTTGGACCACAGCCAGCATGAGCAAAAGGAAGATCAAAACAACTCAGAACAAGCATTGGCATAGCCAATAGGTCTCGCCTTTGGGAACTTATACGTGTTTAGCCATGCAACAGTTGGTGTTGTTGCACCAAGGATATTCTGCTGCATAACTAAACACTTATAAGGTCCCAAAGGTGAGACCTATTGGCTATGCCAATGCTTGTTTACAAACTGGAACCCCAAATAAATTATTAACAAACGTAACAATGAAGATATTCTGAGTTATTTCATTGGTCACAAATACACTGCATTTTAAGACTTCTTAGAAGATTAATGTACCTGGAGCACAGAGCTGAGTTGTACGGTATAACATGGGCAAAATAATTAAGGCGGTTGATACACTTGTTAGAGAAATGTGTGTGTAATCTCTGGTCAAAGGTCTGATTAGTTACATAGCTCTGTGCGACCCAGAGTTCTAGTTTATACAAGATAGCTCCTTATGTTAATTATTTTGGAGCAAACAGCCTTATTTAGCAAACAGGGCACGAGTTTTAATCAAGCGAAAATGTTCATTGAGTTGTGAGCCCACTGAAAATGTCTGAACGTCACCTAAAAGGTAGGGTTTTGAAAACACTTATTAAGTGTGGAAAACGTTCACTTTGTATTCTGAGCTATATACATGATTTGTAAATCACATACTCAGAAAGACGTACCTGACATAACTACAAATAAAATGCTCACATTAATACAAAGAAGTTGAGTCAAGAGCATGTCTGAAAATCATTTTGCCTCTTAGAAAATTGTGAAGTTATGTCACTGATTTCTGATGAATTTTGAAGCAGGTTCCAGATGAGCCGTTGTGTATGACCGTGCACCGCTTTCCGCAGAAACCGAACTCAGGCAAAATAAATCAGTAATGTCCACCAGAGTGAGACATTTATTGTTGGGTTGCACCCCTCTGGAGACTACAGCTTCGCGTGGTGAACAGAACTGAATGCGTGTGAACCCCCTAATATTGCCGGATTTCAGCACGCAGCATCAACATATAACTCAAGAGATTTAGTTTAAGATCGGCCCTGTTTCTAGTCAGTAAAGCTGCCGGCAGAGCTGGCTCTTGCTCGAAGAGGCCCTGAGAGGAAATAAATATACCTCCCTCACTTATACATTGAGGCGACAGGGTCCCATTTTCACATGAAAGTCCCTGGCTGGAAATATTAAAGAAGTGACTTGCCTCTGAACTCAACACCTTGCAACTCTCTCAACACACCTGAATCGCCTTAGCTCTGTCAGGTTGGGGCCAAGCTGTTTTGATGGGTGGGGGTTGGGCAGGGGGTCAGAGGTAGATGAAAGGGCCCGGCACAATAGGCAGCTGATAGGGGGTTAAATACAGCAATTGTGACACATTAAAAATGGATTATAACTCACCCAGCTCACCAAGGCTAAGAGCCGCCCTGGCTGCCGGGACCGCATTTCTGCTGGTGTCCTCTGGGTGCCATTCCAGCTGGTGTCCTCCAGGTGCCACTGCAGGTAAGGAACCAATGTCACTAGGCTTGAATGAATAATTGGTTCTCACTGACTACATGTTAAAAACTGTCTAGTGCAATAAATCAGAAGGACTAGTCTAGCCAGAAAAAACGAAGAACAAGTGAAAGGCCGCTGGCGAGGGAACACTGGACACCCGTTTACCACCAGAAGGGAGTTGGAAACCATGATGGACAAGGTGAAAAATGGGTGTGAGCGCGCGTATGGGTGTACCGAGTGTGTGTGGGGGGGTGGGGCCATGTGAAAATATTCCCCACTAATGTATCAAGACGAAGTATACGAAAGTGAAAGTGCATCGCAAAATGGGTGTGTGCGCGTGTTTGGGTGTACCATGTGTGTGGGGGGTGCGGTGTGAAAATGTTCCCCACTAATGCATCAAGACGAAGTATACGAAAGTGAAAGTGCATCGTGATGCACTTAATGACCCGTGACAGGAGGAAAGACAGATGGTGGCTGCGCGCGTGCACGCTTGAGGCCACCAAAATGCCTGTGGTAGCACTTTGAAAACCCGCTTTCAAAATTGTCTCACAGAGCAGCGCATGCGCTGGCTCAGGTGAGACCTAAAAACAAGAGGACTTGGAATAGTACCAGACCGACACCAGAAGGCATAAAAGGACCAAAAGGAGAAGGAAGAAGATCAAGAGCGGGATGACATCTACATGGTTCTAGGCCACATGTAGTAAGATATTCTGTTTTATATGGCTCATATTCATGCTTCTTATGCTGGCAACTTCTAACCTCTTCCTTTTTCAGTCTTCGGGAAAGGTGGATAACTTGTGAGTACTGTTGTCCACTCTGCCATCCTTTTCTTAAGCAGGAATTGAAATCAGCACTGACTTTGTCTCAAACCTTTAGACACTGCTGGTCCACCTGTGGAAGTTGGCTGTAACAACCCAGTTCTGTGTTGTTAAACTAAAACCATCTGCAGTGTCCCCTCTTGGGTTCCACTGAACTACTGCTCTCTCTGTGCTGTACTTCACCCCAGTGTTACCTTTACCAGGTAAGACTCTTATTGTGCAGAACCTGCTTTGACTCTTGTCAGATGGATCCAATCCAACCCACTTTAAGTCCCAACTTCTTCATGGCCAAGGAAGGGTGTGCTCTGCATAGTGCTTGAGCAGCTGCAGTGTGACCAGGGCTGGTATCTGCATAACAGCTAATCTCCCAGAGGTGTGAGGATATCATCTGAAGTCTACAGTACTTGCTGGAGTAGCTGACGAATAGCCTAGTACCTAGAAGCCTGTCTGTCTGCCTTCTCGGAGACAGAAGGAAAGTGTCTGGCCTGCAGTAGGAGAGACTGTTCGGGAGGAGAAGTCACGCATGTTCCTGCCATGAAAAGTATCTAGAAGGGAATAAAGTTAGGATTCAACCTGTGTTGAAATGGATCTCTCAGTTTCCTTGAACGCTCAAGACATTCAACTAAAGAGCAATAGGGGTCTAGTGAAAAAGCCAAGAGATTGAACACACAGAGGAATATCTGCCATTAGGAATGATAGATTTTGTCTGTGTGAACTTGTAGTTGCAGGAACTGTTGAACTGACCTATGCATTAGACAGTTAATCAATAACTATACCCAAACTTCATAGGGGTGACCGTAGACATTAGGAAAATTCCCGGAGTGAGGAGAAGGTGCCGTTGAGGATGTAGTGGTTCACTGAGATTTGTTGACTAGATTATAACCACGTAATTGTGTTACTATTTAAAATGTGTAGTATTTAATTTTACTGTGATATTAAAGTACCTTTGATGTACTAAGATAAGCGCAGGGCTGGACAATACGTTATTGTGTCTATTGGTTGACTGTTGAGTTTTGACCTCTTGTACTCTGAGAGTTTTCACTCAGAAATAGGACAAATGTATAATGTCTATCAAATTTAAATAAGTACTTGCATTTAAGTATGAATGTTATCCGTATGTTCCTATAAAGTGTGTATGTCCAATGTGTTTGTGTTTGGGATTGCAACATCAATAATCACAATAAAAGCTAAGTATTTTACAAAGTATTGGATTCTACTTTTGAAGATTATCTGTTCGGGAACTGGTGGTAATATAGCATGATATATGAATTCCCCATTAACTATTGTGATATTTCAAAAGTCCTCCCTCAAGATGTCAAGTTGAATATGCACAAAAAATAGGCTAATACATAATAGTATCAACCTTTTTTCAGAAAGTAGTTTCCATGTTTCAAAGCCTAATGTTGACTCCCAGAATAAGGGAAAAGTAATTGAGACCTGGGGGAGAAGCTGAGTCAGTCACTGTGAGATATGCAAGCAATGTGATTGGTTTAGGACTAGGCTACGGTGCAACATATCACGTTCTTTATATATGTCTATGCTAAACATGAGTCATGGGGAAGGTATTGTTGGTCAAATAGTACCACTTTCTGTTTTGGAAAGCTCTCTGCGTTATGGTTTCATTAAAGGAATCTGGCCTATTGTTTGCTGTTGCTCGAGTTATTATTTTAGGGATTACCTTTGTGGTTCCCACACAGATGATTATACGTAGCTCACATTAGAGGATAATGCTAGTTTGACTCAATCCATCTTACACTTATCTGCCAAGCTTCATGCATACGTGTTCTTTAAAGATTTTTGTCACAGGATTGGATACATGATACCTAATACTACAAACCCACAACCTACCAATCAAGCACAACCACCAAGAAGATGGCATGTGTCTGAAAATGCAAATTTTTCTCTTCTAAAACTCTCTACTTCACACTAAGCACAACCACGTTTGCTATTAAATGATTGGAGCACAGTTCAAACCCTCAAGCATGATATCCAGAGTTTCCCACATAGCCCACCAAACATCTAGAATGCACAACAAATATAATGTGTGTATTTGCAAAGCGCACGTTCACCCACAGGTATCTTGGCGCTGAATAACAGATGTTTATTGTTACCTAGTGGTACTCATTTTATCACCCTCAGAAGGATGAAAGGCTGGGTGAACCGTCCAGGATTTGAACCTGTGACCATGAGGTCAACACACAGGCCCCTACAGTGGACGCATTAGTACACTAAGCCACCAGACCCAGCCTAACATGATTGCTTTTTATTTGATGGCCCAGAAGATCTTTGGTGCCCTATCTGGGGCAAGACACACTATACACATTGCAGTACAAAGTAGTACAGCCCAGGAGAAGTGCTTCTATCTTTTGTTGTCAAACTTTTTCTAGATTCTGAAACCAAGGTTAGATCAGTATGGACTGGTCAAAATGTTTTTGTTGATTACAGGGCAGACAGCCCTCTACATCGGCTCTTATTACCTCAGAGACCAATAGCAATATTGAAAGTGGGAGATAAGTGAGCTTCAACAAACCAGAAGGAAACCTCATGTGACAAAGGACTATGTTGGCAGTTTTCTCCTCATCCATCAACTACAACTGGGTTCAAGAAGGTGGGCTGAGGAAGCAGTATATGCGCACTAGAATGTCCTCCATGAGCTAAGACAGTCTACTGCCAGAGGGACACCAACTTGTGCAGCAAGCACCAGGGCTAAAATGTGCCCCTCCATTCACCCAGCATAGGTAAAACACACATACTGAGCTTCTGTACATGACGATGTCAAGAGACCACAATTTAGGGATCTGGACAGACAGTGGCTGATCCCCCTACAGTAACACAGGCTACAAGTCTTGTGCCCACGTAATTGTCATCTATTGCTACTAGGACCTGCCATTGTATAAACTGGTTTGATCAACCAGTAGCAAATCTCACACAGAATGGATACAATTTGGTCGACCACCAGTCAGAAAAAAAAGGATGGAGCACTTGTTGGGGATACTGACTGTCAAGTTACTGGGGAGGAGTCGCAGAGATAGACGGAATAACTGACAGGGTAGGATGGTATTGCATTTACAAGCCATGCAGAGGACTTTCATCCTGTTTAGTTAAACATTTTTGATCTACTAATGAGCCAGCTACCCTGTGTTTAATGAATTTTCTTTGCAATGTGAACAGCTGCTGGTCATACAGTACATCATTTCTGTAATTTAGTCAGTGGGCGGGTACATAATGAGTTTTCTTTGCGAATTGCAAGGCTGCCATACAAATAGTACATAATGTTTGCTATTTAGCAGACTGCCAGGTAAATTGTGGTATTTCATTGTTATTTCCAAGACCACTGGGCAAATAGTAATTAATTTCTGCTATTAAGGTAGTGGTCCATTAAATATTGACGTTGTTTTCACTGCTGGCCAAATTGTACATAATGTCTGCTTTTTTGCCAGTAGCCAGATAAAGAGTGACGTTTCTCGACAATTAGCACGGTTGCTGTACAAATAGGGCAAAATGTTTGCTAGTTATCCATTGGCTGGGTGAATAGTGAAGTTTTTTTGCTATTTACTTGATAGCTGGACAAACAGTACGTAATATCTGCTATTTAGCCTCCGACCATGTAAATAGTACATGTTATTTGCTATTTGCATGGTTGCTAGCTAAACAGTACACTACCTCTGTAATTCAGCCAACAGTTGGATATATGGAGAAACATCCTTGTTGTTTAAACGGGCACTAGTCAAACAGTGCAGAATCTCTTCTATTTAGCCAGAGGCTAGGTAAACAGTTAGGGTTCTCTGCTATTTGCAAGTCTGCCAGCCAAATATTAAATAATATCTTATATTTAGCAAGTGGCAAAGGAAATAGCAGTGAAAAGTCCCTATTTACTCTGCTAAATAGCCGCCACCAATGAATCAAATTGGACGTTCTGGACAAAGGCAGATTGGTGAATTGGCCCCCAACCTGGTACAGGGTGTCAGACAGTATGCCAACTATGCCTTGACATGCCCACTCAATTAGGAAATTGGTGTTGCTTTGACAGGGAGTTTGTGCTGAAAGTGCCCTTGCTAAGACATCCGGGTCATTTTTGGTGAAAATGGAATTCCAGGGTGCACTTAGCATTTTCTTTTCCAGAAACACACCCTTAAAATAGAGGTTTGTTTCCAAATAAAAAATGTCCCTAGCATGCTGGGAGGTTTCTCCCTGTGCTTTGGGGGAATTGTGCACTTTTGCTAGCCAGTACTGCTATGGTTTGCAAGACAAATCAGCATTGGAAGTCCAACACTAAATAGTTTAAGCCTTTTGATGCTAATTTTCATGTCCAAGGGCTGATGTCTAATACTTTCCCACAGAGGAACCAGCTCAGGCTCTATTGTTGGAAAACCAGTTGAACTCCAACCTCTAAATGAGCTAATGGAACCAGGAATGAAACAAGCATTGGCAATGCCAATAGGTATGGCTTATGAATGAAAGTGACTTTTGTGTCATTGGTGGGTTTAGGCACTCAATAAGTCAACATACATGCACACTGCCACCCATATTTGCACTCATGCATCTATTTTTTCAATCCACATACTATTTCTAGCATTCACTCTCTGACACAACCGCAATAAAACACACACAAACTCAACAACATATGCAAGATAAACTAAAATAATACAAGTAGGAAAAGTAAAACATGCTGCTGTCTAAACACAGAGGGCATATTCTTGCAATAACAAAACTCAACAGAGCTGCAATTGTCAGTCTTACAAAGGTATTGTAAAAAGTGTATCATTGTTTTAAAGTTCAAGCATGGTCACCACAATGTGTTGGGCATGTTGGGATAGTGATACAATAATACACTAGCGACAGCAGTCTTGTATAATGGTCTTATTTACAGGAAGTGGCAACATGGAATGCGGTGCACAGCAGACGAAACGATCGGTAAGCAAGCGACCCTTTAGTACTGCCTGGAGAGAACCTGTTAAGAAACATTAACATAAAAAGAGAAGAAACAATAAAAATGAAATAGGATCGCTATAAGGTGAAAATTCAAAATGAAAGGACAGGCCAACTACCACTAACATTGAAGCACATTCATTTTCAGGTGGATGCACATTTGTGATCAGAAAATGCTGTCTTTCACATGGCAAGAGAGCCGATGACTTATGTGAACTGTATCTTTACCCCATGCAGTTCACGATCATAGATGGAAAAGAGTTTAAATGATATTTAGACAGACCAATTAAAAAACTGAGCTAACTCAAAGGCCCTCTATGTATCTATATGGATATGCAGTTATATGTATGGATGTAGGTGTTATTTGATTATGTTTCTTTTATCAGAATCTGGCAAACAACGAAGAAGAGATCCTAGTATGAATTATTACGGTGCAAATGTTCTTCCCCTATGGTTTTTCAGAGGCAGTAATCAGCACCAAAATCCTTCCCTAGAAAGGTAATCTGTGACATTTCATGTAACAAAATACCTATATGTATGGTACAATACAGAGAAATAACAATCCACTTTTAAATGGCTATTGACTTTAAAATATGCTTTTCACAATCAACGTTAGGCCTACTGCATAGATCAGTACTATGGCATAAGAAATATTTTTTCCTAGTGAAGTCTAGTTGTTAGCATTGAACCAATGTACTAAAATTACATTTTCCAACAAGTCAACCATCAGACATAGTCATTAAATTTCATAATATACAAAATTCCAGTTTGCAAAGAAAAACACTATCTCTTTTAAGCGGGCCTAACAAGGTTTCTGACTGCAAACCTTCTATACTCATGGTTTGCCAAAGGGGGTAACCAGCCCCAAAACACTTACCTGCTACAGTAATCTGTTAGATTGCATATAACAAAATACCTGTCTGTAGCCTGTAACACAATGAGAAAACAGCCAACTGTTAAAAGCTTATTGGCTTTAACTTATGCTTTTCACAATTAATAAACCAGACCAACTGCCTTTGTCGTAATATTCCATAATAATCAGACAAGACCTATGGCACCAGACATAACGTGTCCAGTGCACAAAAGAGGCATACTGCTTGTCAACATAACCTACTCAGGCCTACAGTTTTGAGCGTAAACCTTTCCTCAAGAATACCATCAGATACTCAGTCATAAAATTGGAAATATATACAAAAATACTGTTGATTAAGCAAAATACTATTTCTCCTAAGACACACTAACAATGATTCTCACAGAGCGAAGCTTCTCTATCCACAGTTTGTCACACTGACGGACAACCACTGAAGTCATAGCCTAGTACTGTAATCTGTGAGATTACATGAAGCAAAATACCTATCTTTAGACTTCACTATAGAGTGATTAAAATTCCCTCTTAAATGCCTATTACTTTAACATATGCTTTTCACAAAGAATACGCTAGCACTAGTGCCTTTATTATAATATTTCTTAATAAAAAGAACAGGCCTAAAGCCAAGGTTATTGGCTTGCCACTATAACTGGCTCAGACCTTCTAGATGGAGCTTAAATAAACCCTTCCCACCCTAGGGGGCTCATTACGATGGCGGTAGGACAGCCACCTCCAGCCATGTGGTGCCGGTCCTTCCGCCATCGGAGCTCGATTTTCCCACCACCGAATTAGGATGGCGGCGGGAATCCCAATCTGTCCGCGGCGAATGGAAAGATCATCCGCCACTAGTCCGCCAGAAGCAATCCGTCTGATTGCTTGGCGGACGGACAAGGGGGAATAAAATGGTGGCGGTGCCTAGCAGGCACCGTCCACCAAATTATGATGGTGGAGTTTGCAGGCCTTTCCATGGTGGCGATGCCGCTATGTAAAGGTTGGAGGAGAATTATTTCGGGGGCCCGTTGTGGGACCTCCATAGTGGTGGGGGTGGTGTGGGTACACTGATGTGTACCCATGGTACCCCCCAACATTTCACTCCATCAAGTGGCATGCACCATGTGGGGCCTACCACGTAGTGCAGTGAAATGCACAACATGGCCTTTTAGCTTAGTGGCGGGTGCTGCTGTGAGCAACATCCGCCACAATGTTAAAAGGCAAAATGCGACCGCCATGGTGGCGGTCGCACCCTAATTTGGTATGCGGGACTGCCGCATGTATTGCGCACGGTCCCGGTTTACCACAGGATGGTGGACGGACTCAAGTCCATACGCCATCCTAATGACCCCCAAGGACTCTGAAAGATCTTTTCTGTTGATCACATAGGGTAAAACAACAGTTGCACTGTCAGGCCAGATGTAAAAATCCATGTATATTAGTGTAGCTGTTGCCTGGCACTCTAAAACACAAAACTGCACTTTGAAGTCTAAAGTTAATACCTGCCCTCCTCCCATCTCTGCTGCTGCCAGAGATAATCACACACTATAAATTATATAGATATCTAAGGCACTTGAATAGCATTACAATGTCTTGTGTGTTCTGAAAATTCAAGCTTAGGCAGCTGGATAAATAAATAAAATGACAACAGCTGCATGGACGGCAAGCACTTTTTTGTGGCAGCACACAACCCTAACAAATCAAAACATGTACTCCTGGCTACCAACATGTGGACGGGGTCAAACTCGCTCTCCTGGTAGTGCTTCTCAAAACCCTTTTTTAGGTTGATGACATAATGTCTGGTGACAGCTCCTCTGTCAAGCCAGACCTAAAAACACGAAATATACAGTTTCTCAACAAAACTCCGTAAAAACGTTGATACATTTTGAAAAGTTGTGAAATGTACTCAAACCGTAGTCGTGGCCCACATGAGTATGTTTAAATCTGAGTTTTGTGAGTAAAACCACAGTTGTTCTAGTTGTTCTCCTGGGAATACGTGACTCTTAGTTTTCTATGAGAACAGTTGGAATGTATTTAAATTCTGTATTTGTATTAGAAAATATACATATATACATATGTGCTCATTTGAAAATTTCTGACCAAGTGCATTTGCACAACTTACAATATTTTCCCCACTGGGAAATATTTTTCGGTTTGAGAAACGCCTAACTACACAACCCATAGACTTTGTTTTTTGTTTCTTTATATTCGTACCCTTGGTACAAATACACCCCTTCCTTTGCAGGTCGCACATTGCAGACTGTGCCCTAAGCGGCAGTGAGCCCCGAAAACGTTTGTCAATACTCACAAAGACATACATACAGTTGAGGGAGTTTACAAACCTCCTAGCGTGTTCCAGCACTGGAATGCCCTTCACTCACCCCAATAAGCAGGTTTTCAAACACATACAAATTAGTGTGAGTATATGTTTTTTAAAATTGTATATCCATGTTTTTGTTAATTTCCGCAA
The DNA here is from genome assembly GCF_964204655.1 of Triturus cristatus. Classification (NCBI taxonomy): domain Eukaryota; kingdom Metazoa; phylum Chordata; class Amphibia; order Caudata; family Salamandridae; genus Triturus; species Triturus cristatus. The sequence goes on along the minus strand of NC_140583.1, from coordinate 846,671,910 downwards.
AACTCTCTAACCACCATATGGTGACTTCAGAGCACTTTCGGGTGTTGCAACGTACAAAATTTAGCAGGTTGTAAAGTACACTGCGCAACCTGATCAAGGGGTATAATAGTTCATCTACAAGGGGCGGGTGTACACACCATCGAATAAACACTAAGGGGCATATTATCAAGGGCATTATCGCCGCTTTAGCGGCACTTTTTACCGCTAAAGCGGCGATATTCTTATCGCCCTATCAACAGGGTGACGCTAACATGCTTCAGCACATGTTAGCAGCCGATTTTGTAACGCATCTCATGACAACGATAAATATCGCTAATGAGATGCAAAGTAGGCGTTCCCTCCTAAGTCAACATGTGAAATGCTCGCAAAACCAACATCGTTAACAACGCTGTCCCTGGACAGCGAAGCGATAACAAAATGCGCTCTAAGCCCCCATTATCGCATGATTCTAACGCTAGAAAATAACCTGACTTACCATTTATGCCTATGGGAGGTGGATTGTAAGGCTGAGTCCACACTCCACTACTACTAAGCTTGGCATTAGCGCTGTGAAATCATCGCAGGGTTTCACACGCTAATGCTCATTATCGCAGTCTATCGAAGTATTTCACATTGCTTGTCAGCTAAGCATTGCTAATACGCCGCTGACACGGGGATGAAATCCAGCGATAGCCGGCGATAATTTAAATCGCGCTAAGCGCGTTTAGCGGTATTATCGCTTGTCCTTGGTATTATGCCCCTAAAACAGCCTTTGTGGGGAACATAGGTCTGAGAGCCAGGGTTGAAGAAGGCATGCTCACCATAGGCACGGGACCAGCTAATTGTCAACTTGTGCACTCGGATACAATTCAAGTGAGCAAACATCGTTCCGAATCCGGCCCTAAAATAGGAGAATGCAGCAGAATGTCATTGATAACATAGGAGCATATTATCAAGAAACGGCGTTAAAATTATCGCCGCTTAAGCGGCAGAAAACTGCAGCTGAAGCGGTGATAATGGGCTTGATAATATGCCCTTGAGAATTCCCATAGAAGCCCATGTTCTAGTGTCAACATGGACTTCTATTGGAATTCTCTGCGGCATATTATCAAGCCCATTATCGCCGCTTTAGCGGCAGTTTTCTGCCGCTAAAGCGGCGATAATTTTAACGCCGTGCTTGATAATATGCCCCTTTGTTCCTCTCTTTAACGTCTCATTCAGTAGTATCAGTCATTCAATCCTAGCTTTCATTTCAATTTGTTTTTATGAGTACATTTTTAGTTAATAAATCAGAAAACAAGATTGAAAATGCAATTGGATGAATTTCGATATTTTTGTTTCTAAAACCACTTTGCCTTTTCCTTTTTGCCACCAACTAAATGTTTCGCAGGCGAAGATGTTTGTTATTAGACATATCTTATGTTACTGCACGACCCTTAGTACAATAATTAATTTTGTCACTCAATGTACCACTGCTTGGTTTGTAATGCCGACCTACCTTTGGAAAATCTATTTGATGCATAATTTATCACATTGAATGCTTGTCGAAAATAGATGTCAGCGTTGTGGTTACTGCACTGTGAAATGTCGTTTGTGAAATTGGCATCCAATCTCATTGCAGCCCTGTTAGGGATGATTTAACTAGCCTATTTAATTCAATATGACTTGTGGGACTTTGCCCACTCACACTGGGATAATGGAAGTGATGTGCGTTCCTCGCTAAATGGCAGTAGATCAAAATCTGAGTGACCGCCAGCCTCTGTTGCAGATCTATATTGCAGAGATTGTGATTAATGCTTTTATGAATTAGGATTCTTATTTATTTGTGGTTTTATATAAAGTAAACAAGTCGTAAAGGTGTCAGTGCACTGTGCAAAGTATAAAGGGTGAAGTAAAATACATATATCTAGTTAAACATTTAAAAATATTGGTAAATGTACCCATGACAAAAAGTCAGTAATTCTTTCTTTATAGGTAGCTGCGGGGAACTTCAATGGAGCTGGTTGTATGAGAGTGGGATGGTAACACAAACAGGGTTTTTACATCGCACATAGCTTTTTCAGTACTTTACATTGAAGGGACTTATATATGTATCCAATGCAGATGATGTGCACTCTGAAGTTGCAGTTCTTATACAGCCAATTTATTGTACACGAGCAAAATACCCCACTCGTTTCAGCCATCTGGCCTTGTTCATGGAGCTATTATATTCACAAAAAATACTCTAATGGACCTACAAAAAAGAAGGGGTCCGGTAAACTGAGGGGAAGAGGAGATTTGAAGATTCTTAAATAAAGGTTGTACCTAACCCAACCATGATCGTGGGGGAGAAAAGTATTTCTTTAAGTTACCCTCACACACCCTAGTGGTGTCATGCTTCATCATCGGGTCACCCAGACCCCTAAAAGTCTGGGTGGGCTCAACCACAGTGTTGGGAGTTCTTTTAATATGTTAAAGACAGAGGGGGTTTACTAAATAAAATACCTCAGGCAGATCCCCAGTTTCCCTTTATTCTTGGGTCTGTCTGGGTCATTAAAATAGATAAAAATGGGTCTTTATAGGAGTGTTATGGTCCTAGGACCCTAGTGCCGACATGTTTCAGTCCAAAAAAAGGGCCATAAAGGTCCAGGACTTTCTTCAGGGCAAATTTGTAACTCCCCTATGTGAGTCAAATTACTGGGATGGGAAGTCCCTATCCTGTCAGTAAGGTGGGGGCAGAGTAGCTGCTCCTCGTGATATATCTTTAAGAAGGGTGTGTGTCAACTGCCAGGCTCCATCTGAAAAGAAAGATAGAGACAAACACCAAATAAAATATATCAGTGGCAGTATTTCGGCCGTGTTCACTTCCCCTTTGCGGTGTAGTGAAATCCGCAGGTGGACATGCATGGATTCGTGCGCATGCTTCTATTTAGAGGAATGTCCTCTTGATGTGCCACTCAAAACCAACTCACTGTAACATATCGTTTTGTATGTGACAGGCATTCTGTGGTAGTGGCGATTTTATTCGCATCCTAGCGTTATCAGCGTGATGTCTGATCTTTAAAATAGCGTGCACTATGTGTATCCAGTCTCTATTGCACCATGTAGCGTAACCATACTGATCTTCTAATTTCAGAAAACCTTTCTAAGTGTATAAAAGAAGTAATAATAAATACAAAGGCAGGCATACAAGACAATCACTCATACACAATCTACAGTTATACTTTACCCAATTCGGGGAGGTTGACTGTTTCTCACAGGACCAAAATGACAAAGAGGGCGGTCCTGGGGGTAATTGTGAAGAGAATGTGGGTCAAAATGCAGAAACGATCGGTCTGCTGTTACGTATAAAGGGGATCCGTGCTAATGGGATCGAGTGTGGCGGGAACGGGTCCCGCAGATGTATCAAAAAAGAACCATCTACCTATCCATAAGAGCGCTGTATGGATATGCCGACAGAGAGCACTTACTTTATTAAGATCGGTCACCCTGCGTGCTACCTATTTTGGTTCTGGTCCTCGGCTTTCGCACAGTTGAAACGTTGGTGTGGCGCTTAAATATGGTAAAAGCGCGGTGAGTTATCGAGCTAATTGAGACACCGCCCTCGAGTTAGGGGAAGTGACATGAAGCGTCATGACGTACATGGCGTATGCCGGAATTAGTTGAAGGGACTTGTAGTTTCTCAGAAATGTATTGTAGTTCAATACTACGGACTGTCCGTGGGTCCATAATGGTTTCGGGTGCTCGTAGCGTTAATCACAATAGGCAATCGCAAATAAAGGTTAGGTATTTCAACTTGAAACAGATTTTTGGAAGGATCGCCAAAGAGGACTAATTTCTGTGCAATCGTGAGTGGGTGTTGATTATATGCTGTGTGATGGAACAAAGATCTCTTACTCATACGTACTTCTGAATAGAGATATTAGAAATTGGTAATGGGGGAGTTCAGCACACATGAGGTATGAAAGTAGGTGCGACAATGTTCATTCTGCGAGTATAGCTGTGATGGCAGATTGTACTCGAGGATACTTCAAATGAAAGTGAACCTAGTGACTACTGCATATATAATAGTAGAGATACTTAATTATATATGCACTAGGATGAGATGTCAAACCTATCTACCCCAAGTATAAGGATACCATTGTGTAGATGTATAAGACCTAGCCCATATTATGGGGCTCATTGTTATCAAGGTGTATATGTCAGTGAAGGCACGGTAGACCATATAGGTGTTGGTGAGGCCATTGAGGCATGTGATTCCGCCCTTCACTCGAGGCATGACGTTTGATACTGGCAAAACAACTTTGTGGGAGGGAGTATTATGTTCATGGATATCATCTGTTCAGCTGGCTCCATGGTATACAGTCATTGAGTCCCTTCTCATGGGTTTTCAAACGATATACCCAACGCTGTTCCCTGTCTAGAAGTCTTTTCCGCAGATTCCTGATGCCATTGATTTTCTCAATTATTGTCCATCGTATATCTGTGTCTTTGTGTTGTTTCTCCATGAAATGTGATGTTAGTCTGGTAGCTGTGATCATACGTCTAATCGTGCTTCTATGTTCGCTTATCCGTATTTTTATTTTGCGGCTGGTCATGCCTACATAAGACAAATCGCAGGGGCATTTAATAAGGTAGATCACTGCTTCTGAGTTGCAGTTTGTGTGTGATCTTTGTTCCCATGGAGTACGTAAGCCTAATTCTAGAGTTTTGGTGTGTCTGGTGAATTCGCAGGCTACACAAGATCCACATGGATAGTGTCCAGTCACTGGTGGTGTATTCCATAATGTCATCTGGACGTCGCCCATGGTTCCATATGTGTCTGTGTGGACTAGGGTATCTCTTAAACTTCGGTGTCTTCTGAAAGAGAACATGGGTTTTTCATATGTTAGTTTGTTGGAGGTAAGTATGGACCATTTCTTATTTATTATTTTCTTCACATCATTTGAAGATGAATTGAATGTGGTGACACAAATCATTTCTTGGGGCTGTTGTCTTCCTTGAGTTTCGAGAAGGGCCTCTCTGGGAGTATTTCGTGCTCTTTTCTTGGCTTGTTCAATAATTTTGATTGGGTACTTTTTTTCTTTAAGTTTGTCTGTTAGTATTTGTGCTTCTTTTTTGTAGTCTTGAAGTTCGGAGCAGTTCCTACGAATACGTAGGAATTGTCCTACCGGAAGATTCTCCCTAAGAGATCGTGGGTGGGCACTATCAAATCTCAACAGGCTGTTTCTGTCAGTAGGTTTAGTGTACAGCGAGCTGCTCAGTGTACCATTTTTTGCAATGATATTGATATCTAGAAATGGAATTGTTTCTCTATCTTTGTTGATGGTGAATCGTAGGTGTGGATTAAGTCCATTAATCCACAAGGTGAAGTTTGAAAGACTCTGAGCATCACCTTTCCATACCATGAAGATATCATCGATGTATCGATACCATTTACAGATGTTGTTAGTATATGGGTTTGTGTTCCATATATGTAGGTTCTCAAAGTAGCTCATGTATAGACATGCTATACTAGGAGCGAAAGTGCTGCCCATAGATGTACCATGGACTTGCCAATATAGCTGGGTCTCAAATTTAAAGACATTTTCAGTAAGTGCTAGTCTCATTAAAGTGATGATCCATTTTCTAGGTGCAGTCCATTGCCAATCTTCACTTTCAAGGAGTTCTTCAATGACTTCGATGCTTTCGGTCTGGGGTATATAGTGCTTCTACATCTAGACACACTAGGAAACAATCCATCGGGTCGTACTCAATGTTGGTCAATAGATTAAGGAGATGTTTAGTATCCTGTACATATGATGTTATACGTTTGACCAGAGGGCGCAAGAACCAGTCAGTGTATTGGGAAAGTGGTTCAAGGATAGATCCGATCCCGGAGACTATAGGTCTGCCTGGAGGGGGTGATTTCCCTTTATGGATCTTGGGGATGGTGTAGAACAATGGAATTCTAGGTTCATTTATTTTAAAACATAAGTATATGGTATTCAGAAATGAAATTAATTTGTTATTTAATTATAAAGTTTGGGTTTTAGGGGTGGTAAAATAAATTTAAGCTTCAGGGGTGGGTAGTTTTTAGGGGTAGTTTGGACTTTTTAGAGTTGAGAGAGTACTGTGTATGGGTGGTAATGGATTTTTATGTTTCAAGGACGGGAAGTATAATGGCTTAGTAAGAACTTTTTAGGGATGGGTAGTGCATGGGATAGTAAAGATTTTTATGGCTCAAGGATGGGTAGTGCATGGGGTAGTAAAATTTAGGGTGCAGAAATGGATAGTGCAGAGGGGAAATAAGAGGATGTTAGGGTTTAGGGATGCAAAGTGCATAGGGGTAGCAAGGAGATTTTGGGGCATAGGGGTGGGTACTGCATAGGTGTGGTAAGGGTATTTTGGGGCTCAAAGATAGTTAGTGCATGGGTAGTAAGAAGTTTCTAGGGTTCATGAATGTGAGTGTTTATAGGTAGCAAGGGTTAAGTGACAGGTTTTTTAACAAAGTAAAATTGTTTTTTTTAAAAAGGGATCGTTTATTGTGATTACATTTATATTTAAACAAACTTTAAGTAATTAGGAAACATTTTTCAAGTGTAATTGAGATGTATATATATTTGAAAAATTAGCTAAAATTGTATTTCTGACCTAAAATCCATAAGAACACCAAGATACCACCTTGCAGACCAATTGTGAGTTCCATCAGGTCCTGCTTGGAAAACAGCTTGAGATATTTGGATTTGTTTCTATAACAATATGTCACCAGCCTACCATCCTACCTAAGGGACTCAACTGATTTTTTAAGGAAATTTGATGGAGCCAATGAAAATAGGAGTACACTATGGTCACACTTGATGTAGTTTCATTGTATACCTCGATTGACCATAAGGATGGAACACGAGCATGTGAATACTTTTGAAGAGACAGACCAATAGAACATCTGGAACACACGCAGGTGATGATTAACATGTTGAGTTTCTGCCTTCCCCAAAATGTTTTCATCTTCAACAACAAATTTTACCTACAATAGCAAGGTATGGCACTGTGCAACTCATTTGCCCCCACTTATGCAAACTTGTTCATGGGGTGGTGGGAAAAGGAGGTAGCCTGTGCCGAGGAGAATGAGCAATATGTGAAAATAGTTGTATTATAGACGATTTGCTAATTTTGTGGGAAGGAGGTGAGATGGAGTTACAAAATTTCACAGAGAAGTTGAATCTGGATGAATTTAATATCCAATTTACCAGGGTGCACAGCAAATCTCATTGTGAATTCCTGGGTGTTAAACTTGATGTACATGTTGGCAAATTGATAACAATGAGAATAGAAAACCAACTGCCATAAATTCCATTCTACATTAAAACAGGGCCCCCAGGGGTCTTAAAATGGAGCATTCCCTGCAGTCAAATGTTGAAGGGGAGGATGATATGAATGGCTGATAAGGAATTCAATAAACTTGATGAGAAGATTTGCCAAATGGGGCTACCTTCTGAGTGTGCTGGAGAACGTAAAAGAAAGGGTCAGTCAGAAATGAAGGGACCAGTTATTGTACCAGCACAGTAATGACTGAGTCTGGAAGAATGAAAAGGTGAAGAGACTTTCTTGTGACCCAATCTAGTGTAAAGAAGAGCTTGCAAAAAAATGGCAGGTATTAAATAGGGATGAACATCTGAACGACATTGTTTGTACTGGCCCACGAATAACATCCAAGAAAACTAAATCATTGGTTTACATTTTAGCATGTAGTTTTTTGTAATCCTGGAGGAGAAACTTTGATATTGAATAATACTAAGGGCTTCATCAAGTGTAATTCCCGTAAAGCCTGCCTTTATGGATCAAATCAAAAGACGTACCAGACATTTAAGGGCTGCAGTATTATGATCCACAACAGGATTACCTGCAATTCATAATATATGGTATACGTACTGAAATGTGAATGCAATAATAAATTATATGTGGGTAGCACCATTAACAAGTTAAGACGCAGGATTTAGCAGCACATGCCAGTCCATCAAAAATGGTGACACAAGCTATTCCAGAGAAGACATGGCTTGGCAGTTCGGGCTTTACTGTTCCCATGAGGCACAGGGTCAAGACTGATTTGCAAAAAACTGTGTCTGAACTGGGGTGGCGAAGTGAGCTAAAGAACGATGATGGATTCAACCCAGATCTGTGACTGGGGGTGAGTGTTTGAAAAGTTTCAGCACTCCGTCCATCATCTCCTTGTGTTTGCTTTGTTTGCCCTAAATTGGCAGGGTATGCCCAGACGTGGGTCCCTTGCTCACGTTGCCACTGGATTCCAGCTAGCCTGGCTGATGAGGGGTGTTACCCCAAAACTAGTCCCAGGATGCTTGTTTCCGGTCCAGAGAAGACATGGCTTGGCAGTTCAGGCGTCACTGTTCCTATGAAGCACAGGGTCAAAACTGATTTGCATATAGCTGTGTCTGAACTGGGGTGGCGAAGTGAGCACAGATCGGTAACTGTGGGTGAGTGTTTAAAAAGTTTCAGCACTCAGCCCATCCTCTCCTTGTGTTTTCTTTAAGAGCTATTCAATGGCTTGCCATCTCTAACAATACTACAAACACTCTCTGGCAAGCTTTAAATATTATCGCATCAAACAAGCCAAGGTACACCCACGAGGAGGGGATAGAGAAAATAAATTGAGAGAAGAATCATTACTGATCATGATATTAGGCACAGAGGCACCCTAGGGACACATTATACATGCAGAACTACAAGTTCATGTACATTGATTGCAGAGACCCCTCTTTTTCTTCTATTTATGGTGACTCCTCAATCCTGTAGGCTCCCAATAGTGGACCATCAAGTTCTCTATATTGAACATTGTAATTCGCACCTAAGATGAGCAGCAATGTTCGCTAAGGATTTTACTCCAGACTTAATCTGGGTTAGGTCTAGAACATGTATAATGCACACGGTATTAATGACAATTGTAGTAATGATACATGTCTATTTACCTTCATCAGATGCAATCAGCACATGGCGCTTTAGTACTACTGTATTAGAACGTAATTACACTTGCTCACAAATGGATAGCTGATTAAATATCTTAAAGCAGTGCATGCAATTCTAACATCACCAGATGGTCATTGGGACAGTAACAAAGGTGCCACACCAACAAATGCAACAGACACTTGTATTGAGTATTTATCAATCACAAGAAAGCCCTAAACACGTGCATTGAACACACTCAAGCACTTGCCACTTTAAAATCATTGTAATAATAGTGATTGGCATTCATTCAATGGCACTTTATGACCGTTAAACTAACACTGACTGCTATATCCATTGTGCAGTAGGGCATGATCTGGTGAATTACTTGAACATCAGCACATGACACTTTAAGCATGCCATAGTATTTAGTTCAGGGACTTTTAATGTTTAATGAGTCACTTTTCGTCATTGGAATAATATCAACAGCTCTTTTAGTAATATATGCGCAAGGCACTTTATGACCATTAAAATTAACACTCATTGCTATATCTATCATGCGCTTGACCATGGTCTGTTGGATTACCTGAACATCATCTCATTACTTTAAATATATCATATTACATATATATGCATTAGCACTTTAGGAATAGGATCATTATGGAGTAAATTTGTTCAGCTTATTGAATATACATTGTGGTACTTTAAGTATAGGAGGATTATAGGATAATATATTGCCAGCCTGACTGAACCGAGCTCATTATAAACACTGTATTGTTATTTTGCAGCGTATTTGTGAATGAGCTCGATTATTAGGACACATTAACTGTGACAAGTATGATATGTGACATTTATATAAGGTTTCCTCTTGAAGTGAATTAATTGAACTTTAGCTGGAGGACAAGTACAAACAGCATGTGTCGTTGGCCGGGGTAATCGTGGAAACTCAACATGAATTGTTAGAAGTGCAATACTACATGCATATGTATTCTGTTGAAAACTGGTACTATTTGGATCATGGTTGCTACACAAAGGTAACATTCTGCTTTAATGAATTGATAAAATGTGCATAATGGAGAATGAAATGAGTAAAATAAAATGTGATGTTGACTGCGCTAGTGTTTGAGGACCGATTAAATTAAGGAAGGAGATTGAAATTTAATGATGTCCACCATGACAGCAGGGAAGGCCCACTTGAAGGCGTTGAGCAGAAACGCGTCAGCCGCTTACGTTTTTTAAATTTCAGTTTCCACTTTATAGCTAAATAATTGGTGTTCACCAGTAAACTTTTCTGCACCACCTCCTGATTGTGGACGTGTCTTTACCTGTGCTGCCGTGTCATGAGTCCTAGAGGAGTCTGTGTGAGGCATCATATATACGTATATATCTATATCTATATCTATATTCACTGAAAAAACCAAAGGTTTCAGGCACGTTATAGTTAGGAATTAGCATTTAAAAAACCTTAGAAATTCACAGAAAAAAACATAGGTTTCAGGGGCGTTATAGTTAGCTGGACTTTTCACTCGTACAAAACCATTGAAATTCCCCCGTTATAGTTAGCTCAGCTAACTATAACTCGCACCCCCGCAATGCACTGCTGATGACGTCACATATTACATCACTCATGACATGGTCAGTGACATCACTCATGACATCACTCATGACATCTCAAATGACATCACTGATGACATCACTGATGACATCATCCAGTGAATGTGTGTTTTTCTGAAAATTACATATGTTTTATATATGTATATCTCAAGGTCGATGGAAGAATAAATGAGTATATAAGTGTCTACATGGATGATTTGTTTTTGAAAAATTGATTGTATAACTGACTGATTAAGTGTATCTTAGTGAATACATGGCTTAGTGAGTAATGTTTAAATATGTAAATATCTGTATCAGTCTCTCACTTTGTGTATAAGTGGCTGCATGGGTTGGTGAGTAGCTACATGAGTGTCTATATAGGTTATTAGTTGGTTTTTTGAGTATCAGTATGAGTGTCTGAGTGTCTGTATGGTTCGGTGGGGGGTATTACGTAGTGCATAGGTGCATGAATGAGTGACTCACTGTTTGTATGTGTTGAAGACAGCATGTGTGCAGGACTGTATGGGTGGATGAGTGTGTGCATGGGTGTGTTAGTGAGTGAATGACTGTCTCAATAGTGTCTTTATGAGTAACTACATATGTTTTAAACTAGTATATGTGACTATTGGTGTATATAAGTGAGTATATGTGAGAGTGAGAGACTGAAAGAGTTCCTGTATGAATAAGTATGTGTTTCTATAAGTGATTGTTTAAAAGACTAAGTATGTGTAAGTTTCAGTAGAAGTAAGTGTGGTGGTGTGTGTATAACTGTATATGTAAGTAAATGGATGTTTGATTCTTTATTAGCATGAGTGACTATGTGTGTGAGTAACTCTATGGATGAGTGGCGTTGTGTAACAGGATGTATAGGTGTATGAGTACATATGATGAGTGAGTACATGTATGAGTGACTGTATATGACTGTTGGTGAATGAGTGGATGTGTATGTGGATCTTAGAATTACTGAATAGGTTGTTGTAACTGGTATTGGTATGTCCATTGTTTTGAAAATTTTAGTTTCTATTTTTGAATGTGTGTATCAAAGGTTATATTAGGGGGAGAGGATGTCTGCCACTCTATCACAAGGATGATGTCATCAGTGATGTCATTTGAGATGTCATCAGTGATGTCATGAGTGATGTCACTGACCATGTCATGAGTGATGTAATATGTGACGTCATCAGCAGTGCATTGCGAGCGCGCGAGGTATAGTTAGCTGAACTAACTATAACAGGGGAATTTCAATGGTTTTGTACGAGTGAAAAGTCCAGCTAACTATAACGCCCCTGAAACCTATGTTTTTTTTAGTGAATTTCTAAGGTTTTTTAAATGCTAATTTCTAACTATAACGTGCCTGAAACCTATGGTTTTTTCAGTGAATTTCAAAGGTTTTTTAAATGCTAATTTCTAACTATGCCTACAGAGATAGGATATGTGAAGAAAGAAGAAAAAACGCATAGAAAGAAAATAAACAATGCATAAAGAAGCAACAGAAGTCCTCAAAGACGAAGAAAAGTGCAGGAAGAAGGATAACGTGCAGAAAGAACAAACAGAAGAGCAGAAAGAAGCCTTGTTGCAAAATCATCCTGTACCCTCAACTTTTTCAGACAGATACTGGTGGTAACTGAGTCTGACTAACCAGTCCTAGAGCCAGTCCTATGTTAAAAGACACTCAGAATACAGTGAAAACACCTACATACACTAGGGAACACTATGCGTTGGGGTCCCCCTGTGATTTGCATGACCTCCTCTGTTAGCCCCTAGTATATAATAGGGCAGGGGATTAAAACTACCTCTTAAAACGTGCCACAGGGCGTGTTTGCACACATCACCTCAGGCCCCGTCCCCTCCCTTCCTCACTGTGTAAACACGCCCTGTGGCCGTTTTAAGTTGGGAGATTAAGTCCCCTTGAATCCTGAGGGTGCCTAGGGTCCAACTAGACCACTAGGTACCACCAGTAAGCGCCACAGAGCTGCGTTGCAGAGAGATGTAAAAAGGGGCACGACCTAGACCACCTCTCTGCAATGCAGCGCAGTGGCGCTTACTTGAAGCACCTGGTGGGATAGTTGGCCCCCAGGGTTCCTCAGGATTGAAGGGGAATTATTTCCCTAACTTAAAACGCGCCACAGGGCTTGTGTGCACACGTTAACTCAGGCCCCGTCCCCTCCCTTCACCACTGTGTAAACACGCCCTGTGGCCGTTTTTAGTTGGGAGATTAAGTTCATTTGAATCCTGAGGGTCCCTAGGGTCCAACTAGCCCACTAGGTACCTCCAGTAAGCGCCACAGAGCTGGATTGCAGAGAGGTGTAAAAAGTGTCATGGCCTGGACCACCTCTCTGCAACGCAGCTCAGCGGCGCTTACTGGAAGCACCTGGTGGGCTAGTTAGCCCCCAGGGGCCCTCAGGTTTGAAGGGGAATTATTTCCCCAACTTAAAACGCGCCATAGGGCGTGTTTGCACACGTCACCTCAGGGCCCTTCCCCACTGTGTAAACACGCCTTGTGGCCATTTTTTAAGTTGGAAGATTAAGTCCCCTTGAATCCTGAGGTTCCCTAGGGGCAAAATAGCCCACTAGGTACATCCAGTAAGCGCCAATGCAGAGAGGTGTAAAAATGGGCACGGCCTGCACCACCTCTCTGCAACGCAGAGCAGTGGTGCTTACTGGAAGCACTTGGTGGGCTAGTTGGCCCCCAGGGTCCCTTAGGATTGAAAGGGAATTATTTCCCCAACTTAAAACGCGCCACAGGGCGTGTTTGCACACGTTACCTCAGGCCCCGTCCCCTCCCTTCACCACTGTGTAAATGCGCCCTGTGGCCGTTCTAAGTTGAGAGATTAAGTCCCCTTGAATCCTAAGGGTCCCTAGGGTCAAACTAGCCCACTAGGTACCTCCAGTAAGTGCCACAGAGCTGCGTTGCATACAGGTGTAAAAAGGGGCATGGCCTCAGAACACCTGTCTGCAACGCAGCTCCCTGGCGCATACTGGCGATACCTCTTGGGCTAGTTGGCCCTCAGGGACCCTCAGTATTGAAGGGGAATTAATTCCCCAACTTACAACTGCCCAGGGGGCGCGTTTGCAGAGTGCTGCAAGGAGGGGGCGTGGCCTCCGGCACTATGCCGGTCTTTTATTTATTTTATTTTTTTAAGAAGGAAGGCTGTGTGGCCCCCCCTTCTTTTTCTAATTTATTGGCCCTGGGGACCCCATCCCGCAGGGCCTACACCCTAGTTTTTTTTGTTGAAAAAAATTAATTTGGCCCTCCCAAGGCCTTAATCGGCCCCAGGGACCCCAGCCCCCGGGTCATGGCCTTTTTTTTTTATTATTCTTTAGGAGGGGGGCTGCATTGCCCCCCTCCTCAGGCTCCTTATGGCCCTGGGGACCCCATCCCCTGGGGCCGGCCTTTGTTTTTTATTATTTATTTTTAAAATATATTTATAGAAACACCTAGGACATGGTGGACAAACCGTATGTACCTATCACCATGACGATTTGCGTGATATTCATTAAAAGGCGACTATGCATACAATGAATCCACTTGGAATGTATTTACACCGCTAGTGCGGTGCATTGCCAAATGCGATGCAGAACGCGCAACAAAACTCGTTTTATTTATTTATTGGTTTACTTACCTCCGTTCGGCCGTATTCCGTTGTTTACTACCCCCCACCATGCTCCTCTACCGCCCCCCCACCCCACCACTCCGCAGCACTCCCTCCACGAGCCACTACTGGTTATGATAAGCCATAAAACTATAGTACAGTGGTGCTGGGACAATTTTCAGACTAGGGTGCAGCCATCAATGTTACATCACTGCGGTCATTGGGATTTGTGTCTGACGCCCTACCGTGCCTAATCCCGGCGCCCCCGCCGGTGGGTACTCTCCAAGTAGACACCCTTGTCATTTATTTATACAAACATGGGTAGCTATTGACGGGCACATTTAATACACACGCACACCAAGCCATTCAAAGGGGATTCGACAAAAATTCGACCAAACTATGCAAGAAACCCCCCTCACAGTTAATAAAACACACATCCACTGCCGGATGTGTAATACTTTATATTTTACTCTCTGGAAAGGAGATTAACCTCACTTGAGAGTCACAGCGTGCTCCTGGCTGAGCCCAATGCTGTGTTACACCCACCAGTGCCCGCCGAGTGCCACACACCTCTGTGTTGTATTCCACCAGCTAATGCGTATGGTATGACACTCTCTAGCCAATGTGCACTGTAACACCACCCCGTGAATATGTCATGCCACACTTGCCTTCGCACGGGTTATATTACCCCATCTAACGTGCCTTCCTCGATGCCAATGTTATATCGCACAGCGCAATGCCATACATATTACAATCTGGGATCCTTATCTTTGTCACAGTGCATATGCAACGTTACACTCCCCAGCACATATTTTATATTACAACTTTAGAGACTAGTTAGGTTACACAACACTGCCCTGTGCATATTACACTCCAAGGCGCATATTGCATAGCACGCGCTAGTGCCTGTCCTATCTCGCGCTCTCCAATGAATCTGTCATTGCGCACAATGTATTGCATATTATAGTTCACGCCCGGTTCATCTTATATCACACTTTTTGGTGCATAGTTTATACCATATACTATGTCTAATTTTCATTTTCAACCCTGCTCTCAGGACTATGTTCTATATAACACTGCGTCCACCTACCTTTTTCACGGGCATTACATTTTGCGATGGGGGGTGGAGGGTCAGGGGGTGTTTCTGCCAAGTGAGCCCGGAGTCGCAGTCACAAACGTCCTCTTCTTCCGGAATAAAAGTGAGATTATGCTGAATACTTGTTCATATTTTAAGTAGTTTGCACAGACACACATTTTAAAAACAATAAAGTTCCTAATACCCACCTTCTCTGAACAGTTAGCTTGCTGCCCCATCCACCTCTTCCCTATCCTCTGTTGTCTGAATCCATGGACTAGCCTCCTCCCTCCTGCCATGCATGGTCTGATGTGCTGCCACTGCCCTCCATTTAGCATCATGTACCAGTCCACTACTCCTGCCCTCCATTGCCCAATTCTATGGCCCATCATTGACCTCCTGCTTAGCATCTGTGCTTAGCTTGCTGCCCCTATTCTCCTTCCCTCTGCCCTCCGATGTCTTTGTGCATGCCCCTGCTCCATCCTTTTTGCCCACCATGTTCCATGGACCTGCCACTCCTATCTACTCTGAGTGTTCTGTTGAGCTGCCACTTCCCTTCCACCTGCCTAGCATTGTCATATGACTGTAACCTGTCCCTGCCACCGCCACCCTGCCTGTCCACATGCCATGCCCCTATCCCCTTCCTCCTGTCCTCCATGGTCCATTTTACTACCACACCCTTCTGCCCTCCCTGGTCTGTTGTGCTGCAACTGCTCCTCCTGCCTGCCCTGCGCGGTCTGTTGTGAGGCCCCTTCCCCTGAACTCTCTTGTCTGTGCCCAGGTCCTGACCCTCCCTTCTATCCTCTATGGTCCTTTGTGCATGCCCCTGCACCCTCCTTCTTGCCCAACATAGCCATTGTGCTGCCACTAACCCTCCCGCTTGCCATGCATGGTCTTCTGTGCTGCCATGGCCCCTCCCACCTTCCCTGTGTGGTCAAGTAGCTGCCCCTAACCCCCTCCCACCTTCCCTCCATGGTCTGTGTGTATGCCATCATAGTCTCATTGTTGCTCTCCATGGTGTGTCTTGTTTCTAGTGCTCATCCTGCCTGACCGCCATGGTCATCTTTCTGCTCCTGCCCTGCCCCCTTGCCCCCAGCCCTCGTTTCCATGTGCAGACCCCTATTCCCTCCCTCCTGGCTTGTCTGTTCCATTGTAATGTCCCTGATCCGTCCCTCCTGCCGTTTATGGTCTGTTATGCTGCAGCTTTCTCTCCTTTCTGTCCATTATCGTCAGCTAGCTACCATTTCCTCTTTCCCCTCTGTTCTCTGTTGTCCATGTGCATGGTCCTGTCCCCTCCCTATTGCTTTCTATGGATTGTTGTGCTGCACTCCCGTCCCGCATGCCCTGTGTGGTGTATTGCGCTGCTGCAAACCCTGATGCCTGCCCTGTAGGGTCAGTTTGGTGCACCTCTCCATGTCCCTCCTGTCCTCTGTTATCCGAGTCCATGTCCCTACCCCAATTCCTCCTGCCTACCATGATCCAATGTACCATACTTGCAAACATTTTGAACTTGGTAAGAGGGAGATTTTGAAATAAAACTGGGGTATTGATTTTCCCCTTTGAGTTACATTGAAAAAGAGGAGATTGTAGACAGAAGACAGATCGAATAAAGCCCATTTGAGCTTAAAAACATTGGACGTTTCCTGGCTGAAACAGGTCTGTTGGCATGTATGGTTGTACTACCACTGCCTCTTCCTTCTGCCCACAATGGTCTATTATATTGCCACAGCCTCTTTTGCCAGTCCTGTATTGTTGGTTTGTTGCCCCTGCCCCCCTTTCCACTGCCCTCCATAGTCTGTTGTGCTGTCACTGCCCTTCCTGCCTGCCCAGTGTGGTAAAATTGTTGCCTCTGCACTCTCCTACCTGCCTTAAATTTTCAGAGTCCGTGCCCCTGGCCTCTGCCTCTCAACAATATCCCAATGAACAACTAGATTGCTAACATTCTATATTTATTACAAAAGTGTGGAACGCCTGACGTCATCTTAATGTAATCAAAACTGTAATACCTAGAGCATTTCCTTTAGAAATTACATATATGAGAGGGTCTTATTTGAATCAAAATTAAGGTTAGTGCTATAAACAACTAAAATGAGGACATATTTTCTGAGTTTTCAAATAGCGACAAAGAACTTTTAAATTATTTGTAATCTTTATGTTTTTTTATCCAGTTGACCACTTGATTAAATGTTGCACCTAGGGGAGAGGATGTGGTGTTACTTCCAGAGCTGCAGACTTTGCAACTGGGGAACCAGGTTGGAGTTTCTGCTTCAGCTCAACATTCTGTGATTCTGGTCAAATCACTTAATCTCCCCATGTCTACAACCAAAATGAATTTGATCTTGTGTGATGTAACCAATGCTCATGTAAAGCACTCCAATACCTGACAAGTCTGCACTATATAAAACTGCAAATACACAACAAATAAGTGTTTTGCACACTTCTGTCATTGGGCTACATGTGGGCTACATCTGGGTGATATTTGTGCTGCATGTGGGCTCTTTTGTCTCTGGTGGCCATCTTGGGAGATTTATTGTGTTATGAAGTTTCCTAATTTCCTCATTTACTGCAGTCTCCTCAGTAGGAAATGCTTTCAGTTTTTTACTTTGATTCCATCAAGAAGGTATTCAGATATGTCACACATTTGCCATAAATTTGGAATGTTAGCACTCTAGTTGCTCATTAGATCACTTTAGTAAAGCTACTGCTCACCACGGAAGTCTGCTGCTGGTATTCAAAGTGCATGTTTCAGTCTGCATGTCAGAATGTTTTAATGAAATAGAAGAGGATTTGAGAAGTCACTCAAAATGTGCCCTAATTTTTCTTTCTTCAGCACTAATCATAATTTCTATGGCAAAATGAACCCCCTCATTTTGTTCCTTTGCAAATTAAATGTTTTAAGTGTTACCACTTTATTCCAATCAAGATGACTTCAGGTGTGCCATACTTTTGTCATAAGTAAGACTGTTAGCGCTCTAGTTGTTCTTTAAAACACTCTGGGACATTGTGTCATTGGGCTATAATTGGGCTACATCTCGGTGATATTTGTGCTACATTTGGGTTCTTTTGTCTCTGGTGGCCATCTTGGGAGACTTATTTGTTTTGAAGTTTCCTAATTTCCTCATTTACTGCAGTCTCCTCAGTAGGAAATACTTTCAGGTTTTTTACTTTCATTCCATCAAGAAGGCATTCAGATGTGTCACACATTTGCCATAAATTCGGAATGTTAGCAATCTCGTTGCTCATTAGATCACTGTAGTAAAGCTACTGCTCACCAGGGAAGTCTGCTGCTGGTATTCAAAGTGCATGTTTCAGTCTGCATGTCAGAATTTTTTTATGAAAAAGAAGAGGATTTGAGAAGTCACTCAAAATGTGCCCTAATTTTCTTTTTTCCGCACTAATCATAATTTCTATGGCTAAATGAACCTCTTCATTGTGTTCCTTTTAAATTAAACTACTCACTCTCTACTATTCACTCGCAACTGCTTTCTACTACTCACTCTCTACTACTCTCTCTCTACTACTCTCTACTACTCTCTACTACTACTCTCTACTACTCACTCTCTACTACTCACTCTCTACTACTCTCCACTACTCACTCTACTGATCTCTACTACTCTCTACCACTCACTCTCTACTCACTCTCTACTACTCTACTACTCTCTACTACTCTCTCTGCTACTCACTCTCTACTACTCTCTACTACTCACTCTCTACTACTCTCTACTACTCTACTACTCTCTACTACTCTCTCTACTACTCACTCTCTACTACTCTCTACTACTGTCTCTCTACTACACACTCTCTACTACTTGCTCTCTACTACTCACTCTACTACTCACTCTACTACTCACTCTCTACTACTCCCTGCTACTCACTCTACTACTCACTCTCTACTACTCTCTACTACTCACTCTCTTCTACTCCACTACTCTCTACTAATCACTCTCTACTACTCACTCTGTACTACTCTCTACTACTCACTCTCTACTACTCACTCTCTACTACTCTCTCTCTACTACTGACTCTCTACTACTCACTCTATACTACTCTCTACTACTCACTCTCTACTACTCTCTCTCTACTACTCTCTACTACTCACTCTCTACTACTCTCTACTACTCACTCTCTACTACTCTCTCTCTACTACTCTCTACTACTCACTCTACTACTCATTCTCTACTACTCTCTCTCTGCTACTCAGTCTCCACTACTCACTCTTTACTACTCTCTACTACTCACTCTCTAATACTCACTCTCTACTACTCTCTACTACTCACTTTCTACTACTCTCTACTACTCACTCTACTACTCACTCGTTACTACTCTCTACTACTCTCTACTTCTCACTCTCTACTACTCTCTACTACTCACTCTCTACTCACTCTCTACTACTCTACTACTCTCTACTACTCTCTCTGCTACTCACTCTCTACTACTCTCTACTACTCACTCTCTACTACTCTCTACTACTCTACTACTCTCTACTACTCTCTCTACTACTCACTCTCTACTACTCTCTACTACTCTCTCTCTACTACACACTCTCTACTACTTGCTCTCTACTACTCACTCTACTACTCACTCTACTACTCACTCTCTACTACTCCCTGCTACTCACTCTACTACTCACTCTCTACTACTCTCTACTACTCACTCTCTTCTACTCCACTACTCTCTACTAATCACTCTCTACTACTCACTCTGTACTACTCTCTACTACTCACTCTCTACTACTCACTCTCTACTACTCTCTCTCTACTACTGACTCTCTACTACTCACTCTATACTACTCTCTACTACTCACTCTCTACTACTCTCTCTCTACTACTCTCTACTACTCACTCTCTACTACTCTCTACTACTCACTCTCTACTACTCTCTCTCTACTACTCTCTACTACTCACTCTACTACTCATTCTCTACTACTCTCTCTCTGCTACTCAGTCTCCACTACTCACTCTTTACTACTCTCTACTACTCACTCTCTAATACTCACTCTCTACTACTCTCTACTACTCACTTTCTACTACTCTCTACTACTCACTCTACTACTCACTCTTTACTACTCTCTACTACTCTCTACTTCTCACTCTCTACTACTCTCTACTACTCACTCTCTACTACTCACTCTACTACTCTCTCCTACTCACTCTCTGCTACTCGCTCTACTACTCTCTACTACTCTCTCTCTACTCTCTACTCTCTATTACTCATCCTCTACTCTCTACCTCTCTCTCTACTACTCTCTACCTCTCCACCTCTACGTCTCTACCTCTACACCTCTACCTCTCTACCTCTCTCTACACACACACATATGCACATATATGCATATGCATTATCTACTGGCCAGTAGATAGTTATAGTTAGGACCCTGTTTCCATAGGAAATCCGCAACATTCTATTTGGAATAACTTTGGCGCTGGTCGACGAATCCTCGCGAAATTTTCAAAACTAATGGGGCGCTACGCTCCGCTCCTACCCTGAAAGTCTCGGGGGGATTCGTCAAGCGGGGGCTGAGATAAAAGGGGGGTCCCAAAACGCGTTTTTCCCATGCATTTTTCCATAGGACCTTTAGACACAGCTACAGCCCAAACGGCTGAACAGAGTTACTTGAAATTTGGCAGAGAGGTAGTCCTCAGGTCAAGGAAGTGCCTTTTGTAGGTCTGGTGTAAATCTGTTCAGTAGTTCCTGAGAAAATAGCATTTAAATCAATATATATATCTGAGCCAGCTTACGGTGCGCTTACCGTGCGCTTACGGTAAGCTTACCGTACGCGTACGGTGCCGTGCGCGAGCGCGATTCTGATTGGCTGTTAGATCTTAGTAAACATTCGAATCGTTCGAAACCAGGAAGCGGTGTCCGCCATTTTCTCTCTCGCACTCTGACGGGGAGAGGATAAACAAAGGCCAAAAACATGTTAAAGGACTGTTTAGACAGCTCCTAACCACCTAGCTTTGATATATGAGTCCCCAAAGTACCCTCAAGGCCAAAAAATCATTTTTATTTTTTTACGAAAAATCGCCGATTACGCTTACCGTACGCGTACGGTAAAAAAAAATAAAAAAAAAAAAATTAACCACACTCTCCCTACCCCGTGTGCAAATGGTGCCCGCAGGGCACTAGTTGTGCATGGCAAATATCAAAATAGAAATGTAAAAGCTTACCTTTCACAACGAAGCGCAGAATATGTCCTCCATGAGCGCACGGTGCGCGAAGCGCATCGTGCGTACATGGCCCATCCACGGCACTAACTGTGTAAAGTGGGCGCGCGGTGCGCGAAGTGCACCGCGTGCTCACTGTGCGCGCACGGTTCTATGAAGAAGGCATTCAGATGTGTCACACATTTGCCATAAATTCAGAATGTTAGCACTCTAGTTGCTCATTAGATCACTGTAGTAAAGCTACTGCTCACCAGGGAAGTCTGCTGCAGGTATTGAAAGTGCATGTTTCAGTCTGCATGTCAGAATTCTTTAATGAAAGAGAAGAGGATTTGAGAAGTCTCTCAAAATGTGCCCTAATTTTTCTTTCTGCAGCACTAATCATACATTCTATGGAAAAATGAACCCCTTCATTTTGTTCCTTTTTAAATTAAATGTTTTAAAAGTTACCACTTTTTTCCAATCAAGATGGCTTCAGGTGTGCCATACGTTTATCAGAAGTAGGAGTGTTAGCGCTCTAGTTGTTTTTTGGAACACTCTGGGAAGCTGCAGTAGAACACAAAGGAATCAACTGACAGTCTCTGCCCTTGTTGGATGTACATGTTCTACTGAGAATGTCAGACTTCATTCTCACATGACTAAGAAAGATAATGTGAATTTACAGAAAATATGCTCTCAGTTTAGCTTATAGATCACCTTCCAAACCTCTGTGGGAAAAGCATGTGAAAATAGTTTTCTCTCAAACATGATTCATGATACCCCAGCAGAAGGCTTTTTCACATGATAAAATCACCTTAGAACATACCACAATTCCTAAAATGAGTATGGTACCATCAACAAATGCTTTATAATGTAACTAAAGTCTTAAAACCTTCTATTAACTGCAATGCTTTTTAATGAGGTGCTATCATGTATATTGGTCCCAAGATGGCTGCCAACACTTCTTGGATGAAGTGCTGACAGCCAATCAGATCTCACGATGAGATGTGTGGTTAGGCTCCGCCCAGATATATATGTGATTTTACTTTTGATTTTCTCAGGAACTACTGAACGGATTTACACCATTTAAGCAAAAGGCACGACTCTGAACCAAGGTCTACCTTTCTGCAGAATTTGGTGTAATTCCGTTCAGCAGTTCGGGCTGTAGCTGCGTCAACAGGTCCTATGGAAAATTGCATGGGGAAAAAGCGTTTTGGGACCCCCCTTTTTTCTCAGCCCTTGCTTGACGAATCACCACGAAACTTTCAGGATAGGAGCGGACCGGAGCTGGCCAAAAGTTTTGCGAAGTTTCGTCAACCGGCGCCAGACTTATTGGGAATAGAAGGTTGCGGATTTCCTATGGAAAATAGGTCCTAACTATAACTACCTACTGGCGACCGCCAGTAGGTAATATATATATATATATATATATATATACATATATATATATATATCAGCTACTGGCAGTCGCCAGTAGGTAGGTATAGTCAGGACCATGGTTACAAAAGGATTGGTGGCTGGGAAGAACAGGTGCACACTTCAACAGTGTACTTAATTTCAATTCAAAATCGTAGACAACAGAGATATAAAAGTCCAGTGCTCAGAAGGAGGAACACCGATAACCAGGATGAGTCAATAATGTGATGAGAGTGCTCTCCCTGAGATACATACCTATATATAGACCCACTTGTACATACTTGGCATACTGATATGACCGTGTTGTAAATAGTTCTTATGACGAATAGGACCTTGTATAGACCTTAGTACCACTGGGCAAGCCCTGAAGAAGTCAGCTGCAGTATTTCAGTGTGGATGAAACACATGTCGGTAAGGGCAATGTATGCTGCACATGAAAATTAAGAACTGAAAATAAAACAAAACTACTGATTCCACGATCTCAAGGGTGATTTGCAGAGTGCTCAGATAATGTGTTGAAATAATAGTTAGGACCATGTTTCCATAGGAAAATGCCTATATCTTAGGTGCCGTTTGACAAATCTTTATGAACTTTTCCAAAAGAAGTGCGCAGGGGATTCCTGTTGCGCATTGGAAGGTTTGGAGTGATCTGCCAAGTGGGGGCTGAGAAAAAGTGAGGGGGTCAAAAATGCGTGTTTCCCTTGCTAATTTCTATACAATCTTTAGACATGTCTGCACCCCGAAGTGGTGGACACAATTACACTAAATTTAGAAGAAAGGTAGATTTTGGTTTACAGATCATGGTTATTGCTATTTGGTGTAAATCCGTTTAGTAGTTTGTGAGATATGAAATCCAAATTTGTATATCTACAATTGCGACTACTTCGTGAATAATAACAAGCTCGCTCAGAGATCTGCTAAGCTCTGATGGCTACTAACATTTCAACCAGGAAGTGTTGGCAGCCAATTTCAGAACTGCCTGCCTCACATACAAAGCCCTGCACACAGGAAAACCTGAGTATTTGGCTGCTAATCTCAAAAAGGCTGGTCAGACACGGAACCTCAGTAGCTCCAGCACCCTACTACTCATCCTTATGAAAACACGCAAACAAAAAACTGCCGCACGGTCCCTTGCCGGAAACGCACCCAAAATCTGGAACACCATGCCAGTCGGTATCAGGACTATCTCGTACTTCACAAAATTAAAAAAACACCTAAAAGTCCTTTTCCTCAACCGCTCCCTCCCGAATGGATAGCCACCATCTAAACGCAAATCCCTGCTCGTTGTCTCTCCCAGACATTGTAGCTCTAAGACTTACCTCCTCCCTGCTATTTGATCCCTGACTGCCCCTCCCCCCCAAGTGGTTCAACCCCAAGACAACGTGCACTCCACAAGGTTATTTCAGGACA
The DNA here is from genome assembly GCF_964204655.1 of Triturus cristatus. NCBI lineage: Eukaryota > Metazoa > Chordata > Amphibia > Caudata > Salamandridae > Triturus > Triturus cristatus. Next base: position 846,647,791 of record NC_140583.1, on the reverse strand, counting down.
CACGGACTACCTCAATGCTGCTCAGCACACTTGGACTTCCGAACCTATATGTAGAATACTGCTTTATTGTATCAACCCCAAGACAACGTGCTCTCTATGAGGTTATCTCAAGACTCACGTACTACCTCAATGCTGCTCAACACACTTGGACTTCCAAGCCTATTTGTAGAATACTGCTTTATTGCAAGAATCTTGCTCAAAAACTGTTGTGAAGCGCTCCGATACCCTCGGGTCAGACTAGCGCTATATAAAGCTCCTTAATAAATAAATAAATGGATTGTGGGAAACATGGCGGCGGCTAATTAGGCTGCTGCGGCGCCCTGAGGCGAGCTCCCGTCGGAGTTGAACCCACCTCGGCATTCGATGAAGCTATAACCGAAACCGAGTTGTAGGGTCTGCGATGGAGATTGTCGGGGCTTTCATCATCTCATTAGAATCAGGAAACACGCATTTCGGATCAGGTTTGTTTTCACCAGGCGGTTGTCCCTTTAACGAACGCCGAACGCCGAAGAAGCAATACTGTGTTTCTCCAATAGACGCCCCGCGTTACGTTGCCTGCCTGTGTTCCGCCTTCAGCTTTCGCCTGCGTGGCTCCTCTCTGGACGGTGCTTGCCGAGTTTTTTCTCCCCATACTGGCTCCGTGTGTATTTTTTCGACTGTGGCGAGAGTGCTTCAGTGCTCCTTGAAGAACGCCCCCCAGGAGCTAATTACCGGCCAAAATTCTTTTTCTTCATCACTGCAAGAGCCCCCGGGGAAGCCGAGGCTGCGTCTGTGGTCAGCCGCGCTGGAGCTAAGGCGTGGGAGAAAGGTGCGGAGCCTGGTTCAGTCACGTCGAGGTACTGCCAATGGGGCTAAATCCAAAGCGGTAGCCACTAAGGACGCGTCAGGTGGGTTGCAGAAGTCTGTGATATCGCCTCCTCGGGGAGAAGCCGAGGGAGGAAGGTTGGCGAAAAGTTTCTATCTCTGTGGTGAGAGTTTAAAGAGTGTTAATACGCTGGCTGAACTGCCGCCTGGGCCTGAGGTTTCTCGTGGGGAGTTTGTTGACTGTTTATTTACCGCTGATGGGGAGCAGGTTACTCAAGAGTCAAGTGAGGTAGTTTCACAAGCTCTAGGTACTGTTCAGCATTCTCAGTTTCTGGTCAGAGGGAAATCTTCTTCCTATCTAAATACAGAAGTCAAGGCTAGAGGGAGCAAATATAAATCTAAATCCAAAGTAAAGGGTCCTAAGGTAGTACAATCTTTAGGATCCAAGATCACTCCATCACTTAGATCTTATTTTAAAGCGGTCCCCCAGATTCTCAATCTCGTGGAAGATCATAATATGGCAGGGGTTTTGATTGTCCCAGACACTCTCCCCTCTCCATCTGAAAATGGGTCATCATTATCATTATCCTCCCGCATACCAGCTAGGGACGAAGCCACAGAAGAGGGATCGGCTACACCGCTACAATGTACCCCACAAGAGAAAGGCCTAGAAGAAGCCGGGATAGGTCAAGAGGTGGTGCTGGGAGCTCAGGCATCAGGGGGTTTGTCTATCATCGAACAGTGTCCTCCCTTGAGTCCCTCTCTAAACCTGACAAGGTCGGCAAGATCTAATTCCGATGTACAGGTGGTAGCGACCTCTGTGGTGGAAGGGGCAGCTGGTGGAGAGTGTCCGGATGAAGTCAACATCAAGGCTCTGCATCAGAATGCTTCTGCTGGTGTTATTACTGCCAACCTTAAGGCGGAATCTTCCATCTCTGTCGCCTCGTTGTTGGAGATGTTCTCTGCGCTCACGATGGAGATCAGGAAGGGGTTTTCTGAGTCTTCTGCAAATCAGTTAGAGATAAGGAAACACTGTGAAGCTCTGGACAATAAGATTGAGGGGTTGAATGTCAGAACAGGAGCTTTGGAAGTGACCTCTGCAGCACTCTCTACTAATATGAAGCAAGTTAAGGATGATATAAAAAAGCTTACTAGAGAGGAGCAAAGTCTAAACGAGAGATTGGAGTCATTAGAAAATAATGCCAGGCGGGGGAATATACGGATTCTCAATATTCCGGAAGGTTCTGAGGGCTCTGATATAAAGCATTTTATTTCTGTTTTGTTAAAGGAGTCCCTGGGCTTAGAGCACTCAGTAGAGGAGTTAGCCATGGACATACAACGAGTCCACAGAGATCCCTTTCGGCGGAATCCCCAGAGATCGAAGCCCCGTAAGATTCTGGTCAACTTCCATACGTATGTGCTGAAGGAGCAGATCCTAAATTTGGCATTAAAGCAAAAATCTCTTGTGGGGAGTGGGTTTACTTTCTTAGTTAGGTCTGACCTCTCTAGAATTACATTGGAGAAGCAATGGGAGTTTGGGAGGAGACTGGACGCTTTTAGGAAAGCAGGAGCAACAGCTCAGCTCATGTTTCCGGCATCTATCAAAGTTATGCATAATAATCGGATGTATAACATCAGGTCGGTTCAGGAAGCCGATGAGCTTTTGTTGATTCTAGGCAAGGAGCATAACTAGTCTAAATATGCATCGTTATAACCTTGGTGTCTCTCTCCTGATAAGCCTTATGACCGCGTTCATCTTTAACATATAGGTCTGTATTGGTCTAGCCTCCTTACTTTATGTCATATTTTTTTTTTAACACAAAAAATTTCTTTTTTTCTTCTGACCTCCATGCAGCTAAATTGGCCAAAGTTATGTTTTGGTTACTTTTTTTTTTTTTCTTTTTGCCTCATGGGTGGGGGCTTACATCATCGACGTATATTTTTCATATCTTATTTTCCATCGCTGGTAGGGAGGGGGGTTCTCTTTGACGGGAGCCTTGTCAAGGGGTGCTTCTACCGGTTCTTTCCGGCTAGATAACACAAGGGTTTTCCAAGGGGGGTGGGGCAGCTGGGAGATGTCTCACGGGGGTAGGAGGGGGTGGGGGTGGGGGGGGTGGCAAAAATATAAAATGGTCCTCATAGCTCGAAGCAGTTCTATTAAAGATGGAAGTAGGCATATATTGATTCAGGGACCAATGCAACAAACGGTAATCTTGGCTTTGTTTTTACAGTCTTTTCCCTTTAAGTATGGGTAGTGTAAAATATATCTCCTGGAATGTTAATGGCCTCCGCACCAAGCCCAGAGCTAATAGAATCATGCAATATTTGCGGGATTTGGATGCGCAGGTCTTGGTGCTCCAGGAGACACACCTAACCCACACGGAAATGCTTACCCTTATTAAGAAAAACAATTGGATAGACTTTGCAGTTTCGACTACCCAAACATCTAATACAAGAGGGGTCTCAATTGTATTTAAAAAAGGAGCTAAAGCTAGGCTGATATCACAGGCAGTTGACCCAGGTGGCAGATGGGCCATAGTGTCAGTTGTTATATCTGGTAAACAAAGTACAATCTTAGGATATTATGGCCCGAATCAGGATGATCCCTCCATTTTGGAATCTATATTCTCACATTTGATTACTTTCCCTGAACCCATTATTTTGGCAGGCGATTTTAATATCGTACTGGATCCTCTGTTGGACAAATCACCCAATAATCGATCCTCTGTTTTTTCTAAGACGAGGGCCCTGCTCCAAAGCGCCATGAAGCAATATGGGTATGTTGATATCTGGAGAGCGAGGTCGGGGCAACAACAAGGGGTCTCTTTCAGGAACTATAAATATCACCACCAGTCCAGAATAGATTTCATCTTAATAAGTCTGAGGCTGGTGGATTCCGTAAAGAGTATTAGCTACCTCCCATCACATCTGTCGGACCACGCAGCGGTAGTAATGGAGATTGCCAGTTTGATTAAAAAGAGTTCCACCTCATGGTCTTTTGACCGGTCTCTTCTCTCATCAGTAGAGGATATTACTTTTCTTAAATCAGAAACCCATAATTTTTTGATTTCCAACAGTGGCTCAGCTACGTCTAGGATAATCTGGGACTCGTTTAAAGCTTTCTTGAGAGGGGTTATCATTGGAAAAGTTTCATACCGTAAGAAGTTGCATAGAGAGGAAGTCACTTCTATTGAAGATCAGATATCTCAAATACAACAAGATATAGATTCCAACTGTATGGATCCCGGTTTAGATCTGCCCACTCTCCATAACCAATTAGTGACTTTGAAGGGTAGTCTGAGTTCTTTATTAAATCTTCGACTTCAACAAAGATGGGAAGCCAGTAAGTTGGCCCATTTTGAATACACTGAAGGTGCCGGGAAATTACTGGCCTGGAAAACCAAAACGGATCTGGTGCGGAATAACATCGCTGCAATAATGGTAGATAACATCATCTTCTCTTCAGATGAGGACATCAGGGCAGCCTTCAGAGATTACTTTCAAGTAATCTATGAGGAGGATAAGCAGATCTCGCCAGAGTCTGTTGAGGGTTGGTTAAGGGACATCAATTTACCTTCACTATCTGCCGAGCAATCTCAATCTTTAGATAAAGCCATCACTGAGGATGAGGTAAGATCTGCCATTAAAAGAAGTAAGAAGGGGAAGGCGGCTGGACCTGACGGTCTGCCGGCAGAAATCTATAGAGCTCTTGAAATAGAATTAGTTCCATTCCTCACCGTTCTTTTTAATCAAATCTTACTGGAAGGTCAGCTTCCGCCAGATTCCTGGGATAATGCCTCAATCACTCTTATTCTGAAGCCAGGGAAACCAAAGACGGCTTGTGGTTCTTATAGGCCAATTTCAATCCTGAATGTGGATTACAAGATCTTTACCACAATCTTGGCATCTAGGTTGGCTGTGATTGCGCCTCTGGTCCTCCATCCGGACCAAAAGGGTTTCGTTAAGGGGCGACAATTATTTGAGCTAACCTATGATTTAATAGGTGCCATAGATATAGCATCGGCTCGGACCCTTCCTTTGGCCGCCCTCACGTTGGATGCAACCAAGGCCTTCGATAGAGTTAACTGGGTGTACCTGTCGGTGGCCTTGGCTAAGTTTGGCGTGGGGGATGGGATACGTAGGGCAATTGGCTTGTTATATCATAATCCTGTAGCACGCCTCTTGGTCAATGGAGATCTGTCTGACCCTGTTACCATCACTAGGGGGACACGGCAGGGCTGCCCACTTTCCCCCCTTTTGTTTGATTTTTATATCGAACCCTTTGCGCAACAACTGAGGGAGGAGACTTCTATTAAGCCATTCTCGTATAAAGGGTGGGTGAGGAAAGTAGCCCTATATGCCGACGACGTGCTTATTCTTACCTCAGATGTTGGCTCTGCACTCCCTATAATTTTAAGGATTGCTCGTTCATTTGGTCAAGTCTCCGGTTACGAAATTAATGATACTAAAACCGAGATGCTTGTTTGGAATCATGAAGGGCAAGCTATAGACTTACAAACGGGCTCCTCGATGAGATATTTGGGTTTACAGATAGGGAAGGACATAGAAAAAATAGCTCAAGTTAATTTAACATCGGTAGCTAAAGAATGCCGTAGGTTACTACACTCATGGTCTCATATCCCACTATCTTTAATTGGGAGGGTCAACTTAATCAAGATGTCGATCCTTCCTAAAATTTCGTTTTTGTTTTGTACCATTCCCTTGCACTTTGATTATTCTTGTTTAGTTAAATTGCAGTCAGACATAACATCTTTTATCTGGAACAACAAACAGGCAAGGATTTCTTGGAAAAAGCTTAGAAGGCGAAGGGACAAAGGGGGCTTGGCAGCCCCGGACTTGAAATTATATGCTTGGGCCTTCCAGTTAACTCATTCCCGCATGTTGTTAAAAATACCTACAGACTACGGGGTGGGTTTAATGTTTTCAGCCATGTTAGAAGGGGAAGAAGCTAGTCAATCAGCCTTTCTATTTAAATTCGGCAACCCCAAGTACTTCAAAAAGATTAAACTGAAGGTACTACAAGGCTTGGCAAAATTATGGGCCGAAGTTACAAGATCGATAAAAGTAAGCTACTTTTGTGAAAGGACGCCGCTATGGGGTCTCCCTGAAAACCCTGTTTGGCTTGAAGACATTCTAGCGTCTCCAATAAGAGACGCAGGCTTAGAGGTCTGGGGAGACCTTTTTGTTGACGGGGAGCTGCTTTCATGGGAACATCTTCTGGCTAAGATCGGCCCTAATCTGTCAAGACTTAAATACCTTCAAATACATAGTTGGACTCAGGCCTACAAATCTCAAGCCTTAGAAAGAAATAAGTTTCCACTTGGAGGATATAGCCTGCTCATAAACAACTTGATGGACAACCCCGTGGGAAAAAAGGAGACCTCACAGTGGTATAATCTTCTGTTGGAGGAAACGGATGGAGTCTTTGATCTGCCTGATTCACTTTGGAGCCCTTCAATCTCTGGCCCAAACCTACAAAATCTTTGGACAGACTCATTCGGCCTTTTGTGCAGCATAGTTAAGCCTTCTTGGTTACGGAGGAACCACTTGCTAACACTGCATAGGGCATATTATTCTCCTCTTAGACTATCTAAATTTTCCGAGGGTAACTCAATTGCTTGTTCCAGATGTGGGTTTCTGGCGGCACCAGACACCCATATGTTTTTTGACTGCCCCAGTTTAGGGTCATACTGGGCAGCTATCAGTAACTTTCTAACTACTTCAGTGGGTGTTAAAGTAAACATTGACTTACCTCTTGTGATCTTCGGGATTTTGGAAGGAGCTCAAGGTGCAGCCAAAAATGTAGTGTTCTATACGATTTTGTTGGCAAGAAGGGAGATCTGCAAGAAATGGAAGGACGTGTCCCCTCCTTCCTTCGGCGAATGGCAGGCCTCCGTCATATATACATCACGTATGGACCTGGCTAGGGCTGGTAATCAGAGCAAAAGAGCTTTTTGGTATTTGTTGCCATGGGTACACTGAAATACCCGGGGTTTTTTTTTTTTTTTTTTTTTTTTTTCCCCCGGGTCCGATGATTACCCTATTATGGTGTTCTAGCCATTTGTACCATACCTGGTCCTAGCCCGGGCGGACTTGGTTGCCACTTACACCAAGGTGGTTTACAAGAAGGGAAATGCCTGGTTCTTCGCCTTCCAAGATTGAAACTGCAATTGCTGAGGGATATTTTCTATTTACTTCCTTGGTCATATATCCCTGCCAGTTCTTTTGAACTGAGACAGCTGACTGTAGGGTAATCTGGTATGGCACTGAAACCATGGTAGCAATGAGGACAAAAAAAAAAAAAATAAAAAAATAAAAAATAAAAAATAAATAAATAAATAAATAAATAAATAAATAAAAATCTTGGGACTCGGATTCCGCTGAGTCCCACAATAAAACAAATATAAAACAAAAGGAGGCAGGGTAGGAATACCCTGACTCCTAAGCCCTGGTCAAAACAGCAGGGCAAAAAAAGCACATAACAAATATATTTTGCCAAAAAATCGCAACAATTTCATGGCAAAAATGAAAGAAAAAAAACAAGCATGGTCTCCTGTGCTTGTTTATACTAAAGCTCCCAGGTGGGGAAGGTCTCAGGGGCAAGTGCACATATTTTAAAAAATAAAGGAAGGGGTGCATGGGGCCCCCTCCTAGGGCATTTTTATACCCCAGGGATCACCACAAAATTGTGCAGGGGCAGCGTAGACCTCCTGGGGACCACCTCCTCCCTGGGGCTGTAGTATAAAAAATAGACGGGGCTGCATGGACAATGGCCTTTTGCAGTATGCGGTGAGGGGTTGGCTGCCTGCGGGTGGGGGTGGTTTGTCCAGACACAAGGGAGAACCCAGTATCAGTCAAAACAATACCCTTTAAGGCTTAGAGTGCTGCACAAATTATGCAAATAAGGAAGCAGGGAACTATGGGTAGTTCCCAAATTTAAGTGGAAAGAAGGTCCCATATAGAGCACCTTACAACACCAGCAACACTCTGAATCTTTGAATCTGCTCACCTCAAATATCAAAGTTTTGAAGGGTAGCCATCCATGCTGAGCTAGAAAGGGACAACGCCTTTTGCCATTTTTATAGCAAAGTCTTTAAGCATAGGATTAGCTAGTGCCATCCACACCAAGCTGTAAAATGACAAAAGCCTTTTACCACTCCAGGCACATTATTATATATGTCTATCTATCTATCTATCTATCTATCTATCTATCTATCTATCTATCTATCTATCTATCTATCTATCTATCTATCTATCTATCTATCTATCTATCTATCTATCTATCTATCTATCTATCTATCTATCTATCTATCTATCTATCTATCTATCTATCTATCTATCTATCTATCTATCTATCACACACTCACATTACAGAGTGGTGGTACTCTGTAGTTATGGTTAGGATTCCCAATTATAAGAATTCCTCAGAATGTTGGTCGCTAATAACTTTACACCTATTTAGTAAATCTCCACAAAACTTTGCAGACTTATTCTTCCACATTCTCCATGGACCAATAATGCAAAATTTAGTGGTGATTGGTCAAGGTGGGTCACAACTAAAAGGGTGCTCCCAAAACTAATTTTTACACCAATGTATTTTCCCAAGACTTTTGTATCTTATGAAGCGCAAAACGGCTAAACAGATTTACATGAAATTTGGCAGGATAAGACATGGTGTGCAGTTGATGCTTTTGGGTACTCCAGGTAAGTAGGGTAAGTATATTTTTAAGTCATATTATCTTAGTGATATCTGTGGCATGTTTGTGAAATTTTGGGGTATTTCGCTGTATTTTGCAGAATTATCGCTGTACATAGCGATGCAAAGTCATTATATGATTGGCTAATGACTGCGTTAACAAAAGTTATAGGCAGCCATGTTGTTTTTAGCTACACTTGCCTTTTGTTCTGATTTCACCCTTCGATGTAGGTAAGCATTAGGTTTGATATTTTTCCAGCTACCTATTACCGTTTTATTAGAGTGGAAATATGTAAGGAAGAATATTTATATTTAAATTAATTTTTTTTTAAATGTACAGAGTACTGTAATGCTGCCTTGAGCGAACAGAGGTACCAAAATTAAATGTAAAAAACTAAATATGTTAAAAAATTAAGAATGCACTGTAGTATCCTATATTTCACAAACATCGGGCCCGATTTATATGGGGAGTCTGCATGATTAAATAAATATAAGGGGTGGGTCATGCGGAGCCCCGGGGACCACAACCTCCCAGGGACAATATGATTAAAATAGTTAGGTGGCCACACAGAACCCCCCCCCATGGGTCTCGGGGACCACCACCTCCCCGGGACAACTTAAAATTAATATATGGATGGGCTGTATGGACGCTCCGGATCCTGGGGACCACCACCTCCCCGGAGCTCCATTAACTAAATAAAAGGGGGAGCATGTGGGAGCATGTGGACCCCCCTCTGGCCCCAGGTCCACTACCCTAGGGCCAAAGAATAATTTTTTAATGGGAGGGGGCTATGTGGCCTCCTTCCTAGGCCAACCTCAGCCCCAGGGACCCAATGCCTGGGGTCCAGCCATGTTTTTCTGGGTACCCTAGGGCCTACTCCCCTGAAGAACTTGGAGTGCAGCGCATAATTAAGGAGCAGTGCCCAGGGGAGGTGGTGGTTCCGAGGGCTTTTATAGAGCATAATAGAGACCCCTTCTAAATTTATAAACAGCAGTAATGCACCGGGATTTGGCCCATCCGGGGGTTTCCTTAAAAAGAAGCTCAGGAGTCTTCGCTTCTTTTTTCAATTTTGCCATGGATCCATCTGTGAATTTGTGGCAAAATTGAAAAAATAAAAACCTTTGTAACCTCGGCAGGATCACTGTGGGACCCCCCTACCAGATCTGGGGTGGGGGGCTCAGGCTATTCCTACCCTACCCCCTTTTGCTTATTTTTTACATTTTTTATGAGACTCTGCTTCAATCCAAGTCTCAAGGTGGCTGTCAACACTTCCTTGTACGAGTGAAACCTTGGCCTAACTATAACATACCTGTAACCTTTGTTTTTTCATTGAATTTCTAAGGTTTTTTAAATTCCATTTCCTAACTATAAAATACATGTAGCATTTAGTTTTTCAGTGAATTTCTAACATTTAAAAAAAAATGCTAATTCCTAACTATAACGTTCCTGTAAACTTTGTTTTTTTCAGTGAATTTCAATGTTTTTATAAGTAGTAGTCTTGTTTGCAGATTGGTGCAGAAAGGTGGCGGGCCTCAAACCAGCTCTCAGGAATCCAGCTGTGTAGGACTTACACGAGGTGTCAGGCGGCCTTCTTGGCCCCCAAGGTCCCTCAGGAGTAAAGTGGACTTCATCCCCCAACCAGTAGAGCACCAGGAGCCGTGTTTGCTGAGTGGTGGAGAAAGGGGACGTGGCCTCTGAAGACCTCTTAGTAATCCCACTGTCTGGGACTTACTGGAGGTAACAGGAGGGGTAGTTGACCCCCAAGGACTTTCTTGGGAGCCAAATACCCTTTCTGTTATGAAAGGAAATCTCACATAAAGAATGCTAGGCTATCTGCAGGGATATACATAACATCATGTTTTCCATTAAAATAAGAAATAGCCAATAACATTTTATTTGTCTGGCACTACTACCCATGAAGCTACAGAAACTTTCTGACTAGCCCTAAATGTTGGAGACAATGCAGGCAGGTAGGCACTATGGTACATACCTAGCGAGAGTGGCCAATGTTAACTCAATTCTGGGCACGGATAGTACAAGCAATGAAGAAAGTCTTGGGACATCCTCTACTGCATACCCAGAGACAATTATATTAGGGCTAAAATCACCTGGCATGAAGCAGTTGACAAAAACAGACTGAATACTGCTCTGGAACTGCTTGGGAGCTGCTAAACTAGCTTTCACATTATGTTGGAAAAAATGTGGAACCACCCTCGTTACTCCATTGACACTAGTAATATGAGGTACAAATACACAACTTATAAAGAGTCCTGGGGACCTCTATCAGAGTTCTTATGCCAATGTCTTCCAAGCACAGCCTCTCCCCCATGATTGAAAGCATTACACATTTTTAGTTAGTTTTTGCAAGGGGACTCATAACCGTATTGTATGAACAGGACAAAATATACCCAAGGGAGCTAGGGAAAGGGGGAGTTGATTCTTATGTTAGCTGTTATGTATACTCTGAAATAACACAGAATGAATACGAGTAACAAGTCAGCGAATGGGTTGGGGTCGGGCGCTATTTACATGTTTCCTTTTCCATTACTTTTTAAATTGTTAATAGAAAAATGTCTGCCTTGAATCTATGGTTCATTATATGTAACAATGCAGTCAACATGAATCATTCCAAGCTATGTCATGTGCAAATAGCAATAAAATGTCATTAAAAACACACACAAGACATGGCAGGATAAGACTGTCAAACCATTTATGGAAATATATTTTGATGATGAACGGACTTTGGACTTACCCCCTTCCTGCTGCTTGCCTCCATCTAAGCATCTAGGGTCTGCCAGGTTGTTCTGAGGATTCTCCTGTGCAGTGGAGAGAGAGTTGGGTACTGTGTACATGACTGGGAGGCTGCTGTCAGCAGATCCTGTGTCTTCAGCCATGCTCCTCGTAGGTGTTCTCAGTACATTCAGCAATCTCTGGCTCTACAATTATGAACACACATTGCACTGTGGTGCATCAAGTTGCTTGTCCTGTCATATTTGGATCTGCGCTGCATTACTTGGAAAAAAAAACAAATCCTCAGCCATTTGGGGTGAAATAGATGACAAAAGAAACAGCAGGATAGAAGAGGTTTATGTGATGGTCAATGGGTAGTACAGACATGGCCTAATTATTGTTACTGTAAGCTATTTTCTGTTTGTCACAGTTGGTGGAGAAGTACGCCCCGTCTACACAGTTATCCACCTTCATAGTGGAAATGGAAAAATCCAGTGCTAAAGTGGTAAAAAGTTTACAAATTAGGGATGAATATAAGTATGGGGTTCTGAATATTTCCTTGGTAGTATCATTGCGAAGCACTTTCCATTAATGTGCGGTTTGGCCCTCATGACTCACTTAAGATGATGCTTATTTATCGCCCCCCAGGCTCTAAAGTGGCCTTTCTCGACTCAATAGGCATACTGTTGGAAGATGGGCTCTGTGCCAAATCCTTCACCGCCTTAGGAGATTTTAATTTTCATTTAAATGACCCCTCGGACCCTGACACGGCTCGACTGGTTGACACGTTGAGTGCCATTGATCTTCACCAACTGGTATCTGGTCCTACTCACAAGGCTGGCCACACCTTGGACGGGATTTTTACAAACTCACCTTGTCTGTCAATCACTGGCATCCTATCTTTACCCTGGACTGACCACTCGGCCATCCTCTTTGAGATCGCCCACTCAACTCCTCCTCAAGTCCTGCGTAATCAGAAAGATGGGTTAGCCATTCGGGCTTGGAAAAATATTAATCCATCCAACCTCAATAAAGCATTGACTAGCTCAGCCCCGGACCTAACTCCTAGCATAGAGGATGCCTCAGCCGCCTATGCTGATTGGATCAACTCAGCTTGCTGCCTGCTCGCTCCGGTCAAATGGTGCATCCCCAAACGTAGAACTCCATCTGCCCCTTGGTTCTCGCAGAGCCTTCAAAAACTGAAATCAGAATGTAAACGTTTGGAGCGATTATGGAGGAACGGTTATAACCCCATTAATAAAGACAGGTACAGATCCCGCCTCCTATACTACAAAAACTCGCTGCTTACCGAGAAAAAGGCCTACTTCTCCCAAAAAATCATCAAAGCCAAATCTTCGGCTAAAGAACTTTTCAAAACTGTTACTGCCCTTCTTACTCCCCCTAAACCCAACCCGGACAACAGCGATGAGTTCTGCAATACCCTTGCACAATTCTTCCTGTCCAAAGTTGATACTATCTTTTCCTCTTTCAACATGCCCTCAGGACCCCCTGCTGTTAGTAGTACTGACGTAACACCTTCCAACAACCTCCCCACCTTTGACAATTTCACGCCTCTGTCTAACCAGGTGGTGGCCAATCTGTTGCTGGGCTGCAATTCTGGTTCTCCTAAAGACCCTTGCCCTGCTTCTATAAGCAGGCCCCAGATACTATCGCCAATACTCTCACTCTACTTCTTAATCAGATTCTTGCATCTGGGCACTACCCCTTGTCTTGGAAAACCGCCTCGATTCTTCCTCTCCTAAAAAACCTGATCTCGACCCAAAAGACCCCAATAGCTACAGACCTATTTCCCGTCTTCCCTTACCGGCCAAAATACTGGAGAAGGCGATGAACTCGCAACTCAGTCTCTTTCTGGACACCAACACTCTGTTGGACCACTCCCAATACGGGTTCCGGGCTGGGTACAGCACCAAATCGGCCCTGTTGAAAGCCACTGAAGAGATTAGGGAAGCCGTCGACCAGGGAGGCTTAGCCATTCTGATCTTACTGGACCTGTCGGCGGCTTTCGATACGGTTCACCATGTTGTTCTAACAGATCGACTAGCTCAGGTGGGGATTCAGGGCACGGCCCTTGCCCTCCTCAAGTCCTTCCTGTCCAACAGAACACAAAACGCAGACATGGGTACTTTTTCCTCCAAATCTTTTGTTCTCCTCTGTGGAGTGCCTCAGGGGTCCTCGTTGAGCCCGACACTTTTTAATGTTTATGTTAAACCTCTTGGACCTCTCATTCGATCCTTTGGCCTCAGGTTAACTTCCTATGCTGATGACATCCAGATTGTGATTTCCCTTAACAAAGGGACTAAAGTAACCAAAGCCTCCACCTGTCAAGATTGTATGTCTGCCATCACTAAATGGATGGATGCCAACTGTTTAAAACTTAACGCTGGCAAAACAGAGGTCATCCTGTTCGGGAACGATCCCTGCTTCTGGTCCCCAGACTGGTGGCCCAGTGATCTGGGTCCCCCCCCTCCTCTCGCTCCTAAAGTAAAGGATTTGGGGGTAATAGTGGACAATAAACTCTCCTTTGAGAAGCAGGTGAATAAAGTGACATCCACTTGCTTTTTAACCATTAGGATGTTGAGGAAAATAAAACCTTATCTGACTATCGATAGCTTCAGGTCTGTTGTGTCCGCCTTAGCTCTGTCCCATCTGGACTACTGCAATAACCTCTTTTTTACGGTTCACATTAAACATCTTAACAGACTCCAGATGGCACAGAACGCGGCAGCCAGGCTGCTAACGAATACTCCCAAATTTGTGTCCGTCAGCAAAGGATTACGTGATTTGCACTGGTTACCCATGAAACATCGGGTTCTTTTCAAATCCCTCTGTATAGCTCACAAATCACTCCACGGAACTGGACCTCTGGACCTCAGAAAGCGTTTCCAGTGGTGTACTCCGGGAAGAACTCTTCGCTCTAGCGATGCCAAATTGGCGGTAATAACCAGGGCCAAAAAGGCAAACTGGGGCGGGAGGAGTTTTGTGCGCAAGGCCGCCCACGCCTGGAATGAACTCCCTCTATTTCTTAGGTCCACTTCTGATCTCCTCTCTTTTAGAAGAGGTCTGAAGACCTGGCTTTTCTCTATTTAGGCTATCTCTCCGCCTCTGGCGACAATTTTGTTCACTGCTTCTCCAGAGACTCTGCATCAGCGCCAGGACACCTTTGGGTATTAGAGCGCTCTATAAGTTTTTATAACATAACATAACATAACATATTGCAATAATAATACCAATATTATTGTCAGGAGGAGAATGTAAATATTAATATGTGTTGTGTCATTCTGCACATACTACATGTGGGGTTTACTGATGTGACTTCCAGGTGTTGGCGAATGATGTATGTTATTGTAAAATGGAGTTTGAGGACAAATAAGTGAGTGATGTGTATGAGGATGTGTTATACCATTTTGAAAGCAAGTTTGGTTGTGACATCATCAGGCTGCAAGAATGTTGTCTTACATGGTAAATGTGGATGATGTAATAATGCATTGTTCATCGCTGACTCAATGTTAGCTGACCACTGAGTTGCATTAATTAAACTGGCAGCTCAGTAGAAATGTGAGGCCACTAGTCTGTCACACACCTGCAGACTGTCACCTTTGTTATGTTTCCAACTATGGAGCCTGGCTGGAGTCATACTTCAACGGTAAGATCTACATGTAAGCCCTTTTGTATGGCGATGTTGTAGAACAAGCAACAGGCAGCTATATTCTTGTACACAGATTCTGGAGAATACTGCTGCACTCCCTGCTTCGTCAAGATACCTGAAGCATAACTTGAGGATAGCAAAGTGCATTCAGTGATGGCTACTCTATGTATTTGTGTCCTGTTATAATTCTCTTGAGGTAGTTTAGAGGTGAACAGAGATGAAGAAAGAAGGCGTAAACAGCATCATCCATGAGTAAGACATGATTTCTGTAGTGTCATTGAAAATGATGAAGACATTCTCTATATGCAAACATTCAATATTAATCTCAAAGGTATGTATTGTGATATAGTGAAGTTCAGAGTGACCCTATTTGCAATGTCAATTTAGCTATACGTGCAACCTCAGTATGTGTTACTTAAAATTACTTAGTAGCCACATGTCACCAAAATCCCCAGCAATCAACTGATATGCAAGAAGTGACTATCAGAAAATGTAGCTTATATGAGTGTGCACACTTCAGTGACGCCTCTGGCATTGTAGACATCTTGCACAGTGTCAGCTGTGTATGTTGCAGAAACAGTGTTCCTGTTGCTGGGTGAAGTGACATGTGGGTGTAATTGATGACACGTAACATCTTAGGAAATTAGGCAATGGCATAAATATTCCTTGCCTCCCATTGTCTCTCCAACAGTGAATATGGCATGCTGTTAAACTGGTGCACTCAGCTGGTGATACATCTCAGAACCTGTCCCAGGCAGCATAATTGAGTAGCCATTGAGTTGGGTACATTCTCCCCACTCACCGTCTTAAAAGATCTATTTGCCAAGTAATGGTGTGTAGCCACTATATTAAGATGTGCAGGGATAGCCTGGGAGTGGGCCTTAGATGAAGTGCGTTCCTGCTTCCAGTCTGCAGCCATGTCAAGGAGCAAACTGACAATGACTGGTTCCATGTACATGAGTATGATTGTGATCCTCAGCCTATAAATGCTGTCTCCCTGCCTCAAATAATTGTTGTCCAAAATGAGAGGTAATCATCAAAGATATTCACTGATATAGTGAATTTTTTTATTGATTGCCTATGTCTTGTTTTCTTAAGTGGGCAGCCTGTGCGAGACAGGTTAATGTTGTAAAGAGTTTCACCTGTGCTTGTAAATGCTGTCTCTCCTTCTCAAATAATTTTCACTCAAATCGTGGGGCAAGGCCTCAAAGATATTCACCGACATGGTAGCATGGTGTGTGTCTTGGTTTCTTATGTGGGCTGCCTGTGTGAGATTGGCTGATATTGTGTAAGGTGGAGTCCCGACATTTCACTCCCTTTCACCCTCAAAGCAGTAGGTACGTTGAATGTGATTGATGCCTTATTGCAATATTCTTGTGTTCTGCATTACTTGTAGCTAAACTTAATGTTGTTTGGTGTAATAAAAAAAAAAAAAAGAAATATGCATATTTTTTAACATTAACAAATATTGTTCTCGATATTTTCTGTGCCTCCATTGATTTCTATAAAAGTGTGTTGCAGGACAGATATAGGCCATATGTGGTGCTTGACTACTTCAGTGCTTGACTGGAGTAGATTTGAGCCTGTTTTGTCAGTAGTACTATAGTTGTAGATGCAGGTGTAACGTTGATGAGCAATTGTCTTAATATTTTGTGTAAGTGTTTTAGTATTTGCACGTACCTCCACAACTCCTTTTTAATTTTTCCTTTGTATCTGCCCATTTAATACTAGACATTCTCCATTCTCCTACCACTTCCCCTTGCCCCTCCCACGTGGAGTGTTCACTACACTTGTGACAGAGAATTCCACTCATTGCGAGCAAAATGTCTAAAGCAAGACTATTCTGCAAAACCATAGCCCTAATAACAACCATCTCAGTATTTAAAAGCAAAAAAGCTCACACAGTATTAGTAGACAATGTATCATCTACAGTGGAAAGTTTTCTAATCTTTAGGTCATTTAGTATAACCTCTGCATTTGGAATTATGGCACAAAAAATATCTCCCACAATCTCTCCAGCACTAGCACTTCGTTTACACGTAGATTTCTCTCCCCGAACAGGATGATCAAGATTCTCCAAATGATAAATCTTTGGAAATGCTGCTCCCACATACCTCATTCCATACCATTTGTTCTGCAACTAAAAATAAGCATTCTTTCCACACAAAAAACGAAACCCCTGGAATAACTGGATCAGTTCCATGCAAAAACAACTTCCAAGATCCTCGAACCTCAAAAGTATGATCACACCCACTCACCCCTACATGAATAGTATTGTATTCACTCTTATCATTGTGTATGCACAATTTCCCTTAGTGTTGCTGTTAGACCTGTCAGCCCTTTGGGTGGTCCCTCCTCATCATTATTTATTTTGTCCCACTTTTGCCTCAAACCCTGTTTGAATTTTTCCTTTTTGGGAACCACCAGACTTTTTAGTGTTGCTGCAGATTCAGGGAGCCATTTTACCTACCCCTGAAACTTCTGTCTGAGGGCCTGAAGCACAAAATGGTGGCCACCTGTGACATCACCAGCATCCACTGGAACCTACCAGCACCTTCCAGAACATTCCAGAACCCTGTGACAGTTGGAGGCGGTTTAGAATGTTGGGAAGCTAAGAGGGAGAGTTGGCAGTTGGAGCTGGCAGTTGGCACCTGACTGGTGAGGAGTGAGCAGCAAAAACGTGAAGGAGGAAGGAGTGAAGCAGCAGGGGTGGAAACTTGTGCCTGGAGTGGGGTCCATAAACCCACCCTTGATACTAGTCCCTACTGACGGAGCCCAGCCTAGAGCCCTGTGTGGGAAGAAGTCAGAAAAACCATCCTGAGGACCTGGACAGCAGGAACAGGCCTTAGAAACAAGAGAACAGCAAGATCCTGACCTGGAAGCTGGTTTCCCTGAAGTCCGACGTCGAGTAGCCTAAGACCTGGAGCCCGAGGTGGAGAAGCGGCGCTGACTGGAAAAGTAGACGTCGTACCCGGAGCCGCCAGAGGTCGAGAGAGGGTGCCGTCAGAGGTCGTGAGGAATACCAGAGGTCGAGGAGGAAGTCACCCGAGGTCGAGTGAGCGGCGTCATCGGAGGAGTGAAGTCCGCCCTCCGGAGTCGTCGGAGACCGAGGTGAAGGGTAACGGAGGTCGGGAGTGAGGATCGCACTCCGGAGTCGCCGGAACCTGTGAGAATCGTGCCGGAGGTCGGGAGTGGAGGTCGCACTCCGGAGTCGCCGGAAACCTGTGAGGAGCACCGGAGGTCGGGAGTGAGGATGGCACTCCGGAGCCGCCGGAAGTCGACATCGAGGCAAGGCCGGCCGACGTCATCGAAGCCGAGGTCGCCATCGGACCGGAGCCGCCCGAAGTCGACATCGAGTAAGACTGCCCGACGCCATCGAATCGGAGGCCGAGATCGAACCGAGGCCGCTGACATCGAGACCGGAGCCGCCTGCCGGCGTCGTCAAAGAACTGACATTGTGCCGAGGCCGCCGACATCGAACCGGAACCGCCTCACGGCATCGATACGACTCCAGCGGCGTCGGAGCATCAGAAAAAGGGCAGTAAGTGGAGTAGAGGGCGCCTAAGGCCCTGTGGAGACCTGAGAGACTGCTCTAAGGGGCTAGGGAGGTGCTGGAACCAACCTGACTGTGCCAGGGGTGAACTGGGACTAATCTAGAGAAGTTGTGTGGAGAGAGAGAGCCAGGTCTCTGGTATTTTCCCCCTTTACCTACCTCAGTTTAGGCCTCAGCCTTGTCCAAGCCAGGGAGTAGACACCCTCAAGCCTTCCACATCCCCACAAGCTGTGCTTGGGCCAAATCAGCCCTTAGGAATCAAAAGAGATCTGATTCCATGAGTGTCACTGTCAGCTTTTAAGTATTTATTAGGGGCACTGTATTTATTGTATTTAACCTATTTATTGTTCCACTGTATTTATTGGTCCACAGTATTTATTGATGCACAATATTTATTGGTTACAGTATTTATTGCCTCAGAATATTTAATTGCCTGTCTGTATTGCACTTTTATTTATGCCTTCAGTATTTATGATCACCCCTATTTATTGAATCATTAAGCCAGTATTTATTTGTCCTGCACTTTCTAAAAAGTTTGTATATTGTGATTGTTATTTATTTTCTCCAATCAGCAACTAAGAGAAAAAGAAGATAAAGAAAGATATTTTCATAATTTTTACGGTGTAGAGTCGTTTTTGGAACGGATGCACGCATGGTTATTGTATGGGTATAACGTATGCTTAGCACGGTGCCTGTTTCCTGACCACTCGAGCCAAGCTACCACAGTGTGTCCGGAAGACCACCACCACCCTTTCGGAGTGGGAGTGTGGTTTTCCAACAGTTGCCAATCTAATGTCAATGCTTCAGTGTTTCCCGCTGTTTGATGATCTAGCTCTTTCTGTGACCAACTGGCAACTCGGACACCCTCAGCTGCATTTGTCATCACTGCTCTATACCTATCTTCTATTTGATCTACGAATTTCTTTTCAATGTCAATAAGGACACAGGTCAAATTATGTCTTTGTGTATAAGCAGTATCTCATGTTTTAGTTGGGGAAAAATATCCACTAACAGTGTCAGCAGCTTGAGCATGTGTAGGTCTATTCAAATGTTTGAACAGCGGGACTTCTGAAAAGACAAAATCATAATTTGAATAGTGATACTCAAAATAACCCTTTCCATAGAAAACACTCATCAACCGACTACATATAATACCATATGTAAATGGTATGTGGTGGTATGTAATGCCCGCAGCTACTGAAGCAGGTTACTGCATGCAAACATAGCAATCACTTGTCTTCATTGTTTTAACATACTCACAAAGCAAATTAGTATAAACGTTTATTGAATAATCTCCTCTGGTTAGATCTTCATGTAACTTCAGCCCTCCCAATGAATTTAAACCTGCATCTCATTGGTTTCTGCTCAGGTGTACGTTTTACTACTTTAGCATTTGTTGAATTTACATTTATTCCTACAATTAATGCTATCAAACCGATCACCACTATTATTAGTATTGCACTTATTATGTACCTACATCTACTACTACTGAACGTTTAATGTGTCTTTATCATCGTGTCTCCAAGCGCCAGGATACCCGTTGGGTGACAGTTGCGCTATACAAAAGCAATATACAATACAATACAATACAATACAATATAATACTAGTAGCATTATTAATTTCCAAACTATTTAGACTCAGACAAAGTGGGAAGAGAAATGTTAGCAACATAATCTCTGTCAGTCCCCACCTGAACAAACAGGAAAACAGTCTGTATTTGTGCTCAATTTTATTTACGAAATTTGTACAATCTTCGTGAGGCCTCCCTAGCCCTACTCTGTGTTCTTCTAGCTGTCAACCCTAAATGTATTCATCTTCCACTTGGGCCTATGTATTCTTCTTTAGGCAAGTTCAATAGTGAACATCTCCAATAGCATTATTCTCAGTCCAGCAACAAGCACATGAGACTGCTCCGGATTTAGATAAAGAAATTAATTTCAGTCAGCACTAAGGGCTTGATTACGATGCTGTCGGAAAAGGCTTCGACCGTCAGTTGGAGCCTTTCCGACAACAACGTAATTTGCCGGTCGGATTCCTTTCCGTCCACCTCATTACAATAGAGGAGGTCAGAAAGGAATCTGACCGGTCATTCCGACTGGCTTCTGATGGTCTTGGAGAGCCTGTCCGCCAGTCTGAATACTGTCAGTAATCCCGTGGACGGCTCTTTCTGCCCTTGGGATTACGATGTTGGGCTTCGGCAGCCTTTCTGCGCCAGCTTTCTGATACAGAAAGGCTGTCGAAACTCGACTTTGGGGGTCCCCAGTAGGGCCTCATGGGTGCACTGCCACCAGTTGGGGCACTGTTGATCCCTGCACCCCATGGCAGTCACCTTGAGGTGCCTGCCACGGGTGCACGGATGAACTGCACCTCCTAATTTACAATGGGAGCATGCATTTCGGCTGGAATACATGCTCCCATTATAAAATATAGGAATGCAGACCTCATGTGAGGGCAAGATGGCGGCCGCCTCGTCGGATGAGTGAGATCGTTCCTTTCCTCTTGATCTACACCCTCCCCTCCTGTATGACCTCTCCGGCTACCGGGCTCTCCAAGTTAGGCTGAACAGCCAATGGAAATTCAAATGGCATGATCTGGATAGATTATACGGCTTCCGTCCAGCTTTAGACATTATTGGCGACATACCTGGTCTCTTTCCAGCAACGCTAAGTCTGTGCTCTGCTTGTTTCGGCTTGAGCCATCTATCCTTACCGCTTCGATGCCACCAAAGCCCGCGAGAGGCACGAAAGCTCGTGCTCCGATTGATGTTCTGGGATCCGAGAAGGGTGTTGCGGGAGTGCAGCACTCTGTGGGAGGTGCTTCGTCCAGCTCGGAAGACGCCTGTCAGAAGTCCTGCTCCTCTACTCACAGTAAGAAAACTGTACCTGCACTGTTTTAAGCAACCCAATCGTCTAAAGGTAAAAAGATGCATCCCACGGAGACCGAAACTGAAACGATAGGGACTGAAGCTGGCGCAGTTGCTCAATCCACGGATATAGACCTCCAGTTGAATCAGCAAGAGGAACCCGACTCCACGTGGTAACGTGGGTAGCCGCGGTAAGGTCTGGAGGGCCTTAGCACCAGAATGAACTCGGACTTTGAAAACTTCGCAATACCTGCAAGATCCCCTGGGGGGAGAGAAAAGCTCAAAAATTCGAAGACTGAGGGCCATAAAACCCCAAACTGGGCAGATCACATCTGTAAGTCTGATAATCCTGATGCTTCGAAGGAGGTGGACTCGGGTGACCTATTTTCCTCCCTCTCAGATCCCTCTAATTCTTACGGTGACAAGAGCCTAGGAGCTGTGAAGCGCTGGTCAGGTGGAGCATTGTCTCACAGTGAGGGGAGCGACATAAGCAGTCTACATCGTGAAGATCTGAATACCGAAAAAATCGTCAACGATCAATCTACTGTGCGGAAGCAGAGAGAGACAATTGGGACTGAGTCTAAGGGAGTCACAGGGCCATTAGTGTAGGATTATTCTTTCTCACCCGGTCTTGTGGGCAATGGGGGCATCACCACCATGCATGTAACCTCAGGGGGATTGGGAAGTTCTGAGGAAATTTCTCTCTCTGATATATATCAGAGCATTATGGCACATAGGGAGGAGACACTGGCCGAAAGCCAACCAACTCAAGGGCATGCAGCAAGCTGCAGAACTCCATCCAGCGAGTCTTGCTCTGAATTTGTGGCGAGGGTAAGTGAAGCAGAGACTCGAATCTCAATGCTGGAAGATGAGCTGGTTGCCCAAAGAGCCCTCACAGAATGTCACAAAAGGATGATACGCAGTGGAAGCTGGCGGATCTGGAAAATCGCCTTAGGAGGAATAACCTCAGTGTTCGCTGTATACCTGAAGGAACTGAGAGAGCGGATGTACGGAAACTCATTGTAGAGTTGTTTATGGAAACGTTCCCCGAGCTTAAGCAATGGTCATGGGACATGGAAGTTCAGAGAGCTCACCGATTTCCCTTCAACCAGCACCAACGCTCTGGAGAGGCAGCATCCAAACCAAGGGCAATCCTAATCTCCTTGAATAATTTCTTGGCCCGAGAAGCCATTTATGATCTTGCGCGGCCAGCTAGGCAAGGGGAGGTAATGGGATCGAGTTCTTTGTCAGACTGATTCTGTCATGCGACAGAGGAGAAAAATTGGCAATTGCGGCAGCTAATTTCACAGTTTCTGGCTAAAGGTGCCTAGGTTTTTTTTACTTAACCCTGCAAAATTATAAACAAGAACAAAACACATTTTTTCTCCTCCTAGGTTCAAGCCAAAGAATATTTGCAATCAATTTAGGTTAGCATTTGGGGGTTCGGAGTTGGATTTTCCATGACAGACTGTGGGCTGTATCAGCAGTGTGGTAGAGGTTAATGCACATTGTAGGTGGCACTTTTGGGGGGGTGTATGATTGGGGTAAGTATAGCTTCCCATCACATCAGACCTCTGGGTCCTTCTGCCCCGCTAGATGGGAGGGTGGGGGGCTCCTTTGGGGAGGGGGTGTTCACTGGGGTCAGGGGGGCTGGCAAGATGGGTTTGGGTGGTGGGGTCCCTAGGAGGGGTTGCAGGGGTGGGTGGGGGATGAGGGGGTAAGGTGGGGAGGGGCAAAAAGATCCCAAAAGTCATGTTGGTTAAAGTTTGGAGCAAGTTGTTTTCTTGCAGATGTACATAATAATTCTCATGATTAGGTTACGTGCTTGCTGGCTAGATGGGGACGGGTTGACAGCCGGGAGACTTCGGATTTGTTCCTTTAATGTGTCTGGCCTGAATGATAGGGCTAAGAGACAGAGAGTTGCGATGGAGCTGAGAGCTATACAACCTGAGGTGGTGTGCTTTCAAGAAACACGTATTCCATGGGATAAACGCGGAGCGTTGGCTGAACTAGGGTATACAGTATTAGCTTGCACACAACAGGGCACTCCAACTCGAGGGGTGACAAAACCAAAAGCGTACATCTTGGTCGGCAGAACAATTGCGGATAGATACGGGCGTTGGATGATTGCAGAGTGTGCCTCCGAGTCCATTAAATTGGTTATATGTTCTGTCTACGGGTCAAACATGGAAGAGACACAGATTTTGGATTTCCCTAATATAGAGCTTGCATCTTGGCACACTCCTTTGGTATTTTGTGGTGACCTTAATATGGCCCAGAGCTGAAATCAGGTAACAGACGTATACTGGGAGGAAACCTAAGGTTTTTAGGACATTGCAGCAGTTTCTGTCTGAGAAAGGTTTAATAGATTTGTGGTATACAAGGAGATATCCTGATCCCGGTTTCACATATTTCTCTTGCCCACACAATAAGTGGGTTAGATTAGATTATTTCTTTATCTCCAAGGTAATGGCAGCCGAGGCTAATATCCAACTATATCCCAGACTCACGTCCGATCATAGCCCCGTAGTAATGGATATACCAGTTCAGGGCTTTTATCACCCCAGAGAACCTTTTCCTTTGATAGGAAAGTTTTACTAGATGATCTATTTGTCAACCATATTAAGCAGTGGATTGTTCAATTTTTGGCACTCAACAGGAAAACAGCAACACATTCTGTAGTCTGGGATGCCTTAAAGACAGGATTCAGGGGGGAGATTCTGAGCTTTGGTATTCATAAGCAGAGACAGCATATTTTTCTGATGCAGGGTTATTATGATGATCTCAGAAGGGCCTAATGCAACTTGATACAATGTATGAAGGACAATGTGTCCACTGCCTTGGTACAAATGGAATTTGCTCGATGTAGGGCTAGGATTAATTACTTTTGGTCAAAATCAATCGCTTGCAGGTATAAAGTTTACAGAAGAGAATTTTATGAATTTGGGGAGGTTACAGGCAGATGATTGGCAAAATGGGTGTGGTGTAAGAAAGCCCTGCGAGGGATAGCTTCCCTGGAGAACGTGACAGGGAGATTGGTTAATGCACCCTCTGAGATTTTAAGTGTGCTCAGGTCCTTTTATCAGGATTTGTATACAGAGGGTATAAGAGCGGAGGGAGTCCCGCTCGACCTGTTGTCGCAAGACCTGTTTAGGCAGACTGTCAGCTGTGAGGACTCCACACAGCTAGACATCCCAATCTCGTTGGAAGAGGTTGAAGATGCTATTATTTCATTAGTGGTAGGCAAGGCAGCAGGTTCTGATAAACTACCTTTAGAGTTTTACAAAATCTTCTTCCAGGAATTGAAAGATGATATGTTGTTAACTTTTTAGGAGGCTCAGCAGGGGCAGGTACCACTGTCCTGGGATGCTGCTAATATTGTCATTTTTAAAAAAAAAGGGATAAATCGCCTACAATCCCGAGATGATAAAGACCTATATCTCTTCTGAATTGTGACAGTAAAATCTATGCAAAGATTCTAACAATGCGTCTTGCCAGGGTAATCACTCCCCTGGTTTAGATCCGTCAGCATGGTTTTATTCCGGGTAGATGCATGGTCAATCACATTAGCAGAGTTGTGACTTTATTTGATCTAGCCAGGGTTCAGCAGGCCCCGTTGGGGCTGATACTGCTTGATCCTAAAAAGGTTTTTGACCGTATCTCTTGAGAGTTTTGATGGAAGGTGCTCCGCTGCTTGGGTTTCAGGTCAGACTTTATCAATTCGGTAAAAGCTATGTATAGGTCACCCACAGCTTGAATCTGCATGATGGTCCAAGACTCTGGGCCAGTTATCATTACTAAATGGATGAGACAGGGATGTCCTTGTTCTCCTTTATTGTTTGCTTTGTATATTAATCCCTTTTTGGTTGAGTTGGAGCACAGCACGATTATCGATTCTGTGCAAATTCAGCAGGAAGAATATAAGGTGTTTGCCTATGCAGACAATGTGGCCATTATCACGACAGCCCCAGCTGTAGCATGCCTGAAATAGAGTGATTGTCTGTTCTTTTTGGCCAAATGTCTGGGTACAAATTAAATACTGCAAAAACACAGGTTATCTGCACAAGTCAGGCCCAATTTGACGACCCAAGAGTCACTGAGGAGGCAGCTTATTTAGGTGTTAAGATCAGAGTTTATCTGGATGAATTTGTGGCTGCTAATTGGGGCCCCATGCTGGTAAGAATAAAAAAAGAGTTGGATAGTATTGAATGTTTATATCTCTCACTGGTGGGCAGGTGTAATGTCTTACAAATGAATAGCAAGGAATGTTCCCTGTGACGTTCTATCTAGTTATACTGCCATCTGCATACACATACCCAATCACACATTCACTACATACAGACTAAATACCTTGTTTTAGTAAAAAGTATCTCCCCCTTTATGACATGAAAAGAAGAATACGTGTAGTCCGATGAAGGGTCCCCCGGTAGCTGGTAAGATACATCGGACTACACGTATTCTTCTGTTCATGTCAACAGCCACCAAGATTGAGAACCTATAGAGGCGGAGGCTTTTAATGACTGGTTATTGGATGGAGAAATGTATGAATTCCATGCCAGAACCATAAGACAATCCACCTCAAGATAAAGTGCGGGGTCCAGGAACTAATTATATCTTTCTGTATCCAAGGTGTATTCAATAGATTGTGAACCTATATAGGAGGTGGATATTTATGATAGGTGATGGTGTGGAGAAATTGACGAATCTCAACCCTGAACCTCAAATCATTAAGAAGATTATATCTCTAAGACATCTTGTGTGATCCAGGAATGAGTTGTTCCTTCCTAAGTCAAGGATAATTGGAAACACAGAAAGAAATAACCCCGAGCGATATGTGAATCGAATTGTATTGATAAGAAGATCCATATACGAAGAACATAATTGATTAAATAAGAAAAACATTTGCTTTTAAAATTCAACAATACTGTTTTTAACTTATGAGTATGTCCTGAAGAAGGGGGTGTCAACCAATCTCTTTCCACCGAAACGCCACGTCAAGTACTGTTTCTCTAATTGTTTTTATCATATTGTACATTTTGGTGATGTCTATAATCATATGCATTATCTAAATATGATCATTAACGGGATTGAACCAATCGTAAACATTTGTGTGATTTGAATCATAAGGAAATGTGCTTCTTTTTAAACTGTCATATAGATGAATGTGACCCATATGAGAGTGAGACAGTGGAACTAAGTTTTGCTCTCTCTTTTTATGAAACTTTATGTATTTTTAATGAAAATGAAATTGTATGAATTAATTTTTGTTTTTATGATGTATAAGCAAAAAACTTTTTTCAATAAAGGAGTAGATACTTTTTACTAAAACAAGGCATTTAGTCTGTATGCAGTGGATGTGTGATTGGGTATGTCTATGCAGATGGCAGAATAACTAGATAGAACATCACAGGGAACATTCCTCTGTTATTTGTTTTAACCCAGTTCCCTTTGTGTGAGAAGGGTTTCTCTCTTTTGGTTCTGGATGTCTTACTAATGAACATTTTACCTAAGGTGCTGTACTTTATTAGGCCAGTTCCTTTAGAGCTAAATAGAAACCAGCTTCAGAAGCTACAAGCGATAAGATGCAGGTTTATCTGCGGACAGAAAAACGCAGCAGAGCTATAACATTTATGACGCTACCCAAAAACCGGGGTGGATATGCGGTCCCTAATTTCTCATTTTATTACTATGCATGTTTGCAGCAGAATATTAAGATTTTATCAACCAGATAAGCAAATAGTAATGTAGCAGATGCGCCTTCTATTTTTCAAATGCTGCTTGGCTCAGAAGCGGAGAGATATCTGTTCAGGATCAGGATGGTTGAACCTAGCTATTATAAAAAGACCCACTTCAAGGTCCTCTGGGCAGCCTTTAAAGTCTGGAAACAGGTTCTCAGAAATCTAAAAATCGATAGAATAGGCAATAATACACATTATTAAAATGAGATCCTCGGTCTGACACTAAAGAAGTTGGAAACCGAATCTCGGAATGAGTTCCCTCAACAACAGTTTAGCTACAGTAAGGCTATCACATCTCCTACTCGGGTAGGCTTCCACCCAACGTGAAAAGATAAACACCACCACTAGAATGTACCTCAATCCATTGCATACTGGCATTCACTACTTAATCAATTATAATAAATTCCAGAATCAATAAATTTCAAATTCCGTAACAATGCAACATGTAAAAACAGCATGGCACCAGATGACGAACACAACCAATCCCAGCACAGCATTGCACGAACCGACCTATCCCTGTGCGGTACACTCTGACGTCACTCTCAATCCTCGCAGAGTTCACCCTCTTTGACAATTTTCTCTCACTCTTTCTCGCTCATACTCTAATAGTACAAAAAAAAACAAATAACAATTGTCTACTCCTCTAAAAGAATTGATAGAATTCAGTCACTCAAAGAACACATACATTGACAAATAAAACCTCAACCAGCAGGGAATCACCTAAATCAGTACAGTTTCCTTCTGCACGAAAAGGTCCCCACCTTAATTGCAACTCTATCTTGCACGCAACGTTCCCTATCTCAATTTAGGCCATCAACGACGTCTTACGACAAACTCCACAAAACCGTAGCAGACAGATACAACACAGTTTCTTCTGCACCTTCTCTGTATCCTGGGATCTTAGGCCTCATCTGACTTGAGATGAGAGCAAATTCAACAACTTCAACTTCAACCACTTAGCACCACATTCACACAACTCTCACAACATCTCTGCCAGACATCATACAATCGATACTTCAATGCAAACTAAACATGATCTGATCCTCACTCATCCCACTAATACTCACTCCTCGGTCTAGGGTCACTAAGATTTTATAGACTATTCTAGGTTATGTTCTGTCTCCCTCTACTTCACAAACTAACCATCCAACGACTGCTACCAACTGAGGAAGCTAGGTCCAAACCTAGACATTTATCTTCAACCCAGGGACCTTTCTAGCTGCATGAGAGGTAAGAGGGAGAACTCTGGAATCTGCAGGGAGCAACAAACTTCCACCCACCTAGCATTCCCCCAAGCCTCCCGATCAAATGATACCTCACTTGTGTGGGTAGGGCTAGTGCCTGCAACAGGAAACAGCCCAAAACGCAACATGGACACATCACATTTTTCCACTGAAAACAGACCATTTATTTTTTGCAATGAGCCTAGCTGTGGATTCTGGGCCCTAGTTCAGCCAGCATCTATGGAAGCCTAGCAAATCTGTAATTTTTTTAAAACTATGTATGTATATGGAACTGAATACATTCAGCCAGCTCGGTCGAGGGGCGCACCGCCGCAGACTAAAGCGGCTCCTGTGCTGGACTGTGTTTCAGCGTGCGGGACTTTTTGACACAAGGCAGTATTGGGGGAAGGCTTTGATGACACACCCGGGATTTTTAACATTTTGTACAACAGACTGCCAGCAGCCCACATGGGTTTTTGTTTATGGACTCCCAGTCCCAGAAAGCAATGGTGCATTCACTCACCTGAATGTAATGTTGGATTGCATTTGAATAAAATAAGGGAGATCGCTGGGAAATCCGTATGGTGGCTTTCATTGTGCAGCAGACAGCCTTTGAGGAAGGGAGCTTTACCTGAAACGCGTCAGGACTCTGCTGAGGTCGAGTGTGCCTGGTTCTTCCCTGACCCTATGGTTTGTCGAGAGGAGAGTGCGCCCATCCTTGGGCAACTTGTGGAACTGAATATATATATATATATATATATATATATATATATATATATTATCTACTGGCGGTCGCCAGTAGATAGTTATAGTTAGGACCGTGTTTCCATAGGAAATCCGCAACATTCTATTTGGAATAACTTTGGCGCCGATTGACGAATCCTCGCGAAATTTTCAAAATAGGTGGGGCGCTCCGCTCCGCTCCTTCCCTGAAAATCTCAGGGGGATTCGTCAAGCGGGGGCTGAGAAAAAGGGGGGTCCCAAAACGCGATTTCCCCATGCATTTTTCCATAGGACCTTTAGTCCAAGCTTCAGCCCGAACGGCTGAACAGAATTACTTGAAATTTGGCAGAGAGGTAGTCCTCAGGTCAGGGATGTGCCTTTTGCAGGTCTGGTGTAAACCTGTTCAGTATTTCCTGAGAAAATAGCATTTAAATCAATATATATATCTGTAAGCGTGCACCGTGCGCGTACGGTAAAACTTACCGTACGCGCACGCTGCCGTGCGCGAGCGCGATTCTGATTGGTTGTTAGATCTTAGTAAACATTCGAATCGGTCGAAACCAGGAAGTGTCGGCCGCCATTTTGTCTCTCGCAGTCTGAGGGGGTGAAAAACAAAGGTGGAGAACGTGAAAAGGGGGCAGGGTGGACAGTTCCTGACCCCCTAGCCTTTGTCAGGGGGTCCCAGAAGGACCCCCAAGGGCCAAAATTTCCTTTAATTTTTTGGCGAAAAATCGCGGAGTACGCGTAGCGTGCGCGTAGCGTGCGCGTACGGTAGAAACGGAAAAATTCTGCGAACTGCGTAACGTGGGCGCGCGCACGGTGCGCAAAGCGCACCGTATGCGTATGGTACGCGCACGGTGAAAAACCTTAAAAGAAATCAAATAAATATATAACTTAGCATTTAAAAAAACGTAGAAATTCACTGAAAAAACCATAGGTTTCACACACGTTATAGTTAGGAATTAGCATTTAAAAAACCTTGCAAATTCACTTAAAAAAACATAGGTTTCACACATGTTATAGTTAGCTGGACATTTCACTCGTGAAAAACCATTGAAATTCCCCCGTTATAGTTAGTGCAGGCAACTATAACTCACGCGACCGCAATCCTCTGCTGATGACGTCAGATATTACATCACTGATGACATATGTGTCTTTCTGAAAAAAAAATATTTGTAATATATGTATAGCTAAAAATTAATGGAAGAAGACATGGGTAAATAAGTGTCTAAATACAGTGATGTAATATCTGACCTCATCAGCAGAGGATTGCGGTCGCGTGAGTTATAGTTGCCTGCACTAATTATAACGGGGGAATTTCAATGGTTTTTCATGAGTGAAATGTCCAGCTAACTATAACATGTGTGAAACCTATGGTTTTTTAAGTGAATTTGCAAGGTTTTTTAAATGCTAATTCCTAACTATAACGTGTGTGAAACCTATGGTTTTTTCAGTGAATTTCTACGGTTTTTTAAATGCTAAGTTATGTATTTATTTGATTTTTTTTAAAGGTTTTTCACCGTGCGCGTACCATACGCATACGGTGCGCTTTGCTCACCGTGCGCGCGCTGTGGGCGCGCGATGCGCTTTGCGCACCGCGCGCCCACGTTACGCAGTTCGCAGAATTTTTCCGTTTCTACCGTACGCGCACGCTACGTGTACTCCGCGATTTTTCGCCAAAAAATTAAAGGAAATTTTGGCCCTTGGGGGTCCTTCTGGGACCCCCTGACAAAGGCTAGGGGGTCAGGAACTGTCCACCCTGCCCCCTTTTCACGTTCTCCACCTTTGTTTTTCACCCCCTCAGACTGCGAGAGACAAAATGGCGGCCGACACTTCCTGGTTTCGACCGATTCGAATGTTTACTAAGATCTAACAACCAATCAGAATCGCGCTCGCGCACGGTGCACGCTTACAGATATATATATTGATTTAAATGCTATTTTCTCAGGAAATACTGAACAGATTTACACCAGACCTGCAAAAGGCACATCCCTGACCTGAGGACTACCTCTCTGCCAAATTTCAAGTAATTCTGTTCAGCCGTTCGGGCTGTAGCTTGGACTAAAGGTCCTATGGAAAAATGCATGGGGAAAACGCGTTTTGGGACCCCCCTTTTTCTCAGCCCCCGCTTGACGAATCCCCCCGAGATTTTCAGGGAAGGAGCGGAGTGGAGCGCCCCACCTATTTTGAAAATTTCGCGAGGATTCGTCAATCGGCGCCAAAGTTATTCCAAATAGAATGTTGCGGATTCCCTATGGAAACACGGTCCTAACTATAACTATCTACTGGCGAGCGCCAGTAGATAATATATATATATATATATATATATATATATATATATATATATATATATATATATATATATATATATCCCACATGGGATGAATGCTGATGAAGCGCTTAATGTCCATCTATAAAAATACCTCTACAGTTTTCCGCCTCTCCGCTCTTCTCTGTGTCCCCCTCAAGAGCGTCCAGTTCACACATGACATATTTTCTTTGTTTTTATAATTCTTTCTGTCACTGCCCACTCTCTACCTCAAACCGTCAAGTTTTGATTTTTCTTGCCTCAACAACAATCGCTTTTTAATCTTGGCCCACTTGGGCTCTATTACCACTAAAACAGTCTTTGGAGTGATACTCAGTATACGCACACACCTAGTATACACACTTCTTGCCTTACGCACAAAGGTCTAATCAATTTTGTTTTGGTTATTTATTAAATATACCATTGCATCAAGTAGACTGTTTTTTCTATAAGCGTATCCATGTCATTCAATAACAAATAAGTCAAAACTTTGTTGATTCTAAACGTATATATTTTTCCGTGAGGAATCTCGTATAGTAGGCTTATACCAACAACCCACATTTGCATGTACAATATAGATTATTTTTCTATATTGTCTGTTTTCCTCACCGTTTTGGTTTTCTTAATTTCACTACTATCATGCAATTACTAAATAATGGTACAGTGTTTTCTTTATTCGCAATGTTTATTATTCTACTTGGTTGTGACACTAAAAGCCCGCTAGGTCGGTTTCTTTGGGTTGCCATAACAACAACTCTAACATGACCTTTACTATGTCTATGATTTTTTGTTTGGTTGCTGTGACAACCGCAAGTGAGTGACGAGTCAACTATGTATAAATAATTATGTTTGACCACTTGTGAATTGGATGCAGTGAACAAGGCGGCTGTTCCCGCCGAAACGCGTCTGTGCCACATTTGGAAATAAATCCTTCTCTGCTGAATCTACTCACGGTGTCGGTGCCTGTTTGTTGGACGCTGTCAGGATCGAAACATATATATATATATATATATATATATATATATATATATATATATATATATATATATATATATATATTCAGTTCCACAAGTTGCCCAAGGATGGGCGCACTCTCCTCTCGACAAACCATAGGGTCAGGGAAGAACCAGGCACACTCGACCTCAGCAGAGTCCTGACGCGTTTCAGGTAAAGCTCCCTTCCTCAAAGGCTGTCTGCTGCACAATGAAAGCCACCATACGGATTTCCGAGCGATCTCCCTTATTTTATTCAAATGCAATCCAACATTACATTCAGGTGAGTGAATGCACCATTGCTTTCTGGGACTGGGAGTCCATAAACAAAAACCCGTGTGGGCTGCTGGCAGTCTGTTGTACAAAATGTTAAAAATCCCGGGTGTGTCATCAAAGCCTTCCACCAATACTGCCTTGTGTCAAAAAGTCCCGCACGCTGAAACACAGTCCAGCACAGGAGCCGCTTTAGTCTGCGGCGGTGCGCCCCTCGACCGAGCCGGCTGAATGTATTCAGTTCCATATACATACATAGTTTTAAAAAAATTACAGATTTGCTAGGCTTCCATAGATGCTGGCTGAACTAGGGCCCAGAATCCACAGCTAGGCTCATTGCAAAAAATAAATGGTCTGTTTTCAGTGGAAAAATGTGATGTGTCCATGTTGCGTTTTGGGCTGTTTCCTGTTGCAGGCACTAGCCCTACCCACACAAGTGAGGTATCATTTGATCGGGAGGCTTGGGGGAATGCTAGGTGGGTGGAAGTTTGTTGCTCCCTGCAGATTCCAGAGTTCTCCCTCTTACCTCTCATGCAGCTAGAAAGGTCCCTGGGTTGAAGATAAATGTCTAGGTTTGGACCTAGCTTCCTCAGTTGGTAGCAGTCGTTGGATGGTTAGTTTGTGAAGTAGAGGGAGACAGAACATAACCTAGAATAGTCTATAAAATCTTAGTGACCCTAGACCGAGGAGTGAGTATTAGTGGGATGAGTGAGGATCAGATCATGTTTAGTTTGCATTGAAGTATCGATTGTATGATGTCTGGCAGAGATGTTGTGAGAGTTGTGTGAATGTGGTGCTAAGTTGTTGAAGTTGAAGTTGTTGAATTTGCTCTCAGGTCAGATGAGGCCTAAGATCCCAGGATACAGAGAAGGTGCAGAAGAAACTGTGTTGTATCTGTCTGCTACGGTTTTGTGGAGTTTGTCGTAAGACGTCGTTGATGGCCCAAATTGTGATAGGGAACGTTGCATACAAGATAGAGTTGCAATTAAGGTGGGGACCTTTTCGTGCAGAAGGAAACTGTACTGATTTAGGTGATTCCCTGCTGGTCGAGGTTTTATTTGTCAATGTATGTGTTCTTTGAGTGACTGAATTCTATCAATTCTTTTAGAGGAGTAGACAATTGTTATTTTTTTTTTTGTACTATTAGAGTATGAGCGAGAAAGAGTGATATATATATATATATATATATATATATATATATATATATATATATATATATATATATATATATATCAATATATATCTAGGCTCAACGTTCATTTGGGATTACCCACCACCTCCAAACCAAAGGGCGCGTCAACGTTATAGACCTCCCAACCACGGTCCAAAATATACACCATACTTCCAACACAGGAAAGTCGACGCCGTGTCTTTCCGCAATAAATTCTTTAATGACAGCTGATGATGTTAGACGCGTTTTACCTGCTCAGCAGGCTTGCTCACTAACATTTCAATAACGTTTTTTTGCGTATTTAACTGTGAATGCTGACGTGTCGTGTGAAACTACAAAAATAGAAAGTGAAGGCAGACTAGTAGTTTTTAGTCCTAAGTGCACAGTCTATGCAATTTTCTTGGCTAAGCATGCAAAATGGATTTCGTCACGTTAAATAAATATTGTTAAATCATATCTATTACATGCCAGAAACATAATATAATTCATATGGTGCCCTTAAACTTATTCAAATCTCTCTCGCTAAAACAGAGTTAAATATGCACGATACAATACAAAATAACCGGTCCTGCCCCAGTGGGCTCACTAACGCTAAAATCGGACTGATTAATAGTCCAAAATTCAGTTCAAAGTGACTCAGCATATTTACTTGGATAAATGATGTGACTCTTAAATACATAGTATATATAATATATGAGTCATTTAGCAACCATATACAATATCCTCAGTGACAACCCAACCAATTCTGCCCAAGTGGGCTTGCCTGATTTTTTGCAAAAAGAGAAGTATACCATAGACCTTACTGTCAACCTGTGCATTTTACAACTAACAGTGAACAGTTTCCTCGTACAAAACTCGCTGCCTAGACAGTACTCGTGCAGTAAGGGAAAAATAAAATCAGTTAAAAACAACAAAAAGGACAGGAGGAATTTACAAATGTGTATGTAGATCTTCTTCCATGTTAAGGCCCTCAGGGGTCTTTGTATTGAGTTTACTGATGTAGCTTGATTCAAGCCTTCGCAGTTTCTTTTGACAGTCACCACCCCTTATGCTTGGGGGCACGGCATTGATAACAAAGTAAAAGAGACCACCCACATATTTGTTATGTTGTCTATCAAAATGGCGAGCCACGGGGTAAGACTTATCCCCATTCTTGATGGCTTGCAAGTGCTGTAGTATATGTTTGTGGACAGGGAGAATTGTGCTCCCCACGTACTTCAGGCCACAGAGGCACTGAAGCACATAGACAGCGAAGTCGGGTTTACAGGAGAATTGTCCCTTTATTTTTTGCTGTCGTTGGTCATTTTTAGAAAAACCCAAAGAGTAGCTGAAAGTATTTAATGAACCCATCCTTTCTATTAAGCCATGAGGCAGAGGGCTTGTTTCCCGACTTGATTGGTAACATATTTCTAACAAGTGTTTGTTTGAGGGAACGGGCCCTTCTAAAAGTTATCTGAAGCCTCCGTTGCATTAATTTACCAAGTACTGGATCATTGCGGATGATGTGCCAATGTTTATTTAAGATGTTTCTGAGTTCACCCTGCTGATTGTTATAGGTGGTAATCATCCTGCATTGGTTGCTACTCTCCTGCATTTTCTTCTCTTTCTTGTTCTTAGTATTGAAGAGTATTTCCTCCCTAGATTTCTGTCTAGCTTTCCACATAGCTTCATCAATGCATTTTTGGGAGTACCCTCTCATCGCAAACCGTTGGTTAAGACATGTTAGTTCTGCCTCTAAGTCTTTGCTGTCACTGCAATTCCTCATTGCTCTGAGAAATTCCCCTTAGGGGATACTTCTTACTAAATTGGCAGGGTGGAAACTTGTTGCGTGAAGCAACGTGTTGCCATCTGTAGGCTTGCGGTAGAGTTTGGTTTGCAGTTTATCTTTATGGACAAACACTGTCAAGTCCAGAAAATTAACTTCTGATACACTAATGACACTAGTGAATTTTAAGTTTAAGTCATTGGTCTGGAGCTTTTTGACAAAATCCTTAGCACTTTTTCCATTGCCCCTCCACACAATAAATAAGTCGTCATTGTAACGACTCCAATGGATCACATTATCTTACCATTCATTGTGCCACAGGGACTGGACCACCAGCTCCT
Source organism: Triturus cristatus (assembly GCF_964204655.1). Taxonomy (NCBI): domain Eukaryota; kingdom Metazoa; phylum Chordata; class Amphibia; order Caudata; family Salamandridae; genus Triturus; species Triturus cristatus. Next base: position 846,611,918 of record NC_140583.1, on the reverse strand, counting down.
CCCACCAGCCCATATGCAAATTAGCATAGCTGGGGGCGAAGCAGGTGCCCATCACCGTCCCACACACCTGGTGGTAAAATTCTCCATTGAATAAGAAAAAATTGTTTTCAAGACAAGTAGTGATCATGGTTAACAACATTTGCGTGTGGTGCCAGAGTTTCACAGGACAACTACCCAAGAAATGTTTTACAGCATTGAGGCCGTCTTTGTGATGTTTACTTGTATATAAAGTTGTGACGTTGATGGTCATCAGAAGAAAATCTGATTCCCAGGGAACGTCATATACTTTACGTAAGAAGTCCCCTGTGTCTTGGATAAATGATGGAAGCTTTTTAACTAGGGGTCAGAGAAATGAATCAACATATTTGTATGTGCTTTCAAAAGCACTCCCAATGGCCGAAATGATCGGACGGCCGGAAGGGTTCCCGATATCTTTGTGAATTTTGGGGATTAAGTACAACACAGGAGTAGTAGGGTTACTGATTTTTTAAAAACACAATTCATCTTGACAAATAAGGCCTTGTCTATCCCAGTCCAGAAGTAATGCATTGTAAGTATGGTGACTCATGGTAATTGCATCTTCCCTTACCTTTACATAGCTGCCTCTATTCCCAAGCTGTTTATATGCCTCAGTGAGATATTGTTGCCTGCCCCAGAGGACCATATTACCCCCTTTATCAGCATTACAAACAATACAATTATCATCACACGCTAACTTCTCAACCAGAGTGTAATAATCCTTGGCCTGCTGTGTAAATTGTTTTTGCTTTGCATTTATTGTTTGACACAAATTCTTAACCTTATTGATCACCAGATCATTAAATACATCCACAGAGTCTCTGGCTGTTACTGGAGTAAATTTGGAGGTGGGTTTGAACTTGGTAAGAGCACCACTGCTTATGTTAATGCCTTCGTCCGGGGCTAAATCAACAACCCGGTTAGACGTGCCCCACCTTGACTAAAAAAAACACATTTTCCTCACATTTCTGTGATGGAAACTTCTGGAATCTGCATGGAGCCACACACTTCCACCCACCTAGCATTCCCCCAAGTCTCCCGATCAAATGGTACCTAACTTGTGTGAGTAGGGCTAGTGCCTGTGACAGGAAACAGCCCAAAACACAACATGGACACATCACATTTTTCCACTGAAAACAGACCATTATGTATATGTATATATATATATATTTTGTTTTTTAATAATATTTAGGCTGTTGTGAATGTTTGGAGTTAATGCTAATATTATTTGGGGTTGTATTGATATTATTTAGTTATATAATTTATTGGGGTGAATACTAAACATTTTGTAGATTTAATATATTTTTATTTAATTTAAATATGTATATAAAATATTTTAGGAAATTGTTTTATGTAAAAAGTGTTTTTATGTATTTTTGAATTAATTCTTAATCATTTTGGTGATAATATTGTATTCAATATTGTGTGAATCGATGTTTTTGACATATTATATTTTTTATTTAAAGGTAACTATATTTTTATTTCTGATATTTTTGTTTTTGATAAAGGAAAAAATCAATATTTGTATTCTCGATGTTTGTGGTTTCACTAGTTACGTATGAGAAGTCAATATTTTCTCTTCTCAATATTTAATTTCCAATGTTTTTTTGTTTCGATATTGCATGTATCGATGTCAGTGATCTGTTGTATATTGATTCTTCATGTAATATGGCTGACAGTGGTCATTAGCCCTTCCTTAGAGTTCTTACCTCCTTAGCCTCCCAGAATACCTGTGAGTGTTCTAACTTGTACCAGAGTGTTCTACCTGAATATACACCGCAAAATCTAAGAGTGACAAAAGCGCAAGCACTGCCTGTCTGATGCCTGTGTACTTTGGGAAGAAAAAAGATTCCGCAAGTTACGCTATGGGCTTGTAAGAGTCTGACGCTTTCATTGTTGCCATGGAGCTTCACATTAAAAAAAAAAAAACTTTACCTGCTTTCTGCACACGAGTTGTCAAGGGATCTGATTTCATATTTCGATCATATACTAAAGTGTTCACTCCTGGTTCAAGTCAAATGGCATAGTTCTTGGAGGTTGAACTTAGGAACAACAATGAATTGGATGGTGTGTGCACTCGTAAGTGTATTTAAAGTCTGTAACTGTGACAAGAGTGTCACCTTGTGGACTATAAGGCATTTTATTTTCATGAAATCTGTGTTATCGCACACACAGGGAAATAGAGAGACTTGCTGCAGGTTTATGAATTTGTAATACCCAATGCCTGCCACGTTGATAAATTCTGATTTAACAACCAGAAAATGTAGAGGCTATCATGCCGGTAAACACAGCACTTAAAGATGTGGTCCTAAGGGTGTTGGAGTGACCTAGTGCCATTGAAGTTAAAACAAACAAAAAAAACAAGAACACTTCTAGGTTACTTAGCACCAAGTAAACTGAACCAGAAATGAGATGGAAACACTCAGTACCAGGGAATTAAAAGCAGGAACATTTCTGACAGCCTATATTGGGGGCAAAAAGCTTAAGATCAGCTTGGAGACACCAGATACAGATGGGGGCTAAGACTGGTCCCAGAGCCATGAGGGGACAGAGGTCCTTCTAAAACAAAGAATGGACAATGGTCGACCAGAGGGAACAAAGTTCCTCCTGGAAGAAGGAGTGGAATGACTGTCCCAGTACCAAGATGGAGAGCCTGGACAGAAAGTCCAAAAACAGGGACAAAGATCCCAGTGCTAATACCATGAGCGGACAAATGTCCCAGAATCAGAACTGAGAGAGCCTGGACAGAAAATCCAAAAACGGGGACAAAGGTCCCAGTGCTAACACCAAGGATGGACAAATTTCTCAGAACTAGAACTAAGTGGGGGCCCACAACCGTGGCAATGGTCCCAGAACTAGACAGAGACAAAGCTAGTCACAACTAAGACTATGTGTCCATCTTTTGAAGAGAGAAAACTTCAAGCTAAAATTAAATCTCATAACATCACATGCGATACTGCACTTAGAAATCTTGGAGAGTACCTAAGTCTGGAGTTCTCGAAGAGTATCTAAGATTGTAGTATCTGTAAAGCACGGAGGCATATGTTGAGCTGTTCATCTTCAACTTAGAGCGGAAAGTGTTGGTGGACGGATACAGATTTGAGAGAGTGGACTGTCTTTTCCTGTTTTTGTCAGTCTAAGGGGAGTAGGTAGTGGTGATGCCTATTAGTTGTTTTGAGTGTTGTGTCTTACCTCACACTTCACTTTCACACTCTTTGCCCCAAAATACTATTTTGGTGTGGTGCTGCCTATTAGTTGTTTTGAGGGTTGTGTCTTACCTCACACTTCACTTTCACACTCTTTGCCCCAAAATACTATTTTGCCTTCGAACTAAAAATAGTTCAAGATGTCGCAGACCTCCTATCTGTTTTAATGATTATTGTTGTTGTCTCCCATACTTTAAGCTTCATTTTTATGATTTGTTTATTTATTTATTTTTCTGTAAAGGAGGAAGATATGTTGTATATTGATTCTTCATGTAATATGGCTGACAGTGGTCATTAGCCCTTCCTTAGTGTTCTTACCTCCTTAGCCTCCCAGAATACCTGTGAGTGTTCTAACTTGTACCAGAGTGTTCTACCTGAATATACATCGCAAAATCTAAGAGTGACAAAAGCGCAAGCACTGCCTGTCTGATGCCTGTGTACTTTGGGAAGAAAAAAGATTCCGCAAGTTACGCTATGGGCTTGTAAGAGTCTGACGCTTTCATTGTTGCCATGGAGCTTCACATAAAAAAAAAAAACTTTACCTGCTTTCTGCACACGAGTTGTCAAGGGATCTGATTTCATATTTCGATCATATACTAAAGTGTTCACTCCTGGTTCAAGTCAAATGGCATAGTTCTTGGAGGTTGAACTTAGGAACAACAATGAATTGGATGGTGTATTTAAAGTCTGTAACTGTGACAAGAGTGTCACCTTGTGGACTATAAGGTATTTTATTTTCATGAAATCTGTGTTATCGCACACACAGGGAAATAGAGAGATTTGCTGCAGGTTTATGAATTTGTAATACCCAATGCCTGCCACGTTGATAAATTCTGACTTAACAACCAGAAAATGTAGAGGCTATCATGCCGGTAAACACAGCACATAAAGATGTGGTCCTAAGGGTGTTGGAGTGACCTAGTGCCATTGAAGTTAAAAAAAACAAAAAAAACAAGAACACTTCTAAGTTACTTAGCACCAAGTAAACTGAACCAGAAATGAGATGGAAACACTCAGTACCAGGGAATTAAAAGCAGGAACATTTCTGACAGCCTATATTGGGGGCAAAAAGCTTAAGATCAGCTTGGAGACACCAGATACAGATGGGGGCTAAGACCGGTCCCAGAGCCATGAGGGGACAAAGGTCCTTCCAAAACAAAGAATGGACAATGGTCGACCAGAGGGAACAAAGTTCCTCCCGGAAGAAGGAGTGGAATGACTGTCCCAGTACCAAGATGGAGAGCCTGGACAGATAGTCCAAAAACGGGGACAAAGATCCCAGTGCTAACACCATGAGCGGACAAATGTCCCAGAATCAGAACTGAGAGAGCCTGGACAGAAAATCCAAAAACGGGGACAAAGGTCCCAGTGCTAACACCAAGGATGGACAAATTTCTCAGAACTAGAACTAAGTGGGGGCCCACAACCGTGGCAATGGTCCCAGAACTAGACAGAGACAAAGCTTGTCACAACTAAGACTATGTGTCCATCTTTTGAAGAGAGAAAACTTCAAGCTAAAATTAAATCTCATAACATCACATGCGATACTGCACTTAGAAATCTTGAAGAGTACCTAAGTCTGGAGTTCTCGAAGAGTATCTAAGATTGTAGTATCTGTAAAGCACGGAGGCATATGTTGAGCTGTTCATCTTCAACTTAGAGCGGAAAGTGTTGGTGGACGGATACAGATTTGAGAGAGTGCACTGTCTTTTCCTGTTTTTGTCAGTCTAAGGGGAGTAGGTAGTGGTGATGCCTATTAGTTGTTTTGAGTGTTGTGTCTTACCTCACACTTCACTTTCACACTCTTTGCCCCAAAATACTATTTTGGTGTGGTGCTGCCTATTAGTTGTTTTGAGGGTTGTGTCTTACCTCACACTTCACTTTCACACTCTTTGCCCCAAAATACTATTTTGCCTTCGAACTAAAAATAGTTCAAGATGTCACAGACCTCCTATCTGTCTTAATGATTATTGTTGTTGTCTCCCATACTTTAAGCTTCATTTTTATGATTTGTTTATTTATTTCTTTTTCTGTAAAGGAGGAAGATATGTTGTATATTGATTCTTCATGTAATATGGCTGACAGTGGTCATTAGCCCTTCCTTAGTGTTCTTACCTCCTTAGCCTCCCAGAATACCTGTGAGTGTTCTAACTTGTACCAGAGTGTTCTACTCTTGTCAGTTGATGGTCTGGTCAGCGGGCGAGGTGTGCGCTCAGCTGTGTCTTGAATAAACCTACATGTAACTTAACAAGAAGTATCTTGTCATTTACTTACAACATGATCCCCTTTAACTGCAGAAGAGGTATGGATTGCAATTAAATCCTTACATTGCAAAAAGTCTCCTGGTTCTGATTGTATCCCAACTGAGTTTTACAAAACTTTCATTACTCAAGTATCCCCTATACTTTTCTCATTATTTCACGATTTTGCCTTTAAAGCTTCTTTTAAGGGATCCCATAATCAAGCTACAATCATTGTTCTTCCTAAGCTATATAAAGACCATACATTAATCTCAAATTATTGTCTCTGTTCACTACTTAACCAAGACTGTAAAATATATGCAACCATTTTAGCAACTACATTTTCTCCTTTGCTGAACCATACTAGATTATTACCTTTACTATTGGATCTGAAAAGTCATCTGCATGGTTGCATGGTAAGAGACGTGTACCCTTGCCATGAGTGCTCAACTCTTTTGTTGTCTGGATCCCTATTGCTATTTTTTTGTCATAGTTGAATACCGATCATGAGTGTGTGCCATGACATAAGTCTGTCTCACAAATTCTGGTCTTGTTGGACCAGGAAGGATGCCTAAAGCGCTACCCTCATATTGGTGGAAGGCTACCACCTTCACCAGGAGTTAAACTCAGTTTTGCAACATACTGTGTAGTGATCAGTAGTAGCGTACAGGACCTTTTTACCCTGTGTCATCGGGGTGAGGCCTGTAGGCTCACTCACCATATGCAGATGTGTGGTAGTGCATAGCTCATGGGGCAGTGACTCTCTGCTGGATGTATGTGTGCCTGGGAAGGGTATGGTACAGGGATAGAGCGGTAAATGTGTGCATTCATGCATCATACATGTATGTATGCCTCAGAAGAATGAATTACATAAGAGATGTAGTGTGGTGCAGTGCGTGAACAGGGACTGCAAGTGCTGGGTGTATGTGTGCTTGCATGAAGTACAATACAAGAAGGGTGAAGAGTTGTGCAGCACACATAGTAAGTGTGTCTTCTGGCTGTTTCACCGAGGATTGCAGGATGCTGCTGAGGACGTCGCACCATTGCTGGAACTCCAGTTGGCACCCGCAGAACTTCCCCCCTTTTGCTAGGTGAAGCATAACTTAACTTGTGTATCCACCAAGTGGGAGCAGCTCAGCTCACTAGAGCCTACAAGGAGCACTGTTCAACAGGAAGAGCCTGTGCCACTAGATGCTGTCACGTTCATCGCGAGAACCTTGACTTCGCTGTACAGGGTCCAGACTTAGGAGCGCCCAAGAAGAGGGCACTCGCTGTCCCTCTAAAAACAGCCACACAGCCAGAGCAGGAAAGACTGAAACTGGGCTTTTGAGGCCCAATGGTACTCACTGCTAACAGTGCTGTGGCACATAGACACTTCCAACTAAAGGCCCGATTACAATATCATCCGGAAAGCAGTCCAACCGAATTGGTTCCGGAATGCTTTCCGAACCAATTGTGTTTTGCGAGTCCAAACGACCGATCACAATGCTTCCTAACATTGTTTGGTCGGACTCGCATTGACTCCAATGGGCGCCTGTGTTCCGAACAAGAACACAGGCTCCCATAGAAAAAAGGGGTGGTTGGGGAAAACCTTAGACCCTGTGGCGGGCACCACATGGTGCCTTCCCCATTGTGCTGACTGGGAAGAGGGGTTCCTTGGGTACTCGACGGTCCCCAATCGGATGCCTCACAGTGAAGGGGGGCCCGCAACGGGCCCCATAGACAGATTCCAACAGCCGTTTCGTGTCGGCCAGGTCAAATCGGATTGGCTGTCCGAATCAGTCATCGTACTTGCTTGTTCAGAAACTGTGTCCATAGAGCTGTACGATTCGGTTCCGAAAGACAAGGGCTGTCAGAATGTCTCTCGAAACTGATTGAGACTGCACAAACGGCTTCCGAGCATTGCCATTGGGAAATGCTCGGAAACAAGGGTTCTGAATCAGTTTCTGCAATACCGGATCCCATCCAGAGCCCTTCCTGATGACATTGTAATCGGGCCCTAAGTTCCTAAAATGTCAGAAGGTAGAGCTATTGAGTACGGACAAACAGGGGTCCATTAGGATGTAGGGCGGATCGCCACCGCCCGCATGGTGGTGGCGATCTGCCCTACATCCTTCCCCGCCCGACGCCCATTTCCCCCCTGCCATATTAGAATGGCAGGGGGTACCACGGTGGACAGGAAGGGTTTAATATGGTGGCGGTGTCTGCTAGACATCGCCATCCATATCAGGATGCAGGCAGAAGGCAGCCTTTCTGTGGCAGCATTGAAGTTGGGGGCCCGTTGCGGCCCCCCAGGATGTTGGGGGGATGGTGGGTGCATGGGGGATACCTATGGTACCCCCTGCATGTGCATGCACAACAGGGCAGGCACCACGCGGTGCCTGCCACGTTGTGCATGCATATGCACAACATGCATTTTAGGCATTGGGGCGGGTGATGCTGAAAGCACCACCCGCTGCAATGTTAAAAATGCAGGATGCGCCCGCCAGTGTGACGGGCGCATCCTAATCACCCCCACAGGACTGCCGCGCTTATGGCGGGCGGTCCCTTTTTATGTCACAATGGCGGGCTGACAAAGTCCGCCCGCCATCCTAATGATGCCCATAGTTTGCATTTCCTGGTGCAGCCACCAGTGAATGGGGAATAACCCTGGACACAGGAGGGTGGGACATGGATTTGCCTGACAACTGCTGAAGCCACGACCTTAAGGGGGACTGTGTTGTTGCTCCTGAATTTCTTATTCCTTTGCATGTGTAGAATTAGAAATAGAATACAACTTTTTCTTAGAAAATCAAGTGTTTGGCTGGAAATTGATTTATTGTTTGGACTGTTTGCATTTGGAGTTATGAGTAGTGTTACTTACCTGAAGCTGAATTTCTCCCCCCCAAGAGAGCCAGAGCTACCAACGAGATTTAAGTGCAGAAGGGATACTTGGCCCAGTTGAGTGGGATACACAGTAGGTCGGGCCCCGGAACAGGCCTCTACCTCCACGGTTGGGCCCAGTATCTCCTGCGTGCCCTGTTGCTCTCTGAAAGGGGTTCTGACACTTACTGTCCTAAATTAAATAAACCTCCCTGCTTGTTTATTGGGTTTGGATACTAAAAAACGTCTTTTTCTGTAAGCATTTTTAATATTGAAATAAGAAATAATTCAATAATACAGTAACACAGCAACTGCACAGTAACATTATGAGCAATACCGATTCCCCCTCCTTCCCCATTTGTACCCCACAGCATGGCTTGAGTCATTTCAGTTATGTACTTCATGTGTAGGTAGGTCTGGTGTTTCCCTTACCCTCTATACAGTGGAGTGCACATTTCTACCCACTTTGCCTAGCCATACCCATCCAGCCTCTCATGCTTTGCTCAGGAGAGCGTGACAACCTCTAGTAGCCTGCTTGCCCTAGTGAATGCCATCTGAACGCCAGGTAATCCAGAGCTTCTTGAACTTTCTCTGGCAGCCTCTACCCATCTTGTTGTATAGTTTCCACCTCATGGTAGGACCTGCACGTTTGTGGACAGCATAAACGTTTGGATGGTGCCAAACTGATTCTATGCACTCCCTCAGGGTATGTTGTCCTATAGATCAGCCAGCTCACATTGCCACCATAAGCCCCCTGAACCTACTTGGGCAGCTAATGGCTTCTGGCAACCACTGAACATGACAACCCTTGTCACCCAGGAACCGTGGTAACAGATCTAGAACCCTTTTTCTCAGACACTCATGCTCTAGTACTCTCAGAGGAATATACAAGAAGTACACAAAGAGACATTTTAAATTTTCTATTGAACCAGCATGATTCTTGTATAAAATATATGTGCTGCAATGATCAATAGGGATCACTGACATATTAACGTCAGTCAAAATATCGAGGTACCAGAATGTCGTGTCCAAAATATCGATGGACAAAATATTGACTTCCTATCTCCATAAAGGTAAGTACCAAAATGTCAATACCAAAATATCATTGTTAAAAATATAGTTGTATAAAATATCGATTTCTTTAAATGTCTTAAAAATAATATAAAATTAATTAAATTATAAATATAATTAAATAAAACATAGAATTATTTAAAACATGTTAAAATTAATAAATAATAAATGTAATGTAAAAAAAGATTAAACATGCATAATTAAATCTTTTTATATATATATTAGCTTAATAATATTATTAAATAATTATTAAATCTAATTAGAAAATGTTAAAACCATAATTTAAATTATAATTACATATATATCTAAATAAATATTAATATAAAAATTAATTGTATATATAATAAATTTAATTATTATTATTATTTTAGTAAATAATATTTCACACTATAACAGTAGGGAAAACATTGCATAGTGGATACAATTACTATTCCTACTCCAATAAGTGTAACAGTACGGAAAGTGTTGCATAGCGGGAGGGTAAAAATTACTATTCCTACTCCAGTGAGTGCAACAGTAGGAAAAATGTTGTATAGCAGGTGGGTAAAAATTACTATTCCCACTCCACAGAGTGCAACAGTAGGGAAAGTGTTGGATAGCGAGTGGGAATAATTTACTGTTCCCAAACCACCAAGTGTAACAGTAGGGAAAGTGTTGGATAGCGGGAGTGTAAAAATTACTATTCCCACGTCAGTGAGTGCAACAGTAGGGAAAGTGCTGGATAGCGTGTGGGAATAATTTACTATTCCCACTCCACCAAGTGTAACAGTAGGGAAAGTGTTGGATAGCGGGAAGGTAGAATTTACTATTCCCACTCCAGTGAGTGCAACAGTAGGGAAAGTGTTGGATAGTGGGAGGGTAAAAATTACTACTCCCACTCCAACGAGTGTAATAGTAGAGAAAGTGTTGGATAACGGGTGGGTAAAAATTACTATTCCCACTCCAACGAGTGTAACAGTAGGGAAACTATTGGATAGCGGGTGTGTAAAAATTACTATTCCCACTCCACCGAGTGCAACAGTAGGAAAGTGTTGGATAGCGTGTGGGTAAAAATTACTATTCCCACTTCAGCGAGTGCAACAGTAGGGGAAAGTGTTGGATAGTGGGTGGGAATAATTTACTATTCCCAATCTACCAAGTATAACAGTAGGGAAAGTGTTGGATAGCATAGGAGATTAATTTAGTATTCCCACTCCTGCAATATAATCAACATTAATTAACAATTAATGAGTTTAATTGTTTTTACCTCCCACCATATTCCTCTGTAAACGTCACCACCAATATTGTAAAATATTAATCAATTAACATAATTAATTATCAATTAATTAATTAACTAATAACAATTAACGATAAAATTGATAACCATCAAATATTAATTAAATTATTTTTTTTTGATAAAAATGTCATTACTTCCCACCTTACTAACCAATGAACCCTCTACCCACTCCTAAAAAAAGTACACAATTAACATATTAACAAATTAATTATTAATAATTAACATCAAATTAATAACTAATTAATAACTTTTTAAACAAAATTACCATATTTACCAATAAAGTATTAATTATTATTAATCAATTTATAATTAATTATTAATTAATTGATACAATTAACAATATAAAGCATTAAATAGAAAAATATTAATTAATTACTTTATTAATTAATTACTTTAAATTAAATGACTTCCCACCCTATTCCCCTATAAACCCACAACCTGCTACGGAATAAAATTACACAAAAATTAATTAACATATAATTAATTAATTCCCCAAAATTCTTAATTTATTTATTTAATTAAATTACTTCCCACTCTATTCCCCTATAAACCCACAACCCGCTACAGAACTATAATATGCAAAATTAATTTAACATAAAATTCATTACTTTTAAAAAACTCAAACATGCATAACAAAAATAATCTATACTTTTAACACATATACTAACATTTAAAACACTAAAAAAATCGATACGATATTATGACTGACAATATTACTGACTTCGATATTATGACAAACGATATCTCTTACCTGCATATCGATATTCTGTACCACTATATTTTTGACAGTCGATATTCTGTCCTCTCGAAATTTAAAACTCAATATTTTGTCATCTCGGCATTTTAAATTCAATATTTCGGCTGTTTACTGATCAATTACACATAAACAAATGAACTTTACTAAGAGCACCAGAACAGTGAACAAAATAAAAAGCTCCACCATTGTGGTAAAACAATATATATTGTTAGGCCATGTTGTGTCCAACTACTCACCTAAAAACCAGGTTTGCAGGGGCGATGACAGTACTCCAACCCTCCTCGAATACCTCTCAATGCTACTGAGGAGAACAGGAGCCCTTGCAGATATTCCAAGAGGCAAGGGGATTTGGATGAGAGACACAGAGAAAAGACACCGCTGCGTTCTGCCACCTGGACCAGCCGGGATCCTTGTTCTTAACTTGCAGAACTGCCTTTCATCTTTCTACCTAATAAAGGAAAGTCTGTGTATTATCTAAATAATTTTAGCAGGCAATAGCACTATCACTGAACAAACATACCTTACTGAGAGGCCCATTATGAAGGTGCGGCAGTCCCACCAGTAGTGTGGCGGGCGCATCCCACATTTTTTACATTGTGGCGGGCAGCAGCACCCACCACAAAGTAAACAATGCATGTGGTGCCTGCTACCTTGCGCATGCTGGGGGGTACCATAGGTACCCCCATGTGCACCTCCCCATCCCTCCAACACCCTGGGGGCTCGCTATGGGCCTCCAAAAGCAAAGACTGTGAGCCTTTCCATGGTGGCAACGCCACCATGGAAAGGCTCATATCCACACCATGTTATGCTCGTTTTCTGCCCGGTCGACGAGTTGACCAGCGGAAAAGCGGAGGACCGTCTTTCCGTCCACCGCGGACCCCCCAGCCATCATAATACGGTGGGGGGTCTTTGATGTGTGGATGGTCGCCGGATCGCCCCTGCCGGCCCAGCGGTGACTACCGCCAGCCCGGCGGGGGCAATCCACCCGCCATCCTAATGGGGCCCTTAATGTTATAATCACCTGTTATAATAAAAGAAGTATCACACGTATTGTGGTAGAGATCATAGGGGATCAATGCCTGAATAAGGAGTCTCTCATCACAGAGATATTAGATTAAATACATGCTTAGATATCACTCAAGCAATGAGCTACACATGAAACAAGAAACAACAAACAAGATTATCATGCAACTAATACGCAGTGTTTCCTTGATGTGACATACAACCGTTTTCTTCAAATGTACAACACATCTCACCTTCACTTTTCATTAGAAGAGAATATTTGAAGACAGCTGTGAACTCAACACAATACATTAACCTCTTCGGTGCCCGTGACGAGCTGGACTCGTCATGGGCCGCGGTGGCGCTGTGCCCATGACGAGTCCAGCTCGTCACAAACCCCGCCCGCTAATGTAACGGCCGGCACAGGGCGGGGAAAGGGGGGGGCACCGAAGGGGTTAAGAGAGCTGATTTGTCTAATGCGCATCTGTCCCAGAAAAAGAATTCCTGTCTCAATACTACAGTCTCCTTTGTGCACTGACAAACAAACAAACGAACGATTAAAAAAAAATATTGCCGTTTAACCAAGTCACTTAGCTGACAAAGTCCGAAGTCTCTGCGATCTGTCATTGGAGTCAGTTCTTGGATGAAGTCTCTGATGCAGGCGGAAGTCTCTGATGCAGGTGCTGTCCCCACGAAAGGTAAATAAAAGTCAAGCATGGAGTGCTCGGGCGTGGCTATTTATAGCCAATTGAAGGGCATTACCTGATGCATTGCTACGTGTATGGTGATAACATGCAGGGTGCCCTAAAGACAACAAGTGACCGGGTTGTCTGTATTTTCTGGAGTTCTGTAGCACATGTTTCCTTGGAAACGGTAAACAAAGCCAGTGCGTCTCACTCAGAGCGCTGGCATAAAAACAAATCAAGCATTGATCAGTGCAAGAAAAGCAACAAACAGCAAACAACATACAGTGATAAATGGTATTTTGAAATAAATACATTCACAAACATACTGCAGTATGGTTCAGCTGGAGTCCCTGAGGATGTTGACAAACCAGACAGGTCACCAACCTGAATGTAGCATGCAGGTTCCTGACAGTCCTTCCTCCCAAAAACCCTGGTACTGGACGCAGTTTCAAGGGGTTGTGTTGATGAAAGCGAGGGGCATGGACCGTAGATGCAGGTTCCCAGGAATTTCCTTCTGCTACATTCCATTTCCATCACCACCCTGGATGTAGCATACAGGTTCCTGACATATATATGCATGCATAAAATACAATATATCAAATTGGTTGTACTCCTACTATGCTGTCCCTAACCTACGTTTCTAGGGTAAGTGTGTGTGTACAGCCAAGAATCCCCGTACTGGATAATCCAACTCCAGTTACCTGATGGGAAAGAATATAAGTGCCTGTCTTGTTCACAAGCTGGACACCCTTGCAAGAAGAAGTCTGCAAGCAGCTGGTCCGAAGCATCAGTGGGCAGAAACCTCTCCAATATCAGCAAAGCACTCTTCTAACTAAACCCCGGAAATGCTTGTTTATTTATAAAGAAAAGCAGCCTTGCGAGTCCTGTGCAAGCCAGCATTGTTTTGGTCTATAGATAGCCACGTTGCCTCGTGTATGAAAAATAGAACGACATTTGCCTAATGTGTGTCAAGACCTTGTACGTGGTGTTCAAGGGATCGTGATAATGTGAGGGGAAGTGGAACCAGCAAGCAAAGTAGAGTCAGAGAAACTAATCCTACGTTGTCACGCACACAAATGTATGTAAATGGTTATTGTGTAAAGGGGAATGCAACTTAAGAAAAAAATGTGTCCATGTTGAAAGATGGTGTTGTTTCTATCTGGGCCTACTTCAGACACATAACAATGTACTCCTCCTTTTTCACTAGTTTGCATTGTTCCAAACCCATTTCCCTGTGGCAAAAGAGCGGGGGTACCCCACTGCCCAATCTCTGGACTATATCTCATTTTGCCACCATGTATCCCAAGTTCACTAGGATATTTTGATATCGCGAGAGGTCCGAGGGCCCCAATATTCTGATCAGAGCCAGTTGTGACTCCAGATCTATGCTTTCTCCGTCTTGTAGGCCTCCCATAGCAGTGGCCGCCAGCACAAGTAAGAGTGGTGGGGATGGGTGGGAGAGAGTCGACAGATGACGGAGTAGGTAAAATTAAATGAAAAAATAAATAAAACTACTTACCTTGCGCTTACCGCATTGCTAACTCAGCGATACTACAAGGGCAAGGTAAGTGGTTTTATTTAATTAATTTTACCTACTGTGTCGTCTGCCAACTCCCCCCACCCTGCCCTGACCCACCCCACCGCTCTTACCTGTGTCGCCTGCCACTGTCCCATAGTGTGATCCCACTTTTCAAAGTGCCCTTGTTTTCCTGAAAGAAGTATTTTGTGGTCTTGTCCAGCGCCTTAACCACCTACATATTGGTAATCTGCCAGGTTGCCATTCACCATTCCTAGGGTTCCCTTACCCTGCCAGTGTTTAGGGTAGTGCACAAGGGGGAGTGATCGCAAATGCTTCGTGCTAGATATCTGGCCTCAGAGAAGTGGCCAAGGTCTTCTGTGGTGCAAAAAGAGTAGTCAAGTCTAGATAACATGGCGTGTGAGTTTAAATAAAATGAATAGCCCTCTCTTGCCTGTGCAAGTCCCTCCAGGCATCCACCAGCCCCAGTGCTCATGTGAAACCTTTCAGTTTCCCTGCCATTGCTTCTCCTTCCAGTTTGCTGCTCATTCTGTCTAACTGTGTACTAGGTTGAGGTCCCCGCATACAATAGTAAGGGCTGGTGGGACCTCTGTCAGTAGATGTCCCAGTTTCTGAAGAGTTGCTGTTTAGAGTGCTGGTAGAATGTATGCATTAACCAGTATAAGACTTTCACCCTCCCACTCGCCCAGCAGAGCAGTTTAACATCTACAGTCATCTGAACAGGTGCGGAACACATGGAGGGTCAGTGCTTCCCTGACCAGGGTTAGGCAACCCCTAGAACCTTAAGCATATTGTGCTTGGCATACAACTCTATATCTACCTCTCCCCAGGCAGTTGTGTTGGGTGTCCACTAAATTGGTCTCCTGGAGGAGTACCTGTTGAGCGCTTTAGAGACTTCACTTTATTTCCTAGTCCACTGACGTTCCATGTCAAAAGTGTCAGGTCTTGTATTTGTGTGTTGCGCCATAAGAATTGCTTTTGGGGTCCCCCATTCATCCCCCTCACTGGCTGTGTGGGTGCATCTTATCGTTGCATGCCAAAGTTAATATCTGTGTGTGTCTTGAAGGGTCCTTTGAGCTGCACCACCCTACCTTACTGTGCTGTGATCTTAAAACTGACCACGCCCCCAATTCACGCTGTGTGTATACTCATAACTGATAGAACATTTGAACTTTATGCACACTCACGTATGGGCGTGAGCTCCAAGCAGTAGAGTCGCAGGTGTTAGTGTCTCTAGGTCATTCTCCCAGCAATTCTCAGCTTCGTGCCCGTCGAGCTCCAGTCCATTCCTGCACGGCCCCAGTGCTCATCCTCTATGCCATTTGGATGTAGAGATCCGTAGAGCCCTCAATCACCCCTCTTCAGCCACCCAAGGAGGATCATATCTTACTATCCCCTGGCATGGGCAAGGAGTCTCAGATTATGTGCTCCAAGGTCATTGGGGTGAATTCCAGCAGTTGTTCCCCCTCTGTTTCTGATGCCGAACTCATGGATTCAGCCCACTTCCCACCTCCCAATGCCAGCGCTCAATATTTATTATTGTCAAGGATTTGGCTGCATTGTTTGAGCTCCAAAACAGGTTTTGCCTGTTCCGCCCTCATTTGTGCTTTCATCAGCGATGTTCTGTGACTGGTGCCCCACCGGTTCTTGCCTGGTCATTTCTGCCATTAAGTTTCTCTCTCCCTGATGGGGCCGTTGAACTCCCAGCCAAAGAACCTAGTGCTTCAGCCAGTCTTTTCAATTCACTGCTACTTCAGTGCGGCAGGCTCCGCCCCCTGGAACAGTGCCGCAGCCTCTGGGCTCACCAAGCTAGAACAGTGTTTGTCAGGGCACTTCCCATTGGCGGAGGTCCCCTCTAGGGTTTTGGAGCATCCTCATTGTCCACCGGGAGCCCTATCTCAGTGTGCCGGCGGCCATCTTGATTGCACCGTTCGATCACGATTACATCTGCTACCTGCCCCTGCTGTCAGGCACTTTGCCACTCAGAAAGTTGTGTGTTTTCCCCCGCATTCAGGTCTAGGGCTCTCTCTCCTCAGGGGCTCCAATGCATTTCTATGAGCCGCTTGCCTGCCAAGCGGCTTTACAGCTCGCCAGCCGCTATCTTAACCATGCCACTCGGTCATGGAAAGTGTTTTCTCCTTTTCTCAGGCACTTCCACTGCCCAGCGGGCCATGCGGCTGCACCCCCCTCAGTTAAGGGGCGCTCACCCCTCGCCTCCTCAGTGGGCGATGTGTGGGGCTCCGGACGTTTGACTATAGGGCCCTTTCGGCAAGATTTTAATTTGAAGTTTCTATTTAGAATCATGCAGGAATTTCGTTTTGGCACTATATTTATATTAATGGCAAAAGCATTATAGGTTTCACCTCCAGAAACAATCTATGTTAATGGTATGAGTTGCTCTTTTTTCAATTAATTTGATGCACCTGACAGGAATGTCCTTTATCCCCTTTATTGTTTGCATTAGCTATTGAACCATTGCTATACCTTGTCATAACTGTGCAGATAATAAAGGTATCTATATTAATAACACAGTTCTTAAAGATTCTGCTTATGCAGATGATGTTCTACTGTACATTAGTGAGCCTATACATCTTATACTATTTATACTAGATATTATCTATAGGTATGCATAATATCAGGAATTACGTTAAATATTTATAAAACTGTTTTTTTTCATTAAATGTATTTTGTATGACAGATATGTTACATGGTACTGACATTCTCTGGAAATTGACTGGTCTTAAGTACCTTGGTATTTATTTTCAAAATACAATACATCATACAGTTGACATAAATTGTGAGAAATTAATATCTAAATTTATGGACAAATTAAAGCCATTAAAATGGTATTAACTCTACACATATTATATGTACTATCAATGCTAGCTCTTACCTTTCCTATTACTTAAAAAAAAAAAAGATTCCTAACAGGTTCCTTTGGAATAATAAAACTTCCCAGATTAAATATAAAATATTATAAGTCTCTAAATTCGAAAGGGGGATTTGGTAATCCCGACTTTCAGAAATATAATTTTTGTTATTTAGCGGCACATGGTGTTAATTGGTTTTCAAACGCTGGACCCTATTTAACGCCCAATGGGCTCTATATGATAACAAATATTATAGTTCCCTTCACAGCAATCCCTATTAAGGATCTTAAAAAAATAGATTTTGCTCTCCAATTTTAAATGCTTAAACTGCCTTATCCGCTATTAATGGACTATTTGGTAACAGAACTGAGTCTTCGAAAAAAGGTATCCTTGTAGCATAATCCAATGATTAAACTAAATACTGTTGGGATAGATGGATTGGAGATAGTATTTTTACATCTCAGATATCTGTCAAAGCATAAGTATGTCATTTTATGAAATCAAGGTCCTAATGCATACACATGTTCTACTCTCACCCTCAGTGTTGAGACTTAGGACCCGATTATGAGTTTGAGGGTGCAGCGCCTGATCCACCCTGCCGCCGCACCACCAAACCCATGGTGAGACCACCCGTCAGATTAAGTGCTTCCTCCTGTCTGGTATTTTTTTGTGTTCCCACGGCGGTGCCTCTAAAAATGGGCACCACAATGGGGAGCACCAAGAACAGTTCCTGCATGACATTGACTGAAAAGTCCATGCCATGCAGGAACTGGTGTGCATGCACACGGGGCAGATGTTGTGCCCCCCTGTGTGCATCCACAGGACGCAGAGGCACCAGGGGCCCTGTAGGAGGAACCACCATGAAACCCTGGTGGAGAAGAAACTCCTAATATTCTTGGCGGGACTGCGGCGGTCCCGCCAAGCATATGATGCCTCTATACAATCCCAATTCTGCCAGCGAATGGCGGTTCCCTTGCGGCTGGGCTGTGGTGGTCCCACCACCCATCTCGTAAAAGTGCAGTGGGGAGACCGCCATCGCCACTCCCCCGTGAGGCTGTCGGTCCGTGGACCGCCAGACTCGTGATGAGCCCCTTAGAGTTTATCTTTACTATTCACAGACTATATGATAAAACTAGATCTCCACCAATTTGTTCAATATATTGAAAATACGTGAATTTCAGAATCCTATTTTCCATATATTTATACAATACAAAATTAGGAAATTGGGGCTTTGTTATGCTTCTAGTTGGCTACCATCATCTATTTGTCAGTCTAACTCGTTCATATTACATAATTATTATTGGCCTCTTGCATATTGCAATGTAACAAATCAGAATGTTGGCACTTCAATAATGAACCTGGTACACTGAAAAATATGTTATCTGATTGTCAATTTTTTATTTTGTGTTTGGTTCAGTGTTTTTCAATTGATGTTGCTCTCTACTATGAAATTGGTATAGGTAAATTCTCAGCTCTTTTATTCCTGTTATCATACATTGATATGACATTTTTTGATCCTTTAATCTCCTCTGCTATCAAACTGATTACTATGAATTGGAATTCTGCTAACATTTTATCCCCACAGGTCTGGGGGATTGGATTTTATATATGAGAAATCCAAGTAAATATATTTTTGCTAACTAATATTGTATTGTGATCACTACATTTTTTTAAATATAATTTATGTTCATTTTAGGTTTTATACTGTTAATATATATTTTCCTCTTATTCTTTTAACCTATATGTACTGCATTAGTCCTGATGCACAAACTATTTTTGCCATTATTTCTTTGTGTCTGTTTATTTGTTACTGTACTTTGTAAAATTCTATAAAATATTGAAATTTATCACCCACTTACATATCAATCCTTACCAGGGACATCGTCCCATAAACTACCCTTAGCCAATGTGGACCGTATCACATCCAAACCTCCTTGTGCTGTCTCGAGAATTTCGTACCGATTGGGTTCCATCTCCACATTGCCCACACCCAAGAATACTTTTAAAAGCACATCTGGTCTCAGAGGGTCAGTGTGTAGCAGTGTGGGGGACGCTCGTGCCGATACTCAGAGAAAGGGAAGAAAGGCTGCAGCAAAGATACAAGCTGCACACACAGGCCTCATCAAGTCACCACCCTACTACAAGAAATTGTTCTCACACCAGAAGTTAATTTGTAAAAATATAAATGCGGGAGGCTCTCGTCAGGAGGCAGCTTGCACCAGCCCATTTCTCCTGTTCGTGCCGCCTAAAACAGAACCAACTATCATGCCAGCTTTAGAGGTGCCCCTTGCAAGCAATGTCTTGGTCGTGCTGGGCAGCGTTACAAGGTCGGCAGGGTCGATGCTTCATAGTCAGCCTCCTCATGACTAGCTGCTGAACTCGGGCAGTAATCTTCAATCTTCAGGGTCCTTCAGCAGCAGCACTTTGTTTCTTCCTAAGCACTTAAGGTATGGTCCTTACATACAGAAGGGGGAAAGCCAAGCTTCCTGTCTCTGGTCCTCGCCTTCCTCTACATGCGTGCATAGGCTGCAGGGGCCAGCTTGTAGTAAGTACTGGGAGCAGTTCCGATTCAGCTGACCACTTATACTTAAAGTTCGTGCAAAAGCCATGAACTTAAAGTGCATTTTGCATTCACTATGCCACAACTATATGGCAAACTGTTTCAGGTGAAACTACCCTCCTCGTTTTGTGTATTGAAACTCAGTTCTTTCCTTTTGCACACAGAGGGATAGAGTTGCGTAGGCTGCCCTTGGGTCATTTCCTAGTGTGTTACTCAAGGCTTTTGGTAGTGATTTAGCCAAGTTCAGTGCACCAAAATAGGTCTCTTCTCTTCTTCATGATGGGTATCGAAAGCAAGACTGTTGCACTTGGATTTACAGAAATATAGATGAAGGAGGGACTGACAGGTGAGGCGAAGGGTGGGGTCGGGGATAGCAGCTCTGACTACCACTAATGGGGAGGGGAAACAACCGTGGGAGTTCCATACATGGAAGGGGGCACCTAGACAAAGCACACTGCTGCATGTGCTTCCCCAACACTCATACCCAGTGCATAAACACTCAGGGGGAGTAAGGGAGTCAAGGTATGACACTGCACAGGTTTTTCGAAAATACCCAATAGGCACTCTCCTTACTGGGATGCATGTAAATTGGCCTCTACTTCACTACTTTAATGCTCCACCATCCGTTACTGGTGTGGTAGCCTGGATGTGTGGGTGTGAACCACTTACATTGAAAGGAGTTCTTCTTCTGGTGATCCTTAAATACTCAAGAGTCAGGACTTGGTTGCTGAGCAACGTACCATCATCACTTACGGAAGTTTCTGAGAGGCTTGTGACACTGGTCTTTTGCCAAGAACCCCGAACATCAAATGAGAAGTGGTTTGTCACAGGAGCACTGCGGCACAGATTTTCAATCCGACATGTGACTATATTCTGTCTGGAAGGGATGCTCGGGATGAATACATGCCTTTTTAGGAGAAATACATCCCTCGACGCCATAGCATAACCATGCAGTCTTTATCTTGTTTGTGATTTCGACTTGACAATACTCCAAAACCCTACCCAAACCCTGCCACTGAGTGTGTCACGATGATGGGATCGACAGGGGTTGCAACTTGATAATGCCAAGCAACGAAAATACATTGTTTTGTATTGTAGCTGTTTTAATGCAAACTTCTCTGATTCTCAGTGGATCCAGTTTGTGTTATAAAAATCAAATAAAGAAAGAAGGACATCTCTAATTGTTAATGTATCTTCCTTGATTTTCTCGACACCTCATCGTATGCTATAGAACCAAACCCATTCTATATGTTCTCCTCCCAAATTGTTTAAGCAGGGACGTAGCTATCAAAGGTCTGGCAGATCCCCAATTTCGGCTGCATTTTATTTCCCATCCAGCTGGAAGAGAGGACATTTTCCTCATTTGCACCAGGGCCCATGCCACCTCTGCTCATCCACCAGTCTTTATGGTTAGAGTTGTAAGATGTTGTTGCTACGTGTAGCATTTTTTTGTCCCAATACTCAAGCTTTCAAATTAATAATTATAAGCAGTGTTCCAATCCCACTGCTCTGCATTGCCCATCTGTTATTCTTGCCATATACCGTTATGGTAAAGTCTTCTACGATTAGCATTTACAGAGCATGGTAGGATGGAATGCTGAAATCAATTTTATTATATTGCACATCACATTCTAGCTTAAATGATTTAGTTTACCATGCTTGATATTGTTTCTGATAGATCTCAATTGACCTCACCAGATTTTAACGAATATGAAATAGCATTCGATAGTTTTATCTTTATTCCACATATCCACCCATTTGTATATATGTGGATATGTTTTATGGGCTTATTAGGTCCCAAAATAAATGCATTTTGATTGATTGGAAAAAAATGAATATATTATCACTAAACGTTGGTTTTGAGGCAAAGCAATGCAATGCAGTTTTGTTGGAACAGGAAATGCAACAAAACACATTTTAATGGTTTTGCAGTTGTTCGATATCAGACAGTCTATTTTTTTTCTAAAAGAATTATAGAATCTGTAGGTGGCACAAATGTGTAGATTACAGTATGGCTTCCTCTCCGTTTCATGCTGCTTTTGACAACTACCCCTGCGCGGAGAACGCAGAGCATCTGTGATAAGAAATATTGCCAACTAAGGGGTGATAGATCACACAGTCATTTATTCATTTCCGTGCTCTCATCAACCATTGTAGTGGAAAAGGGGACTCAAACTACTGGTATTTCCAATTAAAAGAAATATTTTTTAACTGTGGGTCCTAATTTAAAATTCAGGAAGCCATTCTTTAAATAGTGATTGAAAACAAGAAATGTGCAACAATGCCATTTAAAAAATATACAGACTTATTTATGATTTCATCTTTGCATTTATGAGGGGCTAATTAACCAACGGATTTATTGAGCACAGGAATTAGTTCTGCTTTTGTGAATCGACCCCAAAACGTCCAACTACGCATTAGTGAAAGTGCAAAGAGTGCACAGTCCTTTCTAGTTATACTAACTGTATATTACCATTTTATATGTTTGTGACCAATTCAGAAAGACATGTAATAGTTCACGAAAGAGTACAAAAGGAGCACTACTTTATGTTTTCTAAAATGCCTTTGTGACTAGGCCCTAGTATTTCACAAATAAGCAAGCATTATACCTCTTCTCTGAGTGGCCCAACTGCATGAAAAATTGGTATCCTGAGCCAGCTAACTCACTTAACTTGCATGTGCAATGAAAGCCTTAACATGCTCACGGTAATGGCAAAGTCCTATAGCCCCTGTTATCGAAATCTATGCAGCAAGGGGAGTAAGCTCTGCTCTCTATGGGGCTGAGCTGTGGGGCTCATGCAATACTAGTGAGCTGTCAAGTTCTGAGAGGAAGTTCTGTAGGGCCATTATGTCACTTCCCCAAGGTACCCCTACGACTCCATTAATGCTTGATTTAGGTTGTCGTCCAATTGGTGATCTGGCGAAATTTCGCCCCCTACTGTTATGGGCACGGTTGTGGCGAGTCCTGGAGCTAGCTAAATATGCTAAAGGCCTCTCCGAAGTTATGTCACTTCCCGGGTGGCATAGGATAAAATGGTTGAGAGACATGAAAGCCCTCCTGTGCAATCTGGGGCTAAGTACAGCATGGGAAAATAGGTCTTCCCCTCCGAAAGCAACACTTAAGTCTTTATACTGGAACTGGATTGCGCTAACTGCACATTGGGCAGACTCACGGAGGACTTTCTGAAATTCAAGGACTTGCCGATCCGGGAATTATATCTTGATATCATAGAGAGACCTTTTGATCGGACCCTCTATTTTAAATTTAGGTCCGGGACTCTTCCACTTCATGCTTTTACATCTCGGTGGAAACCCCCAGCCCAGACCATAGAATTTTGCCCTTTTTGCATAGCTAGACAAGAGTCTGTGGCGCATTTTTTATTTGAATGCCAGAAGTATGTACACCCAAGAAGAAGATGGCTTAAGCAATTGTGTCGCTCGTTAGGAACCAGGCATCACACTGAGGCGCTACGCATTTTAATGTCAGACTCTCGCCCTTTGTATGCTTGTGCCCTTTCAAAATTTTTATCATGGGCATGGTCCATTAGAAGCAAAAGGCTTAAAGAAATTGTTTAATCTGTTCTTAATACCTATTTATGATATGCTTCTTTCTTTTATTGTAAAAATTGTTTTTTAAGGTTAAACGAAATCAAATTCTTTTTAACTGTGAAGCTTTTATGATATGTTTTTATCAAAATAAAGCCTTTATACTAACTGTATATTACCATTTTATATGTTTGTAACCAATTCAGAAAGACATGTAATAGTTCACGAAAGAGTACAAAAGGAGCACTACATTATGTTTTCTAAAATGCCTTTGTGACTAGGCCCTAGTATTTCACAAATAAGCAAGCATTATACCTCTTCTCTGAGTGGCCCAACTGCATGAAAAATTGGTATCCTGGGCCAGCTAACTCACTTAACTTGCATGTGTAATGAAAGCCTTAACATGCTCACGGTAATGGCAAAGTCCAGAACCTATTCTGTAACCTGGAGGGGTGCACCAAACATGCCCGCTTTTGTTGCGATGGCACTACTGCCCATTTCATAGATTGTTAACCTGAAGTGGTGATGGTAGGATGCCAATTTCTGTGAATTAATAATAATGAACAGACCTGTTTTCCGTCTCAGAGTGCAACCTATCAACCCCACTCAGTTCTACTTCCATGTAATATCCAGACCATTGCATTCCGTATGTGTATCACATGCATATATGCATGGTGAATGTGGGCCCACATATGGTAGCTAGATTTCAGGTGAGATGTGTGTGTGTTTCCTTGGACCAGTAGGATCCATTTTGTAGTGCTCCTGACTTAGAATGACAAACAATGAAGGAGGGATGAATACAGCTTCCCCAGACATTGAGGTGCCAATTACGATCCGGTAAAAAATTTCCCCGTACGACTCGTATCCGGTCTTTTTACCGTACGAATCGTACAAGTGCCGTACAAACTGCCAATTACGATTCGCATGGGAAAAAGACCATACGAATCGCATTGGGAATTATTCCCCACACATGCTCGTGTCGGAAAATGTGTCCGACACGTACTCGGACGATTTACCGTACAAATGTGAAAAGTGAAGTCCGACCGCGGAATCACGATCCATCCCGTGCGTCCGATGTTACAACCGTATGGAAAAAACACCATCCGCACCGAACTCCCATAGCAACCATGGAGACATGTGCCCGCATACGCGCCCAACACTCCCCCCAGCCCCCGTACGTTCGAGTCGTACCCCTCATGTATGTACACCCCCACCCATGTATGTACACCTGTGTACGTGTCGTACCCCCGTGTACGTTCGTGTCGTACCCCCCCCGTATTTACACCAGTGTACGTTCGTGTCGTACCCCCCGGTATTTACACCCGTGTATGTTCGTGTCGTACCCCCCGTGTATGTACACCCGTGTACGTGTCGTACCCCCGTGTATGTACACCCGTTTACATGTCGTACCCCCGTGTATGTACACCTGTGTACGTGTCGTACCCCGTGCATGTACACCCGTGTACGTTAGAGTCGTACCCCCGTGTATGTACACCCGTGTACGTTAGAGTCGTACCCCCGTGTATGTACACCCGTGTACGTGTCGGACCCCCCGTGTATGTACACCCATGTACGTGTCGTACCCCCCGTGTATGTACACCCGTGTATGTGTCGTACCCCCCGTGCATGTACACCCGTGTACGTTAGAGTCGTACCCCCCCGTGTATGTACACCCGTGTATGTTAGCGTCGTACCCCCCGTGTATGTACACCCGTGTATGTTAGAGTCGTACCCCCATGTATGTACACCCCCACCCATGTATGTACACCCGTGTACGTGTCGTACCCCCCGTGTATGTACACCCGTGCACGTGTCGTACCCCCGTGCATGTACACCCGTGTAGGTTAGAGTCAGACCCCCCTGTGTATGTACACCCGTGTACATGTCGTACCCCCGTGCATGTACACCCGCGTATGTTAGAGTCGTACCCCCGTGTATGTACACCCGTGTACGTTAGAGTCGTACCCCCCGTGTATGTACACCCGTGTATGTGTCGGACCCCCCGTGTATGTACACCTGTGTACGTGTCATACCCCCGTGTATGTACACCCGTGTCCGTGTCGTACCCCAGTGCATGTACACCCGTGTACGTTAGAGTCGGACCCCCCCGTGTATGTACACCCGTGTACGTGTCGTACCCCCTGTGCATGTACACCCGTATACGTTAGAGTCATACCCCCCGTGTATGTACACCCGTGTACGTGTCGGACCCCCCGTGTATGTACACCCGTGTACGTTAGAGTCGTACCCCCCGTGTATGTACACCTGTGTACGTTAGAGTCGTACCCCTGTGTATGTACACCCGTGTACGTTAGAGTCGTACCCCCCGTGTATGTACACCCGTGTACGTTAGAGTCGTACCCCCACCCGCATATGCATGGAGCGTACCCCCACCCCAACATTCTAAGTACGGAGCGCACCCCAGGCCCCAACATCACCACCTTCACACAACATCGCGCATGTACGAGTCGTACCAAGCCACACACAAGGACAGCACTGTACAACAAAATGGCCCATGTACACACCGTACACACGCTAAAAACGCACGTACACAACCAGGACAAACCAAAACGACACAAGAATACACCATTCGAATGGCACAAAGCCACAAAACATGTCCAAAAACCCCTAAAACAACACATTCACTGACCTGCAACTGCCAAAAACAAAAACAGAGGCCCAAAACACAACCACTCCTTATAACACACCCACCAAAAGTTCAAACACAGCCACACCCACCAATGGACCAATAAAAAGGGCCCACACACACAAACCATGAGCCTTTGCAACAGACTCACTGCTGCCAGACCCCACAGACAACCTACAGCACCATACTAGAAGCTTTACCACACCTTACATTTGCACACCTTCACACACACACCTTCACAAACACCCCCTCATCACATTCACACACACACCTGCACAACCACACCCACACACCCACAACCATCCACACCCCCCCCACCATCCACACCCACACCCCTCACCATGCCCACTCACAAGAATCCAAAGTTCACTAGCCGAGAGTTGGAGGTCCTTGTCGATGAAATCCTCAGAGTCGAGCCACACCTCTTTGGAACATTGGTCAGACAGACCAGCACTTCAGCAAAAACAGCCATGTGGCAGACCATCGTCGATGCTGTGAATGCTGTTGCGGACACCAGAAGGAACAAGCAGGAATGCCAAGCCAGGTGGTACGATCTGCGGAGGAGGGTCCGTGCCAAGATGACTGATGAACACAACCAGGCCAACGTCACTGGAGGAGGGCCGTCCCGCAGACCCGTACACTACCATCCCTGAGTACACACACAACTCACCTCACATGGGGGGAACGTCATCCACAACCAAACTCACAAACAGGCACGCAACCACCCCAAGCCATCGCATGACTCAACCACACTCCATGAACACGCACATGCCACTGGCGCCACCATGCCCCATGCACCCAGCTGGACAATGTCAAGTCACAGGCCACAGAAGACACCAACACATGACACGGTAAGCCGGATGGCGGGAGGGTGGGCCCAAAAAATCACATAGTGCAACTCAGAAGCAGACAACAATGCCCTCTGCCCATATGGCCTAGGTCACAGCCAGACAAACAGTGTGTCCCAACACAGGAATGACTTGCCAGCAAATGGCGGACGCCTTGCATCAACACATGGGGGTGACGGCACGTTCTTGCACATGACAGCAGCTAATGAACAGCCAACACTGTGAAAGAGTGGCAGCACACACCACCACAGCAGCAGTGCAGACACAGACACTACACCCAATGGAGATCAGAAACAAACTCACATCAACAATCCAAGGGCCATTCAAAGATCTGCTAACAGTGTGTGCACAGTAAGCTGGGCTGAGGTGACAAAGGGTGACACACAGAGGGAGGGAGAGGGGGACAGAGAGGGAGGGAGACACAGGGAGACGGACAGAGGGAGGAGGCTGACACACAGAGGGAGGGAGAGGGGGAGAGAGAGGGAGGGAGACACAGGGACACGGACAGAGGGAGGAGGCTGACACACAGAGGGAGGGAGAGGGGGACAGAGAGGGAGGGAGACACAGGGAGAGCAAATCAGCCTTGTGGTGTGTGGGAATGTCTGCTCGTCAGCAGGTGGACTGCGTGCATGTAGACAAGGGTGGCCAGTGCAAGAACCCCCCCTCTCCTCCATGGCAAAACACAGGGCCATGTCACAACCTGTGCACGAGCACAACGACAGCTACCTGCAACATATAAGTGTGTGGAACAACTCCATGTGCCCACGTACAGTGCTACACGGAAGGCGCCAATGCACGGCTCGCCACACCTGCCCACTCCACTGCTGACTGCAGTCACACTTGACGCAGCAAGTAATACTGTGCCACACATAGGTAAAGTCGCCAAAGCTGTGCCCAAGGGACATACCCATGCACAAGTGCACTGTGAGTGGAATGCAAGACATAACCAAATTCCCAGAGGAAATGTTCCAACTTTGAAACGAATGAAACATGGATGTTGCATGGAACAAAATTAACATTGTCTCTCTCACACACAGGTCAACGTCGTGGATCACCCCCCAACACTGGGGGGGAAGACTCACAGGACCCGGCTCGACGGGATGAAGGAGCCACCGGCAGCGACGACTCTCACCACTCTGTGGACGAACCCGACCCCGACCAACCTGGCCCCTCTGGTGTCCAACGACCTGCAGCACCTGCGTCAGGTACAACCGGGCCAACCACCACCCCCACTCCTGCCACATCCCAGGAGACACCCAGGATCCCTGCCCCACCACCACAAAGCAGCCAGGCTGGCCAGGAGGGACACGGTGTCCCGGGCACCCAGGAGGAGGCAGGCGACAACGCCAATGCCACCCCTCAGGGGTCCCGGAGACCCGATGTGCCCACAAGGGCATGCCAGGTGCAAGTGGGCAGGGGTGGTGGGAGTGGAGGACGGCGGAGGCGCCAGCCTGACCAGTTGGCTGGGGAACCGGTATATTCCCATGTCCGAAACATCCTGGACACATACCGGCAGGACACCACGGGCATGGCCCAGGTTGTGTCCATCCTTGAGGAGATCAAGACCCAGCAAGCCCAGCAACATGCGGAGCAACATGCCTGTCTACAGCAACACCAACGGCGGATGGAGGACAGACAGGCTGAGCTCGTGACGGTGTTCACGGGAATTCACAGTACACTCCGTCGGATGGCCGACAACATGGGCAACCCTCCCTGTGCCAGCAGGCGTAGAACATCACCACCCACAGGGAGGGATCAGGAGGAGGAGGAGGAGGAGGAAACATCCGATGGAGCATCCCAAACATCGTCACGGCCTGCTTCTGAGGGTCCCCGTAGGAGGGCGGGTCGTCCACGTAAAAGACCGTGAGGGTCGGCACTACAGCACCATCTCCCAGGACACCTGGCCTGGCACCTGGCCCACTGGAGCAACAGCAGCACAGCATCAAAAGACATTCTCTGCCACATGGACTTGCTGGTCACTGTCTGACCAATGTTGACAAAGACTGTGGCATGGACTCTGAGGATTTCAAATGGCAAGGACACCAACTCCCCTAGTGAACTTTGGATTCCACACACCCGGAAAGCCCCTCATGTCAAACCCCCCCCACCCCCCCCCCTAAAATAAAAAGTCACACCATGAAGAGAAGATGCCTACTGGTTGCATTATTACCTTACATGTGTCTTGTAAAGTCTAACCATGCCTGAGTTCTCATTTGACTTCAACCATCCACACCCTGGGGCCTGAGTCTGGCACAGGACACACATGGGTCACAGTGTATTAGGCAAGACAGACATGGAGCACCATACACACCTGTGATGGGCCCAACCAGCTGAGGGGGGGGCCGCACAACCGTGCCGACAGACATATTGAGTACAGCGACAGCCATGCGCAGAGGTCAGGGATCATGTGGAGTGTCCTGGGGGGCACCCAGGTATGTGTGGACAGGTGGCAGAACCATGTCCTGCAAGCTTGAGTCAGGTGGATGCAGAGAATGGTGGCCTGGCCAACGTTGGATGCATGGGGATGGCACATGTCACAATACCCACACAGTCATGGACATCATGCACAATACACAGTCTAATCCCACACAAACAGCTTGCATCTTGCTACTCTACACATAGACACATAGCCACTATCACGGTAAACCATGCCAGACATGCCGTATGCCCCATGGCAACACACCAGCATTGACTGAGAAGAGGCACCTTGGAGGCATAGGGACACCTTTATTAGTCATGTATTCGGGATTGCAGAGGCAACTCGGAGTACACATGAACAGGTCATGTGGAGTAACATGTGGGTCCAACACTGGCACCCCCCTTCTGCACCACAAATGCGTGATATCCATGGAACTGGCACACAAGTGTCGGCTAACAGCTAAACACCCCCTGCTGCTCACGGAGAGCCTGCCATACACCATTGAACCGCTGATGTGGAAGTCCCACACTATGTCAAGCCAATGCAAACCGTATGTGTCCGAGGGCAGTGTAACACACATTGATGCCATCATCACATTCCACAATCCCATCACTGATGACTGTGAACAAGTCTGACCATCTATTCAGGTGTACCCATCTGCATGTCATGTGTACCATGGTGATGCGACATGTCTGCAGAGGAACCAAACATCGACAGGGGCAGTGTGCATACATCGTGAACAACTGCCACACCCAATACACCCCTGATGCATCCCTTACCCTAAGGAGACTTCCAAACTTGTCCGTGCGTGTAACGCTGAGTCAGCACACGATGACGTGTCCATGAGGAATAGCAGTGCCACAACAATGCAAGCAGCAGACGGCATGCGCAAGTACCTGGGGAAGAGAGGCACACAAGAAGTCAGCCACAAAAAGCACAGCCACTTGCATGTGCATGTACTCGACACATGTATGGATGACAACATGCTAGGTCACAATTATGACTGGGGAAATACACTCATCACTGGCACCATCACTCCAGTGACACATCCACGCACACCTCTGACTCACGCGCCATACATGCAGATGGACACACACATCGCAACACATGCCACACGGGGACCAATGCGTGCACACTCAGACGCTGGTACTCACCACTAAGCAAAGAAGTCGCGTATGAGCCGAGTCCGGATGTCCTCTTGCGGCTCCACATCCTCTACATCACTAGCCCCATTGCCAAGCCCTTCGTCCTCCACGGGTGGATGGTCCTGATCATCTTGATCCAGGATGAGTGGCACAGCTTTCTCAACTGCCATGTTGTGCAGCATGCAGCAGACCATGAAGATTTTGCAGACCTTCGCCGGGGCATATGGGAGGGCGCCGCCGGTCTTGTGGAGGCATCGGAATCGGCTCTTCAGGAGGCCAAATGTCCTCTCTATCACTCGCCTTGTCCGGCCATGGGCGGTGTTGTAGCGGAGCTGGGCTGGCGTGATGGGGTTGCGGAGAGGTGTGATCAGCCATGGCATGTTTGGATAGCCAGCGTCCCCTACATGGAAAGCACATGGACATAAGTAGGACAGGAGAAGCGGTCGTGCTGGAAGTCTACGCAAAATACAGGACAGACAGAGGGTACCCAACAACAACACATGCTCATTCGTTGCGCAGCTGCGTCATCATTTCAGGCACCCTGCTACGCCTCATGATGTAGGCATCATGTGCTGATCCTGGAAAACGAGCACAGACATGTGAAATCACCATGTTGGATAGACACACCACAAGGGCATTGATGGAGTGGTATTGCTTGCGATTCCTGTACGCTACCTCCTGTGCCTGTGGTGGTACCAAAGCCACATGTGTCCCATCTATGGACCCAATGACATGGGGCATCCCTCCTAGGGCATAGAATCCACGCTTGACCCCAGTCAACATTTCAGGGGTTGGGAAATGGATGAAGTCATCCAGGTGAAGCAACATGGCCTCTAAGAAATCATGCAGCACACGGCAGAACATGCTCTGGGACATGCCACCAACATGAGCTATGGTATTTTGAAAGGTACCCGTGGCCAGAAAATGTAGGGCTGCCATTACCTTCAGCTTGGGTGTCAGTGCCGTAGGATACCTGTGCAGCGGTTGCAGGTGTGGTGCCAGTCTCGCCGTCAACTCCAGAATCAACCGTTGGGGGAAGCGGTAGCACCGGATACAGTCATTCTCCCGCATGGCAGCCAAGTCCGGAATTGGTCGGGGAAGAGGCGGCGCTCTGCAGTAATTTGGAAGTGACAAGGAAGAGTGAGTGCACTACAACAACAATTTATATGTACTGAGCACATGTTAATCTGTCAATACACATATGCTACATACGGAGTCAGGTATGTGCTACATGCCCTGGACACGTATGGCTGGCAGGTGACACTCCTACCAAGACCCAGCTACACACGGAGATTGTGAACCTCCACATGCCATGGCATGGGACTAGCTGTGTCCCAGTGTAAGTGAACAGCCAGACGCAACACAGGAGTGACATACATCCACACATCAGCAGAAGTAGGATGTCGATTGCAGAGACTGGTAGCGGAACACTAGAGCCACAGGTCACATGACATTACACTAGGACAGGCCACACACCTTGCCATGAAGGTGTACATGTGATGACTCACCACACATTCATACAGAGGATGGAGACATGTCCTTGTTACGCTACTCTGTGTCCCATGCATACATACGCACCTCACATCGGGTACCACATGTGGCCTGGTGTGCGGAACAGTGTGCCATGTCACACGCCTGTACGCTCACTATCACTATGGGTGTTCTCGCGTATGCGTACTCATAGTGGCACGGACCGGACACACGCCTGTACGCTCACTATCACTCTGAGTACGCATACGCGAGAGCACCCATAGTGATAGTGAGCGTACAGGCGTGTGTACGGGCCGTACCACTATGAGTACGCATACGCGAGAACACCCATATACGCCCGTACGGGCTGTTGCTATGCATTTGGGGTGCCCTAGGGCCCCGGAACGCACCGTACCTGTGTGTGAAGCTCCAAATTACATAGGGGACACATGAGGGACAAGTATAAAGGCCTACATGCATGCTGGTTGTCATGGAGACCAAGTTTAAAGTTTGAATATTTGGAAGCAGGTGCACAGCAGTAGTCAGTTTGAATGAATCTACTTTGTTGCAATGTGCTTCAGGAGTTGACATCATGCTGAAGAAAAAAACCACAATGAGAACCCACTGACTGTGCTAGGTTTGAAGGGATTGGAGGAAACATAGGATGCAAATGTGAGTGACCAATCACTCTGTACTCCTGTGCATGAAACAGGCCAGCAAGGCAGATATAAGGCAGCCAGGTCCCATGAGGGAGCACTTGCCTGCACATCTTTGTATTCCACGACCCAGCTGCTGCTACTGATTCCCTGGAACCATGTCAAGGTCTGTGGAGAGGTCACAGCCCTTCACCCTGGAGGAGAACCTGGCTTTGCTGGATGTGATCCTCCCACAGTACCCCATGCTGTATGGGCGACCAGGGTATCAGGTGAGTGCAGAGTCCACTGGCACAGACTGTGTCCCTTTTTTATGACTGTGACTTCTGGCATTGTGTCCAGGTGTGGCACACATGCTATGTACTGTAGGGGGGGTCCTGGGGGGGGAATGCCTGATGTCTCCCAGCCAGAGCATGCTGTGGTGCATGTCTGCCGTCCTCACTTGCATGCATTGTGTTTACTGTGACAATCACTGCATGGTGCATGCCACATTCTGCCTGTCTTACCCTCCTGGGAATGTAGCCTCCACAGTCCTCATGTGATTATGTGGTCAGCCCA
This sequence comes from Triturus cristatus, assembly GCF_964204655.1. Lineage (NCBI taxonomy): Eukaryota > Metazoa > Chordata > Amphibia > Caudata > Salamandridae > Triturus > Triturus cristatus. The sequence continues at coordinate 846,578,547 of NC_140583.1, read as the reverse complement.
GTGTGACAGGTGACTGTACCCACAGATGTGTGTTAGTTCTGTGTACCTGTGCTGAGAGTGTCCACATGATGTGGGCGTACCCTGGACATCGGTGTGTGTGTAAGTCCCCTGTCATGTGGGTGGGTGCATATGTGGGGTGTGGCACCCGGGCTGCATGAGGGATGGATATACCCTGCCCATGTGATGTGAGCAGGGAGCAGTGCTGTATGTCTGACGTGCAGAGCCAGCCCCACACCTGTGAGCCCCCCCCGTCTAGTGGCACATGTGCAGAGTGAGTTTTGTCGCAGCATTTGGCAATGGAAGGTGAATGTCCTGTGCCTGTGTGTGTCTGTGTACTCTGCTGCGGTAGCGTCAGTGGCCTGTGGCATGTGACTGCTTAGAGGTGCTGCACATTATCCTGGTGTACCTTGTGATGCACAGTGTGAGCCTGGATCATTGATTGTGTAGTTGCCCTCATTCCACCTGTGTACTTTCAATGGCACGTACTGCTTTTGCCCTTCCCCAGAGGATGATGTCCCTATGACAAAGGTGCAATGTGTTGGATGCATACTATGCCTTGTTGTACACAGCACATTTGTTCTAATATGTCTCTCTGTGACATGTGCCTGGTGTATTGATGTAGTGTCACTTGTTCATCCTCACAGGTGGGCGCCTCTGCCAAGGAGCAGATATGGCTGACCGCCGTCAGTGCCGTGAGGAGTGCGGATGGTCGGAAGCGGCGCCTGTCCCAGGTGAGGAAACGCTGGCAGGATATCCGGTGCTGGACGCGGAGGATCGCACGGGTCCTGCTGGGGGACTCACCTGAGACCCATAAGAACCGGGGGCGCCGCCGTCTGACCCACATCCACATGCGTGTGCTGGCGGTGGTATTTCCAGACTTGGAGAGGCGCTTACAGGAGAAGCAGCAGCAGGAAGGGGGTAGGTACATGTGTGTTTGTTGTGTGTCACCAGCATTTGTAAGTGCACAGTTGCATGGATTCACTGCCAGGTTTTAAAGGTGCTGTGCAGATCCAGTTACCCACAGTATAGCTGTGCTCTCCTGCCTCCCTTCCCATCCTTGCAATGTGTTCCCTGGTCTGTGTGTAGTCACTCCTTCACAAGGTAATGTAGGCTGGCGCTTTCTCCACGTGAACTATGCCTGTAGCATCATGTGTGGGGGTGGTGTCTAACAGGTTTGGGGACCTTGCCTGTGCCCTGTCCAGTTCAGTGCATGTGGGTTCCATGTCAGTTGGCACTGATGCTGAGTCCAGACATGGGTGTTAGTCTCTCAAGTGTCAGGCCTTACAGCGCGCATGTCCTATGTTGTGGCCTGTGACATGATGTGCATGAGTGTGCGATACGCATAGTGCAGGGATGTTGGCGTGTGTTGCAGTCATTCCCATTCAGGACCATGGAGTTGTGTGGCCACTGCTGTCCCCTGGGGCATGTGTTCATAGGTGTCATGTGTGTCATCACAAAACGTGGACACTCTCAGTCTCTACAGCATAGGTTGTGCTCTGTGCCATTGTCCCCTGGCACCATGTCTAATGACGTAAAATGTAGTACAAGTGTCCACTGTACAGCCTGACCTGATTGTCCTTGTTCATACTCACGGTGCCCAGTGCCTGTGTGTCTTGTTACAATAATCTGATGGTGGACATTTGTACATGATTATTTGGACAGGCGCACCTTGTGTATTTGGCATCCAATCGTGCATTTATGCAGCCCCTGTGTATTTCACCCAGACTAAGAGATGTAAGTGCCACCTGTGTCTCAACAAATTGTCTCATGTAGGGGGTGGTTGGTGCGGGCCAAGCCTACATGTCAAAACCAGAATTCTCCTTGCTAGGTCTGGCCAGTGTGTGATGTTTGTCTGGACATACACTCAAGGTGCAGTGAGCCAGTCATGGTGGGCATGTTCTCAGTATTACCTATGCAGCCTGTGCCTCAAGTTCATGTATATGGTCCCTGCTCATCCCTTTTTTCGGCAACGCTGTGTGGTGCAGATGCAGTGCTGGATTGTCCCCAGGGCCTGGCTCCTATGTCAAAGTCTATTTCATGTCATTTGCTATTGTGTCATGCTCTCCATGGATTTTCATTGGCATGGTGGGTCAACCAACTGTGTGTTGCATGCCCTACATCTGTACCTTGTTTTGTAGATGTTACTGATCTTTCTTTGCAGGCTATGCACTGTAACCTATGTAGATTGGACTCATGTGACATATGTTTACAGGTGTGTGATTAATTGCTGTCTCTTCACCTTGCTCACAGCATCGTCGGGGGACACGGAGGGAGACATGAGCACAGACGGAACGGAGGGACCGAGCACCAGTGCCAGCGTTGACATCGTGGCTGGCACATTGAGTGGTACTGAGGCGGAGGAGAGTGAGGCCGAGGACCTGTCCACTGGCACGACTGAATATGAAGCTGACGGGTCCGAGGATGATCTCTCCAAGTGGGCGGAGGCTGCACCAGCAGCTGACAGCGGCCCAACATCTCAGCCCGCCCCCTCCATTGCCATCAGCCGCCTCCCACTTGCTCGTGTCTCTTCCCAGCGTGCCCGGTCACCACATGCCTCCTTCTTGCCAGGCACCGCACCCCCTGCCCCTGTCTCCACTGCTGCCGCCAATGCTGAGTCTGTGGACATCCAGCGGCAGTTGCAGGTTGGTCAGGCTGCGATCCTTAATGTCCTCCATGGCCACAGCCAAGTGCTGCACAACATGGAGGCATACTTGGAGGGCATTTTTTCATCACAGGCTGACCAACGTCAGTTGCTGAGGTCCATAGACTCAACACTGACTGCAGCAGTGGGTCTCCTGCAGCGCTACGTCCCTCCCCCTACCCCTGCCCCATCCACACTTCCCACTCCCATGCCTGTCCCACGTACACCCAGACGTACGCATGCACACACCACAACAGACACAGGCACCACACCAGCAGGGAAGGTCATACGCACACCTCCTGGCACGCACACACAGGGTGAAGTAGGCACACCCACTGGGTCGGGGGGCAAACGCAAGTCATGCAGCCAGAGTGGGAGTCCGCATTCCACCCAATCCACTCCCTCCAAATCCCCTCCCCTCAGCTCTCCTGGCCACATATCCAGCAAGGACTCCTTCATGGCCGCTCTGTCCCTGAGCCCCACTGTGACACCACCCCGCAAGCGGTCAAGGGAGTCCCCGGTCAGGGTGGTTGTGTCCCCACCCCTGTCCACACCCTCCCCCAGTGGCGCTGCGACCCATCCCTCCGCCCCCCCCCTCCTTGGGGCCTGTGGTTCCTTCGGGTGCAGGGGAGACGCTGGAGGACCTTGCTAATGTGTGCAGCGAGATCCTGGCCTCCGCCTTTGGCCCTGCCCCACCCCCTGTGGTGGAGTCCTCCATCCCTGCACCCACGACGCCTACCCTTCGCCCTCATGTCCCTGCGGTGCCTGGTACTTCCCCCCCACATGATGCCCTCCCGCTGTGGAAGACGAAGGAGTCTGACTGTGCAGGCAAGCTAGGGGACACGCGTCCCACTGTGTCCCCCATCCAGCTGTGACTCATGGACTGCCCTATGGGCTTTGTAAATATTGAACTTTATCCACTCACAATTTTTTCGTAATGCTGAATAAAGCCAATGTTTTTTTCCTTAGATCACTACAGCTTTTGTGGTATTGCTGTTGGTGGGGCTGCTACATGATTTTGGGTGGTGAACATGTGTTGGGTGTGTGGGAAATTTAGTAGTGTGCTGGTCATAGTGGGGACCCTGGTATCTGTGTGCCATCACAAGGTGTTAGCTAAGTGTCTTTGTTCATGTAAGCAGTTACTGCATGGTGAAATTGTCCCAAGGTGTGTTCCTTCCTCTGTGTACCCTGACATCTTCCCTGCAGGGTGTTTCCACTATGTGGTGCTGAGCTGTGTCTACCTCAGCTGGGGGTGTGACGGACTCCTTCAACTTTGCACAGGCATGCAGAGCGATGTCTCCACCTGCATCATTCGTGGCATCCTTGGTGATCACTGTACTTGTGTATGTAGTCTGTTGACATGACTTCATGTGGACATGTTCCCTTTTAGGCTGTATGCATGTGTATACTCCCAGCCTCGCACACATGTGGTACATGTACTGCAGGATCTTTGTGCACCTGACTGACATTTGTGGGCATAGGATCTGTGGGTACTCCACCCTTTTCTTTGCAGGGGCACTGCTGTGAGTGTTAGGCACCCACCACTCTTGTGTCTGGGCACTGCTGGGAGGACTCTGCACCCACCCCTCCTGTGTCTGGGCACTGCTGGGAGGACTCTGCACCCACCCCTCCTGTGTCTGGGCACTGCTGGGAGGACTCTGCACCCACCCCTTCTGTGTCTGGGCACTGCAGGGAGTGATGGGCACCCACCCCTCCTGTGTCTGGGCACTGCTGGGAGGACTCTGCACCCACCCCTCCTGTGTCTGGGCACTGCTGGGAGGACTCTACACCCTCCCCTCCTGCGTCAGGGCACTGCTGGGAGGACTCTACACCCACCCCTCCTGTGTCTGGGCACTGCTGGGAGTGATAGGCACCCACCCCTCCTGTGTCTGGGCACTGCTGGGAGGACTCTACACCCACCCCTCCTGTGTCTGGGCACTGCTGGGAGTGATAGGCACCCACCCCTCCTGTGTCTGGGCACTGCTGGGAGGACTCTACACCCACCCCTCCTGTGTCTGGGCACTGCTGGGAGGACTCTGCACCCACCCCTCCTATTTCACGATACATACGCTTAGAACATACACGGGTGTGGGTTAGCTCCATGCATACGAGGTGGGGGTACGTGTCGTACATACACTGTTGCGGTGGGGGTACGCTCCATACGTACGCGGGTGAGGGTACGGGTCGTACTTACACTGTTGGGGTGGGGGTACGCTCCATACGTACGCGGGTGAGGGTACGGGTCGTACTTACACTGTTGGGGTGGGGGTACGGTCCGTACATACACGGTTGGGGTGGGGGTACGGTCCGTACTTACACTGTTGGGGTGGGGGTACGCTCCATACGTACGCGGATGAGGGTACGGGTCGTACTTACACTGTTGGGGTGGGGGGTACGCTCCATACGTACGCGTGTGAGGGTACGGGTCGTACATACATGGTTGGGGTGGGGGTACGGTCCGTGCATACACTGTTGGGGTGGGGGTACGCTCCATACGTACGCAGGTGAGGGTACGGTCCGTACTTACACTGTTGGGGTGGGGGGTACGCTCCATACGTCTGTGGGTGATGGTACGGGTCGTACTTACACTGTTGGGGTGGGGGTACGGTCCGTACATACACTGTTGGGGTGGGGGTACGCTCCATACGTACGCGGGTGAGGGTACGGTCCTTACTTACACTGTTGGGGTGGGGGGTACGCTCCATACGTCCGCGGGTGATGGTACGGGTCGTACTTACACTGTTGGGGTGGGGGTACGCTCCATGCATACGCGGGTGAGGGTACGGGTCGTACATACACGGTTGGGGTGGGGGTACGCTCCATGCATACGCGGGTGAGGGTACGGGTCGTACTTACACTGTTGGGGTGGGACGTATACGTACGCGGGTGAGGGTATGGGTCGTACTTACACTGTGGGGGGGTACGCTCCATACGTACGCGGGTGAGGGTACGGGTTGTACTTACACTGTTGGGGTGGGGGGTACGCTCCATACGTACGCGGGTGATGGTATGGGTCGTACATACACGGTTGAGGTGGGGGTATGCTCCATGCATACGCGGGTGAGGGTACGGGTCGTACATACACAGTTGGGGTGGGGGTATGCTCCATGCATACGCGGGTGAGGGTACGGGTCGTACTTACACTGTTGGGGTGGGGGGTACGCTCCATACGTACGCGGGTGAGGGTACGGGTCGTACATACACGGTTGGGGTGGGGGGTACGCTCCATGCATACGCGGGTGGGGGTACGGTCCGTACATATCCGTACCCACGCTATGGAATGCTTGTGCGGGCCGTACCCAGGCCTTTGCCACGTGGGTACAGCCGTCCCGCCATTGTTGGGGTGACGTAGGTGTGGGCGTGGTACGACTCGTACCCATGCTCTTAAGGCGTGGGTACGGGACGTACCTGTATTGTTGTGTTGCCGGTTCGCGTCGTCAAGCACTTCCGTTGTGGCGGACGTTGGCTTTGCTGGACACGCCCCCACCCCCTCATAGTGACCAGGGCCTGGGGGTCAGGTATGTCCAGGGCATGTGTGCTGTGTGACTTTGGTGGGGGTTTTGTGGCCTGCCCCTGGTCCTGCCCCCCCCTCTACCCCCTCCCTTTGTTGTTCTGACTTTCTGCGGTGTCTGCGTCCGAACCTGTAGAGGAGGTCGACTGCTATGAGGGCCGGGATGACACGTAGGTTCGGGTCCATGTCTGTCTGTCACGTACAGGTACTCCTTGTTCGCGTCATCCTGATTTCCCGGCAGTTTTTGGCAGCCGGAAAATATACACCGTGCGGGATGACGTCGGTGCGAATCGTAATTCCTGGTTCGTGAATGGCAGGCTGCGTGCGTCCCGACGTCACGTCGGCGCTTTCCCGGATCGCATTTGTATGTTTATTTTCGTCGGTCGGGGTTTTGTACGAATCGTACGGAAATGGAGTTTCCGTGCGAATCGTAATTCCATGTTTGTAAGTTTTGACGACCGGGTACGCGTCGGACGGAGAATATGCTCCGTCCGACGGTTCGTACCCGGTTTCTCCAGGATCGTAATCGGCACCTGAATGTGTATTGCCTCCATTCTTGTGGCTGGAGGATGGAGACCCAAATGGGTGGGGGAGAGGAGTGAGAAGATTCGGTTGGTAAGAATGAGGACTTTTCTAGGCAGGGCCTCCAATTTGTTTGTCTCTGACGGCCAATGACAACCATGTACTGGGTCACCATTCTTCAGTGTGCCTATGTTTTGCAAACTAATGCTTGAATCAAGCATCATCACTACCAGCAGTAAGAACCATTACTTTGTAAAAAAGCCGGCTCTGTACTACAGCCAGAAAATTATACTTGAAAGGGAATCACCCCAAAATGGTTCCAGGACCTTACATGGTGGATCCACATCCCATTCTTGGAAAATTAGTATAAAAGTGGAACCCAGATCCCCCACTTGGTTCCAGTTTAAAGTTCTTGATTAAGGAAGGGAGTGCTCTATTGTGTACTCAAAGATCACCATGCAGCAGCTAGGAACTCCAGCGCTATAAGACCCTCAAGGGTGATTTGCCACACTTTATGAATGATTAATTGATAAGTCCTTCCTTATTTATGGGCCATGTGAAGCAGATACATCAACCATAAACAAAATGCCAAAAAACTGCAAAGTCTGCAATTGTCTATTGCAAGAGGCCCATAGTTACTGCCTGTGTTGACAAGGGATTAGGAGTCTCAGGCAGCTTCTCTTTTCTTGTCTGGTCCAGGGTTAGGAAGGGGGGTGCTTTCACAGGCTGTGGCTCTGATCAGAAGCATCTGACACTTTACCTAGTGACATTTGCAGCATCTGGAAAAACAAATGTATGTTTCTCTGAGATGGTGCTTGTACAGAGCTATGCTGTGCGATATGGCTAATACAGAAGTTGATACTCTGAAAAGAAGTAGAAATCCATTGGAAATAGAAATACCAATACACGTAGGATAGAATGCAAGACATTTGTTTGTAGTGTCAATTCGTCCTACACATGCTGGTGTCTATTTTAAACCTGTACGCATATATGTAAAAGAGGACCACAAGTGTGCACAGAGTGAAACAGCATATGCTCAAGGAGATTACATATGATGAAGCAAAATAAAAAAGACAAGAAGAAAAAAACCAATTTGGTGTGATTCTCCCACCACAAACTAAAGTCTCATCTGGTGGGAGTGAGGCTCACTTGTAGGTTTCATGTCCTGGAGAGCTGCCTCATTCATTTGGTATACATCAAGAGAAAATATTTGTAACTGTGCCTTCTGCCAATATCCTGCTTTTGAGTTGAGGGCTCTTGATTATAGATAGACAAAGGAGGAAGGAGTGGAAAAAGGGGGCAGGAAAACACAGGAGGGAAAATAATAAAAGAGACAGCAGTGGAAGAAACGAAAAGAGGACGTGGTGGCAATGGTGGTAAACAGAGAAGCAAAGAGACAGAAAGATAGTAGAGGAATAGGAGGGATGAGGGGGAATGAATTATCATCTTAATCAGCATCTTAATGTACTCTGCCCAAACTAGAAATATGCAGTAACACAGGTGCCCCTAATGGGGAAGCCACCGTCTAGGATAACTGCTACACAGACGGCATGGAGGCAGAGAGAGACAGTCTGAATTGAGATGATGAATAGGAGATAACACAGCCAACAAGGGTGTGGCATGGTGGTATAGAGAAACAGAGAAACCATGATGCACCACACAAAAAGCACGAAGTATGCAGTGTACAGAAAGGGACAAGAAGAGCCTCAGCAATGGGGCAGCATAGCATGAATAGTTAATGAGAGATGGGGGACAGAGGCCACAAGAAAGAAAACAAGTGAAGGCCAAAACAAAATGTCAGCCATGTTGAGCTGGAAGGGACAGCCTACAAAGACCATAAAGGTTGGTAGATGCCAGATGTGGAGAGGTGGTGGAAGGTGGAGCACTAAATGAAAAGACAACCTACTTCTACTGATACGCTGTTTGGACAAAATATAGAGTTTGAAATATCAGAAAAAAAATTGTGATACAAAAAAATCGTGGCATATATTTATATAATTGTCAAGAAATATCGATTTTTTTGGTAAAAAATATTGGTTTTAAGAATATTTTTTTATTATAGTTTTCAGTAAAATAGCTGTAACGAATATTGTTCTTAATTATTTTAATGAGTTGTAGTTATATTAATTTTAGTTGTAAGTAGTTGGTATAATTGATAGTAATTTTTAAAAATGTAGTTTTAATTTTAAGTGATTTATTTTATTATAATGTTATTAGTGATTTATATGATTTATAGAGTCACAGTGGGTTGTTAGGTTTGTAGGCATATAGGATGGGAAGTTATTTAAATGATAAATATATTTATATAAGTTAAATTAGTATATTAGGTGCACTACTAATGAGTGATACTAATTCATATATTATGTGAGTGGCTGTGTTACTGTATGTATCCATGTATGAGTGGTGTCTGAGTGGCTACATGGGTGTGTGAGTAGCTGTATGGGTGTATAAGTAGCTGTGTGAGTAGCTGTGTTGGTGATTGAGTTGGTATGTGGTTGGCCATATTGAATGGGTGAGTGAGTGACTGTGTGAGTGGTCTATGGGTGGGTAAGTGGGTGTGTGAGTGACTGTATGGGTGAGTGAGTAGGTGTTTTAAAGGTTTTGTGAGTAAGTGACTGGGTGTGTAAGTGGCTTTATGAGTGAGTGGATGCTTAAGTGGGTGTTTGATTAAGTGAATTGGTGTGCGAGTGACTGTATTGGAGAGTGAATGTCTGTGTGAATGGCTGTATGGGTGAGTGAGCAGATGTGTGTGTGCTTGCATGGATGTGTGAATGGGTATGTAAGTGGTTGTGTGGGGGTGTGAGTGTATGTGAGTGGCTGAATAGGTAAGTACATGGGTGTGTGAGCAGCTTTATTGGTGAGTGTGTGTCTCTGTGGCTAGGTGTACAGGTAAGTGACTGGTTGTATGAGTAGCTGTATGGGTGAGTGAGTGATTGTATGAGTGGCTTTATGAGTGAGAGAGTGGGTGTGTGAGTGACTTCAAGGTTGAGTGAATGTTTGTGTGAGTACTTCTATGGGTCTGTGAATGGGTATGTGAATTGTGTGGGTGTAAGAGACGTTGTATAGGAGTATGAGTGGGTGTGTGAGTGGTTCTGTGGATGATCCCACCAATGATGTCATCAGTGATGTCACTTGAGATGTCATCAGTGATCTCACTGACCATGTCATGAGTGATGTAATATGTGAGGTCAAAAGAAGTGCATTGCATGGGAGTAAGTTATAGTTAGCTCCGATGACTATAGCTGCTGAATTTCCATGTTTTTGTATGGGTGAAATCTGAACCTAATTATAAAGTCCCTGTAGCCTTTGGTTTTTTTCAATGAATTTCTAAGGTTTTTTCAAATTCTATTTCCTAACTATAATGTCCTTCAAAATTTGTTTTCTTAGTTAATTTCTACATTTCTTTTAAATTCTATTCCCTAACTATAATGTCCCTGTAACCTTTGTTTTTTTAGGTGAATTTCTATGGTTTTAAAACAAGCTATTTCCTTGGTGTAACCTGTAACCTTTGAGAATGAGCGTATAAGTGTCTCAGTGGGAGTGTCAGTGAGTGTGTAAGTGTATCAATGTGTCTGGCAGTTGGTGCATGAGCGCCTGAGTAGGTCTGGGAGATGCTGCATAAGTGTTTCACTGGAAGTGTCAGTGGTGTGTGCGTCTCTGAGCGGGTCGGTGAGTGGGTGCATGAGTCTGACTGGGTCTGTGAAAGGGTGTGTGAGTCAGAGATGAGTGAGTGCAGGAGTGTCTGAGTAGGTCTTTAGGTGGGTGTGTGAGTCTCTGAGTGAATCAGTGAGTAAATGTGTGAGTGTCTGAGTCAGTCTGCAAGTGGGTGCTTGTGCCCCTGAGTGGGTCTGTAAGTGGGTGCATGAGTCTCTAAATGGGTCTGTGAGTGGGAGCATGAGTGTCTGAGTGGGTGTGTGAGTGAGTGTACGAGCATCAGAGTAGATCTGTGAGTATGTGCATAAGTGTCTGAGTGGGTCAGTGAATGTGCACATGAGTCTCTGAGTGAGACTGTCAGTGGGAGGATGAGTGCCTGAGTGTGTGTGTGTGTGTGAGTGGGTGTACTAATGTCAGAGTGGACCTGTGAGTGGGTACATGAGTGTCTGAGTGGGTTTGTGAGTGGGTATATGAGTTACTGAGTGGGTCTGCCAGTGAGTGCAAGACTTTCTGAGTAAATGTGTCAGGGGATATGTAAGTGTCTGTGTGGATCTGTGAGGGGATATGTAAGTCTGTCGGTGGGTCTGTGACTGGGCACATAAGTCTCTGAATGGGTCTGTGCATGAGTGTCTGAGTGGGTCTCTCAGTGGGTGCATGAGTGTCTGAGTTGATCTCTCAGTGGGTGCATGAGTCTCTGAGTGGGTGGATCAGTCTCTGTGTGGGTCTGTGAGTGTATGCATGACTATCGTGGGTGATTCAGTGGATTCTTGAGTATGTGAGCAGGTCTTTTAGTCAAGCATAAGTCTCTGAGTGGGTCTCTGACTAACTGTGGGACTCTGTGTGGGTTCGTGAGTTCATACATTACTCTGTGACTGCATGTCTACATATTATTTACATTGTTTTGGCAAGGTTTGTGACTCTGCTTCCCTGATGTATGTATGTGTACATTGCGTGTCTTTAGGTGTCTGAACCCACATCTAGATTTCAATTACTGCATTTCTCAACATTTTGATATAATCTGTTTGCCATTAATACATTGTAATACATATGTTCTCAAGAGGAAGTTAGTCAACGTTGACGCCAGCTCCGCATAAAGGGTTAAAGGAAAATGTACTGTAGGTAGGGCCTCGCCCCTCCCTCTCTCTGATAGGCCGCCACCTTGACGAGCCCCCAGGGAATCATCGTGCGGCTGCACCACGTAAGGTCACCCGTGCCAGTCACCCGGGTACTTCTAGCCTTAGCCCCGACCACTCTGGCTCATTCGTGAGCGTTATAGCCAACAGAAGGAGGTAAGCCGCGCCATAGTAGCGATCAGACCACAACCTTCATCGTAGCCCGCACGGACGCCTCTAAGCGCGTGTTAATGCTTAATTCTTTGTCCTTGTCGACTCACTTGCAATGCGATCCGTGCCTGATATCATTCTATTTATCCTCACTGCCTGAAGCGTTTAGATCGCTAACTATATCATAGCCCGCACGGATGTTTAGCGCACTTTTCACTTTTTTAATGCCTGCAGCGATCAGATCGCAACCAACATCACAACCGGCACGGGTTTCCTAACGTGAAAACTTGCTTTCTTCACTGTCCCTTTTTAACGTTTAACCAGTTTTACCGATTTCACTTTTCACTGCAAAGACTGAGCGGTCTTTAAATCCTGTCACTGCGATATTATTTTCCCTAACAAGGATTTTATCCAATAACCAGTTATATCATTAGCTTTCGCGCACACATTGCGTCCCTCTTTTTGAATTAATGTCATTGAATCAACCACTGCCCATGCTGTTTCCATGCTTCAGTAGGGACAGCGCGCATTCTAGCCAAGCGACTCTACTTGATTTTGTCTATATTTACTGGTGAGTGTCCCCACCAATGGACTCTGTCTCCTTCCACCATCAGATCCTGATATTGACTAAGCCTTTGCTGTGGGAGAATCATTACACCACTAGCCATCTCTGTTCTGAAATTTTGGAGCCACTCGAGAGCCCACGAGGGAACGAACGTTGACCGTCCTTCCCCACAGAAGTAGGTGAAAGTCTCTTCACCTCTATTAGCATTCACCTCTTATTGACACATTGCCACTACACTGACCCCACTCATTTCAATTATCCCTAGGTGCTCTTCCTAGCCTGATCCTGACGAAGACCCCAACATGAGGAACAAATCACCATCATAGACTAGGGGTCGAAACGTAGATAATCTACCACCTCTCCGCAAGCTCAAAGAACTGAATAATTGAAACAATATTTATTTATGAGCTATGTTTAGACATGGGAACAACTGACCTATGTTAGGCCGGTAAGGTCCAGTTCTATGTAACAATAAATGTATATATGTCACTATACCTTTACCCTGTCCCTCAATCACTGATTCACTACCATTGACCCTACCCTTCCTCCTCTTCACAATAAGAGCACTGTAAATACTGAATACACTACCGTTATTTGGAGCAACCGTAATGCCAATCATTAATGCTTTGATGTTATATTGCATTTAATGCCTGCGTACTCGATGGAATTAAATTCAGTTTTTTGAATCATATTGAGGTTGTAAGCGGTGAATGCTTCTTTCCACTATATGTGTTTTACAAATAAGACTACCACGACCACCTTCAGAACATATTGTGTCCTGCAGGAGCCGGCATTGCTTTTCCACATGGGGAGCTCCCCGTGTGGAAAAGCAATCCGTTTGGAAAAGCAATCTGCTTTGGTATTTGAAAGAGAGAGCAGGTTTCCTGCTCTCTCTTCCAAATACCAAAGCAGAGTTTGTTATGCCATGGCGGGAGCCGCGAGGCTCCTGCCCTGCCATAGCAAACTGCAGTGCCCCGGGGGTAGGCACCCCGGGACACTACAGGAGCCGGCCCTGGGGGGTGGCGGTCCCCAGGGCCATCAAGGGCTCCAGGATGGGGGTGTGCGGACCCCCTCTCCACATTTGCAAAGCCCCGGGGGGTGGTGGTCCCCGGGGCTTGGGGGTCTGTCACGGACCCCCCAATTTAAATATTTAGAGCCCTGGGGAGGTGGTGATCCCCGGGGCGCGTGGGGGGGCTCAAGCCCCCCCACAGGATTACCTATTTAAAAAAAAGCCCTGGGGGTGGCGGTCCCAAGGGCAGTGGGGGGCTATGTGCCCCCACTACGAATGTAATTAATTAAAGCCCCAGGGGTGGCGGTCCCCGGGGCTTCGGGGGGCTTTGATGCCCCCCCACGTTAAAAATATAAAGCCCCAGGGGGTGGCGGTCCCTGGGGCTGCAGAGGGGCCATGAGCCCCCCGCAAATATTTTCTGAAAGCCCCAGGGGTGGCGGTCCCTGGGGCTTGGGAGGCCTTTGAACCCTTCCACACATAATTAATAAGCCCCGGGGGTGGGGGTCCCCGGGTAGGGGGGCTGTGAGCCCCCGCCAATATGTTTTAAAAGCCCCAGGGGGTGGCGGTCCCCGGGGCTGGGAAGCCCCTTTGGGCCCCCCATTACAATACATATATTGCCCCCGGGATTTGGCCCACACGGGGGCTAATTAATAACGAAGCTTCGTTTTTTTCTCCTCCTCGGATTTTGCTGTTTAAAAAAAAAAAAAAAATTGGGTGGGACCCCCTAAGCTGGCTTAGGGGGTCAGGGTGTTTCTACTCTGCCCCCTTTTCGGGTTTTGCGCATTTCGCAAAGATTCGTCAACCGGCGCCAAAGTTATTGGGAATAGTATGTTGCGAATTGCCTATGGAAAATAGGTCCTAACTATAACTATCTACTGGCGACCGCCAGTAGATAATATATATATATATGTATTGAGAAAGCCCAGTAGGCCGGAACTGGTGTGTCAGTTTAATTGTGGTTGCACCGGTACATGAAATAAATATATAATTAATCTACAAGCCCGAGAGCCGGAAGTGCCCGGTTTGGTCTTTCAGATGGTTTCTTTGATATATATCACCCGCCATATATATATATATATATATATATATATATATATATATATATATGGCGGGTGCTATTTTTTGTTGTTATTGCTGAGATCCTGTGAGAGTCCTGCAGCATTGTGGAAAAAATGCCTATTTTATTTAAAAAATTGTTCCCAGGTGAGGTGCCCCTGGGACCCCCCACGGGGCCTAGAGGGGCAGGGTATCCCTAACAAAGGCCTCTTATATATTACTTTTTTAAAACTTCCAGATAGGGGACTAAGGGCCTGATGTAGGTGGCTAAATACCGGTCGGTAACCCCGAAATTCGGTAAATTTCGGGGTTATCGACCGGTATTTAGCCATTCCTAATATAGGTGATGATTCGGTAAATACCGAATCTGTATATACAGAATCGGTATTTACCGAATCTGTATTCACCGAATCGGTAAATGCAATGTAGAAAGCACATAAAAGAGTGCTTATGTGCTTTAAGAATTTGTTAATTACCACCAACTTCAAGTTGGTGGTAATTAACGAATTCCATTAAAAATTCACTTTTGAATTTTTTTTTAATTGCCATGTAGCACACATTCATGCCCTTAGGGCATGTATGTGTGCCACATGTGCACAAAGGCACATATCAGGGGTGCAACAGGGTGTCCTTGAAATACCTCCCGGTATTACCGATTCGGTAATACTGAATCGCTAATACAGAATGGCTTTACATTCATTCCTATGGGCCTCCAAGCCCATAGGGATGAATGGGTAGGTATTCCTTATTACCGAATCGATATTACCGATTCGGTAATAAGGAATATTAAGAATTCGGTATTTATGGATTATCTACATCTGGCCCGAAGTTCCCGAGTGCTGTGATGGCTGTCAGTAAAAATTCTCTGATGTTGCTGCTAGCCAATCAGAGAGCCATAACATATGATGTAGGGGTATGATGAACAATCCTTTCCAAGATCACCCAAGACTTGTTTTATGTAGAAATTGGTGCCTGTCAAGAGAATGGTGCATTTGTGCCACTATATATAAAAGTGTTCATGTTGGGTAAGACCAATCCTGCTTCAGCAAGTCTTCGATAGATTGTTGGCATGGCGACTGATGGGGTTTTGTTGTTCCACACAAATGAGGATATTTTCTGTTGTGTCTGTAATATTGTCTCCTCTGAAAACCAGAGCAGCAGGGTTTGTGAGACATAAAGTAACCATGTCAAGAAATGTATTTTGATTCTTATAATTTTCCTATCTAAAACCTCTCCACCCATAAAGATCCTTATGTAATGGATCTAACATAGAGGAGACATCGCATTTGTATGGGGCCTGAATGAAGTTAGAGAGGTTAATTCCCAAATATTTTATGGGTCTCTGTGTCCTGAAGAACCAGGCTGAATTAGGCCTGGCGGCGCAGGGTACGCCTTAATCTCCTGAGTTCACCTGCTTTGTTGAACAGAGACACAGGACACTCTGTTGAACATAGAAGATCAGGTTTATTAGCTGCAGCTAAGTACAGTTGTCCCAGAAGTACACCTGGTATGTTCTTAGGAGACTGCCACTTTACTCCATGGCGCACAATCTTTTATAGCACATAGATTCACCAAGAACACACCCAATGCATACATGTTTAGCCAATGGGAAGAGTTTGAAAACAAGATATAACCAATGAGAAAAGTTTGAAAACAAGATATCAAGTAACCCAAATAAACCTCTCTTACAACTGTTTTTGTCACCCCTCCCCACAAAGTTAATGAGTGGTTGGGTCTACAACTCAACTTGCAGATGGCAGGACACATTTGTATGATTTGGAGGACAGTTGTGAAACAAGAGAATACAAGTAGAGAATAGCGAAGGCCAGAAGATAAGATAAAGTCAGGAAAGAATGGTGCAAACCAACAGATAGTTGAAACAGAGATCAGTCGGACCAGACGGGGATTAGTGGACTCAGCCAGTCCCTGACATCAGTCTTGTAAACAGAGGCAGGAGGTTATTTTGACACGTCGCAGTGAGATCAGCAGAAAAAACTTCGTTCATTGTGCTGCCTGAGTGAGGGCAACATAAAATGGCGGTGGAACACAAAATGGTGGCTGAATATAAGCGAGATCGAAAATCGAATTTCCTCAGACCCTCCTTTTGCCATAACTCAGGCAAAACATCACAGATTCACGTTAATCTGAATCAATGTCAATAGCCATGAGGTCGTCAAGCTGTTGCTGCAACATCATTTTAATGTTCTCTGTTTTCTGTGACTCAGGTCTTGGGACACACAGAGTGGCACAAAGACCGCAGATGGCGGGGCCACACTGCATACAGAGACAACAGGAAAAAATGATGGCCAAAACCACTCCAAAGAAGGTTAGTGCCTTCCATCCCCATTTAGACAGTAATCCCCAAAACCATTCCAATAAAGACCAATCTCCTTCGTCTTGATGGATCGATTCGGAGATCATATGTAATTTGGAGATGGCTTGGTATACCGTAGGGGCGTCGACAGGTATATAAATACAACAGCTAGATCCGATCAATTTACAGACTCCACCACGTTCTGCAAGAATAACATCTAGTGCAATCCGGTTCTGCAAAGTCATGAGACGGTTCACCTGAAGTTCAGCTGTGAGATTACTCAAGGCTCCTACAGTGATATCTATGGTAGTCTCAACAACACGAACCAGCTGTCTCATATTTCTGCTGTTGGTCATTGGGCCCCAAAAAGGAAGAAATCCTTTGAGGAAATCACTTCCCTCTTGTCCTGCCGTGTCTTTAGAATCAATAATCCCTCTGCCATATCTGTTTCTATGATGGCCTAAAGGAGCAGTGTATGTAGGAGGGAGAAGAAAAGCTATATAGCATGTTCCTGAAAAATCGGTTGGTAGCCACGTGTAAGCTCTATCATGGCAGACAAAATATGAGCCCTGGGATGGCACTAACGGCGGTGAATTCTGAGACGTGTAGATGTATGTATGGGAACAAAATCCTTTTCTTTGTCCAGTGTCAGTAGTTTGGCCATTCATTTGTAAACAGAAATTACCTTGATGAGGGACAGTCCAAATTGGTGG
This sequence comes from Triturus cristatus, assembly GCF_964204655.1. NCBI lineage: Eukaryota > Metazoa > Chordata > Amphibia > Caudata > Salamandridae > Triturus > Triturus cristatus. Next base: position 846,561,279 of record NC_140583.1, on the reverse strand, counting down.
AGTTTTTCCCTGTTTAGTTTTATCTGTAAGGCTAGTAATGTAACAAGTCATGTTCCAATTAGTATATGATTGTCTCTCATCAACAGGAACCTTATTATTCTCCACAATTTTAGTCATAGCTACCATTCCCTTTATCAGAGAATTATGACTAAAATCTGGCTTACTACCATAGGAACCAACTGGACGTCTAAATCGGCTCTGATATGCATTTGAAAATATTACAAAATAAGCCCAAGCGGAACCTTCATAAGAAAATGGAAGGACTAAATATGGCATCCCTTTATCTGTGGTATGAGGCATAAGTCCACACACCCAACAGTCGGTTGTGTTAACTACCAATTGGTGTTGGTGCAAAAATTGGATTAATGAATTATTAAAATATTCTGTTCTCCTGATTAGTTCATGTTGGAGAAGTGTATATAATTGATGTGGGGAGATAGTAGAATGAAGAGGCAAAGAGATAGAATTAGGGACAACTTTTTGCTGCGTAGCATGAATAACCCAACCTACACAAGCCAATAAGATACACAAAAACATAAAATCACACAATGTTATGCCACATCGAATGTACAATATTTTACAATATTTCTTTCTCATCTCTTCCTTATTATCCTTCTTTCCTAATTTAACATCCATCCTCCAATATTGTTGCTCACGGCAATCTTCCTTACTCACTTGGCTGTGATTATTAGCCGTCCTATGACACTGCAAGTCCTGGGGGCCTAGCCACTATACAGGTCACAAGCCAAGACTCCTACCGTGACCCTGCAACCTGGACAGATGATAAAAATGTAGCAGAAGAGATGAAAATCTCAGGTGTCCTTGACCAATCTAGGTCTTAAATTGTATCTAGTCCTTGTTGGTACAGTTTGGTCTTGAAATAGGGTCTGTGGCTCTGTAGTGTTGAATCGGAGATGGGAAGGTATGGCTTCCTGTAGAATGTCGTCATCTTCTTTCTCCGATCGAGTTCCATCCAGGTGTGCACTACTGAAAGGTATGAATCGGGGGACTTTTTCTCCTTCAGAATCACCTATACCTTAACGAACCCATTGATTAAAAGGCAAGGGCAAGGGCACTTTCTTGCAGTGCACGCCGTGGATCCAGTTCTTTTTCCCTTCGACTTTTACTGCTGTGCGAGTTGTTAGGAGGACTTGTCGAGGTGGCCTCCAGTGAGTTTCCAAATTCTTTGTCCTCTGAAAATTTTTCACGCAGACCCAGTCTCCAGGTTGGATAGAATGACCTGGGTCTGTGGAGGCTTCGGGTAAAGCGTTTTGAACCTGTTGGTGAAGAACACGTAATTTAGTGGTGAGGTCATGTAAAGAGTCAATCAGCATTGGATACTGTATGTCAGAGTACTTTTTAGGGCGAGGGACTCCCCATACATTAGCTGGGCGCCCGAAAACAACCTCGTATGGGCTGAGTCCCAAACGAGAATGTACAGCTGTTCTAGTGGACAGGAGAGCCAAAGGTAAAGCATCTGGCCAACTAAGACCTGTGCAGGCTTGTACTTTTGCAAGCTTAAGTTTGAGAGTGCCGTTATAGCACTCTACCAAACCCGCTGATTGGGGATGGTTCGCCGCATGGAACTTTTGGACGACCCCAAGGCCGCCACACACCTTTCTCATAATTTGGCCCACAAATTCACTTTCATTGTCACTCCAGACAAAGCGCGGCAAACCAAACCTAGGGAAGAACTCTTTTATAAGAACCTTGGCAGTGGACAAAGCAGTGTTGTCTTTCAGGGGGTAAGCCTCTATCCATCTGGAAAAGGCACATACCACCACCAGAACATATTTAAGATTGTTACATCGATCCATGTGAATATAGTCGATTTGCAACACCTCAAAAGGATATGTTGGGGGAGCAAAATGACCTGCCGGGGTTGGGGTTCCCTTTCCCGGATTGTACATCAAGCAAATGATACAATGCTTCACCACATTATCTGCACATTTTGGAATCCCTTCGTTCAGCCACACTGGAGCCAGAAGTTTACATATTCCTTTCGCACTGATGTGGGCTGGACCATGCGCCATAGTAACTACAGGCAGTACATGGGCATCTGGTAACAACCAACGCTGGTGTTCTGACAATTCTATCCAACATCCTGTTGCGTCTAACATTCCTGTACTCTCTTTCCACTTTCTCAACTCTTTCTCTGTAGCATCTCCCTGAATCGATCTCACACTTTCTATTGTGTCCTCACACATCCCTCTTTCCCTGACCCAATTCGCAGGGCCCGCAACATACATGCGACTTGTAGCATCTCTGGCTGTCCTTTTTGCTACCTCGTCCGCAAAAGCATTTCCGCGACCAACATCATCAGTAATCTTCTAATGTGCACTACATTTCACAATTGCTATCTGGGTAGGCAAAGCAAGTGACTCAAGAAGATCAGTTACCAATTGACCATGCTGTATTTTAGTACCGTGGGAGGTAAGGAATCCTCTTTCCTTCCACAAATGACCGAAGCTATGCGCCACACCGAACGCATACTGGCTGTCGGTATATACATTCACTCTCTTTCCTTTAGATAACACACATGCTCTGGTCAAAGCTATCAGTTCAGCCGCCTGAGCTGAATTATATCTGATGCGTGCTGTCTCCACAATTGTATACAAGGTGGTAACAGCATAAGCTGAAGTTGTCTCGCCATTTGGGAGTTTGAAACAAGACCCATCCACCCATAGGATCCCATCTGGATCCACTAGCGGCGTATTTTTCAAATCAATTCTTCCTTTTGTTTCCTCCTCAGTACGGAGAAAACAATCATGTTGTTCCTGAATATCTTTCTCTTCTGGAAGATGTAACAGTGTAGCTGGGTTTAAAATGTTACATCGTTTGATGTACACATGACTAGCCAAGAGCGTCAGCTCATATCCAGACTATCGAGCACTTGTAAGATGTTGTGTTTTTGTCCTATTTAGCAAGGTATCCACTGCATGTGGTACCATAACAATGAGAGTATTATCTAGCACCACTCCAGCAGACTGACGAATAGAAATCGCTGCTGCTGTAGCTTTAAGACAACTAGGCAATGCCTTGGCTACTGGGTCTAATGTAGCTGAAAAATAGGCACATGGCCGCTGTTTGTCTCCAAATTGTTGTGTTAAGACTGACAACGCACAACCCTCTCTTTCATGGACATAGAGCGTGAAGGGCTTACTGTAATCTGGAGTACCCAACACAGGAGCAGAACACAGAGCAGCACGTAAATCAGTAAAACTCTTCTGACATTCGTCAGTCCAAGGAAGGGGTTGGTGTGTGTCTTTCAAAGTGAGTGCTAACAGAGGCTTGGCCAACAAAGAACAATTTGGAATCCATTGCCTACAATAAGAGGTAATGCCCAGAAAGGCACGCACCTCTCTTTGTGTGGATGGCACAGACATTTGCGTAATGGCTTGAATTCGTTCTGGGGTTAATCGCCTTCCCTCCTTTGATAAGAGATGACCCAAATAGGTAACCTCTTGACGAACATATTGTAGTTTAGAAGGCGAAACCTTATGATTAAGATCAGACAAGTGACGCAACAGTCACATTCACATTTTTGCAGACATCCTCTGAATCAGCAGCAATCAACAAATCATCCATATATTGAACAAGAGTAGCACCTGGGGGCAAAGGAAAAGCATCAAGCTGACATTTCAGAGCTTGACTATAAATGGAGGGGCTTTCACAATAGCCTTGGGGTGCGCGCTTGAACCGGAAACTTCAGCCTCCTAGAGAGAAACCAAAAATATCCCTACTCTCTTCGGCAATGGGAATGCTGAAGAAAGGATTTTTCATATCAATAACAGAAAACCAAGCCGCTGAGGCAGGTATCATAGTTAACAAGGCAGTAATATCTGGGACAACAGGAAACTGTGGTACAACAATTTTATTGACTTCCCGAAGATCAATCACAAAACGATAAACAGGAGGCTGAGAAGGATCAGTGCGTTTAAGAACAGGAAGAATAGGACTATTGCATACATTTCCTCTCGTTTCCTCAATTACACCCTTCTGAATCAAATCATAAATGATATCCAAAAGCGCTCTTTCACCTTCATTGGAAATTCTGTATTGAGGAATGTGTGGCAATTTAGTATTGGGCTTGAGAGTAACAACATAAGGCGGGATCTCAAGACAACCATCATCATATGGACCCGTAGCCCAGAGCGTTGCAGGAAGAGAGAGCAATTCAGGTGTGAATTGATCTTTAGACAAATACATTGAAGAAGTCAATTTCTGTCCCAAAGTAAGATGCACACCAGAAGGAGAACAATATATCGTTGCATGCAATCTTTTCAATAAATCCAAACCCAACAGATTCTCAACCAGTTGTTAAAAGAAGAGGAGCTTCCAAATCATAAGGGCCAATTGAAATAGGCAGAGGGCTAGAGACCGGGTTACGAACTGGGGCGCCAGAAAATCCTACTGATACATTCGTTGAGCCAGACAAAGGTGCCCCAGGGAGTTTAGAGTGAATGATAGAACTTCTCATTGCACCAGTATCTAAAAGAAATGGCTCTGAAACACCCATTGTAGTGACATTAACATAAGGTCCACTCCGATCTACTGGAATCGATACAACTCCCTCACTTTGTCTATGGCTGTCCTAGTTAGCGTGAAGGCTTTCATTTTCACCTTCAACATGATAATCATCATTGTAATACTGGGTAGACTGAGTATTTTGTTGATCAAAGTAGTTCGTGGAATTTGGAGGGGGAAGGGAACGCTGTTCTTGGGTCAACGCACCTCGACCTCTACCCCTGGGCGCTAATTGATAAATACCACGACCTCGTGGAGCAGATAGTCCTCCATTACGCTGTAATAAAACCGGGCAACTATTCTTGAAATGACCCTCCTCTCTACAATAGGCACATTGGTTAGGACCTAATAAAGGTCGCGGAATAAAAGGCTCAGGCTTTTGATACACCCTCTGAAACTGTGGAGGCTGTTGAAACTGGCGCTGAGCAGGATGAGGAGGATAAGCCTGTTGCAGAAGAACCTTCGTTTTTAATTCTTTAGTCTTTTTCTCTTGCTTGTCTTTTTCCTCTTTATCCCTGTTCTCATAATATTGAGCAGTAGCCAATATCTGAGCAGAAGAGGAAACAGCCCATGAACTTTCAGAGTCTTTCAACTTATGTGACAGCTCGGGAAGCAAATTAAATACGAATTTATCTACAAATAATCGCTGTCCACCCTCCGTAGTCATATCCTGACCACTGTGATCAATAAACGTCTCCTCAAAACGAGTGAAGAAATCAGAGACACTCTCATCTTTCTTCTGCTTACACGCAGTTAGTTTATCCCAATTAACTCGCAAGGCGGGCATCATCGTTTTCATTAAAGTAATAATCCTACCAGGGAGTTCTGAAATCAAAACATCAGGTTTAGCACCACCCACTTGAGCTCTATCCGCGGCAATTATAGCAGCCCAATCACCACCTAATGCTTGGGCGTGATCCTCTCTACGAATCCGAGCCCATAATGCTTGTGGGACTACATTTCCCATCAACATATCAATATAGGCTAAATTCATAATACAGGTATCAACAGTCTGAGACAACTCTTTATAATAACCAGCAGGGTTTTTACGGGGATCTGGTAGAGACTGTTTAAGAGCTAAAACTTCAGATCTTTTCCAGGGGACATGTACCCATATACGCTGGAAGTGCGCGGGAACAGCTGGATTAGCACCTGCTGCTGCAACCGCTTCTCTCCACACTGGAGGAACCTCTCTCATGGGATAATGTTTGGATGTCAGCCTAACAGCAGGGTCGGAATCAAAAAAAGTCTGCGAGGAAAATAGGGACCTAAAAGTGACAAGTGTCTTTACGGCGTCCTTAATCTTAGAACCCACAATGAGTCCCTTATCGAAATTACCCTGAACATCTAACAAACCCTGAGGAACTGAACCCAAATCCATATCCTCCCATCCCTTAACAAGAGTGTCACACATAACATTAAAAACATATCTCTGCGTGGGCGCTTCCCACTGGTGAAAGGTGGCCATGATATCATTCACACTATACTGGGGACCCTTCTCGATCCATTTGCGAGCGAGAGAGTCCAATATTACCCATTCGTCGGAAGCTGGAAGCTGACTACGAGACTGTCTTCGGGGAAAAACCGGAGACATATTAAGAGTCTCAAAGAAAGGAAACAGAAAATCAGAGACAGTATCTGTGATTCGTTTGCGCACAGTGGGAGAATTAGACATAAGGACAGGGGACAAGGTATTAGGTGAACTAACAGAAGAATTAACAGTTATAAAGGGAGCCGAAGGCAAAGGAGATTGATGTTCAGGAGACGAAGGCAAAGAAGTCGGTGGCGGAAGAGGTGGGGGTGGCACTACCGGAAGGGGCAAGTGCGGAAGAGCCGGAGCAGGCGGAGGCGCAACTAATGGCTGAACTGGTTGTAACAATGGGGGTGCATTAGCACCTTGTACATAGGGAGGAGGCAATCTCAATAAGTGAGACATCAAAGGATCTTCCTCCGGATCCTTACTTTTATCAGAAGGGGAAATAGGCAACACCAGATAGCATTTATCTATCGCCATACGATGCTGTCTCTCTGAAATTTCCATTTCTTGATTAATCTCATTACCTTTAAACTGCTGGGCAGCCTGTATAATCGTCATACTTTGTGTTTTCTTATCTCTTTCTGCCTGTTTAATTTCTCTCTGTTTGGCTTCCTTGCGCCAGAGGCGGAAAGAGTCAAACATTGCCGGCCGGGCTTTTCTTTTAAACAAAATTGCTTCCAAATTATCTAATATGTCAGGCTCAAAGCTACCATTCTGTGACCACTGCAGAACACCATCGTTCTTCGTGTATCGGATCCATGCCTCATTAAAGGCACCATGTTTAGAATAAAGCTCATAAGTGGGAGTTCCAACCGGAGGAATTGGACAAGAGTCCTCCAGCCGGGAATCCCTTTCACAACCAAAACAACAAAACTTTCTAAACCTACTCAGACCAGGCATCGTTATTTCACTGGACTGTTCACAAACATCAAGGGGTTAAATCAAATAATATAGCACAAACTGTACTCACCCCTCGGCTTCGGCTTTTGCAATAGCCGAATCAAAGACCCAAATCAAACAAAATAGTGGGAGCTATGCACCAATACTTAACTAAGAGTCTTCTTACGCCAACAGAGGCCCGTCTAACGTCTCGCGATACCATACATCACCAAAAAGGGGGCCAAAGCAAGGCGGCAGTCAGGACAGCAGTCGTCAGCAGCCATCAGGAAGGAGAAACCGCGCTGAAAAAGACCTTCGGACCCCTTTGACATGCAGGGGTCGCTTGACGTGGTTCGCGATTCCTCCAGAATTTTCTTGCGGGGTTCCTCACGACCTTCAGGCAAAACCGCTACCTCTGAAGCCGCCTCACAGAAGGCACCATTTGAAGAACCAGGCTGTATTAGGCCTGGCGGCGCAGGGTACGCCTTAATCTCCTGAGTTCACCTGCTTTGTTGAACAGAGACACAGGACACTCTGTTGAGCGTAGAAGATCAGGTTTATTAGCTGCAGCTAAGTACAGTTGTCCCAGAAGTACACCTGGTATGTTCTTAGGAGACTGCCACTTTACTCCATGGCGCACAATCTTTTATAGCACATAGATTCACCAAGAACACTCCCAATGCATACATGTTTAGCCAATGGGAAGAGTTTGAAAACAAGATATAACCAATGAGAAAAGTTTGAAAACAAGATATCAAGTAACCCAAATAAACCTCTCTTACAACTGTTTTTGTCACCCCTCCCCACAAAGTTAATGAGTGGTTGGGTCTACAACTCAACTTGCAGGTGGCAGGACACATTTGTATGCTTTGGAGGACAGTTGTGAAACGAGAGAATACAAGTAGAGAATAGCGAAGGCCAGAAGATAAGATAAAGTCAGGAAAGAATTGTGCAAACCAACAGATAGTTGAAACAGGGATCAGTCGGACCAGACGGGGATTAGTGGACTCAGCCAGTCCCTGACATCAGTCTTGTAAACAGAGGCAGGAGGTTATTTTGACACGTGGCAGTGAGATCAGCAGAAAAAACTTTGTTCATTGTGCTGCCTGAGTGAGGGCAACATAAAATGGCGGTGGAACACAAAATGGTGGCTGAATATAAGCGAGATCGAAAATCGAATTTCGCAGTCCACATCAAGCTGTATCCATGACAGAGGGTTTTACAGCTGTCTGTGGAGGCGACTATATGCATTCCCTTGGATTTCATATAGTTAATCTTAAATCCTGATAATTTCTTGAAGTCCTCTAGTTCCTTCAAGAGGACCAGGGTTGATTTATCTGGAACAATTAGGAATTAGACAACATTGTCCCCAAAGAGTCCTAAATTATACATATCCCTTTCAATTTTAATGCCCGCAATATCAGGAGTGATGTTTACTTTCTATATTTGAGGGGGTAAATATTAATGGAGACTGGGGCAACCCAGACTCATCCCTCTTGTCATGGGAATCAGAGTTGATACTTTTCCATTCCTTGATTATTTTTGTGGGAAAACAGATTTTATTCATCAAATGACACATATAGCGCAGGGCTCTGCAACCCAGAGACATCTGCACAATAAGTACAAGGCATCATGACTTTGACTTATAGTAAAGAAACAAGGATAAAGTAAGAGCGATACAGATGAAAGAAACCTTAGAAAAACCCTACCCAATAACCCCCCTCCTCCCCCAGTCGCACTAACAGCCTCCTAGACACAACTTGGTCATGGCCTTGCGCCACAACCACTCGCACCAGTACACATATATGCAATAGATTACAGCTTGCACCAGCAGGGTGACATTAAGCTGGATTAAGGGGCCCCCCTGCAGCAACCGGCTCCGGCAGTAAACCCCAATAATCTGCCCACTGCTTCCAAATTTTTAAATGATTCTGCGGGCACCCTCATGCCCTGAAGATAGGAAGCTCCAAGCCCATACAGAAGTCCAGGCCCCTCTTCTATACCGACACCAAGAGTGGCGTTGGCGCCTTCCATGCCTTGGCGATGTCTCTCTTCGCCAACTTGAACCCCAACAACATAAGGTGGCATTTATAAATATTGTCCCCAATCCCTTCCATGACATGTAATAGCACTAACTTCGGTGACTGGGGCAGATCCCAGCCAGCACCTCTGAGAGGCAGGTCACCACCCCTCTCCAGAACCGTGCTAAGGAAAGACAGTGTCAGACCGTGTGCATCAGGGTCCCCTCCTCCCGCTCACATCTAAGGCATAACAGGGAGGCCACCAAACCCGCCCTCCACAAACCTGATGAGCTATTTAAACTGGATAAGACGTAGGCATACCGCTATACCCGCCCCCGCGGGGAGGCAAAGGCCTCCGTCCAGTCCTCCTCATCAAGCGAGCCAACATTCCCCTCCAAAGCCTCCCTAAGCTTCTGCAATGTGGGGGAGCTGTGAGTTACCAGGGACTGATAAATCTTAGATATTTCGTGGTCCTGAAGATCCTCCATAAATACCTTGGTTTCCACCAGGCTGAACTCCGCCAGTAACTCCAGTCCCACCAGACTAGGGGAGAGGGCGTGTTGAAACTGGACGTATTTGTAGAATTGGGATTTAGGCATTTGAAATTTGTTTTGAAGGTCTTGAAAAGATTTCAGTATTAGCCCCCTCATGACATCCCCCAGGGTAGAGATACCGAAACCCTGATAGAGTAGCTAGTTGTGCCAAGCGGCCATTATTCCACAGGGGGGTTTCTTGGGTCAGCATGTTCCACCACCCTATCCGCCGCAAGGCCTGTCGCCAAATTTGGAAAACCACCTGGGTTGCTGACGGCAGGGATCTACGTACCGGTGCCGAATATAGAATCATGTGAAGGGAGAGATCCCCCATAAGGTGCCGCTCAACAGCATAGGCGGGGTCTTCTGTACCCCCATACCACCACTCATTTAAGACGAGTAGATGTGAGGCCATGTAATAGGATAAAATATCAGAGGTCGCCAAGCCACCACAATACGTAGAGAGGAAACATGTCCGTAAAGCAACTCCTAGTGCACCTCCTGCCCATAGAAATTGGCCCAAGGCTGCATTAACCTGCCTAAACCATTTAGAGGGAATCTGGTAGGGATGATTCTGCAGCTGGTACAGTAAGCAGGGAGGGCGACCATCTTGAAGATGATAGATAGATAATGGCATGCAAGACCATATTTTTAGATCCTCCCGAACACGTTCCCAGACCCTAGCCAGGTTCCTCTCCCAGGCCACCGTGGATGAGTCCGATAGGAATACTCCAAGATACTTCATCCCACCAGTAACAACCCGAACCGACGCGGCCCAGGCGCCCACACCCAACGTGCCCCCCAGAAGCCATAACGTAGATTTGCTTGGATTCAGATAGAGGCCAGATGATACCCCAAAGATCTGCATAATACGAAGCAGCGTCAGGCCAGTCTGATCAACGTCTGTGAAAAAGAATAACACATCGTCGGCATATAATGCAATACGATCCGACAATCTGTGCGCCCACTCGAAGCCTGTCACCTGCGCATCTATGCGAACCCAGGCAGCCAATGGTTCAACCGCCAATGCAAACAAGTATGGAGACATCGGGCAGCCCACCCGGGTACCCCGCCCAAGGGAGAAGGTGGAGGAAGTAGAGCCAGCAACCCATACTAACGCAGTAAGATCAGTGTAGGGCAGGGAAAGGTAGGACAATAAGTGCGGTCCGAGATTCAATCTACGTAGCAGAGCGAATAGAGACACCAAACTAAGGGAATTGAATGCCTGGTCCAATTTCAGCCAGCAAGAGCGCAGCCCGGTCACTACGCCCCTGAATGGCCTCAATAGCTACCTGTGCAAGGCGTATATTATGCCGGGTCGCCCTCTGAAGCATGAACCCGGATTGATCTGGATGAATCAAGGTGGTAATGTGGGCCTGCAAGTGGTTTGCCAGGGCCTTGGCCAATATTTTGGCTTCTACATTTAGAAGTGAGATGGGAAGGTACGAAGCATGCTGGTATGGGGGTCTGCCCGGTTTATGGAACACCACCACCTCCGCATGTCTCCAATCCTGAGGAAGACAACCCCGATCAAGGGACTCCTCCACCACTTTAAGGTAATGGGGTCCTAGTTCCAGAAAGAATTTCTTAAAGAACTCACAGAGTAACCCATTGGGCCCCGGCGCCTTACCCGAGTTTAGGTCTCCCAGGGCTGCACCCAATTCCTCCTCTGTGAGCGGGAGATCAAGCTCTGCACTCACCTCATCAGACAGAGCCCGAGGCGGGAGGTCGTCCAGGAACCAGCCTATCTCATCCTCGCGGAGACATTCTTTGGGGGCGTATAACGCCGTGAAATATGTAGAAAAGCTTTCTGCGATATCCAGGGAGTCTGTGAGAGGCCGTCCATCCGGGCCCACTATCCCAGGAAGGGGCTGGGAATGAAACAACCCCTGGCAGAGCCTGAGAAGCATCTTACTAGATGTATCCCCCCATTGATAGACTCTGCTGCGCGTTGCCAGCCAGGCAAGGAGGGCTTCATCCATGAGAAGGGCTGCATAGTTCTGTTGCGCCATCAGCAGCTGTTGCCGTATTTGATGCCCCCTATGCCTCGACTACGATGCTCGAGATCCACAATATTCATCTCTGCTTAGAGCAGAGCCTCCCTCTGAGTCCTACGGGCTGCCACACAAAAGGAAATGTCTACTCCCCGCAGAGTGGGCTTCATTGCCTCCCATAGAGGTTCGGCCTCTGAAACCGACCCCACATTAAGCATCAAATATTGATCCAGCACGCTCTCCAGGCACTCCCTGTAGTCTGCCTTCTGCAGGTTCCATGTCGAGAGGCGCCAGGGCAAGGGCCGGTTTGTCCAGCCCCTCTGTAACGTAAGAGTAATCGCCGAGTGATCAGAAAGACCCCTCGGAAGTATATCCGCATCCACCACCCTAGCCGCTGGCTAGCAACCGCACCCTCCCCGGGCCGCCAGCGATCCAAGGCCACATCCAGTACGTCATTCCAGTCCCATCATCACGGACAGGCCATCTGGCATATCCGCCCATAGTGCCATGAGCCGCTCAACTATTCCCCATGAAAGCGGAGGGGGGCATAGACACATCCAACACCACTGGTTCCTCTCTGATCGTGCCCCGCTAAACAGATAGCGCCCCTGGGTGTCTGCCCACAACTTAATGTGTGCGTATAGGACTCGATGGTGAATCAATATCGCCACCGCCCCCCTGTGACCCCCGTGCAAACCCGGAATGAAACACCTGTGCGTAGCCATAACGCTGAAGACAGAGCGCCTTCGAGCCCATAAGATGTGTTTGCTGTAGAATAAGTATGTCGGCATGGGCCCTCTTAGCATGATGGAGGATAGCCCTCGCTTGATTTTATCGAGGGCTCCCCTGACATTCCAGCTTACTGCCTTGAGAGTCTCAGGGGAAACACGGGCACCATCAAGTGGATCGGCCGTGGAGGACCCTGATGGAGTAGACGGGCGCAGAGGAGAATATGTGCTGCGAGCCTAGGGGCCTAACAATACAGCAATGAAGTGCAACTTGGTGACAAAAACATGAACAACCCAACAAACCCCCCACCCTATACTTCAACAACGATGAAGCATCTGTCGCCGTGGGTGCCGCCCGTGGACCCCAACAGGGAGTCCCGGCACACCTCGACCAATGGATCCCCAAAGTACAGCTCAAAATCGGCAGGCACCCTCTCCGCTGGAAGCCCAACAGAGAAGCTGGCCTTCACATGAACACCTCCGATCCAAACAACATTATCTGAGTTACCAGGGACTGCGAACTCCCCCCTGATTAGGAGCCCGATGTAGTCTGCCGGGAGGCCGATCCGGCCTGGGAGGATGCACTGCAGGAGCGGGACCGGCGGCAGGATCTGGAACGCCTGCGATCTTTAAGCTTCGGTTGAGGCTGCTTACGAGCTGCCTCTCTGGAGGAAGAGTCGGAGTCCCATCCAGGCGGTGTATGAGGACGCAGCTGTACCATCTCATCCGTCCACTGGAACACCTCTTCGGGGGAGATGAAGAAATGGGTCCGGGATCGATACACCACCCGCAGCCAGGCCGGATACAGCAGGGCGTATGGAAGCTTGAGATTCTGAAGTCGAGCCTTGGCCACTAAAAAGGGCTGTCTCCGTTGTTGGACCAGGTTCGTGTAGTCGGGAAAGATCAATATGCGTGCATTATCAAAAAGCAAAGGTTCTTTGGCCCTGGTCTGCTTAAGAATAACATCACAGTCATGGTAGTTCAGCAACTTTGCGATAACTGGCCTCGGACGGGCCCCATGCGGTGGTTTTTGCATAAGGGCCCTATAAGCTCGCTCTATCACGAAACAGCGGGACAGGAACTCCGGGGGAAGCCAACTCTCCAGCCATTGAGTAAGGAACCGCTCCATGTCCCCCCTCACATCTCTCCGGAAAGCCAACAAAGCGGAGGTTATTACACCTGACCCAACCCTCTGCGTTCTCCACGCGTGTTGCCAGGCCCTGCTGGGTTGTCTCAAGGGTGGCCACCAGTTTCTGCAGAATGGCGACTTCGTCCTCCACAGCAGAGATCCGCGTTTCCGTCTCCGTGATACGGGCCACAGCATTCCAGAAGTCTTGGCGGAGGAGCATAACATCTAAGCCGACTGCCTCGATTTTAGCATCAAGGTCATCTCTAGACTGTGTAATAGCGGCCATGAGTGCAGCATTGTCCGGTATGTCCGCTCTAGTTCCCTGCGCCCCTCCTGGCACCGCGGCTGCAGCCCCAGGGCCTGTGTATTTGTCAAGCGTGCTCTGTTTGGCAGAGCCACCACCCGTCCTGTCCCTCGTCATAGTGTCCACTGGGCCCTCCTAATGCCAGACCACCCAGTACTGGCCTGTCTGGCCGCAGCTCCCAAGGATCACAGGCCCACTGGCGTCAGTATAAGGAGACGCGCAGCAGGGAGGATGCCGGTATCGTGAATCTGAGTCCCATGCGACACAACCTGGCCGCCAAACACAGGGACCCAGCAGGTCGCAGGGAACAAGTGATGAGCGAAGAGGGCCCCCGGGAGATGTGCAGGATGCAGCAAACGGATGTCAAAGGCAATCCCTCAGTGCAGAGGGGCTGTTCCACCTCAGGCAGGCCCCCCGTTGTCTCTGCAATGATAACGGCCACCACGAGCAGGGCACAAGGGCCGGAGTCAGGCGGGTCACCCTTGCTCTCCACAGGGCCTCCGATATGTCCGCCTTCCTCTCAACAGGGCACTGGGCCACAGCAAAGGACCCCCACCAGCTGCAGCGGTCTCTCCAGGTGCCCACGCCACCCCCTCGCGTGACCCGATATGGCCGCCGGAGCGAGAGCACAGCACCACCGGAGGAGAGCCAGGGCAAGAACGGCCCTCCAGGCATCTAGCAGTGCAGGAGCACAGGTCCAACCCCCGTCTCAGGGCAGTCAGGCGGCCACTGAGCACGGCACCCAGCACTCCCCCACTCGGCGCGTCCCCGTCGGCTCGATATTACCGCTGACTGCTCAATTACGTGTCTCCCCGCGGTCCGACTCAAGCCGCTGATAATCCTGCCATCATCCCCGCAAAAGAATTTAGGGGAAGGGGGGGCAGCCTCGCACCGCAGACGTCAGAGGCTACCACCACCACCCAACCCCCTCACCATGTAAGCCGCCGCTGCAAGTCAGCTTTCACAGGCTCGGCTGATCTTCCGGAGCCCCCTGGACGCTGCTCCCCGTGCGCCAGCTGCCGCTTCAGGCTATGGCGGCATTCCACCTCTCCCAGGTCGCACTCCAGGTCACCACCTCCATGGCTCACCTCGCTGAGATGTGGGGTCAGAACAAGTATCGCATACAGCCCCCGAGCACGCCCCACCAGGGACACGATCCAAAGGTTCAAAAAGGATCAGAGGGAAAGATAATTTAAGGATAAATGCTCAGGCTGGGCGGAGCTTGCCTAGCTCACGTCCACCATCTTGGCTGCCAGGCCACGCCACCCCCATTAATCTTGATTTTAGCTTTGCGGATATATAGTTTGCTAAGATAAAAAGATCATGTTAGGACCTAATCCAGTTTTCACCAAGGTTTTGGATCTTTTTACCAGTCTACCCTGACAAATGCCTTCTCTGCATCCAGTGAGACAAAGACCATTTTGAAATATTTGTGCCCGCATTGTCTTTTAGATTCACTGCCAATCTAGTTTTGTCACATATTTGGCAGTTCCTTACAAAGTCACACTGGTATTCCAACACTAACAGTGCCCATATGTTATTCTGTTGGGCTACTTAACTGGAGGTAAATATTTTTCTATCAAATGCGAAGTGTGCTACCGATCTGTAGGGTCTACATTTCGGAGGGTGTCTCTCAGGCTTAAGTAACAGGGTAATCATTGATTCTAACATACATTTTGTCACAGTTTGAGAAGTAAGAAAGGAATTGGATAGTGGTTCACTCAGAAGACCTGATAGGCCTTATAAAATGACACCAAGAAGCCAACTGGGCCAGAAAATTAATTTTTGGAGAGATTAGTTATTGTTGATCTCACCTCTTGTGCTGCAGTAGGAAGTTCAGATTCCTCCAGTAGTTGGGGATCTAGGTGCGGGAATATGGAATCTGCCAGATAGCCGACTTGGGCTGATTCTCTTAAATTCTCAGATTCTTATAAAACAGATTAGAACCTCTTCAGGATTTGTAGGATATCTATTATGTCCATGTGCTGATTCTCCTCTTGATCTTTTTATTTATTTTATATGATTTCTAGTGTGTTTTAGCCACAATTTGTAGTATAAAATTATATTTTTTTTATTCCACTCCTCATAGTATTTATCGTTTATATACAACAGCTTTTTAGCATCCTCTTTCATGTGCGGCTATTTTAGCACCGCTCTAGTTTCCACAGTTTTCTGTATACCTTGTGAGACCCTGTAGTCTTGCATTGTTGTTCTAGGCACTGTAGTTCCACCTCAAAGTTTGTTTTTTTCTCTTATTGGACACGCTTGTGAAGGTAGTTGTATCTGAAATCCATTTCTCTCTCATAATTGCTTTCTCAGCATCCCATATAGTTTACCCTGTGAATTCCCCATCATACTTTTCTACAAAATAGTGTTTAAGGGACGCCCTTATGGAATGCCATCATGTGGGGTCTTGGAGGGTAATTTCATTTAAATGCCACCTGGGGTTTTGGGGTCTCCAAAAGACAGTGAGGTCCAGTGTGAGTGTAATGGAAGTGTGGTGGAATAACATTTGAACTTCAATGGTAGAATCTATTGGTTCCTCTCTCATTGATTATATGACAAGGAAAACAATAAATCCATGTGTGTGCATGATGCTTGTTTGAGAAATATGTGTGGTCTCTTTCCCCATTAGTGGTTCACTCTATATGTCTATGAAATGTCAGTCCTACATGCCTTATTGCAATATGTGGGGAGCTGGCTTGATATTCTAGAATGCAATTGAACTATCATATTCCAGTTGTAATAAAGTGTTGAAGTTTTCTCATGCTACCAGTTGTCCTTTCCTAATGTCTGCTAGTATGCAGAAGAGTTTAGAAAGAAAATCTTCCTTGCTTTTGTTTGGTACATATATGGCAAATAATGTGTTCCCAGGCCCGTAGCCAGAAGTATAATTTTGCGGGGGCATGGCCCCACATAATAACAAGAGGTGGTTCTAGGGGGAAGTAATGGTTTGTATCGGCAAAATCTGTTTCAAACAAATCTATAATTTTGGTGATAGTTGAAGCAGACAGTTTATTTTAATTCTGTATATTTTGCTACAGTATGATCCCCAAGGCGTTTGAAGGATGTGAGTGACACTTTGCAAACAGTGGACTGTGGATATTCCGAAAGATTACTGAAAATATTTGCGCCCAGTCTTACAACTTAAGCACATTAGCTAACAACCTTACACAAAACAGAATACGCTTTAAAGCCAGTTTTACAGGAGCATTGAGGGTCCCTCACAAGTTGCATAAAACATATTAGAGTGGTCACATTAATCAAAAGGGGATCTAATTTAAATATGGCTTTACTGTAGATTTGGGGTCATTTCCATTAATATTTTAGCAAAATAATGGCAAACGGCACATGGTTCAATTATAAATGATTTAAAGATTTTATTATTTATAATGTAACTTCGTAGGTACGGTTGCTCTTGGTCCACTAAGCAATGGTAGGGGTTATGTCAGATAATCTCTCTGAAGAGTGGGAGTAGTACATTTTAAAGCTTTTTTGACCAAAAACATCAGTGTAACACAATAAAACAATTGAACTTAATAAACATAAAAGGTTTCAACTGATACATATTGGTGTCATCACTGTGGGGCCTAGTGGATATGCTTATACTCAATACAGGTCCACCAATAATCCTCCAAAAATCCGACAATTACTAATTATTTCAGTCCTCAATCAGCTCCACAAATCATTGCCAATATGTTCCAATTACCAAATTATAAGCCTGAAAAAAAGATGTATGTACCTTATCAATAAATAACAACCCTGAGCCTACAAAAAAACACACGCACACACCCCGCCACCTCCCCTGAAATGGACACACATTGTGGACTGATTATTTATATGCTTTCAGATCACTGCATCCTTAATTGTAGCTCACTGATGCTCTTGCAGATTTGAAAGATCACAAGAAAGTACTACCTCCCAAACAGATCCCCTTTGTGCTCTAGATATAAATAACTGACACCAATGCAGAATGGTGTGAAATAGACCAGCGGAAGGCAGAATTTACAGCAAATGTTTAAACTCAGAACAGTAGTGTCTGGTGATGTTTAAAAGTGCAGAGCATTGCACTAGGCAAGCAACCAAAGTTTGTAAACCTCACTCTCTCCATAGTATTTGGAGAGTTGAGGGGTTATGCCAAATAATGTCTCACAATTTCATGCATACACAGCATACACAACAGAGCCACGTGTTTTACAGGTTCATACACAGTGCTACTGCTAATTTACAGAGCTATTACAGGTTTGGAGTGCACAGTGTAAAAAAAACAAGACAAGCTGGTACCAGCTCTTGCTTCTGAAGAAGTGAAGCTGTTTCTTCCAGAAAGTGACCTCATACTCTGGTCGTAGTAATGCCCTGTTCCATTGCCTCCGAGATACCACAATGGCACTCCTTACACGCATCCTACATTCTTTAGCACATCTCATCCACAGCCTGAAGAAATATGATCACGTCACCTGCAACATTATGAAACTGCATTGGCTCCATTTGTGGACCCATATCATCTTTATAACTTGCTGCATCATTTCCAAAGTTATCACGACCAACACCCCCACTATTTTTGCAGATCAGCTCACCATCTCCTGTGGTTCTCACCCACTGACAGCCCAGACATGACCAGACAGCAGACTAAGAAGTGTAAAATAGAAAAGAAAAGCAGCATGGCTTTTCCATCTATGCACCCAGGATCCGGAAACAGTTTGTCTTTCCCTCCCAAACCTATGCAACGCTGCTTCAATTTAGGAAGGAGTTGAAGACTCACCTCTTAAAAACATGTTACATCACAATACATTAACAATCCACAACCCACCTACAACCCCTATCACTCGTTGACTGTATGCTTGTCTATTGTCCCTGATAGCGCTACAGAAATATCATACAAATACATCCATACAGGTTAAATCAATCATGCAGCCTATGTTCCCAGGCTGCAGCAGTGATTGTCATTTAAACTTTAGCTTTAAATATATCTATGACAATGCTAACATTTTGTCCCCAAACCTCAATTGTACAGTTTATAAAAAATATGCACACTTTAACTATTAAATGCTTTTCATTGTAGGAAAATACAGTGACTGAAGGAAGAAAGAAAAGTGAATTAGACATAAAGTCAGAGAGAGGTAGATAATAGATATTGCAGTGAAGGATGTATAAAGAGATGCAAGGTAGAGAGAGCTGTGAGAAAAATAAAGGGGCAAATGAGAAGAGGCATAAGGAAAGACAGGTCAGGAAAAGAGAGCGGTGAGTGAGAGAAGAGAAGAAAGGAAAAGTATGTAGGGTAGAAAGTGAGACAAACTTTTTACATAAAAGAGTTAAAGTAGTGAGACATAGGTGAGGCGCAGAAAGAGTGGGGAGGCTGATATTGTGATAGGAAGAGAGAGTGTGAGAAACAGAGGGTGAGAAATATAGTGTGTTGTGTGATAAAGAAAGAAGTAGAGACATTTGAGTAATAGAAATGTACAAAGCAGGCGGTAGAGAGAGTGAGGTGAGGTAGGGAGGGTCAACTGAAACATAGAAGAGGTGCAGAGACAGATGAAGCAGAGAGAAGGTAGAATGTACTGATAGAGAAAATAGATAGAAAAGGAAAGAAAGAGTAAAGTATTGAAGGAACAGGGTTAGGAAGAGGTGGAAAAGTCGGGTAGCAAATAAACGCTGAGAAGTTTGGTAGTGAAACACGGTGGACATTTAGATAGGGATAGATGAGGTGATGAGAGGTATGTGGGGCAGAGAGAAATAAGGTAGAGTCAAAGGGGTGGGAATCTAAGAGGGTTAAGAGTGAGGTCAAAAGAGGGTTCATATATAGAGACTGAGAGAGCGACATGGGTGGAGAAAAGAGAATCAGACGGTTGAGAGAGACTTCAAGCAAATGGAGGAGAAACACAGGATGTGAGATGGAAACAGACCAGTACGTGCGGAGAGCTAGTTGAGATAGACAGTTGAGTAAGACAGAGGGGTAAGGAGGCAGAGACGTATAGGTAGGGATAGCAATTGATTGAGAGATAGAGGTGAGGTCATAAGAGAGAGGTAGACAGACGTGGGGGGAAGACAGGTGTATTGATAGTGAGGTTGGGTAAATATAGGTGACGGAGAGAGTTCAAATAGAGTGAGAAGTGTGGTACGTAAGTAAAGTTGTAGAGATTGGTAGAGAGGGAAAGAGCGAGTGATGAGACAGAAGAGGTGAGGTGATGATTGAAAGAGACAGAGAGTTCATTCTTTTAATTGCTACGACATCCCTCAGAGCCTGAGGGTTATGGTTGGGCAGGACTGTGGGTCTGTTTGCCTGTATGTTAGCTGATCAACATCAAGCATAATAAACCTCTATCATTGACAGAAAAATACTGCACCTCCCATCCATAACATTTGTTAGATTTTGACAGAGAAGAGAATTTAGCTCTAGGTGTTTGTGAGATCGAAATCCATAGATGGACAGAGGGACCTCTAACTGTAGACTAACACTTCCCTACACCAGTAGGCCATTCTTTCAAAGCGACAACTAGTAAAGGTTTGAAAATACCATTTCCAGCTCCAGAAAGAATTGACTTTGTATAGGCATTACCTACAGAGGCACACACATGGAGCCACACATGCACGCATTGCTAACACTGTACGAAGGTGTACACGGGGGCCTGTATATGTTAGTCTGTCGGCATGGCTGGTAATTGTGACTATGTACACTGCATGTCAGGCTGATTGCACGGATACCTTTATTTTTTACTGTTGTCTGGATGGGTGTCTGTATGCCTGTGTGCATGGTTGCCCATATGTCTGTTTTTCTCTGTGTGTGATTGCTGTATTAACTCATGTCCCTAGAGATGTAATTGTCTGTATGCAGTTTTGTGGGATCTATATGTTCCCATATACTGTGTTTTACTACATCAATGTGCTGTACAAGCTGGGTCTCGTGGCTTTGTCACAATATTTTCATGCTGGGGAGAGAACAGGTGAAACTGAAGTATTCTTCTTGGCTCTCCATTCTTACACATTTAAAAAACATAACTGCAAAAGATTTGTTCATGGCACACTCACTTCTCATAATTTCAACAAGGCCTGAATTTATCCTGGGATAGGGGCCACAGACTGAAAAAACATGCTGTGGAGGAAGCTTCAGGAAAGGCAACATGGAAAGACAATCAGGTTATGTTGGGAATGCAGGGAGATTAAGAAAAGAGGCCAACTCACAGTGCAAATCATTCTTTAAATGATCACCTATAGAAAGACTCTACGTCAAATGCTTACGGAGGCTCCATGCGAGATCAGGAGGTAGAATTTAGAGATGTGAGGCGCAGCTCTTAGTCGAACTGGGATTGCATAATGAACTGAGGCCTGGGCCCCTACCGACCAGCCTGACTGGGAACCTACTGCTGCCCCCATGAGGCCCTGCCTCACTATTTTATGGTAGGGCAGTCAAAATGATACTAATAGAAGCATAGTGCACATGCCCAGCCCAAGCTGTTAACCCTTACAACGCTCTTGCACCAAAGCAAGGCTGCGACTAACAGTGGCAGTATTTTGTTTCATTTATTTTGGTTTAAAAGCATAGATTTTTGCTTCTTTTAAAAACACAGCTGGTAAATAGAAAACTGGTGCTGTGGGACCCAGGTGCCCTGTGAAGGTGTGGGCTCTGGGCAAGGCCCATTTTGCCAATGCCTTACAAGGTCTCTGACTCACCTCCCATCCATGCCTTTGCAGTCAGTACTTCTGTCCTGCGCGGTTAAGCTTAAAGGATGCCCAGCGCAGTATGTTCACACTTCATGTCATCGTGCTGCAGGGCCCTTATTGATGGTAGCGAGGCTCCAGCTTGCAGCTATCAATTCCGGCCCCAGGTACTGGTTATTCACATATTAATATTACTCAGTGCACCCACATGTGCACTGCAACTTCAGCTCAACCCAGACTCCTTCCTCTGGCTCTCTCTCTCCCTGCCTCCTTCTCTTCTTTCACTCTGGAGACGATCTAAGGTTCTTTTGGTTTCACTATTAGTAATGAAGCAGGGCCCAGGCAGCAGACCACATGCACTCTTTCAGATGTCAAAGTTAACTAGATATCTAAATACAACACACTCAAAGGCCCAGGCCTTTCAGTTGTGGGGGGAGCAGAGCACAATAAGGACTGGCCGGGCCCTACTGCCCCCCCCCCCCCCGTGGCTACGACCCTGTGTGTTCCCATTGTTCCCCTAATGCCTACAAACCTGTCATCCTTATCTGTGAATTGTTCCTCTAACTTGGAAGGCAACTCCGATCTCATTAGGATCACTACCACTATTGCTTTTCTGTGGTGTGTAGAATAGACCTGGTGTGGGCACCAATAGTTACTCAGTTTGGGTACATCAAAGCACAGCAAATGAGTCTCTTGTATCATAGATATATATTTCAGCTGTTTAAACAAAGTTTTGCTCTTCATTGGGGAACTAAGACCCTGAACATTTAGGGAGACTATGTTTAGAGGATTTATGAGATGTCTAACATGGTGATCGGTTTCACCTCTGATGCTGGAATGAGTAGTTATTCGCTATCCCAATAGCGAAGAGCTGTTTATCTTGCTCTGGGTTGTGGTTAGTGATTGCTGTCATAAATGTTTATTGGGAAACATTTTGGGTAGACTCAGTAATCGTAGAAACTAGGGTAGTTACATATATACAAAAACATTGTGTTCCATTCAAATTAATTTAAAATCTTCCACAGCTTTAGAGAGCCTCAAAGAATGCAGGATATGATCCCTGGTAACAGACAATGAAGTGCAGAGTGCCAGTTTCATATAAATTGTATGATGAACAACAAGCACAAGTTGATAGTTTAAATACATAGGTGCTCCTGGTGCAGACGCAGTGCATGTGAAATGGCGAAACAATAATTATAAATGCACAGGCAGTTTAATACAGTTGGCATTGATCACATGGACAAAAATAAATTGGTATCCTGACATAGATAAGCTCAGGATCGTAAAGAGTCTAGCATCAAATGAGTGACTAAGACTAGAAAATGTCAACGTTTCAACTCCAGTTCATAATTCAGACAGGGTCTACCTCAGGACAGAATGGCAATTAGCTACCTGACTCATTATAATCAATCAATCAATCAATCAATTAATCAATCAATCAATCAATCAATCCATCAATCAGGGATATGTGAAGCGCGCTGCTCACCGGTGAGGGTCTCAAGGCACTGGGGTGAGGTCATGCAGCTCCAATTCAGCTGAAGAGCCAGGTCTTGAGGCTCTTCTTGAAAGTGTGCAGAGTGGGGGAACGTCTGATGTTGAGCAGGTGTTCGTTCGTTCAAGGTCCTTGCTGCGATGTAGGAGTATGCTCTTCCACCCATTCTGGCTCTGTGGCAGGCTTTTGGCGAGGTTGGCGGAGTGGAGGTTTATCTTGGGTGCGTGGAAGGAGACTCTTTCGTTGAGGTATTGGGGTCCGGTGTTGTGGAGGGATTTGTAGGCATGAGTGAGTAGCTTGAAGGGTACTCTCTTCTCAACGGGAAGCCAGTGGAGGTGTCGTAGGTGCTGGGTGATGTGTTCATGTCGTGGGATGCCGTGGACGATCCAGGTAGCGGTGATCTGGGTGGTCTGGAGTTTCTGGAGCAGGGATTTGCTGATTCTGGCATAGAGGGCATTTCTGTAGTCCAGTCTGCTAGTTATGAGTGCGTGGGTCACGGTCTTTCTGGATTTGGTGGGTATCCACTTGAAGGTCTTGCAAGGATGCAGAGGGTGTTGTAGCATGAGGAGGAGAAGGCGTTGATCTGTTGGGTCATGGTGAGGGAGGAGTCGAGTATGATGCAGAGGTTGCGGGCGTGGTCCATGAGAGTAGGGGGGCTGCCGAGGGCAGAGGGCCACCAGTTGTTGCCCCATGCTGAGGTGGTGGGTCCAAAGACGAGGACTTCTGTCGTCTCTGAGTTGAGCTTCAGACAGATACTGCACATCCAGGATGCAACGTCTTTCATTTCTTCCTGGAAGCTGAGTCTGGTGATGTCGTGTTGCCTCGTGAGGGAGAGAATGAGCAGGGTGTTATCAGCGTAAGATACTATGCTGAGTCCATGTTGTCTAACGATGGTGGTGAGGGGGGCCATGTAGATGTTGAAGAGCATGGGGCTGAGTGACGATCGTTGGGGTACTCAGTAGTTGATCTCTGTGGGTTTGAAGAGCAAAGGTGGGAGTCTGATTCTTTGGGTTCGGCGATGAGGAAAAAGCGGATGCAGTCGAGGGCAGTTCCCTGTATGCTGGCCTCGTGGAGTTTGGTGGTGAGAGTGCTGTGGGAGATGGTATCGAAGGCTGCAGAGAGGTCAAGTAAGATGAGGGCTGCCATGTTGCCCTGGTCGAGGAGAGTGCGGATGTTGTCTGTGGCACCAAGGAGGGCGGTCTTGGTGCGGTGGTTGCTGCGGAATCCAGATTGGGAAGAGTTGAGGATGGAGTTGGCTTCGATGAAGTTCGTGAGCTGGCTGTTGACGATCTTCTCGGAGGCTTTAGTCCAGAAGGGGAGGAGAGAGATGTGTCTGTAGTTTTTGAGGTCCATAGCGTCTGTGGAGGGCTTCTTGAGGAGGGGCTTGACTTCCACGCGTTTCCAGTCATTGGAGAAAGTGCCTGATCCGAAGGTGGCATTGATGGTGCGTCGTAGCTCAGGTGCTATGGCGGCAACAGCTCTGTGGAAGATGTGTATTGGGAAGGGGTCTGTAGGGGCTCCTGAGTGAAAGCTCTTCATGGTCGTGGCTATGTCTTCGATGGTGACCGGGGTCAAGGCCGAGAAGGTAGGCTGGCTGGCATTGCTGGGGGTGTGCGTGGTTTTGGCGTCAGGTGTCTGTTCATTGAAGTTGTCTCAGAGGAACTTGATCTTGTGATGGACGTAGGATCCGAGTTTGTTGCAGAGGTCCTGGGAAGGTGTGGCGTCCTAGACATCCGACGTCCGAGGCTTCGCTAGGGGGTTTGGTGAATTCCTGAAGCAAATGAACTGCACATAATCAAAATTGAGTGGTGAACTGGTCACTGAATATATCAGAGCCTGGATACAAGTATAACAATTGCTCAATCCTGGTAGTGAGATGTTAATGTGATCTTGCACTCTTTGAGGTTCTCTGAAACCATGACTTCTTAGCCTGCTCTGTTGCAGAACTTTGCATCTCACAAATCGAGACAGTACGAGGGCAGGCTTGTTTGAAAACAATAATGACCAAGTAGGAATTTTGAACGCCCAAACAAAAAACAATATCATGGTACAGCAATCCGCTGCCATTGAAATACATCTAAGGAGCAGCATTACATCAATTCCTGGTCCCTGCCTACTATTATAGATGCAGTCTGACTTTCAATGGGACATTTCCATATTTCTGTAAATCCAGATTATGCCTATGAATCAAGTTGTTTTTCCTTTTTTGTGTTCTCAGTCTTCTCCAGTCTCTATGTTGTTATTGTCGGTCTTCTGCTGTTGTCTTAGGGCTTCATTACTAGTCTGGTGGTCCACGGACCACCATACTCGTGGCGGTGCAGTAGCGGCAGTCTTCTGATCGCCCCATTACGACCAGGGCGGTTGGGCCTGGGACCACGGCAACTGTCGGAGACAGTGATCCGCAATATACTTGGTGGGGCCCCGCCAAGCATATTACAAGTTTCCTCACTTCTGCACTTTTCATGGCGGTGCGACCATCATGAAAAGTGTGGCGGTGAGGAAACAAAGAGGGCCCTACAGGGCCCCCTGGTGACTTACGCCATGTGGATGCACGCCAGTACCTGCACGGCATAAACTGCAGCAGTCCATGCTGTGCAGGTACTGCTTTTGGAGTTCCGATTGTGGTGCCTATTTCATAGGCACTGCCGTGGGAACGCCTAAGAACCGCCCGCCAGACAGGAGAAAACTCCCAATCTGGCAGTCGGTTTGTACATGGATTTGATGGTGCAGGAGTGGGGCGGTACTCCTTCCGCACCGTCAGACTCATAATATGACCCTAAGAGATTGCAGTGCAGGTACTGGTGTGCATGCACACTAGGAGGCACATGTTGCAAGATAACCTCACCTCACACGGTGGAAGAAAACCTTACGTGGTTTCCATCTTATCTGAGACTATGTGCGTTGGCAGATCCTCAGTCGTGGCCCGCCACCTCTTTTCTTTTCTTCTATTGGTAGATATTTACTGTCTATTGTTGTTGAAATCACTTGTATATTGGCAACTTCTTTTCATTTGGTGGTGGGGGAGGTGAGAAACGAGCGCCTGACTTTAAAAAAAATATATTTATTATAGTGATAAAGAGAAACACAGAAAAACAAACTTTAAAAGCTATTGTTATTAACTAGCAGACTGTCCACTATACATATACATAAACCGCTTCCCTTTACCACGTTGGAATCTAGAAGTTCCATACATCAGCAGAGGAACTACTACAGATTTTCTTAAAACCACTGATTTCAGAATCTTAAATATTTTGCTCTACAGGACAGTGTAGTTTAATTTGCCTGACAAAAAACGAAAATATAAATTGGCTGATAGCAAATCATAGCCTCCTTAGAAACATAGGGGAAGATTTACAAGCCCCTTGCGCTGCTTTTGCGTCACTTTTAACATGGGAAAAGTGACGCAAAAGTGGCGCAAGGGGCTTGTAAATCTGCCCTATAGGATGGGAGAATTTTATTTCATTGATTTGTTTAGAAAATGTGTTTGCCCCATTTCTCTGTCTATTACCTAATGATGGCTAATCGTCCTGTGCCTATTAGGAACTCCCATGATAGCTGTTGCATGAAGGCTTTTTTTGCATATGCTTCTTCTTATTTGAAGCTGTCTAACTAGTCAGCTCATGAAACGCCTATTATCTGCTGAGCGTAGAGTTGTGATTAATTACTGTCATTGTTCTTACCCTGACTCTGTTAATTGCCCTACATTACTGCTCGATAATCACGTACCTCTACCGTTGTATGTTCTGATTTTAGACTGGTGCCCTTTTTGTTAGCCTATATAATTAATAAAAAGTTGAAATCGAAAAAAACTGAAAGACGGTGGTAACAAACACGATCTAAAGATGAGTTATTATCTCATATTTATGGAGCACTGAGACATGCTGCTATTTTTTTTAAGTACTCATCGGTGTGGTCTTTGATGTAAGACATAATTTAGTTGACAATGAAATATGAGTCTGTGCCATGAATCTGCATTTAATTGATGGAGTGAGCATGTTTATCTGTGCTACAAGATAGATGTTCATCTTGTATGTCACAGATGTAGCATTTTGTCATCCTATTTGCCTCTAATTTAAAAGAAAAAGCCATATTGCAAGACTCAGCTAATAGATACCAGGTTCTAAACCTTTAGTTTAATTTAAATTTAAATGCTAATGTTAAGAATAATGGGCAATAACTTTTTTTTTTTTTAAGATGGACATGCCAAAAATGATAAAATGGATTAAACAACCATGGGCTCATTTGACCTGAGTCATCGATTTAATCAATATCTTTATAGGACTTTAAATAAATATTATCGCATCATCGTCCACCAGCCCTGGTCAATTTTAATTTTCTTCTTGAATTTGTAATGTGCTCAATGTTTTCCAAACTGTTGTTTTAGCATATAGATTACCCACCGTTTTAGCGTCAGCCACAATAACATACAGGCCCATATTGACAAAACTTTCACACAAGCAGTGCAGCACCCTAACTTGCTAGCTGCGTTGCGTGAAAGGGAAAGAACAGGAAAGCACCATATCTACAGAGCCATATCACTCATTGTGGAATTATAATGTTTCTACTATGCAGTGCAATGTTATTGCTTTGTAATACATTTTATTTGGCTTCCCTTGAATAAAAAAACACACAGACGTCATCAATTCGTTTATTTAGTACACGTGGGCTTTACAAGTGACAATCTTACTTATATTTCCATTAGGTAATACAACATCCATGTGGCTAAAAGGGGGATTCCAATAGTGATTACTTTTTCCTCTTCCCAAATTACCTCTTGCTGCTGGAATTTGAGAATGGTCTAGCTATCCTATCAATTTCTCTGAATTCCGAAACTGAGCATCTGTTCTGCTAATTGATCCTGTATTGGCGGCGCTGTTTTATCACTTCACTCTTGATCAATATCGGGGTCATAACACCGGCCCCTGATGTCCTGCGGCAGCCCACCCCTCCAGGGGGCCCTCGACCCTTCCATGGGTCTCCCTATTCAGCCAACGAATAATGAATAGTTCTAAGATATAGGAGATTCAGGGTCCCTCGTGACATTCTGCAGAGCGCCCATCATTTTGTGTTTCGTCACTGAGCTATATGTCGTTTTGCTCCTCTCAGCCCTGCTCCTATCAGAGGATGCAGACATCTTGTCTCCCCTTCTTTTTCCATCACTCCCATGAGAGCCTTTTGGGGGACAGGGTTATTGATCATCTCAATACTTTCGCCAGAATCCTAACGATCTTCGTCAGTCCATTGGATGCCAATTCACCCACACACAGCGTGGAAGACGTCTTCTAGAGGTGCCATTAGTGCGTCTTTACAAACGGTGTCTTCCTGTGGCCCAATGTCTCGCTTAGTCTAGAGACTGTTTTAAGTATCTGGATAATCCTTATGTGGTAGAAAATCATAAATAAAACAAATACATACATGGATACAAACACACAGGTGCATTAGGTCAGGCCTGTCCGATCATGTATGCTTTCATGTCGTGTTTTATTACCATTTGTTTTGCAAAGGGTACTTTTTTACATTTGTGGCAAACATATGCACCAGTGGTGTTGCCTGTAAACTTTTAATGGTAAAGGAAGGTGTTGTACTTGGATTCCCTGCTGCTCAGCCAGTATGCATGAGAGTGTATGTGGCATGTTGGAATGCCTGGTGACAGAGCAGAATGTTGGTGTGCCTGGTGGACTGGAATGAAAGACAGTTCGAGAGAGTGGGCTGAGCGGCAAGGATGCTGCTCCTGGTGGGGCCATCATCTGAACTTATCTACTTGTAACTACCATCCTGTAACTTACCTACTAAACCTCTACTTTGGTTTACCTCACGGCTACCTCTGGTCTTCCTTGGATTCTACCTCTGTATCATTACAGCAGAAGGCATTTGCCCCATGAAAAAATTGGAAGGGTTTCTGGGTAGGCGCCACCACAGCTGTTTTTTTGTATACTGCTGGCAGGAGGTATGGAGCAGACCACTTTTTGGGGGTGTTGCGGAAAAAGCTGAGACTGCGAGGGTTCAATGAGTGGGAGTTTGAGACCCTTCTTTCAGATTAGGAGTGGGGCCAGCAGGTGTTAGGGTGGGTTTGAGACAGGATATGCTGAAGAATATAGGGAAATGCATGTGAGAATTTGTGAGGACATGACATATGGGGAAAAGGGAGGGCCCTAATGATTGTGTTGTCCTCTTTGAGGTGCAGAGGAAAGTAAGGGTAGGAAGTGAAAGATCTGGATATGTGGGTCATGTGGAGAAGCTATTCTTCAGACAACAAATGAATTTTGAGAGAGTGGTGCTGCATTGATACGGCGTTGGAATTTATTGAGGGGAGCTGATGTTGATGATGTGGGGGTTGAAAAGGAAGTGATCAAGGCCTGATGTGGTGGTATTACACCTGGGGGAGAACGACCTGCTCCAGTCAACAGGGAAGTATGATGAAGAAGGATGTGAACTTCTTACACAACAGGTGGAAGAGCACAGGGCTTTTTTATACACAGCTATTAGCCATAAGGATGTGGAGATGGGCAAGGAAAATGGTGG
Source organism: Triturus cristatus (assembly GCF_964204655.1). Lineage (NCBI taxonomy): Eukaryota > Metazoa > Chordata > Amphibia > Caudata > Salamandridae > Triturus > Triturus cristatus. The sequence goes on along the minus strand of NC_140583.1, from coordinate 846,531,957 downwards.
CCATTAAAAGGGCATGAAAGGAGGTCAAAAGAGACATTTCAGGGTTCTGCAGAGCAAAGCTATAGGTATGAATAAGCAAAGTAAAATTGATTATGAAGTCTCATTTTGTGGAGACAGAGTCCATCAGTCGTTGCTGGTGGAAAAACTTTACCTAAGAAACTAATGGAGAGCTTGGAGGAGTGGATGAGACGATCCTTAATACAACTGAGGGACAGAAAGAGCACCTGGGGAGGATGTTTCTGGTGGCGGTGTGAAGGGCTCAAAGAATGGGTTCGTAATTCCCCTCCCAGATGTGGGCCCTGGGAGGAAGGGTGGGATTCACTCTCTCTGCACAGGGGATTATGGGTGGGCTGAGGTCGGTGCATAATGACGTAGATGACCATGCGGCCACAGTATTACATCACTATGCGACTGATCTCTGTGAAAGCACTTTTCCTCGTAGTGCCTACACGACAAGATCCACCTCCCACACTGGCACATGAGGGGGTTTGTTTTTGTTGGGAGCAGGCTGGGGCTGTACCTGTTTTTGAGGCAATAGAGATGGTGGTTTATTGCTTGGATGCAAGTGGAGTGAAGTGATCAAAAAATGATATGCAGGAGAATGAGTGCAGAAGGAATAGGGGTAGAAAAAAAATAGGGATAGAGAAATGTAGAATGGAGAATCAAGAAGAGGGCCTAGTCCAGGAGCAGGCAGGCTAGCTAATCAAAAAAGTGGCAGAGAATGGAAAGGGGCACTAAAAAAGATGGCCGTTTGCACATCACTAATGGAGTGGAGCCTTAAGTCCCCTTCTAAGGTCATGTTTGAAGTTCACCTGCAGCACAGCGGCTACACACCTGGGGGTGGGAGGTGTTGGTGGGTGGGGAGGACTGAGGGATTTGACATCCACCACCAGCGTCTGTGAGCAGAGTTAGAAAGACTTTCATCTCTCCACATACACTAGCTAAATTGTCATAACTTTCTGTGACTTGTTTGTAATTTTAAAGTGTCCTGAGAAGGATCAAATGTGCAATTCTCCGTGAGGTCTCGAGCGAAACATAGTAAAAAAGAAATCAGCACAATCGAGTGGGTTAACACATTACTTATGGAGTCACAGGTTCCAAATGCAAACTCTGATATGCACAAGTGCACACAAATAAATGTTACCTGAAAAGAGGTTTTATGAAAGTGGTTGACATGTATATATTACATTAGCCATTATAGTTTCTTAATTCACACATATTCTCTTCTCTCTTTGCAATCCCATCCTTGTTCTGTGTGGGTTCAGCTCATGATTTCCCTTTGAAGCTATTCCCTTACACTCACCGGTTGTATATCCACGATAATTTCACCTATGTATCCTCTTTCAATTACTAATTTTGTTAAATCACCTAACACTCATCCGTTCTGTTTACGACTCTCCCTCATCCATTAATTGTCTTGTGTACTTCTTCTCACTCTCCTGTGCCACTCTACACGCAGGTACAAATTAAAATGTTAAATTATACACTTAGGGCTATGAAATGATGCAGGGAAAGTAGCATACATGTTCTGGTAATCTATTGCTATCCCTCAAGTTACAAAGGTTGTACAGGCACTGACCTCATACATCAGTTGTCCTTGATATCATGATTTTAATACGACATTTTTGCCATTTTCAGTGCAGTAAATAACATTTTGTACGAGAAGGATGAAAGGCTGAGTTGGCCTTGTTAGCATTAAAATTCATGACCTGCATATCAGATCAACATCAAACGGTTAATTTGTTGATCTACATTGCCAGCTTTACAGACTCTAACATTACACAGCAGAGACAGGTCTCCAGTGACACATATTTTAGAGGTACAGCTCACAAACAGTGGAGATCCTCAGCTGGGGCTTCACTGAATATTATACGGTTCCCATTAGAAAAGGTAGGACTGAGTATTGGAACATCAGGATGTCCGAATGCAGGGACTGAGTCCATCTACACCATCAGAGACTGTTGGCCCAATTCCTAGCTAGGGTTTGCAGACAGAATATCGAGTTGGAAATGTCGGCTCACACAACTATTGAGTTGTAAATATCGTGACACAGAAATATCGACATCAAGAACAGCGTGGTCAAGAATATCGAATTTAAGGTAAGAAATATCGTTTTCAAAATTATAGCAGTCATTAATATCGTTTGCAAAAATACACTTGTTTAAAATATCGATTTTTTAAATAGTGTTATGTATTTTAAATGTATGTGATGTATGTTTTTGTATAAGTATTGTTTTTTAATTTATGTGTTACATTATTAGTAGTGATCAATTTTATTTTAATTACATTTTGTGTTTTTTAGTTCCGTAGCGGGTTGTGGGTTTATAGGGGAATAGGGTGGGAAGTAATTTAATTATAATACATTAAGGATTATTTTTTATTTATTAATATTAAATTGAGATTTTATAGTGTTAGTTGTGGGAAGTAATTTATTTTTTAATTAATTATTAATTGGTTGTTAATTAATAATAATTAAATAATTGGTAATTAATTATGGTAATTGTGTAATTATTTTTAGGTGTGGGTTGTAGGGTTTATAGGGGTAAAGGGTGGGACTTATTTTTAAAAATTAATTAATATTTAGTTGTTAATTAATAAATAATTAATCAATTGAACATTAAGGTGCCGATTCCGATCCAGTAAAACCCGGGTACGAATCGTCGTACGGAGCGTTTTCTCCGTACGACTCGTACCCGGGGAATGCACCTTACAAACCAGAAAGTACAATTCGTACAGAAATACCATTTCCGTACGAATCGTAAAAAACACCGTGCGACTAAAAAATACATACAAGTCAGATCCGGGACAGCGCGTACGCGACATTCGCACGGAGTCAGGCAGCGTTTTACAGACCAGCAAGTACGATTCGTACCCACAGCACTTCGCACGGGAATATTTTTATGGGAGCCAAAAAGTGCCAGAAAAACGAAGTACGCCGCGATGCACGAGGAAAAGGGGGCCCGGTACGCACCGTACCCCCATCCCTACACGTCTGCACCGTACCCCCAGCCCCCCCACATGTATGCACTGTACCCCCACCCCCGTATGTACGCACCGTACCCCACCCCAGTATGTACGGCGCGTACCCCACCCCCGCATGTACGCACCGTACCCCCACCCCGTATGTACGGCGCGTACCCCACCCCCATATGTACGGCGCGTACCCCACCCCCGCATGTACGCACCATACCCCACCCCCGTATGTACGGCGCGTACCCCACCCCCGTATGTACGGCGCGTACCCCACCCCTGCATGTACGGCGCATACCACACCCCCGTATGTACGGCACGTACCCCACCCCCGCATGTATGCACCGTACCCCACCCCTGTATGTACGGCACGTACCCCACCCCCGTATGTACGGCGCGTACCCCACCCCTGTATGTACGGCACGTACCCCACCCCCGCATGTACGGCGCGTACCCCACCCCTGTATGTATGGCGCGTACCCCACCCCCGCATGTACGCACCGTACCCCACCCCCGTATGTACGGCGCGTACCCCACCCCCGTATGTACGGCGCGTACCCCACCCCCGTATGTACTGTGCGTACACCACCCCCGTATGTACGGCGCGTACCCCACCCCGTATGTACGGCGCGTACCCCACACCCGCATGTACGCACCATACCCCGCCCCCAAATGTACGGCACCTACCCCACCCCCGTATGTACGGCGCGTACCCCACCCACGTATGTACGGCGCGTACCCCACCCCCGCATGTACGGCGCGTACCCCACCCACGTATGTATGGCGCGTACCCCACCCCCGCATGTACGCACCGTACCCCCAGCTACGCCCTGGGGGTACGGTGCGTACATGCGGGGGTGGGGTATGCACTGTACATACGGGGTGGGGTACGCGCCGTACATACGGGGGTGGGGTACGCGCCGTACATACGGGGGTGGGGTACGAGCCGTACATACGGGGTGGGGTACGCGCCGTACAAACGGGGGTGGGGTACGCGCCGTACATACGGGGGTGGGGTACACGCCGTACATACGGGGTGGGGGTACGGTGCGTACATATGGGGGTGGGGTACACGCCGTACATACGGGGGGTGGGGTACGCACCGCACATGCGGGGGTGGGAGGCTGGGGGGGGCCATACAACTCGTACCCCTCGCCCAGGTGAACCCGGGGTAGGGGTGGTACACAGTTCGCTCCGTACAGGACGTTTTACATACCAATGTGTATTCGGAACGCCGGTACGGATCGTACTTGTGCGCTCGGACTTGAGTTTTACGAATCATACGTAAAACTGTCCGGGGACGTGTCGTGGACTTTTCCCGAGGTCATTCGTATGTATTTTCCACGTACGAATCGTACTTGGCCGTTTGTACGGGACTTGTACGATAGGTACGAGTCGTACGGTAATTTTTTTTAACGGATCGGAATCGGCACCTAAATATGGAAATTGTGTAATTACTTTTAGGTGTGGGTTGTGAGGTTTATAGGGGTAAAGGGTGGGAAGTAATTTCTTTTTAATTAATTAATAATTAGTTGTTAATTATTATTAATTAATTATTTGAAAATTAAATATGAAAATTGTTTAATTAATTGTAGGTGCGGGTTGTTGGGTTTATAGGGGTAAAGGGTGTTAAGTAATTTATTTTTAATCAATTAATAATTAGTTGTTCAGTAATATTAATTATTGAATTCAAAATTAAATATGGGAATTGTGTAATTCATTTTAGTTGAGGGTTGTGGGGCTAATAGGGCTAAAGAGTGGGAGGTTAATTAAGTATTATGTGTTTTAATTTGTTTTAAAAAAAATAATATTAATTAATAATATGTATTTAATTGATTGATTTATTTATTTATATAAAGTTTTATATAGCGCGAACAAGATCCCAAGGGATATCAGAGCGCTTAACAATCACATTAGAACTGGAAGGCTAATAACGTAACAGTCACAAGTAAAATACACAAAAGAATCATAAAGTGCACGAGACTTCACATGGAAGAAATGTTAAGCACAGTACAGTGTAACGACAAGGAAGAAAGAACAATGTCAACGGGCCCAGGGGTTAGCCCAATTACTGAAGAAGTTTATTCAACAGGAATCTTTTGACTTCCAGCTTGAACACCGTTGTTCTGGTGATTCTGCGTATTTCTGGAGGAAGACAGTTCCATATCTTAGGAGCCGCGCCAGAGAAGGCTCTGTTAGAGGTTCTTTTTTTGTTAAGGATAGGTGGTTTCAAGAGTAAGGTAGTAGCACTTCTAGAGTCTCTTACACCACAAGATAGTTCAAGTTTTTGCGCCAGATACCTGGGCGTCTTGAAGTGGATAGCATTGTGTGTCATCGTGGCAATTTTTAGCTGGATTCGTGCTTCATAGGGGAGCCAATTTAGAGATTTTAGGACTGGCGAAATGCGCTCATTGCGTTTGGTGCCTGTAACCAATCTCGCAGCAGCATTCAGTGAGGCCCTTAGCGGAGCCAAAGTGTATTTGGGCAGGCCACAAAGGGTAGCATTGCCGTAATCTGGCCTCGGTAGGACAAGCGCTTGAACCACCTGTTTGAACTCCTTAAGTGAAAGGAAAGGTTTGATGTTTCTTAGTGTCCTTATCATGTGGTTTGCTCCTTTACATGTGTTACTGATATGATTTTTCATATTCAGGTTCTTGTGCAAGGTGACTCCTAGAGATTTGGCAGAGTTTACGATGAGCGGAGTGCAGTTGAACGTTGTGAGGTGACTCATCCAGAGGTCAAGGTTGGGGGTGTAATTCAGAGGGGAGACGAGCAAGAATTCTGTTTTTGAGGTGTTGAGCAGGAGATGGTTCACAGTTAGCCAATTTTGAGTAAACGTTAGGATGGAGTTAAGTGATATTAGGTTTTCAGGGGATGAGATTTTCAGGTAGAGTTGTGTGTCATCGGCATACATGTGGAAATGAATATCCATGGAGTTCAGTGCATTAGCTAATGGTTCCAAGAAAAGGTTGAAGAGGATAGGGGATAAAGCGGATCCTTGGGGGACCCCCATGAGAACAGGCGAGGGCTTGGAGAGAGAGTGATTTGCCTTGACTCTTTGCGTTCTGTGATGGAGGAAGGACGAGAACCACTGTAACACCTGATCACCAAAACCCATCCTGTTTTGCAGGATGGTTAAGAGGTTGTCATGGTTGACCGTGTCGAAGGCAGAGGAGAGGTCAAGGAGGATCAGGAGGCAGGATTCATTTTGATCGAGAATCTTTAGAATGTCATCAATCACAAGAATGAGTGCCGATTCAGTGCTATGCCCCTTCCGAAAGCCAGATTGATGTTGGTCCAAGAGCTGGTAGTTCTCAACGTGAGCACAGACTTGGAATTGAACGCATTTTTCAAGGAGTTTCGCAAGGGTGGGTATGTTGGAGATAGGTCGGAAATTGTTGAGGTCTGTCCTATCCGTGTTAGGTTTTTTTAATATGGGGGATACTTGGGCGGCTTTTAAGCACTCAGGGCTCAGGGATTGTGCCTTGTGACAGAGACGCATTTACAATCCTTGCCCAGGTGGGGATGAGTGCGTTCTTGATTTCCTTGAAAATGGATGGGGGTAACGGGTCACTGAAGTGATTGGAAGGGTTGATATTCAGGAGAATCTTTTTGATGTCTTGTTCACTGAGCGGGGTAAAGGTGTCCCAGGCCGCATTGTTCTTAGGGATCAGGGGGGTAGAGTTGAGCTTTTCAAAAAGGACAGGTGAAGAGGCTGCCCTGGCGGAAAGGAGACCAGTATTCTTAGCAGCGAGGTCGGATGATATGAGTTTAGATTTCTCAATGAAGAAAGAGGCGAGATCGTCACATGAGGGTAGACTGCTTCCAGGTTCCGATAGGTTAGGACCTACAATTGATTGTTGTTTGACCAATTCGAAAAGTTTCTTAGGGCGGTTTGCCGCTTGATCTAATTGGTGTCTGAAATAGTTAGACTTGGCGTTCCTGATTTGTTTGTAGTAAATGCTCCTAGCGTCTCTTAGGAGTTTAAGTTGGTGCGTGGAGGGATTCGATCTCCAGGAGCGTTCAGCTGCCCTAAGATTGCGACGTTCCGTGTTTAGGTTTTCATTAAACCATGGTTTGGATATTTTGGAGGAGGCATTTTTGTGTTTGAGTGGAGCAATGTCATTCATGATGTTGGAGATGGTCACATTATAGGAGTCAGTGAGTAACTGCACCTCCGTCAAGTCCGCATGAGCATCAAGGGTCGATGTACAGAGGGCTGCTAACTCAACAGGATTTACAAGTCTGAGGTCCCTTTTCCATATATTTGATTTTGTTGGTTGGGCCCTCCACAACTGTACCTCCTTGTTGATAAAAAAAAGGATGTAGTGGTGGTCAGACCAGTCACATGGGGTAATAGAATCCAATGAGACGGTTTGCCCCTTCGAAATAATGAGGTCAAGAATTTTTACTTTATTATGGGTTGGTTGGTCACAGTGCTGGGTCAGATCCTGATCATTTAGAAAGGCTTTAAGGCTTGAAACTGCAGGGTCTATGGAGTTTGCCCAGTGCAGATTAAAGTCACCGAGGAAGATTTGGGGCACGGCTGAGTCTACATTGCTAGAAATGATTTCAAATAATTCCTCAATGAAGGGGAGATTGTCTCCAGGGGGGTGGTAGAAATTGTGGAGTTTGCAGACTGGTAGGTTCTTACTTGAGATGTTGAGAGAGAGATATTCACAAGAGGAGGGCGCAGAGGACTCAACGGGAGAGATCGAAAGTGAGTTTCTATGAATACAGGCTCAGCCCCCACCCAGTTTCCCTACTCTATCTAACCTAATGATATCATGAGTGGGAGGTACTAGGATGTCGAGTATCGGAGTGGAAGCGGGATTTAACCAAGTTTCAGTGAGGATGATAACGTCTAAATCCAAGTGTTTTATGAGATCGAAGATATCAGTGGCGTGTTTACTGGCTGATCTGCAATTTAGAAGTACACACTTAATTCGTAGTGGCTTTGTGGAAGGAGGAGACTGGGTGATATTCACGTGAGTGAGGTTGGTCTTATTACTGCCTCTGGGATTGACAGGCGGTCCTCAATTTGGGTTAGAAAGAATGGACTGTATTTGTCTCGGCGGGCTCCTGTTAGGCTTGGACCAGGTAGGGTAGGAGTTGAGCAGGTCCTATAGCTCTGAGGACGCAAGGTAGGTCTCATATCTTCTAGGGCGGGAGGAGTCATTAGGTAGGGGAATGGATCTCAAGATGGAGGAAGATAAAGGCTTGACCAATGAGTATCTATCGCAAGATGGAGCATTGGACCGGTTGGCAGGGGTGAGGAAAGATCTTAGCATGGGGAAAAGGTCATCTGAGAGGGCTTTCAAGCCATGTAGCTCAGACGTTAGAAGGTGCAACTGAAGATAAATCTCATCTAGGTGAGCCGCCAAATCAGTGTGTTGAGCGAGAGGAGGAGAGTGTGAAAGGGAGTCTATCAGTAGGGGGAGGTCTCGGTGACTATCAGCAAGGTCCGAGGTGGTGGGCAGGTGATCCTGTGGAGGAAGATGGTCCACTGAGTCTGACTGAGATCCAAGAGCTTTTAAAATTGAGGAAGGTGTCTTGGTGAGGGGGGACTGATCGTTAGGCTGAGGGTTAGGACAAGGACTCAACAGATTGCTTGACGTTGACTGGTCATGTTCGGTGGAGGGCATTTGCTTGGATTCTAGCCTCTTAATAGACAACGTGGGGGGACTGGGGGAAGATGACTCAATACTTGGTGACCAGGCCAGATGCATATCAAGGGTGCTCATTATTCGGGGAACAGATAGGCACGGACTGGCTAGATGTGCGTCGGGACTCGATAGTTGGGGTGCAGCAATCTGGGATGAGGACTCAGTGATTGGAGGCAAGGCAAGATGAATATCATGGGTACCCTCTGCTCGGGTGACCGCTAGGCTCGTCCTGGCTAGATGTGCGTCTGGACTCAATAGTTGGGGTGCAGCAACCTGGAATGAGACCCCTCTGTGGTGAACAGGTGGTGAGGCATGATTTAGAGGGAGGTGTGGAAAAGGATTTCCTAACGTAGCAGGGAGTGGACTCGCCGGGACCTGAGAGATTTTAGGGTGTGTCTGTGTAACATTGGGTTTCGAGGAAGCCGCGGTTTTGAGTAACGGGAAGATGTTGGTTATCTTAAGTGGATTGACATTAGACGTTTGGATTAGGATGATACCATTGTTATAGAGGGTTATGGTGGAATTAGCGCTGAGAGAGGACGAAGGGGCTGTTGTGAGCTTGATACCGTGTGGTGTTTTCCTGTCGCTTGTTATTCGGAGCAAAGAGTAGAAGACTTTTCGCAAGCAAGCTCTTTTCCTGGTGTAGAAAATAAGGTCATTGACTTTTGTACCGCTGATAGTGGAAAAGTAGACATCAGAGATTAAAGTTTCGGGCCAGGCCTTGAGAAGGTGATGCTTATATTTCTTGGCCGCATTTTTCGATAAGTTGGGTGGGTAGTTGATGATAGAAGCGTTGGAACCAGAGGGATCCGGAGTCAGAACCATTGTGAGGAAAGTGACTATTGATCCAAGGATGTGAATTGATGGTGGGGGAAGGATGGTGTTAGCGTGAGGAAAGCTGGCCCCATAGAGTGGGAAGACAACTAACCAAAAAGCTGTGTGAGTTGGAGGCGACAGTAGGACCACTCTCGGAGGCAAACCAAAGGCAGGGGTGAGGAAATTAATTTTCTCTTAATATGCACAGCCAATATGTATGGGTATTCCTTCACCTTCATTTCCCATTCCCATTCCATAATTAATTATGTTAATTATGGAAGTACATTTTATTTTTTTATTTAGATGAGGGTTGTGAATTGTGTGGTGTTATAGGGTAGGATGTAAATAAAATAAATTGTTATTTATAAATAATTTTGTTTGAATTTTTTTTATATTTTATTTAATATAATATTTGTATGTATTTGTGATATGTAACATTATAATATGTTTTTAATTTTTTAAAATGTATAATATTAAATATATTTTTATTGAAATGCTGGATCAAATGACACCAAATTTGTCAGAAAGCTAGCCCTTGGATGGTATCTCCACAACAGCCCGGTTTTCTCCCTGGGCGTGAAACTATAGATCATATACGACGGGTCATAACATTGTTTGATTACACCAAGGTTATAGGAGACCCTATGGCCTTAATCCTTTTAGATGCTGAAAAGGCATTCGATAGGGTATCCTGGCCTTTTTTATGGGCTTCCTTGCAGCATTATGGGATTGGGAATGGGTTTTTAAAAGCAATTCAAAGTATGTATAAAGATCCAATTGCTAAAATTGCTCTAATGGGGGCCCAGTCTGGGGAGATCAATATATTGCATGGAATGAGACAAGGATGTCTGTGCTCCCCCTTAATATTTACCATCTATATTGATTCTCTAATGAGGAAGATTCAGGAGAATCAATTAACACTATCTATTTGTGGTAGAAGGGGAGACGTAAAAATGTTGGGTTATGCAAACGACTTAGCTATTATGACAGCTGCTCCCCGTCAGGCGTTAGAAGTAATAATTACTTTAACATCACAATTTGGCAAGATATCGGGATATCATCTGAATGATAGCAAAACTCAAATTGTTGCTAATGACAATGTCACATTAGTTGATCATCGGATAGTCTCAAGTGCCAGATACCTCAGTATAGAAATAAGTTCCAAACCCGAAGATATTGTGGATATTAATCTTAAGCCATTACTCCAGAAAATTAACTTGGATTCCCGCAGAATGAATAATTTACAATTAACATTTGTCGGGAGAAATAACATTTTAAAAATTATCTTCCTGCCCAAAATTTTATACTGCTTCAAAGCAATCCCGTTAGATATACATAAAGTTTGGTTTATAAAGCTAGATCAGCTTGTTTCATGGTTCCTGTGGGCAGGGCAGCATCCTAGAAGGGCTCTTAGATATATGACTCTACCTAGAGACAGAGTCGGCTGGTCCGTCCCTAATTTTCAAATCTATTACTGGGTAACCATGCTGAAACAGATGGGGGAGTTGCTAAATGGGGCGAATTTGGGATGCTCCGAGATTTCAATCTATCACCTAATTTATGGGGTAGAAGCAAGAGGACTTATTTTGCGTCATATAGATTTTGCCTATTAAAAGAGGGTTAAATTCAAGGTTCTATTAGGTGCCTACATGGTTTGGACCACGATCAGGAAAAAGTTTGGGATTGGGCGGGTTCATCTATATTCTCCTTTATTTAATAATACCCTATTCCCGGCAATATTTCAAGATGTCTATTTTAGGAATTGGGTCGTGAAAGGTATTCAGTGCATAGGAGATCTTTTTTTTTTTTTTTTGACTCATCTCATATGACCTCCGCAGCTATGGCACCATTCGATCCAGACCCTTCTTGTGCCGATAGCTTGGTAAATTACTCTCAGCTGGTGTTCTTTATAAGGAATGAACCCATAACACACCACTTGAGCTGGCCAGAGGGTTTTAATGATTGGTTCATTGTCCCCTCCCTATACTCAACTTGGTAATCCACTATCCAGGAGATCCAAGATATCCCAGAACCGTCCCTTCTCTACACTTTCCCTATGGGCATTTACTCTTTGGTCCAATGCTCTAAAATATCTAACAGAACTCCACCAAGCAGACCAAGTAGGAGGAGTCTCCTGGCGCCACAGCTTACAAATCTCCCTCCTAGCCAGTAGAATCAAATAAAACACCAACCTTTGTTTAGGCCCTATTGGGGCCGACACTCCCTCCAATACTGTAGTAAGACCAAATAATATAAGAGGTAGACTTACCTCTATAATGCAACCCAAGGCTCCTGAGATGGTCTTACCCACATCTACCCAAAATTCTTGTATCCTGGGACAAGATGCAAATATATGGATGTCATCCGCCTTCTGATGGCCACATCTTGTACAGCTGGCTTCTCCGCCGCCCTTTATCTTGGAAAGCTTGAGAGGGGACCAGTAGATTCTCTGAAGTGTAAAAAGGTGATTTTTCCTGAGTGCAGCAGATTTAATGAAGGGGTAAAGAATGTCTAAAGATACTTGCCATAAAGTTTCGGGATCTTCGTTCGGCAAGTCACTCTCCCAAATTCTATAGGGTTGATTCATCTTCTTCTCTGTAGCTGCGAGGAGATGGTTATACCATTGTGCCACCTCTCTTTTTCCTGGAGTTAGATCCTGTAACTCGCATTCCATGTTGTTATCCTGCACAATTGGCCAGGATTGAGAGTTACACCAGGAAGAAAGCTGGTAAAACTTGAACCTGGACAGAGTACAATTGGTGATGTGATTCCAGTATTCCCAAGGGTGGCATTTATCGCCCAGAACCAGATCCCTCCAAAGTACAACCCCTGCCTCTTTTAATGGGCGGGCGAGGGCATCCATAAGACACTCGGGTGTGCCAGGAGAGTCCCAGACCGGCGCCCATTCGCTATGATACGATAGTCCCAAGCACTTTCGACAGTCTGCCCACAGCCTAGCAGCCAAACGCAGAATCTTTAAACGCACTTTTTTGAAGAATTTTGGAGAGCCAAATTTATACATAAAACCTGACTCCTCCTCCCCTGCTAGCATAACTTTAAACATGCATCCAATCGGTGAGCTGTCGGGGGAGAGCAATAGCATTCTGCAGTTTTTTAATTGATAAGCCTAGCAATACAACTGGAAATCTGGGAGGGCCACCCCCCCTCGCTGAAGCTTGCGCCTGAGTTTTTTCCAAGATAACAGGATCGCTTTATTGGCCCAAATGAAGGAGGAAATCTTGCTCTGAATTTTGAGAATATCTGATTTAAGAAACTCCAGTGGGATGTTGTTAAAGAGATACGTATACTTGGGAAGTACACACATCTTGATTAGGTTAATTCGTCCATACAACGATAGTGGAATACTTTGCCATCTTTTAAGTAAGATTTCCACTTCCTTTGAGACTCTATCTAAGTTAGTCTTGGGGATTTTGGCGAGGTCTTGAGTGATTATGATTCCTAAGTATCTGAGTTCTTTAGCAAAAATCCCCGTCGGGTCATTGATGTTCCAGGCCATGACCTCGGTTTGCTCATTATTTACCTCGTAGCCTGACAGATTACAAAAAGGTTTGGGCTTCTACCTCAAGTTCTGGGAGTGTAGTGCTAACATTAGATGATACGAGGATCAAGTCATCCGCATACAATGCTACCTTTCGAGTATATCCATTGATCTCGAAGGGAACAATCTTCTTGTTTAGCCTTATGCTCTGGGCTAATGGTTCGATATATAGATCGAATAAAATGGGGGAGAGGGGACAGCCCTGCCTAGTTCCCCGCCCGATCTTAACTACGGGGGAAAGGGTTCCATTAATCAGAATCTGAGCCCGTGGTGATTTATATATTTCTTTCAGCACTAGCCTGAAACTATCCGGGAAGCCAAAAACATTCAGAGCCCTATCTAAAAATAACCAGTTCACCCGATCAAAGGCCTTGGCTGCATCAACTGTGATGATTGAAAGGGGAAGGCCTAATGTTGAAGCGAGGTCAATGGACCCAATTAGGGTCTGTGTTAGATCTGACATCTGGCGGCCAGGTAGGAAGCCCTTTTGGTCTTGATGTATAATCGACCCTACGACTTTGCTGAGCCGAGCATTTAAAACCCCAGCAAAGACTTTATAGTCCACATTGAGCAACGAGATTGGTTGATATGACTGGCACTGATCTGGATTCTTCCCTTGCTTTAAAATCAATGCAATAACTGCGTTGCTCCAGGAGTCAGGCAAAGGGGAAGTACCATCTAGGATACTATTAAACAATTCCAGCCATACCGGCACAATCTCCTCTCTCAAGATTATATAAACCTCAATCGGAATTGCATCCGGACCTGCTGCTTTCCCCTTCCACCCAGCATCTAAGATAGTTGATATCTCTAGGCTTGTTATTGCTGATGTGAGAATTCCATGGCTACCGACGGGTAATGTAGGGAGGTGTTTGTCTCTAAGCCATCTGTCCATATTATCTTCTGACACCTGGAGGTGATCCTCATAAAGTTCTTGAAAAAATTGCGTGAAAGCAGATACTATACTACCTTTGTCCTCCAGGATTTGAGAGCCACTTTTAATTTTAGTGATGTAGTTATTGGCTCTGTCAACCCTGCTTTTCATTGCCAGGAGTTTGCCACAATTCTCACCCTGTTCAAAGTCTCTCATTTTACTTATCTCCCACTTTTGACGTAGGATTTCCTCCGACCTCAGTTTAAACCTCAGCTGCAATTCTTCAACTTTCTTGATTAAGATAATATTATCCGCGCCAGGGGAAACACTAGCTTTTAGCTCGGTCTCTGCCCCTGCTAAGTCCGTTTCTAGATCGGCTAGATCTTTTTTCTCGGCCCTATCCCAGCCCACTACCGCGCCTTTTAATATCCCCCCTCAGGCAGGCTTTAAAAGTGTCCCACACCACATGTAATTTAGTTGAGCCTAGATTCTCCTGGAAGAAACGGGCAGACTCTAACTTTAAAAGGCCCGGCGTTGAGGGCTGTAGGAGGAATCTTCTATTTAAAGTCCACCTTGTCGGGAGTACTTCTTAAGGGAGTGCCAATTTCAGAAGTATAGCACAATGGTCGGATAGATGTATAGGGAGATATTCCATTGTACTTATTTTTTCCAGGTCGGCATGCTCCATAAACATGTAGTCTATCCTTGAGAAGTGGGATTTCTTCTTACTATGAAAGGAGTATTCTCTCTTCTCGCCCATTTTATTCCGCCATATATCTAAGAGGTTAAAATTTTTCATCATCGTCAAAAGAAGGGATTTGACCTGTGGCAATGCTACTTGGTTTCTGGGGGTAGACCTTTCAAGTTTATTATTCAGAAATCGAAATCCGCTAATGCAAGACATAGATTGTTCAGGGGGGTAACGTCATCATCATTAGGCCCATAATAGCTGACTATTGTATATTCAGCCCCCCAACATTTGACTGCTACTATGACCCAACGCCCTTCCTTATTAACTTGAGCCTTGACTACTTCTACTCCTGAGTTTTTTTAAAGTATTACAGCAACCCCTTTTGAAAAGCACGATTGATCAGTCGCTATGATCTTGTCGACCCATCTTAATTTCCCAAATAGTGTGAGACATTCTGACTGCAATAAATGCCTCTCCTGTAGCATCAATATATTGGCTGTGCTGTTTTTAAGGTATTGCAGGATCAAGCGCTGCCTGCCTTTTACCCTCAACCCGTTCACATTCCAGGTTAATAGGTTAAGGTGGAATTTCCCACCCATTATGGGTCTATCCTCCATCACCAATTTGCCTTTCCACACCACAGCAGGTACAGACGCTGCAGCCTGAGGCTGTTATGTCACTAGAGATTGAGTATTCATTTAAAAAAATAAAAATTTCCCAATCCTCCCCACCCAAAGAAAAACTAAATATTAATGAGATCCACTGCCATCCCCCCCACCCCGCCTCCCCCCTGGGGGAACCCTCCCTACCTGCTCGTAGGCAATAAATATTGCCTTTTTCGGGCCGAGGCCCTCCGACCTTAAAAAAAAAAAGGAAAAAAGAGAGGATGCAATGCATAGTGTTGATAAACTATAAAAGAGTATGACAGTGTGGGACCCCCATAGAAACCAGATCAGCTAGTTTTGGCCTGTCTCAGGAAGGTATCCACTTCCTCTGGGAATCTAAAATTATAGGTTTTGTTAGCCCATACAACTTTTAGGAAGGCCGGAAATCGCAGTTGCGTCTGTGCTCCCAACTCCTTCAGAGCATCCATTCTCTTACCCAGTTACCACCTTCTATCCTCGGTGACCCGAGAAATGTCTGACCTGACCCTGAAAGTGACATCTTGAACCCGAATGGACTTAAGTTTTAAGTCAGCCCCTAACAATTGCTCCTTTAACAGATAGGACTGGAAATGAATTAAAACTTTTCTGGGCTTTTTCCGGGCCGGATTCAACTTGAATGGATCCCTATGGATTCTCTGGATCTCGGACTCCCATGTAGCAGGTATAGCAATTTGCGGGAAGGCTTCAATCAAAAGATTGATAACAAAAGCCTTTAAATTATCTCCTTCTAAACCTTCCCTTAGATCTAAAATTCTTATATTGTTCCGTCTCGAGATATTTTCCAACCTCTCCAACCTTTCTGTCAAGTCCCGTTCTTTGCCCCTCAATCTCTGCACCTCTTTGGAGTTTTCTCTAACTTCTGAACCCAATTCCTCCACTCTGGACTCTAGGATCTCAGTTCTATGAGTCAGTTCTACAAGATTTTCCTCTAAATTGTTACAGGTATCTTGTATCTTCTTTTGGTTTGATTCTGAGGTAGAAAATCGTACTCCAATCTCAATCTCAATGGACAACGGCCTCAACATCCCATGTAATGAATCTGGACTTTGAGATTGAGGTTGAAGTACAGAAGTTTGGGGGGTTGATGGTAGACCCTCTGGTACACCTGGTTCAATCTGACACTCCCCGTCATCCAAAGAGGCCACCGAGGGCTCACTTAGCAAGTAGTACCGATTAGAGACAGGAATTACAGCCAGTGGATTTTGGAGTTCTTCTACCGGTGGAGCCATTACTTGGATTATCTCATCCTGGGACTTAGACATCCCCATAACCTGAGTATTAGGCATGAAGTACGATCGAAGGGAAGGAGTGACTTTAACTGGGCAAAGTTTTTTTTTCCTGGAGTTCTCAGAAGAGGACTTCCCAGACTTGCCTATTCTGTTAGTCAGTCTCTTTTGTTTGTATTTCGCTGTTGTCGCCGAGACCGCTATTGCTTGAGAGGATTGGCGGGGATGTTCAGTGGTAGGCCCACTATTTAGAAAAGTTTGTGATCTTAGTTTATATCTTTTCCCAAGAGGCAGCTCTGGTCTCTTTACTTTAGGCAAACCATTCTTAGCGGCTCCATTCTCTTTATTTTCTAGGTGACCAGGTGGCTCCATAGGATGGTAGATAATCTCATCCCCAGTCTCGCTTATGTTAACTACTCCCTCTCCCTTCACAGGTTGTATAGAATGGAACAACCTTAGGGCATCCAGGCTCCCTAAATAGCCAATCCTGCTGGAGGGACCTAAATCGCCCTCCGGATCGACCTGCAAGTGATAGAGACCCTTTTGTCTGAGTATGGGGGGAAAGGAGGGAGTGAAACTATATTGCCAATAACATTGGCGCCAAGCACGCCGATGTTCCGCCAGTGCCCCTGCTGTCCTGAAAAAAGAGCGATCCCCCATGCATCCAGAAGAACCTCGAGCTGACGTCTGACCGATGGAAATAGTGCAGCCTCCCCAAAAGAGAGAAAAAGCTTTTCAGCTTGGGTACAATATATAATAAATTGCGAATGAAGAATAAGAGAGGGGAGAAATAACAGAGCAGGGCCACCAGCACAAGTAACAGCACAACAAGAGTGCTGAATCCACCGGGCAAAAAAAACCAAAAAAACAATCCGGCACTAACTCTGAGATACCAGCCTCCCCCGTCACCAGATGCTAGCCCCGGGCCTGAGCTCCCCCCTGCTCACCAGACCTCCACTCGGCCGCCAGCTCCTCCAGAGACCCAGCCGGGGGTGAACGCGAGGACAGCAGAAGGAGCCGAGGAAGAGGAGAGCCAAACGAAGCAAAGCCAAAGAGCCCGCCTCGGCCGCAGGGCCGAGCAGCCGATGCTCCGCCGATGCTCCGCCTCCTTGCTCCAGGCTCCGGTGCCGAACACCGAACAGCCAGGCTCAGCAGCGGGACAGATCCCCCGGTCCTAGGGGAGGTAAGCAGTCAATATCCAGATGCCCCAATGAGGAAAATGAACGGAACATAAACAAATTAAATTAAATTTACACTAAACCACACAAGCACTATACATTCTGCAACCTCCAATACTAACAGCTACGGCCGGAGAGGACGTGACCCGCGACCTGCTATCTAGCTGGCCGCCATTTTCCCCCGCAGTGCATAGGAGATCTTATACTGAATGCTGAAATTCTTACTTTTGAGGCTATCAAAGAAAAATTCGGGATTGAGAATAAATATTTTTAAAATATTTACAGATAAGGGATTTTCTCGCCAAAAGACTCAATAATCGAGATCGAATCCCTTTATTAGACTTAATCATTGGCGGCCAATCCATAACATCTACTTTATATAACCTTATTAATGAGCAGATGGGGGATGGTTTGTCCAAGCACTTCAAGAGATGGCAAACTAGCCTACAGGCTGGGCAAGGTGAATGTGAAGACTCCCTTCTGTTCAGCCAAACTACATGTATCTCCGCCAATCTGCAGGTACAATGCTTTAAGACGTGGTGTGATTTATATATTACCCCGGCGCGTATCCACCGATGGGGGGGGACTTCGGGGATACACTGCCCCCGGTGCGGGTTGTTGGCTGCAGATAGCACTCATATGTTTGCCACCTGTTCCGGTCTTTCTCAATTGGTGGTTAAAATGGAACAACGCTTGGAATCTATATTGGTCTATGTCGTATTACTGACCCCACAGGTTATTATGTTTGGGATTTCCAATCAAGAAATGGAGGAAGCCGATCGGAAAAGGGTGTACAAAGCAATGGCAGTTTTTTGGCTCTGTCTGGCCATGGTTTGGCTTGACCCAAACCCTCCCTCGATACATGTTTGGTTCAGTAAACTATTATTTATATATAATTGGGAGATATCTGTATTTAGAAGAAGGGGGAGTAGGGCTAGAGCCAAAGGCGAAAAGATCTGGGGCTCTTTAACTAAATGGTTGAACAAGGATTAATAGTCAATATGATTGGATGTACCCCTAGTTTGTTTTGTCAGTGCTAGTCGCTGTTTTATACGTTTTTGGTTTTCTCTTTCTTATGTTGGGATCCACCGTGGGTGGGTTTAATAATCAGGGGGGAAAATGTTGGCCTCAGATATGGGTTTGTCTTTTCTTTTTTATAACCTCTTCGCTGCGGCGCAAATTCCGCCGCAGCGCTACCGCAGTGCTGACATTCCAATCGCGGTCGTGGTCATGACGTCTCCCGGCCGTCGTCCGCAGACGCCCATCGTGACTCATGACGGCCGGGAGACGTCATGAGCATGGAAGAGGTTAATGTGACTATATGCTACACTGATTTGTTTGTTTTCTGTATCTGATGTCCAAATAAAACAAAAACAACCAAAAAAAAAAGCTAGCCCTTGGTCTTGAAAGAGCCCTTTTTGTGGTTCGGTATAAATCCGTTCTGTAGTTTTGGAGCTATTAAAAGAAAAATAAATAGAGATATCTAGGGCTGTGAATCCATATTATAAGCTTTTTTCTTCTATTTAAATCATTGCACTTTTCACACACTCTTTTCTTGACTTGCAGGGTTGCAGAATACAGGAAATGAGTACCTGTCATTCTCGAGTGACCATGAAACTAAGACCTTACATTGTTCATTTGTGTTTACTAATTAATGATTTGTATTTCCTTGTAACTGTATACTAGATATTTTGTCCAATGGAGCATGATTGCTCTTATGCAATAACTGTTATTAATATCAGTACTGCAAGATGTCAGATGTAATTTATATTCTTCAAGTTGCCTTCATTCCTATATATTTTGTATCAAGATGGCAATCTCACATTCTGCTTACTATATGCTAGACACAGTTACCGCAGTCGCATGTGTGATCATGAGGCATTAGACATGCTAACCATTCTTGAGGATCTTGCCTCACATATTTTATTGGCCTGTTGTATTTTGTAACTCACACTATTTAGCCTTACCTTGATTTTTACTATACATAAATATGTTATATACATATTGCAGCAAAGGACCAGGTTGACCAGGTTGGATGTTCATCTTTGGGGCTGAATTTGATAGTGTCAAAATATGTGTCTACCAGGACTTTATTATGTCCTCTGTCTTTTGCCTAAAGATATTGTTTATGAATTTACTGTTGCAGTGACTATATGTTATAAGTGATTTACTTTATTCATAATTTGATAGTGCTGAAATTTGTGTCTAGCAAGACTCTACTATATCCTCTGACTTTTTCCTAAAGATATTATTTATTAATTCACTGTTGCAGTGAGTATATATAGGGCCCGATTCCAATCCTGGAAAAAGGCTGTATGAATCGTTGTGCGGAGCGTTTTCTCCATATGACTCGTACCCGGTAAACTTTCCGTACAACCTAGGAAGTACGATTCGTACAGAAAGCCTATTTCCGTACGTTTCGTACAAAAGACCGTACGGGTAAAAAAAAACAACGATTCTGATCCGGAACAGCTTGTACGCGATGTCCGGATGCATTCAAGCAGCGGTTTCCGGCCAAGCAAATACGATTCGTCCCTACGTCACTCCGTACGGCTCTCTTTTTATGGGATCAAACACAGCCGGAAAAGCAGAGTCCGACGTGAACCGCTACGCAACGGAGCCCCGGTGCGCGACGTACACACCATGAACCCCATCCTACGTGTCATCCCGGTCCTCCTAGCCTATGACCTGGTGCACCGGACCGGACGCACACGCTGCAGAAGGTGAGAACAACACCCAGGGGCCAGGGGTGGTGAGGGACAGGAAACATACCCCATACCCAAAGCCAAACCTATAATATGGAGCCCATACATTACCACCAAGGTTTGGTCACATGGGGGGCATGGCCAGCAACCCCTGCGTACCGCAACAACGGAAGTGGACGTGTACGGTGCGTTGCACACATACCCCTACGGCACAAGTACAATAGTGATAAGGACCGTACACACGTAATGAATGCGTGGGTATGGTGCATTGCACACGTACTCCTACGGCACCAGTAGAACAGTGATACAGACCGTACACACGCAATGGATGCGTGGGTACGGTGCGTTGCACACGTACCCCTACGGCACAAGTACAATAGTGATACGGACCGTACACACGCAATGAATGCATTGGTACGGTGCGTTGCACACGTACTCCTACGGCACAATTAGAACAGTGATACGGACCGTACACACGCAATGAATGCGTGGGTACGGTGCGTTTCACAGGTACTCCTACGGCACCAGTACATTTGGGATACGAGGCCTACACACGCCAGAAATGTGGACTTACGAACTGGCCCTGTATGTTACCTTCATTTTGGTGTGTGTGTAGGTCCAGCAGTGTACTGCTCCAAGGGGGTGGGTGGGTGGGTGCAGAGGATTCCCAGCAGTGTCCAGCCATATGGGGGTGGCTGCAGATCAATACCAGCAGTGGCCACACATATAGGGGTGGGTGCAGATGAATACCAGCATTGGACAGAGACATGGGGGTGGGTGCAGAGGACTCCCAGTAGTGGCGAGTCATATGGGGGTGGCTGCAGATCAATACCAGCAGTGGCCACACATATAGGGGTGGGTGCAGATGAATACCAGCAGTGGACAGAGACATGGGGGTGCGTGCAGAGGACTCCCAGCAGTGACCTGCAATATGAGGTGTGTGTGCAGATGAATACCAGCAGTGTCCAGACATATGGGGGTGGGTGCACAGGACTCCCAGCAGTGGCCTGCAATATGAGGTGTGTGTGCAGATGAATACCAGCAGTGTCCAGACATATGGGGGTGAGTGCACAGGACTCCCAGCAGTGGACAGAGACATGGGGGTGGGTGCAGAGGACTCCCAGCAGTGGACAGAGAAATGGGGGTGGGTGCAGAGGACTCCCAGCAGTGGACAGAGACATGGGGGTGGGTGCAGAGGACTCCCAGCAGTGGACAGAGATATGGGGGTGGGTGCAGAGGACTCCCAGCAGTGGCCTGCAATATGAGGTGTGTGTGCAGATAAATACCAGCAGTGTCCAGACATATGGGGGTGGGTGCACAGGACTCCCAGCAGTGGACAGAGACAAGGGGGTGGGTGCAGAGGACTCCCAGCAGTGGACAGAGACATGGGAGTGGGTGCAGAGGACTCCCAGCAGTGGCCTGCAATATGAGGGGTGTGGCAGATGAATACCAGCAGTGTCCAGACATATGGGGGTGGGTGCACAGGACTCCCACCAGTGGACAGAGACATGGGGGTGGGTGCAGAGGACTCCCAGCAATGGACAGAGATATGGGGGTGGGTGCAGAGGACTCCCAGCAGTGGCCTGTAATATGAGGGGTGGGTGCAGATGAATACCAACAGTGTCCAGACATATGGGGGTGGGTGCAGAGGACTCCCAGGAGTGGCCTGCAATATGAGGTGTGTGTGCAGATGAATACCAGCAGTGTTCAGACATATGGGGGTGGGTGCAGAGGACTCCCAGCAGTGGACAGAGACATGGGGTGGGTGCAGAGGACTCCCAGCAGTGGCCTGCAATATGAGGTGTGTGTGCAGATGAATACCAGCAGTGTCCAGACATATGGGGGTGGGTGCACAGGACTCCCAGCAGTGGACAGAGACATGGGGGTGAGCAGTGGCCTGCAATATGAGGTGTGTGTGCAGATGAATACCAGCAGTGTCCAGACATATGGGGGTGGGTGCACAGGACTCCCAGCAGTGGACAGAGACATGGAGGTGGGTGCAGAGGACTCCCAGGAGTGGACAGAGACATGGGGTTGGGTGCAGAGGACTCCCAGCAGTGGACAGAGATATGGGGGGGTGTACATCATTATCAGATGACCACACCTACATGGTGGTATGGACGCATCCCTAACTTTGGACTATGATGATAGTGCTATAACAACACATCACTGACAGAAGTGTCCCACTCCCAGGAGGATGGATGTATTTCACACACTGTATGACACACCACATGTGGGTGTGAGGACATATAACACATGCATACCCACCCATGGCGGATGCAGCACAATACACACCCTGATATCATGCCACAAGACTGTATAGTCATGTAACTGCCTACAAAACTAAGATAGCCAAAGGGAACACACACTGTCACGCACATCCCAGGACTGATAGGAATGTCCAGGTGCTGGTCCAGCCACCAAGATGTTGTCTCTCATGGAAGGATTAGGGTGGAATTCTTCTAGATACAATGACCACAATTGTCAGTCAGGTTGCCCAAATACCCTGCATAACAAGTACCATTTGTGTGGTAGGCCGTGATTACACACATGCATAGTGCTGAAAAGGTGGAATTTGTCCCTGAACGCCTTCCGACATACTCAAAACACAAGTACAGTGACTAGCAAGGATGGCACAGACGATTCAGCAGGAGATATCGGTGAGCAGGCATGGTCATTGTTGAAGGGATCCGTCACCAACAAAGGAAATGTTGACACAGGTCAGCACAACAATTGTGCAACTGTTTGCAGGGAAGATGTCAGGTGCCACAGAGGAAGGAACACTCCTTGGGACAATGTCTCAAAACAAAATTAACACACACTACCAATGATTCTTTGCAGAGACATTGTGATGGCGCACAGATACCATGGCCCACCTCATGACCATCATACAAAAACATTTCTCAGAACCCTAACACATTACCAGAACACCAACTCAAGGAGCCTCATCACCAACATCAAGTACCTGAAATGCAATAGTGTTGAAAGTAAAAATAAAGGCTTTATTCAGCACCAAAAAAAACAACGAAAAATAGACTATCTACAGAGGCCAAAGGCCAGTCCATATTTCAAGTCCAAGGGGGGACGTAGGGGACCGCGTCTACCCCTAGCTTGCCTCCACAAACCTCAAGGTTTGTCGACCGGGGGGGGGGGGGGGGGCATCATCTGTGGCAGTACCAGGCACCGCAGGGACAGGAGGGGGTGGGGCAGCACCGAAGGTGGAGGTGAGCGTGGCGCTGCACACTGCTGCTAGGATGTCCAGCCTAACCCCTGCACCAGAGGATTCCCCAGGGTCAACAGAGGGTGTGGTGGGTGAGGGATGGGGTGCAGCACTCTTGGGGAAGCGGGTCGACATGGTGGGGGACTCAACTCCCGTGCCCGGGGACTTCCTCGCCCACTTGTGTGGTGGTCGCTTAGTGGGGGCGAGGTCCAGCTCACCCGTAAAGATCTTCTTGGGTGAGCGTTTGGCAGGGGAGCCAAGGGGAGTGGTATTGGAGGAACATGGTTGTGAGGACTGCGGGCTGAGACTGTGGCTGCGTGTATGTCGTCTGTCCCCAGACCCTGTGGGTGTGCCTACATCCCCCTGAGTGTGCGTGCCAGGAGGTGTGCGCTTTACCTTACTTGGGGGTGTGCTGGCTGTGTCTGGTGAGGTACGTGCCCATGACTGTCTGGGTGTGCGTTGGACAGTCATGGGAGAGGGAAGTGTGCATGGGTCTGGGGTAGGGGGGGACGGAGCACTGCAGGAGAGTAACTGCTGCCATCAAGGAAGAGTCCATGGACCGCAGAATCCTGCGTTGGACAGACATCATTGCTGACATACCCTCCATGAATGACACCATCTGTGTGAGCAGTTTAGTGTGTCCTTGGAGGACATTCAGCACCGATGCCTGCCCAACCTGCAACTGCCGCAGTATGTCCACAGACTCTTCACTGAGGGCAGCAGGGTGACAGGGGCAGGGGGTGCGGTGCCTGGGCCGAAGGAGACATGTTGGGCCTCTGCACGGAGAGAAGGGACGGGAGCAACTGGGAGGGCGGAGATGGTAACGGAGGAGGCGGGGACAGATGTGGGGATGCTGCCAGGTGGTGTTGCTGCCTCCGCCTCCTCGAGGAGGTCAGCGTCGGACCCGTCGGCATCGTAGCTGGTATCGTGTCCAGACAGGTCCTCTGACTGACTCCCCTCGCCCTCCGTGCCACTGGCTCCTCCTGACTCTACAGCACTGGTGGCACTGTCGCTGGGTCCCTCCTCCAGGTCCGTGCAGGTGTCTCCCTCCGTTGTGGATGATGATGCTGTGGGCAAGGAGAAGAAACCGAAATGCATCAGTCACCTGTATACATCTGACACATGAGCACAAAAACAATTGGTCACAGTGCATATCAGGCAATGCATCATGAGTAACAGCTAGATTACTCCGCACATATGTAAGCCCTGTACTGCCCAGTTGGTAGACCCACTATGCCACTTGGACACAAGGGAAAAAAGAACACACCAGTCCACTACTTGAATGAGAAATACACTGAGAAGCTAGTGTCTGTGAACCGGTGAGCACAGCAATACAATGAAGTCATGCCACCTCTTGTTTACCCTGAAAGAAACAGTAGTGGTGCACCCAACGTAAACTGACACACCTCAATACTCAAGGTGTCACCACACTCAGAGACCTGTAAGTACTGTGGAACACAAAACGAAAACATTTTGGTACCTTGGGACTCACAATACTTTACACAATCGACATGTTTTGAATGTGCCAATTCGCCATTTCGTGAAAAGAACACTCATGTGCCTGCATGAATTATGTCTCACAAGGCAGTGCACACAAAACTACATTTACACTGTCATTGAAGAAGCTGGCACCTTTTCTAAGAAGCCACTGTTAGAAATGAATGGTGTTGCAGAAAGTACATATACATGGGCCCACGGAGGTCTTGATGTCTTGAGACTTGTTAGTTAGTATCACCAACAACAAAGGAGTCTCAAAAATCAAGACCACTGTGGGAACATGTATATGGAGAATCTGCAACACCATTTAATTCTAACAGTGGCTTCTTTGCAAAGGTGCCAGCGTGTTCCATGAAAGTGGAAATGTCCTTTGGTGTGCACTTCCTTGGGAGACATCTTTCATGCAGGCACATCAGTGTTCTTAACACAAATCATCAAATTACCACATTTAAAACATGAAGAACTGTTGACAAGTGCTGTGAGTGCCAAGTTACATTTTTTTTAGAGTGACAACTCGAATTATGTCAGTTGTCACATGGCCATCCGTCACCTGATTACACAGTTGGCTACACATATGACCTACTGCCTGTCATCTGGAGTGGCACCAATGTCCACACCCAGGACAATGCATAAGCTACTGGGCCTGCAATTGGGCTGTTAAAAAGCATAGCTGTACTGTGGAGATACCCTTATGGCAAGCCAGAATGCCCACACAGATGTCGGCACACAAAGTCCAAACTGCGTTGCATCTGAACCACACACAGGTGCCAAAAATGTATGAGCAGGAATCATGTTTTTGAAAAAATGACACAGGCTGCAAAGCACGAACATTAAGCACTGGCCAGCATCGCAGGGGCACTGCACGGTGATTCTGTGTACAGCCAATTCTCACACACAGGTCAGACCTGGCAAGGAAAAATCAGGGGTGCCCATGTAGGCCTCTCCCACACAACCACCCATACCTGAGTCAATGTGATTGATACAGATCAAGAAGTGGCACCTCTTATTCAGGGTAACAAAAACTGTGCAGCAAAAATTACTAGATTTACACAACATCACCTCCTGGGGCTGGCAACACATATTTGTGACAAACAACCAGCAACAGATTGTTGTGAATAGCCACACCGGCACTGCCCAGTGTGAGTATGCACAAGAAGCAAAATGGTGTATCCCTGTCCAGTGGACACATGTAGCACACATTAGAAAAATACAAACTAGGCCAGGGAACAATGCCACAGAGGCAGACCTATGCTGAACCCACAGAGAATGTGCACAGTGTTGGATGACACACATGATTAGGAGGCCAGGGTGTCTCAAGGGACTCTAGTGGGCACACTGCTCCGTGTTCCTGGAATGAGCTGACTGTACCATGAGCAACCGTCATGGCACTATGCATATCTCCCACTCATGCACATCATGTCTGAGGCCACAACATTGGTCATGCATGCTGCAAGGGTGTTCAGTTGAAACATCACACTCCTACGTTGAGAATCATCATCAGTGCCAACAAATATGGACCCCCAACATAGTGAACAGGTCATGGCACAGGCAAGGTACCAACACAAGTCACAGACCACCCTCCCACATGATGCAGAAAGCAATGTACACTTAGATTTACTGGAACCCTAGATGACCATGTGCAAATGTGATTACACACAGACCAGGGGACACATGTCAAGGAGGGGAAGGGATGAAAAAGAGCACCAGGTGACATTGGGGAACAGAAAATGCACTGCACATATAAACTCCGGGAGTGTATCCAGGCTACAGAGCACTACCAAAAGCTGGTGACACATAACAGAACAAACAGCCATGTACCTACCCCCTTGTTGCCGCAGTCTCTCCTGTAACTGCCTATCGAGGTCAGGGAATACCACCTCCAGCACACAGATCATGTGGGGGGTCAGGCGTCGGCGCCCGCCGTGGGGGTGAGGAGGGTCGATCCCCAGCTGGACCCGGGCGATCCTGCCACCTTTTGCGGACCTGTGGCAGGCTCTGACTACGCTCCCCCTGCAGATTTCAAGGCCCTGTCGATGTCCCGCCAGATCTCCCCCTTCTCGTAGGCAGTTACCTGTCAGGATGACAAAGTGACACAACATAAATACACCTGCTCTATGTCCCAGAGACACACATTTGAACATCTTTTAAATGTTGAACAGGGCATAGGATGCTGACAGGAATTGCATCATTCACAATAAGAACTTGCAACAGCAGGCTGATGACCAGCACGTGTCAAGCAGTCACATGTCCCACTCCACTGACGCACCCTCAGCAGACTAGACAGACACACCCAGGCTCAGATCACTCACATGTCATTGACAACAGTGGATACAACCCTCACTCTGCACATGTGCCACTTGCCAGTGGGGTGTCACAGGTGTCGTGCTAGCTCTGCAAGTCAGACACACAGCACGGCTTACTTGTAACATCATATGGGTAGATCTGTTGCCTCCTCCATGCAGCTATGGTGCAACACTTCACATAGACACTCACCCACACGACAAGGAACATTCACACACATCAATGTCCATGAGGTCGGACACATCATTTGGACACTCTCACCACAGGTCCACTCAACTCATACACATCTGTGGGTACAGTCAACTGTCACACCGGAGGGACCACTGAATCACCTCAGGACAATAGGAAAAAAAGCCACCAAGGATTTGCCAGGCTGAATGTGTCATGCACTATGCAGTGAAAGTCACAGTAAGCACAATGCAAGTGAGAAGTGCACACAGGAACTACATCATGCTCTGCGTGAGAGACATCAGCATGTCCCCCCCCTGGGACCCACTCTAAACAACATTGCGTGTCTGTCCCACCTGGACACAATATTGACAGTAACACAACAGGTTCATAGGCAAAGGTAGTGGATTCAGCACTCACCTGCTCCCCTGGTCTCCCATACAGCTTGGTGTACTGTGGGAGGAGGCAGGCCAGCAACGCCTCATTCTCCTCCAGGGTGAATGGCTGGGCCCTCTCCACAGTATGTGACATGGTCCAGAGGAAGCAGAGACAGCAGCAGTGTGGTCAACTCGAAAGTTGTGCAGGCAAGTGCCCTCTCATGGGTTCTGGCTGCCTTATATCTGTCTTGCTGAGGGGCATTTATTTTGAGGAGTACATAGTGATTGGTCAGACACATTTGCATCGTACGTTTACTCCAATCCCTTTAAACATACACCTATGACACGCATTCGCATCGTTCAAATTTGGAGCATCATGTAAAGCCAACAACCACTTTGCAACATTGTATTTTGTGGCCAATTGACTGTTCCAGGACACCTGATGGACACATTTCAACTGAAAACTCAGTATCCATGACAACCAGCATGCATTTAGGGCCTAATACTTGTCCCTTATGTGTCCCCTATGTCATTTTTAAATCCACACACAGGTAAGGTGCGTTTCACACATACTCCTACGGCACAAGTACAATAGTGAAATGAAGCGTACAGACGCGATGATTGCGGGTGTACGGTGCGTTTCACACCTACCCCTACGGCACAAGTACAATAGTGAAACAAAGGGTAAACACACGCAATGATTGCGGGTGTACGGTGCGTTTCACACGTACCCCTACGGCACAAGTACAATAGTGAAATGAAGCGTACACACGCGATGATTGCGAGTGTACGGTGCGTTTCACATGTACACCTATGGCACAAGTACAATAGTGAAACGAAGCGTACACACGCGATGATAGCGGGTGTATGGTGCGTTTCACACGTACCCCTACGGCACAAGTAGAATAGTGGAACAAAGCGTACACACGCGATGATTGCGGGTGTACGGTGCGTTTCACACGTACCCCTATGGCACTAGTACAATAGTGAAACGAAGCGTACACACGCGATGATTGCGGGTGTACGGTGTGTTTCACATGCTTACAATGGTAATACAGGCGTACACATGCCAGGAATGGAGGGCTACGAGTCGCACAAGGATGTCCGTCAAGTACTTGTCATTGCATACTTTCATGTGCAGGCCCTAGGTGTGTCAGCCAGTGATATTGCACAGGTCATCTCATCTAGTTGCACAATTGATGTGTGATGACCTGTGTACACATGTCATGTGTGATGGGGCACCATGTGGCACGCATCAGCTTGCCACTTGCCACATGTGTGTCTGTAGTCCAACTGTGTCATGCACAGCAGCAGTGGGATGGCACAGTCATCAACACCCGCACCTGTCTCTTGAGGCCAGGGACAGGGACACTCTATCAACTGACATGTCACGATCAGCGTGCCCCTATGTGACTATGTCAGGTGTGTGTCATGTGTTCCCATGAACTTGCTATTAGTGTTCTGTCAACTGCATCTGGTGTTGATGCATCCAACATGGGTCTGTGTGGAGATGGGCATGGCACACATCTACGCACACCATGCCACATGTGGATTCCCACGGCTGTAGGGTCTGTGTGCATTGGACATCATATTTTCCCAGGCATACATGTCTGCGCCGTCTGAATGGCTGTGTTTAATTGTTGTCACGTGTACGCCTTCATCGCAATGTGTGTCATATGTACATTTGACATTCCATGTGACCGGTGCGTGTGCCTTGCAGTCAACTGTCTGGATGAGATGTCATCCTTCCAATGCAGCTATGTGGATGTGTGTCACTCCGGTGATATCTCTGGCTGTTCACTCAGACTTGCCCCCAGCTCATTTCAGGGCATGTCATGTAGACTTGACAATCAACAGGTGTATCTGGTTTTTCGTAGGAGTGCCAGCAAGCTGGCATATGTGTCCTGGATGTATTGCACACACCAGACTCCATAGTTACCTGATGTTTTGTAGCAGTTTAGCATGTGGTATGTTCATTGACATTGATGTTGGCAGACTCTCAATCTTCATTATTCCTAACAATGTCTTGCAGGGCACCGCCTGTCCCAAGACTAATGCCAGACTTGGCTGCCATGAGGGAACGTGCCTGCATCCGACGTTACAGATGCACTCAACAGTTGATTGAGGACTTGACCGACAAGCTGGCACCACACCTTCAACCGCAACACAGGTATCCTACTGCGCTGACCCCCAAGATGAAGGTGATGGCAGCCCTACATTTTTTTGCCACAGGTACGTTTCAATTGACCATAGCTGATGTTGGTGGGATGTCACAGACAATGTTCAGCCGTGTCCTGCGTGATGTTTTGGCAGCCATGTTGGAGCACCTTGATGAATTCATCAAATTTCCAACTCCTGAGGAGTTGACAGATGTCAAGGGTGATTTCTATGCCCTGGGAGGGATGTCCCATGTCATTGGGTCCATTGGTGGGACACATGTGGCTTTGGTACCACCACAGGCACAGGAGCAAGCCTATCGCAACTGTAAACATTACCACTCAATAAATGCCCTTGTGGTGTGTCTTGCTAACATGCTGATTTCCCATGTCTGTGCACGTTTTCCAGGATCAGCACACAATGCCTACATCATGAGGCGTAGCAGGGTGCCACAACTGATGCTGCGGCTGCACAACGAACGAGCATGTCTTGTTGGTGGGTATACTCTGTTTGTCCTGTGTGTTGTGGTATCTTTGGCTCTTACGGCATCAACTGACCCACTTATTTACATGATGTTTCCATGTAGGGGACTCTGGATAAACCAACATGCCATGGCTAATGACACCTCTCCGCAACCCGAGAATAGCTGCAGATCACCGGTACAACAATGCACACGGGCAGACCAGGTGAGTGATTGAGAGGACGTTTGGACTCCTTAAGAGCCGATTCCGGTGCCTTGACAAGACAGGCGGGTCCCTCCCATATGCACCGGAGAAGGTGTGCAAAACCTTCATTGTGTGCTGCATGCTGCACAACATGGCTGTTGAGAAGGCAGTGCCACTCATCCTTGATCCTGATGAGCAGGAACATCCACCCGTGGAGGATCCAGGGCTTGGTCACGAGGCAAGTGATGAGGAGGAGGAGGATGATATCCGGAGTCAGCTCATACGCAACTTCTTCTCATAATGGTGAGTCACTGGGTATGAGTGTGCAAGCTTGTAGCATTGAGTGGCATGTGTTGCAATGTGTGTGTCCAGCTGACTGAATGCAAAGTGACTTTGATGTGTGTACTGATGTGTCACTCGAGTGATGATGTCATGCCACACAGTTTTGCGGAGAGACTTTCTTTGAAATTTGCATGTGTCCAACATTGTTCATGTTTCGTAACTGACCATGTTTGCGGCGAGATATGTTTTAGGTGACTTCTTGTGTGTCTGTCATTCCCAGGTTTTTGCGCCTGTTGTCTGCTCGTGTCATCTTTGTCCTCCTGCTATTCCTCATGAGGATTGCAATGTGTGCTGAATCAATGTGCCATGCACGGACATGTGAAAATGTCAGTTTGGGTAAGTATAGCAGCAAGGCTTTTTGGTGGTGGTAAGGGTTGGGAATGTATGGGGACTGCTTCTGTGCATGTTGTGGTACCATGCATACATACCTTCTCACCATGGAGCATGTAACATGTAGCATCACTCCCATGACATGATATTCACCCTTCTTGACAGTCATCTGTAGTGGAGTGTGGAGTCTGATGTAGGCATCAATGTGCGTAAACCTTGCCTCTGAAACATTGCGGATGCTACTGGTGGACATAGTGTGGGACATCACAACAACAGGCTCTATGGTGAATTGCAGCCCCTTCGTGTGCAGCAGGATGTGTTGGGCACATCCCCTTAACTTGTGTGCCACTTCATTGGGATTTACAACATCCGTGTTGTGAAGGGGGGTCCAGCGTATGTCCCACATGTTCTGTCAACTGACCTGTGAGTCTGTTCGTATGGATGCATTTCCCTTAGTGTGAGTTTGTGTAATAAAGGTGTTCAGCACAATCCGAAGTGCCTCATCTCTGGCACTGCAGATCTCTTGCCAGTTTGCATGCGTCATCTATGGCATAATTGTCAAAGATTGAGCATATGGGTGTATGTTTACTTCGGCAACATGCATGCAGTTCTTCATGGCTAATAATATGTATTGTGCATGAAGTACATGTTTGTGTATGTATTTGTGCAGGTTGCTCCCCACAACGGGACGTTAACGCCTGCTGACAGGTCATTTTTGCTGATTGTTCATACATTTTCTCTGAGTGACCCATGAGTAACCTGACACTCCTTCCTTTACATACACCTGTTGCACTGTGCCTTTCTGACCTCCTAGTCTTTGTGTGCTAATTTTTGCCTAGTTTCTCACCCATTCTGCCTGCTGCTGCCTCACCTGCAGCACCGCCCCACCGAGTGCCCTGAGTCTGCAACCCACACGCCTCCAAAATGCTCCTCCCTTCCCCCCCCACCCATTTTAAATGCAGCCAGCAGCTTGTCTGTGCCAATGTTGCACCAACGCCGTGCCAAAGGCAGGACCGTCTGCGCCGGCAACATGCACAGTGCACGACCCTCTG
Source organism: Triturus cristatus (assembly GCF_964204655.1). Taxonomy (NCBI): domain Eukaryota; kingdom Metazoa; phylum Chordata; class Amphibia; order Caudata; family Salamandridae; genus Triturus; species Triturus cristatus. Next base: position 846,499,498 of record NC_140583.1, on the reverse strand, counting down.
GTCCTTGCATGACCCACATCACACAACAGGCTCATGCTGCAGCCACCCTCCAAGCAATGTCCTCCAGACAATCAACTGCCTGCTATCAGGCAACCCCTAAGCGCACACACGACATCTTCGCATACTGAGTGTGCAACTCCAACTGCCGACACAGCGCTGCCCCGCCTACCAGACCCTGTCAGAACAACCAGGTCATGTGCCTCCTACACCACACCCGCTCCATCCACAAGCACGCCATTGGACTCTGTTACCTCCTCAACACAACAGCCTCACACATCACCTTCATGACAGTAACCTGGACAAAAGCATCCTCAGCACACAACTTCTTCATTGCCATCTCAGACGGATACAAGATCACCCGCAGGGACGGCAACAACAATCCCGGAGGATGAATTGCAATTTATTCCCAAGTACACCCTCAGAGTCACAAATCCGGTTTTGCTCCAACCCCCTGGCAATCCTCAGAGTAACACTCATCTACAGATCTCCAGGCCTACATCCACAATTCCGCAAAGCCATCAACACGTACATCTGCACGCACGCCCTCACCTCCACAGGCTACATGTGGCTGGGGGCCAGTAACTTCTTGCTGGAGGAGAACCACACCACCATCCAACATTGGTCCATCAACATTTGCATCCACGTCTCCGACAAGTAACACACTGCCCCACACCCCGCTACCGATCCCCCAAAGATGCTTGATGTAAGTCACCACAGACAAGCTGTGTGGGACACTCGAACCAACACCACCGCCACACCCTGCAACCTCACACACTGGATCAGCTACTGATCCAACAATCTTGCCACATTGACGGACTTTCCTGTGAAGCACATCAACAGTTAAGTCACCTGGGACAAGGCAGACCTACTGGACTCATACAGATCTAGCCGGACTCTTGTGCAAACCTTGCAACACAAAGTACCTTCATTTACCTTACAGCCCTGGAAAACGCCACACACAGCCATCACCATATCATCAGCAAGGACAAGTGGAGATCCTTCAGATAGGGCCGAGGCACAAACACACACAACATCAAGGAGCTCATCAGCATTGTGAGTGAACTGACAGCAGATCTCCATCCAAAAGACACCCCACCCCTGCAAGGCAGATCACATCCCTTGCAACTTTCTATCACTGCAAGCTCATAGCCATACACGACAGCCTTGGCACACAGAGGCAGACAGTACTATTATCGGCGGGACAAACCCCCCTCAGGTTCTGGACTCCCGTCAGCAGAAAATACACCACCTGGCTCATGTGCACCATCCACTCTGGCTCTCCATCAGGCCCCTTCCCACACAACATCTCAACCACATCATTCCCCATCCTTGAAGCCCATGTCCAGGGCGTCCTGAATGTCTCCTTTGAGTTTGCCACATTCCATGGGAGCTGGAGGCATGCAGAGACCAAGGCCCTTCTTCAACAACGGACGGCAGTATCGCAGGATCTCCTGGAACATCACCCTGCTTCCCTACCCAGCAAATGTCATCAGGAAGACACTCAACGAGCAACTGACAAACTTCCTCCACGCAAACAGCTCCAGGCAACCGGCACCAGAACATCTTCCACAGTAATCACACCACTGCAACCGTCATCATTGCCACCGCCAACGACAACTTTGCCCTGCTCAACAATGGTGAGACCACCCCCCTTGACCTCTCAATGGCATTCTACACCATGTGCTACCACACTGTCAGCTCACACATCTCCAACACTGGTATCCAGAGGAGGGCCCAGGATTAAATCAACAAGTAGCTCACCAGCAAGGCCCAGGGAGTCGGCCTCCACCCTGCAGCATGGAGTACACTGGGGTCATGTGGCCCATGCCCCAGGGCTAATCTCTCAGCGTGACGACCTTCAATGTCTACATGACCCCCCTCTCCACCATCACATGCGCACACGACCTCATCATCATCTCGTATGCCATTGACACCCAGCTGCTCCTCAACCTCACCAAAGACCCAGCTATTGCCAGATCCAACCTTCAAGAAGGCATGAGATTCGTTGACGAATGGCTGAACATCAGCCACCTGAGGCTGGACTTGGACAGGACTGAGGTCATCATCTGAGGATTGTCCCCTTATGGCTGGGTCAACTCCTTGTGTCCCACCGGCCTGGGCACCGCACCAGCACCCAGTGGCCACGCACGCAAGCTGGTGTTCATCATGGACTCATCGCTTACAATTACCATGCAACTCAACACCATCTGTACCTCATGCTGCAACACCCTCCGCATGCTGCAAATGATCCACAGATAGATCCACTTCAAGGCAAGACAGACCGTCCCCCAGGTCCACGACACCAGCCGGGTCAACTACAGCACTGCCCTCTACGGAGGAACAACAGCAAAACTGCAGGAGAAGTTGTCCACATCCAGGGTGCATCCGCACACCTCATCTTCAACATCCCCCGCCCCAGCCACATCACCGTCCACCTGAGATAGCTACAATGGCTCACTGTCTGCTGCAGGATCACCTTCAGACTCCTCAACCACACTCAGGAGGCAGTCCACAACCCCAGACCCAAAACCGACATTGGACGTCTGTGATCCAACACCCCGTTGGCCCAACTCCGTGCAGCCCACCTTGACCTGGCCAACATTGATCACATTCACAGAACAACTGCATGCAGGAGATAGTTCTCCCACCTCGCCAAACAGACCTGGGACTCCCTCCCCGGGCACCTCAACATGACCCATGACCTCTACACCTTCATGATACTCTGCCAAATTGGTCTGTCTGAGCAGTATTGCAAGCCCCCCCTCAGCAGCTTGAGGCCATCACGGGTGAGTATTGGGCTCCATGTCAGTATTTGGTGATACATTGTGACCCATGTGTGTCCTCGACCGGACTCAGATCCAAGTGTATGGATGGCTGGAGTTAGTTCCACACTCAGGCATACTTTGACATATCCCCACACGTATGTTGTGGACTCATGCTAAATGACTGCAACATCAAATTACAATTATAATTTTTTTTATTATAGGTCTGGGGCATTATTTGTGCACAGAAAAAGGTGCAATACAGGGACCATAGAATCCAAAGTTCACAGGGGGAGATGGGATCCTTGGCATTTAAAGTCATCAGAGTCCAGGCCACAGTGTTTGGCATCATTGGTCAGACTGTGACCAGCAAGTCCATGTGGCAGATGATGTCAGTCAATGAGGTGATGCTGGCGCACATGGAGGCCAGGTGCCATGCCAGGTGACCTGGGAGATGTGGATGGTCCGCTGCCTCTCACGGTCTTTTCCGTGAATGACCCACCTTCCTCTGGGGACCTTCAGATGCAGGCCTTGACGTTGCTTGGGACGCTCCGTCAGATGATTCCTCCTCCTCCCTCCCTGTGGCTGGTATTGGTCTTCGTCTGGTGGCACAGGGAGAGTTGCCCATGTTGTCGGCGATCCGACGGAGTGAATGGCTTATGTCCCTTTGCACCACCAGGAGCTCAACCAGTCTTGCCTCCATCCGTCCATGGTGTTCTTGTTGACTGGCGTGTTGCTCGGCCTGCTGGTTCTTCATCTCTGTGAGGGTCACCACTACCTGGCTGAACTCCCTGGTGTCACGCCGGTATGCGTCCATGATGTTGTCTATGTGTGACATACCGGTCCCTTCAGCTGGCTGGTCAGGTTCTCGCCTCCGCCTGTCTCCACTCCCACCACCCCTGCCCACATGAGCCTGGGCTGCCGTTGTGGGCACATCGGGTCTACGGGACCCCTGAGGGATGGTAGTGGCAGTGTTGTCTGCCTCCTCCTGGGTGCCCGGCGCACCTTGTCCCTCCTGGTCAGACTGGCTCAGCCGTTCACTGCGGGCAGGGCTCCTCGGTGTCTCCTGGGATGGGGCAGGAATGGGGGTGGTGTGTGGCACAGATGTTCCTGAACCAGGTGCTGCAGGGGCTTGGACACCAGAGGGTCCAGGTCGGTCGGGGTCATCCGCGGAGTGTTGAGAGGTGTCGCTGCCGGTGGGATCAGGTTCCTCCCGAGCCTGGGACTGTGATTCTTCCACCCCTATTGTTGGTGGGAGAATCATCACGTTGCCCTGTGTGTGAGAGACAGACAATGTTAATGCTGTTTCATGCAACATCCATGTTTCACACACATTCAAGTTGGCACTGTTCCTTCAGGTAGTTGTATGTGCCTAGCATTCTCCTCAATGTTCACTTGTGGATGGGTATGTTGCGGGGGACAGATTGATATGTTCTGAGTGTTTGACATGTAGATTTTTGGCTTGGATGCTTCTTCCGCTATGTATTGGTGTTGTTGTGTTACATGTCCATTTTGACAGTGGGTAAATCCTTGTGTGAGGGGTGTGTGTGACAGGGCCTGCTGGTGGGTGTAGTGTGATTTGGTACTGGGGCTCCCAGGTGATGTAGCTGTCCCCCCATGCTGCCATGACAGTGAGTGTGAGTTCCTGTCCTAGATATCTGACCTTGTTGTCTTGGTGTTTGTGTTTGCACTGGTCACAGGAGGGCCTTGTGCTGCCTACACCCGGGCCAAGTGTCAGCTATCTTGTCAGTACTTTCCCAATCCCTGTGCATTGCGCATGGTGCATGGGTATGTACCTGGGCCATATGGGATGAGGGCAATTGTGTCTGATTTGGAGTTCAACAATGCGTTTTGTGACACCCACCCTCCCAGCATACGGGACATCAATTCTTGGGTTGGTGCTTCGTGTAGCATGGGACATAGCATGGCCTTGCTTTCTCAATGGGGCATACACATGTTATTGGCATTAGCGTTGTTTTTGACTGTGATTCTGGCCGGCGTGCATTTTGTGTAGTTGGGGTGTGGATGCCATTACCCCCATGTTACGTAAGTTGTTTGTGTACTGACCAGGCTCTGGAAGTCCTTGAAGTCCATGTACTCCCACCGGCGGCAGCAGGGCCATCACCTTCTCCTCCCAGGGATGGAAATGTACTGGTCTGCGGGGCCCACCACCTCCAGTGATGTTGCTGTGGGCGTAGTCGTCATTCATTTTTCGCTTGACCGCCGTCCGCAGATCGTACCACCGGGCTTGGCATTCAGCCCTGGTCCTTCTGATGGGTGCAACAGCATTCACCCTATCGATGATCCTCTGCCACAGGCGTGATTTTTTGGCTATGCTGGTCTGTTTGACCAATGTTCCAAACAGCTGTGGCTCGACTCTGATGACTTCATTGACAAGGATCTCCAGCTCCTCCCTTGTGAACTCTAGATTCTTGTCTGTGGGCATGGTGTGGGGTGAGGGTGTGGATGGTTGTGGGTGTGTGGGTCTGAATGTGAAGGTGTGGGTCTGAATGTGAAGGGGGTATGTGTGAAGGAGGTTGTGTGAAGGTGTATATGTTAAGGTGGATGGGTGCAGCTGTTGGTGTGTGCTCTCTAGCTGCAGTGAGTCGTTGCAAAGGTTCATGGTTTGTGTGTGTGGGCCCTTTTTATTGGTCCATTTGTGGGTGGGCCTCAGTTTGAATTTTTGGTGGTTGTGTTATAAGGGGAGTGGCGTAGCTAGGGGGGGGGGGGCGGTGGGTCCAGTCCACCCCAGGCGGCACTATTTTGGGGGCAAACAAAGGCATTCAGATAAGGCCCGGCTTGCTTTCGTGGACGTTCGGGGACGGGCAGAGAAGGAATAGGACTCGGGCAATGTCCTCTTCTTTTTTGTGCTGACAGCTGTCCCCCCCTCTCTTCCTATTATTCCCTTTCTTTCTGTCTTGCTCCTCACTTGCTGAAAAACGTAACTTGAAGAAACGGTTCACAACCTCTCTTTCTTTCTTTCATTTAGTTGCTTCCCTGTGAAATGGATCCAAAAAAGAAAAACACTCTTGCGGGAAATGCCCTTTTTCTGACATTTTTCTATTCCAAAGTACAGCGGGATGGAGAGAAATAGAAGGTTTTAAATATGAAAAATAAATACATAACTAAATAAAGCAAGACAGTGTGGTTGCAAAGTGGCCAGATTGGTTTTATTCACATCCAAACACATCAGCCTCACTTTACAGAGTTTGCCAGTGAAGCGCTACTTTTGTTTTCTAGTCTTTCTTTGAACAGCATTGTTGTCCCCAGGTGGGAAAGTGTACCATTCCTGGAGGGACTGCAATACATAGTTGATGGGTGGATTGGAAAACAAAATGTGTACCATGGCTCTGTGTTTATGGATGTGGTCTTTTTAAACCACACTGCTTACGTTATGTAAGGATATAGGCAATGGACATTGAAACGGTTCCCTTCAGGGCCCTGTAGTCATGTCCTTAACTTTTCAAGTAAAAGCACTCGCTGATTTCTGAATAGTGAGTGAGAGATCGTTAAGGTAACAATGTTGTTTCTGCTTACATTTCAAATGCTTTACTTCATCTTGCATTCCCTATGAGTGTTTGCTTTTACTTTATGTTTTTAGACAGCATATTACTCTTATCAAGTGCATAATTTGAATTTAACCACATCCAAGCGTTTATAGCGGGCACAATTAGGTTGTAGCTGAAGGCAGTGCGAGTTTCTCTCAGTGGGGCAGTATGGTGTTCAGTGGGGGAGAGGATATGGCACTATGGCCAGAGCTGTCGAATTTGGAAGTGGGGAACTGGGTTCAGCCTTCATGACCAGTCCACCAGACCACTCTACTGAGGGAGCATATTCCCATGCTAGACCTTACAAGGCCCCACTAGACCTTAGAAGGCTTCATGTCTTAGCACAAGCAGGTGCACCCTAGTGGTGTCAATTGTGAGTTAACCTTGAAGGCCTGTCCACCACACTCCATACTGAAGTTCATCTCCAGTCTTGCGGTAAGGCCTACGAAGCAGCACACCCTAGAGCAACAGTCATCCAGTCACTGTGACTCTGTCACTGAGGTCACATGAACCTAGAGCAGGTTAGGGCGGTGCGAACGGTGTGACAGCACTGGGTACCTATTTCGGGTGGGTGCGTAGTGTTTGCAAGTATATTATGGTTTAAAAAAAACTTGCGGCCTCCTTCCTGGCCTCCAGCAATTTTCAGACACAATAAAAATGTCATGATAACTTCGGTGATTAATGTTCTTCCTAGAGAGAGATCCGAGTTTTGTCTAGTGGAAGGGTTGACTCCTGGAAAGGTAGTACAGAGAGTTAATGTGCCTGCTGCAAAGAACATGTACCATGAAGATCACAAAGTGCACTGCTTTAATGGGGGGACCATGATGAATGGTCATTTAATGTCAGCTGTAGATGATGGATCCCTGAACAGTGTCATGTATGTGCATGTTTGCATTGTGCTGAGGGGATTACCAGGTAATTGTTCACGCAGCTCTCTGATGGATGTCACATGCGGTTTTTCTGAGTCCCCAGATAGATCATGCAGTCTGTGTGTTCTCTTTAGTACTACCAGTTACTGCCAGTCACCGGTGTATTCAACTGTGTAGCCTTGGACCGTGTCATGTATGTGCATGTAACTTGCATGATCGAGGTAACTATTAGCGGCGATACTACGTGTCTCTCGGTCCTGTTTAAAGTCCTTGCCGTCCTTTTTCCCCAGCAACCCCCCTCCAGGGGTGGCAATCTGAGGGATAGCCCCGGGCGCCACAAGCTCTAGCTACGCCTCTGTATAAGGGGTGGTTGTGATTTTGCCCCTCTGTTTGCCTCTTTGGATGTGGCCAGGTCAGTCATTTCCATGTTTTGTGCACTGTAGACGTGTTTGTGGTGTTGTGCGAGTCGAATAGACCCTCCTTGTGCTGTTTTACATTGCCTATGTACAGTGCGTACATACACGATGTTGTTGTGAGGTGCGTACATACGCGATGTTGGGGTACGCACCGTACATACGCGATGATGTTGTTGTTAGGTGTGTACATACGCGATGATGTTGTGAGGTGCGTACATACGTGATGTTGGGGTACGCACCGTACATACGTGATGATGTTGTTGTTAGGTGTGTACATACACGATGATGTTGTGGGGTGCGCACATACGCGATGTTGGGGTATGCACCGTACATACGCGATGATGTTGTTGTGAGGTGCGTCCATAAGCGATGTTGAGGTACGCACCGTACATACGCGATGATGTTGTTGTAAGGTGCGTACATACACGATGTTGAGGTACGCACCGTACATACGCGATGATGTTGTTGTGGGGTGCGTACATACGCGATGTTGGGGTACGCACCGTACATATGCGACGATGTTGTTGTGGGGTGCGTACATACGCGATGGGGTACGCACCGTACATACGCGTTGATGTTGTTGTGGGGTGTGTACATACGCGATGTTGGGGTACGCACCGTACATACGAGATGATGTTGTTGTAAGGTGTGTACATACGCAATGTTGTTGAGAGGTGCGTACATATGCATGGGGGCCTGTACAACTCGTACCCCTGTACGACTCGCACCCCAGGAACTACTTTTCCCGGGATACGAGTCGTACAATGTTTGCTTTGTAGCGGGTGAAGTCATTCCCCGTGTACGGGACGTTTTCCGTACGAATCCTAAACCGGAAAGCCGGTCCGGATCGTACTTGTACGGTCGGACTTTATTTTTAGGCTTCGTACGGAAAAGTGTCCAGGTCCGTCTCATACAACTTTTCCCGATCGAATTCGTACGGATCGGGCCGATCCGTATGTATTTTTCCCGTGCGAATCGTACTTCACAGGTGGGACGGGACTTGTACGATTCGCACGGGAAAAATTACGGATGCAAGTCGTACGGAAAACGAAAATACAGGATCGGAATCGGCCCCATAATGAGTGATTTACTATATTTGTTTCATGCTTTATTTTCACCATTTTAACATGACCGCCATGTGAACAGCTGTAAATGCATACCCTGCAAGTCCTTCTTTTATGTTTATTTTTGACACATGTACTGTTCAAATACCCACGGAAAGAATCACTTCTCACCCATGAGCAAGGCGACAGGGCAGGCTGAAATGCATATGGTGTTTCTTGTACCATATGTCCGGTGTTGAAATTGATGGATTAAAGTCTATTTCATCACACTGTTGGTGTGTGCTTTGTCCTTTTGCTAAGCAAGACATGAGAATTGTTTGAGCACTATTAGCAAACTGCCTCGCCGGACTGTGCACACCTGCTGCATGGACTCTGGGGCAGATGGCCCCTTATAAGCAGTATATATATATATATATATATAACTCTATATATATATATATATATATATATATATATTACCTACTGGCGGTTGCCAGTAGGTAGATATAGTTAGGACCTATTTTCCATAGGGAATCTGCAACATTCTATTTGAAATAACGTTGGTGCCGATTGACAAATCTTCCTGAAATTTTTGAAACTTTTTGCCAGCTCCGGTCTGCTCCCATCCTGAAAATTTCACAGTGATTCGTCAAGCGGGGTCCGAGAAAAAAGGGGGGTCCCAAAACGCATTTTCCCCATGCATTTTCCCATAGGACCTTTTGACGCAGCTACAGCCCGAACTGCTGAACGGAATAACACCAGTTCAGACTCGTGCCTTTTGCTTAAATGGTGTAAATCCGTTCAGTAGTTCCTGAGAAAATTTTAGTTAAAAGTACATATATATATGGCCTCAGAGGATCCGCGCACCCTCCCGAGCACGAGCTGTATGCTAATTGGCTGCCAACACTCTGAATCAGGAAGTGTTGGCAGCCATCTTGAGCCTCGGTAGAACCGAGGCACAAGAAAACCCCCAAAAAAGGCACAAAACGTGACAAGGGGGCAGGGTAGAAACTCCCTGACCCCCTAGGCCTGCCAAGGGGGTCCCACAAGGCTGGATGTGCAGATCCTCCCGATAAAAACAAAAAATCAGCACCGGCTCCCGCGCTGAATATGGTAACTTGCCCCCGGGGAGGCCAAACTCCGGGGGTAGAGTAAAAAAAAAAGTGTGGGGGGCCCAATCCCCCCCACACTGCCCCGGGGACCACCACCCCCCGGGGCTCAAACATTGTATATGCAGGAGGGCTCATGGCCCCCCGGCAGCCCCAGGGACCGCCACCCCCCGGGGCTTCGTGAACATGCGTGGGGGGCTCGCAGCCCCCCCCAGCCCCGGGGGCCGTCACCCCCGGGGCAATTTGTCAATGTGGGAGGGGGCCACACGGCCCCCTCCTGGAGCCTTGTATAGGCCCTGGGGACCGCCACCCCCAGGGCCGGCTCCTGCAGTGTCCCGGGGTGCCCACCCCCGGGACACTGTAGTTTGCAATGACAGGGCGGGAGCCTTGCGGCACCCGCTCTGTCATTGCAAACTGCTTTGCTTCATTGAAGCCAGAGCAGGGAAACCACGCCCCCTCCTTTCACCACTCTGCAAACGAGCCCCCCTGGCGCGTTTGCAGAGGGGGAACTAGTTCCCCTTGAATACTGGGGGTCCCTGGGGGCCAACTAGCCCACCGGGAACCTCCAGTATGCGCCAGGGGGCTGCGTTGCAGAGAGGTGTAATGAGGCCACGCCCCTTTTTACACCTCTCTGCAACGCAGCTCAGTGGCGCTTACTGGAGGTACCTGGTGGCCTAGTTGGCTGCCAGGGGACCTCAGGATTCAAGGGGACTCAATCCCCCAACTTAAAACACGCCACAGGGGTGCGTTTGCACAGTGGTGAAGGTAGAGGGCGGGGCCTGAGGTGATACGTGTGCAAACACGCCCTGTGGCGCGTTTTAAGTTGGGGAATTAATTCCTCTTCAATCCAGAGGTCCCCTAGGGGCCAACTAGCCCACCAGGTACCTCCAGTAAACACCACGGAGCTGCGTAACAGAGTGTTGTAAAAAGGGGTGTGGTCTCTGAACACCTCTCTGCAACGCAGCTCCCTGGCGCATACTGGAGGTACCTGGTGGGCTAGTTGGCCCCCAGGGGACCGCAGGATTGAACAGGAATTAATTCCCCAACTTAAAACGCGCCACAGGGCGTGTTTGCACACGTCACCTCAGGCCCCGCCCCCTTCCTTCACCATTGTACAAATATTCCTCTAAAATCAGCCGAACTACGAATTCCGATTTGCTCACCTGTTATCAGGAGAGAACCCAGTGCTGCATTTTTTAGAGCAGCACTGACCCTGAAAAGTAATTCTAAGCGTACTTACCAGTAACTTGTATTTCCTTCCATAGGAATCCAGTGTGTGGTTTTCACCAGAAAAGTTTCTAAGTGTCCATTTTTGAAACTTACAAATATTCTTCTAAAATCAGCCGAACTACGAATTCCGATTTACTCACCTGTTATCAGGAGAGAATCCAGTGCTGCATCTTTTAGACCAGCACTGACCCTGAAAAGTAATTCTAAGCGTACTTACCAGTAACTTGTATTTCCTTCCATAGGAATCCATTGTGTAGTTCTCACCAGAAAAGTTTCTAAATGTCCAATTTTGAAACGTACAAATATTCCTCTAAAATCAGCCGAGCTACGAATTCCGATTTACTCACCTGTTATCAGGAGAGAACCCATGGCTGCATCTTTTAGGCCAGCACTGACCCTGAAAAGTAATTCTAAGCGTACTTACCGGTAACTTGTATTTCCTTCCATAGGAATCCAGTGTGTAGTTTTCAGCAGAAAAGTTTTTGTGTCCATTTTTGAAACTTACAAATATTCCTCCAAAATCAGCCGAACTACGAATTTGGATTTACTCACCTGTTATCAGGAGAGAACCCAGGGCTGCATCTTTTAGCCCAGCACTGACCCTGAAAAGTAATTCTAAGCGTACTTACCAGTAACTTGTATTTCCTTCCATAGGAATCCATTGTGTGCCTTTGAGCAGAAAAGTTTCTAAGTGTCTATTTTCACAAACTAAACATATTCCTAAAAAATCATCTGTATGACTTAAACACATTCTTTCAACTGTTTACAGGAGATTGGCCAGTGCTGGATCCAGGATCCACCACTGAGTAAGAAAAAGTAACGATAACACTACTTACCTGCTAAGTGAATTTTCTGCCATAGGATAACATTGGTGATTCCATGTGAACATTTTTCGAAGTGTCAACTTTTAAAATACAATAATAATCCTTAAAAATCACTACTGTAACCAAAACGCTTTCACTCAACTGTTTTCAGGAGATCTCCAAGGACTGAATCTAGGATCCAGTCCTGTGGTTAGAAAAGTAATCCATAAAGTAACTAATTGCATTTGACTAGAAATTCACATTGAGCTCAATGTTGCTTTGTGTTTGAAATTGTGTTGCCCATTGCAACAACTGTAACTACTGTACTTAAAAGTCTATTGCCTATTTGCAAAGTATTTAAACTAAAGTAATTCATTCTGAGAAAGTATATTTTGTATTGTAATGTATAATGTAATTAAAAAAATTAAATATCTAAAAATAAACAGTTTAAAAAATGTAGTAAATCAGTATCGAAAAAATCAGTATAACAATTAATACATTAAAAATTGTCATTTACAAAACCTTTGAAATTCACTGGAAAAACCATAGGTTTCAGGCCTGATATAGTTGGGAATTAGCATTTAAAAACCTTTGAAATTCACTGAAAAAACAATAGGTTTCAGGCCTGATATAGTTAGGAATTAGCTTTTAAAAAAACCTTTGAAATTCACTGAAAAAACCATAGGTTTCAGGCCTGATATAGTTAGGAATTAGCATTTAAAAAACCTTAGAAATTCACTGAAAAAACAATAGGTTTTAGGGGTGTTATAGTTAGCTGGACATTTCACTCGAACAAAACCATTGAAATTCCTCCGATATAGTTAGTTGTACTAAGTACATCTCGCGCGCCCTCAATCCACTGCTGATGATGTCACATATTACATCATTCATGACATGGTCAGAAAATAAAGCATCTGATCCACATTACAACACGCCCAACAGAAAAGCTGCTAAAAAGTGTGATAAATTTAAAAAGAACTATACATGTAAGTATAAATTGGGGGACTCCAACCTTTTCTGTAGTGGGAGCTACGTCTGATCATTGAAAATCATTGTGAGCTACTGAAGGCTAAGCAACTTGCGCACTGTTACCAGACACCCTCAAAGCCAGCTCAGTTGACTTTAAGCCTAATGTCCACTGAACCAGATACTATTGTTTGAGCAAAATACATTGACTTGGGGCACAATGACAGGACTGCCATGTGTTTCAATGACAGAGTGGCCTTTGGGGATACATGAATATGTGTGTGTATGAATGGGATAAATGTGTATGGGTGACTGAGAGCCTTTGTTATATGTACTTGTGGCACTGGAATACCTTTCGTCATATTTGGCACTGTTACATGTATAATACAAACATATAACCTTTTTTTCAAATGGAAAAGTATGAAGTGCAGAAAAAGTTCTGCGAAAATATCTACGATGTGGAACATTTTTCTGCACTTGAAATTTCTCCCACTTAAAATAAAGGCTGTATTTCTCAGTTAGAAATATGGCACAGTGTCTACCAGCCACTGGGAGCAAGATGCCTGCTTTGTGTAAAGGCGACACTTTGAAATGGGAGAAAATTAAACTAAAGAGTTAACTTTATGTTTACATGGATTCCATAAAACGCATCATTTAAATTTAATCCCATTTCCAAGTGTCACATTTACAAACACCAGGCATCTTGCTCCAAGTGGCATGTAGACAAGATGCCATAGTTCAAAGAGAAAAATACAGTCATTTGTTGAAATGGAAGGAATTTAAACTGAAGAAATGTGCTTCAAAAATCTTGAAGACGTAATTGGCTTAATTGATAGTGGAGAAAAACACTAAGACTTAGGGCCTCATTTTGATGTTGGTGGGACTGCCACGAGAGGCCGTCGGTGGCAGTCCCACGACATCCAGGCCATCGGTTCGATCACCGCATTATGATGCCGACAGCTGGACCGCAGTAGCCTGGAAGACAGACCTCCTCCTTCGACAGGTTCAAGGAGCCTGTCGGGTGGTGGTCTGACTCTAATCCCTACAATGGAGGTGGTGCCAGCACAGGCACCGCCGTAGGAAGAAAGCTGTCCATTTCCCACAACCTTTTCATGGCGATCCCACCGTCATGAAAAGGCTGTCCAAAGGGGACTTTGGGGGCCCCAAGCAGGGTCCCTGTCCTCCATGGCCCACTGATAAGTGGCCAGGGGGCCCCATGTGGTGCCCCCCCAAACATCCATGCACTGTGTGCCTGGCACCACATGGTGCCTGGCACACGGTGCATGGATGTTTGAAAACATACCTTTTTCAACTATGGCTTGAGTTGCAACCCTGTAACAGGCCACAGATCAAGCCACAGTTGAAAAATGCAGTTACCGACCGCCTACATGGTGGTCTTATCAAAATATGGCGGGTAAGGCAGCCGTCGGACGCTTGCCTGACCACCATCGTAATGGGGCCCTAAGTGTTATTTTGTATGTATTTTATTGTAGTGTGTTTGATTTTATATGTTTACATTTTTCTTATTTGTGTGTTTAGTAAGACATTTATTAATTGTGAATTTTTTGAAATTTGTATTTTTAGTTGCATTAATGTGTAAAAATAATGTATATATAATTTTTTTAGTAGTGGAATGTTGGGTTTTTAGGGGATGAAGGAGAATAGATATATAAAAGGGAACATTTTAATTCAAATGTATTTTTAAATATTATAATTGTATGCAAATTATTATTGTACATTTTTAAATTAATTTTGATACATTCATATTTTTTCTAAATAATAGTTTATAATTATATCTATTGTGTTTGTAAATTATATTAAATGTAAATATTAAAATGATTATTGAAATAATAGAACATTTGGGAACATTTAAAATATATCAAAATTAAATTTAATAATGTCAAATATTTGTAAATCAATGTTTATAAAACTTTATATTTAATATATTTTTTGTAATTTTTTACATTTTAAGGATTGCTTTTAAAAGGTTTGAATTATAATATCATTGTAAATAAATCATTGGAAATTATTTTAATTTTCATATTTATATTTAATAAATGTGAAGTGTAGTGTCATTAAATTATGAAATTAGAATAAATATGACTAATTTATAATGTATAAATTAATACTTTTCTGTATAGTTATATTTTGTAGGTTTATTTATAAAAAATATATTAAACAAAATTTGGAACATGTTCTATCGGTAATATATGTTCTTGAATTTAATAATTTTAATGTAAAATAAAAAATGCCGTATTTAATTTGAAAATGATTTTCATTTACTATTCCCACTCCAATTTAAACAAATTTGGCGAAGGTGTTGGGCACTAAAGGGGTGACATTTACTAGTCCCGCTCTAATCTAAACCAATTTGAACAAGGTGTTGGACACTAAATGAGTGACATTTTCTATTCCCACTCTAATCTAAACCAATTTGGGGAAGGTGTTGGATGGTAAAGGAGTTACATTTACTATTCCCATATAACATTTTATGCAAGGTGCTGGACACTAATGGCATCATTACGATGCTGATCGGTTGGACTGCTGGCTGCTATTGCTGCAGTCTGGAGACCGCCGACAAGCATACGGGTGGTCGGACCACCGTATCATGATGTGACTGCCGGGGCTGGGAAACTCGTCAGGAGCATGCTGCGACCGAGGTAAAGGGCTGCAGCATATGCTGATGCTGTGCAGTACCCCCTGCAACTCTAAGCACCGTGTGCTATGCACCATGTTGTGCATGACACACGGTACCAGTAGGTGAGTGGGGGCACTACATGTGGCCCACGGCAGATGTGGGTCCTGTGTGAGGCCCCCACATTTTATCTCTGACAGCCTTTTCATGGTGGTCTTCCTGACATTAAAAGGCTGTCAGAAAGGGATATCGTAATCCCGATGGCGGTGCCTGCCTTGGCATCTCCACCATTTGGGAATACGATTCCGATTCGGGATCATTGATCCTAGCGGAGGCGACGGTCTTGTACCCAATTGCTGTGGGTCCGACTGCCGGGATTGCAATCCGGAAGTCGTACCAGAGGGCTATAGGCGGTCAGACCACCACCAATGGCCTGTCGGTGTGTGGTCTGACCACCATCATAATCAGGGCTTAGTAATTGCTTTCCTTTCTGGGATGTTATAAATCTTACTCTTTCTGTCATTGTGTCTGAAAGTAGCATAATAATGTTTGTTATTCACATATAGGGGCTTATTACGATGTCGGTTGGAGTTGTTTCCGACAGCCACCGTCTCAGACTCAGGACCGACCGACCTCCGGTTGCTGGTTCCGACTTACCTGATTATGATGCGACCGAACACTCTTTGGTCAGATACTCCCATTTCTCTATGGGAGCTGATATTACGACTGTAATACAGGCTCTCATGAAGAAATGGGTGTGTGTGTAAAACCATGCACCCTGTGGCAGGCACCCCATGGTGCCTGCCACACTGTGCATGGATTAACAGGGGGGCACCCTAGGTACCCCCTCAGCCACCAAACATAGGCCGTGGAGGCAGGGGGGCCCCAAAGTCACATTCCGACAGCCTTTCCATGTCGGAAAGGCCGGCACAGAGATGCTGTGGGAAACCGACATCGTAATCGTAATCGCGATGGTGGAAACGCCATCCATATGGGATTACGGTGTGGTTCCAACCGGCCGGAAGACTCAGAGAGCCGGTTGGAACCGCGTCAGAATGATTGACCGGTTCACGCTCCGACCACCAACATCGTAATTCGCTGGACGGACCGCAAACCAACTGTGTCGGTCAGAAAGCCTCTGACCATGGTCAAAAAGCTTCCGACTAGCGGTCGGAGGCTTTCCAACCGACAACATAATCGGCCCCTTAGAAACAATATGAAATACAAAAATATTTACTAAATCGATAGTTTTACGACAATATTAAAAACAACACTTAAAACGATATTCTTACCTTCAATCTTCCTGTGGACGATATTTTTGACATCCCGATACTTTTTACACAAAGGACCTGATTACAATTTCTGGCGGAAAGCCATTTGACAGCTAGTTGGAGGCTCTCCCCCTGTGGGGGCAGCGGGCAGAATAGTAATCCCATAATGACAGCAGAGCCAGCCTCTGCTCTGCTTTCAGGATTACAATGTCGCTTTCCACCTGCCCTTTCATTGCGGTCTGCCTGTCATGAAAAGGCAGGAGGTAAATGATTTTGGGGGCCCCTAGCAGGGCCCCCTTCCCCCTGCCCTTCCACTATGGGATCTGGGGTGCATAGGTGCCCCCCTAAATGTCCCAGATGTGTGTTGCAGGCACCGCATGGTGCCTGCCACACGGTGCAGGCATGTTTGTAAACATCCATTTTTCAATTGTAGCTTGTGCTGTGGCCCTTTTCCACCCTCTCATGACCCCTGACCTCACTACCTTGTGCCCGTGGCCTAGTATGCCCCATCGGACTGGGTCCTGGGTGAGCGTGGTGTGGTGTCAACTTTACCCGGGACTGGGGGCACACGATCGCTGTCACAGTGGGAGGTGCACAGGAAATTGAGTCTTCATGTTGCTGAGATGTCACAGCTGGGGTGGGAGGTGTAGGTGTGGGCTTAGGGAGTGTCACTAGAGCCATAGTTCTAGACTGACCAGATGTACCAGGCTTCTCAAGCTCCTCCATATCACTAAGAGTGCTTTTCTCATTGAAGGCTTGATCCTGACGTGGTCGGCCACTTTGACCTGTTGAGAAATGTAGAACATTCTTATTAGAAGACCTCTGTATTGTACATTCAAATATTTTGAGACAAACAAAGTCCATACCTAGGAGACAAAACAAGTAGAGAATATTGTGATGATAGCTTCCAGTGGTATTGAACATATTTACTAGACTTTTTTCTATTTCAAACAGTAGCATGAAGTGATTAGGGAGTATACCAGACATCTACCAACCATTCAGCCCAACACAGTGGAGAGGTGAAATGCGTAATTGACAATTTCAAGGCCTAGCTGACTGCAAAACAGACATTTCCACTACTTGGATGGATGTTTGGCATTAGTCATCATTTGAACAGTGCAGTGTCAATATTTGCAATTACCACTTATATTCAGCATAGTCATTTGCATATATGACAAAATTTACGCCAACACAGTTTGATTAGAGAAAGTCATGACTTTAATACAATTGGTTGAGTGGAACAGGAAAACATTCAGCAAATCACACAGACCATTTTCATTAGAGAGCATTTAAAAGGGATTGATCACTACATGACACTTTACCATGTGTTGAAATCTGTTAGGAAAGACAGAATGAGCAACATGACACAGCAATATTCTTTAGAGGAACAGAAACAGGGCATCATGGTAGTTGTTGTCATTTCAAGAACAACTTCACAACACTTGCAAAATGGTTAGTGGAACATACCTGTGGACATTGATGCAGTGGAAAAGACCCAGACACTTACATTTTGACACTCCTATGGGTAATGAGTTATTTGTTGTTGTAACACTTACAGACATCATACCATAATTTGGCAGGTAATGGAAATTGACACCTGTAATCTTAAATACAACACAATACATTCACAGAAACAATAATGATTATCGGATACATTGAGGTTTGTATGTTATGAAAATCTATGTAGGACACATTGGCAACAGCTGATTTGAGAACAAACTGGACATTGAGGTTAATTGTGACTTTGCAAAGTGTAACTTACTAGGCTCCACTCCACCAGGTATTCCTGTCAAGCCTTCAGTGTGTAGGATCTGCAAGACCTTCTACTCCCAGGGCATGAATGGTATTGGAGGCCTGGGAGAACCACCACGAGTCCTGTTGACCTCCATGTGACTCTTGGAGGCTGGAGAATGCACCCTCTCCCGCAGGTTGTTCCACCTCTTCCTAATTTCCTCCTGTGTGGGCAGGTTGTTAGCTACAGCATTCACTCTGTCAACTATTCTGGTCCATATTTACCTTTTCTGTGACAGTGGTGTATTTTGGACTTGGGCTCCAAACAATTGTGGCTCTACTCTTAGGATTTCATCCACCATAACTGACAATTCTCCCTCAGTGCAATGTTGATTTTTGAGGCCAGGCATTTTGCGCAAAATAAAAAATCTACAATTCAATTCAATTTATTTATTATGTTTTGGCTCTCAAAAGAGGGCCACATAGAAGTTTACAATGATAAAAGCAGAAGACAAGTACATATCAAGATTATGACATTTGAGAAACATATTTAAGTACAAAAATAACATACAATGACAGATCTACAGCAGGAAGCAATGTCAAACATCTCCAGAGGCATGTTAATAAATAGCTAAAAAACCTTTAAAAAAGTTAAAAATATAGAAACAGAACATTTCATTAGGAGGCCAATAAAGTGCTTGGAGAAAGCCGTTCAAAGTGGAAATGCCCAGACGGATACAAATAGGTTTTAACCATCTGAGACGCAATATACGGAGCGCAGGGCAGGTCAATAAAACATGCATACAATCCTGGGTACTCAGTTTACATAAATTGCACATAGGAGAAGAACCGTACCATTTGGATAAAAGTAGATTTAAAGGTACTAGGTCGTAACGTAAAAGAAACCAGAATCTACGAATACCATGCGGCAAGTTCCATGTGACATAGGGTTGGGCCAACTTCATCACATAAGAATTAAGGAGAAGGTCTACATCCCTTTTTTCACAGATTAACTTCTTATCAGACTGAAAACATAGTTCCCACGAGGCCTGTTTTAATACGAGTTTTAACTGTAAGGAGGAATACAAAAACAAGGTGTTTTCATCTAATTTTAGAAGGGTTACGGCTTTTCTAAAATTCCTTACAAGTTGTGAAAACTCTTTGAAATTACCCAGTAATTCACTTCTGAGGAGAGCTCTCATCGTCCCTAGTTCAGCTCTAGCCAGGCAGGCCACCCATTTTACTAGGGCACATAGTCCCTGTACCCAACTGCTCCTGAGACCGAAATCGAGCCTACAAGCGGCCAAAGAGCACGCAGTATTCAGAGAAGATAGGGATCTTAAGAGTTTCCCCTCAATCTTATGGCAAAAGTCCCAATATTTCACCTCTATAAGTTCTATACCATACAGTATCGTTGCGGGGATTTTAGACCTGTACACCTCCAGTAAACACGAAAAGTGCCTTTTCCCCGTAGCCTGATAGAGGGAGTTTAAACCTTTGCCATGGGCGAGGGCTTTGCGTGAACTATGCTCAATATGGGGCCTCTCACTCAAGTTAGCCGTGATAATTTTCCCCAGGAAGGTATAGGAGTTAACAACCTCCAGTTTTTGGCCGCCGATATACCATCCAAAATTTACAGATCGGCACTTCTTCTTACCGGCTATGCACATAACTTTACTTTTAGATATATTAATCTTCATGCAATGGGCAGCAGCAAAAACATGAAGGGCATGTAGCCGATTTGTAAGTCCTTTAGGAGTCAAGTCTAGAATAAGGACGTCATCGGCATACATCAAGCAGGATATTGGGGTCCCCCCCATCACCGGAGCAATACCCTCACTGGCAGACAAGGCGGCGGGTAGGTCTACAAGATACTAAAAGAAAGGGGATGAAGGGAAAGGAGACAGGTAGATTGAAAAACAAAAAACCTCACTTCACGTGCAGAGTCTCTGAGAACAAATGTTGTGGTGGAGCTGAAATGGCAAAGGATCATGGTCTGGAAAGGGGTGTATTTTATAGTGTGGTATGCAGGTGTTTCCATGTGGCCAATTGACATCAGGTGGGTTCTGCTAGCATCCATCCAAAGTCCACAGTGATGGTGCATGGTTGAGCGTGTACCACGACTGACTCTCTCCTTTCGGGAAACCGCTGCCAGTAGACCACCAGCAGAACTGTGAAATCATGATCTGCTCCGTGGGAACCTGCTGCCCTGGCGACGATGGAGTAGTTTTTGCTAGCATATGAGTCCACCAAGGCGGTGTGCCCCAACTGTGGCTGGAAACACTGTTGACGCAGACAGCAAGGCAGTCTGCATGCATCTAAATACGGTGGGTGAAAGACCATTGACTTAGTGGAGTACTCGGACCGCCGCTGCAGTGGGACAACGGTAATACCGACAAGATCTAAATCAGGCCCTTTGTCTTTTTTCACAGGGTTACAGCATGAAAAGTCAAAAAATATGAAGATTGACCATTACCATGTTATGTCACAATTGCTGTTGCCATTTTGGGTGCCATTTGCCATCAACACACATCAGCCTCACAGGGCTATGGTGTATGTATCAGATAACCATATCTGTATTACACCAAGGCCACAAGTCAACCAAAACTTCATTCATACACATTAAATATATAAAATTGTCAGAATCTGTCATCCATGTCCAATGTGCTTCTCTTCCTGTCTCAACTTTACTCACTGAACATCAGATTTGTTTTAGATTTACTATGGATTGGAAACATTTTTAGGTTTGGTTTGTTACTAAAGAAAGTACAGTACTTTACCTCATAATTATTCATTTAATTACTTTGTGTTCTCGACTGTTATAGGTATCCTGCATGTCTCATTGCATTCATCCACTCATACAATTTGAGATCATGCAATGTAAAAACATTACTTCATGTATAAATACTGTACCTACCTAAGAGATGTATATAAAAGCATTATATCTCCTGTAGGTGTTTATTCATATTTAATCAATCTAAAATGCATTATGTACCACTCATACACATAGTACTAAGCTTTAAAAAAGAAAACATTATCTGGTACTCATCACTTTCTGGCTTTTGTATTTCAGATCTATAATGCTGCTACCCTTACACTATGGTGCTAGTGCTGCCTGCGTTGCTCAGTTCAAACATACAGTCCAGGCCTAGGAGAAAGTTAGAAAGCAAAATCTCCTCAGAAATATGGAGCATTGCTAATCTCTCTAATTTACTTAAAAGTCAAGCCAGCATGGTCACAACCTATGTAATGTCCTATGAAAATAAAGGCACTAATGTGCACTATGGGGCAAGTGTAGCATGTTTACAAGGAATGGGCAGCATCAAGGGAATTTGCTGTGCTGAATTGACTTAAAGTGAGAGTACATAATCAGTCTGTTTTATTTTATATACGTGTACAATTCTCCTCTTTCATTGCATTGGGGCACTGAGTGTTGCATATTGCCAACATTGTCACGTGTTCAACATAGTTATTGGTAGCCTGTGCTATGGGCTAAATTGTTTGAAGAAAGGGACACCTTCTGGGACTAAAGCAATAGTTTGATCAATAGTTATTCAAATCTGTGTGGTAGAGAAAGCAGTACACCAGAAACTAGGAAATATCAACGATAAGTAATCATTTTTGAAATAGCTATGTCTCTGATGGTCAACTTTCTAAATGTAAAGCAAAATCAGGAGCTTTATTCTTTAAGAATTAAAAGAGTGTGAAATACAGTTGTGTGTACTCATGCAAAGAGTCATGTCACATACCTTAAAAGCTAATTTCAGTTTCAGAATATTGTAGTCAGTATTTTCTCACAACAATCTTATAATATGTTCAGAAAAAAACTAGTGTACTATGTCTGAATCTGAAATCCATGTGATTAACAAAATGTACCCTTGTTTTTCTTACATTCAAGCAGTACAATATAAAGGTTTAAGTATTTTATTTAATGTTAGACTCTAATAATATTTGCTGACTAGAATGTTTCATAAATGGTATGTGAATTAACATTAACTGTTTTATGTCTTATCATCGTCCCTTTTTTATTGCAGCAAGTATTACTTAATATATGTTTGTATTTCGTTGAGCATTAATGCTTATGTCAATTTTATGTTTCAGAGGAAGAACCAAGGTCTCCTGAGCAACAGCCTGTAACTGTTACCAATCTCAACTCCTACGTGCCTTCCTTGGATGAAGACACCTTCAACCAACTGCTGGAAACTATTAATAGTTCTCTTCCAATCTTAGCAAGGGAAGAAGAAGCTGTTTTGTCTCAAAGTGAACCAACCCAGACTGTTTCACATACAGCTGCTGCACATCCACTTCCTGGAGATCATGAGGATGTCAAAGTTCTTTTGAACAGAAAGCCTTTGGTGTACTGGTGTGTATGCTGGAAAAAGTTAAGTTGGGGATGAAGACCTTATTTGGCACTCTGGAAGGCGTCTCAGGCCCAATAATGCCTTGACTGAGGCTACCCGAGAAACTCATTCTTGGCTCCACAGAACTGATTGCTCCTTAAATGACATTACTGGTGTTGTGATGGAGAAGAGTAAAGAACAGCAGCCTTCTTCGTCAAGTACTAAGGATGTTTTCACTCAGCTATGAGCCATCCTATATGTCAACAATGAGGACCATCAACATAACATGTGTATTTGTAAAGTGCACGTTCACCCATAGGTCTCTTGGCACTGAATGACAGATGTTTATTGTTACCCAACTCAATGGTACTCATTTTATCGACCTCAGATGGATGGAAGGCTTATTGGATCCACAGGGATTTTAACCTGTGACCATGACGTCGAACACAGGCCCCTGCAGTGGATGCATTAGTCCACTGAGCCACCTGACCCGGACAATGTTATTGCAGTATTGCAAAATCAACAGACCCTTTATGGCACTCACTATTTTTCTTTCAAAATTGGGTGCTACAACTTCGGCCTCTGGTAATTGTGCATTTCAGCCGTGTACAACAATGGCAGAGCCGCCATTGAAAGCAAAACCACATGCAGAGGAGGCAACACAATCTTCCAAAGATGTAGTGTTCCCCAGTTTTAGAATAAGAACTGTGAGATGAGCATTAGTAAATGCCATTTTGACCATTATCTATTTAGACCTCTGTTTTTCATTCCATCTAATTCATATTCCATAGCAGTCCTCTGTTGTTGTCAAGCTGTTTATTTTGTTCTTCTGTTCTTGTCATGAAGTATTATTTTCAGCTAAAGATAATTTCCCTTTGTTAAATATGTTGTTAAAGAAAGAATGACTTTATTCATGTATGAATATTTTGTGTTACATTATTGGCTTTCCTCTTTGGTGAAGTTGAGAACATGAATGGTTCCTAATGTCCTACCATATAGCTATAAATGATGGGAAATGCAAATTTAGATCATAAAAAATATAAAATATTTCAGAAGGTACAAAATAAAACAAGTTTCTGTCATCCTCGGGAAAGTTTTTCTTATGTTATTGGAACAATAGTGATTTGTAAATGTGCATCAATGTATGCAGAAATAAGTATAAAAATAGGGTGCAATAGGCAAAAACCACATCCACTTATTAAGTTACATTGAAATATATATACAGCCCCTCCAGATCTGTCCTTCATATGAACATCACTTATAAAATTATTAATCACATTGCAATCATTAAAAATAACAATTTTTATGAGCTACAAGTATCAAATGTGACAATTGTGCCCTTCGTTTAATTGAATAATTGGGAGAATTTCCCAGTCTATTATTACATATTCAACTGACTAGATACATCTTCACCCTTGAAAACTTTTTGATCTTGTATACACATCTCTATTTTCTGTGTATCAGAAAAATAATGTCTAACAACAACATATACACATCTATGCAACCTTTAATATAGGAAAGTCATTGTTATGTTATGCTGATTTGTATAGTGCACTAATCACATGTCATTGTAGTGTGTATTATAGTAAATGCTGCACGCTGATACAAGTAGCATGCAAGCATCATGCTCTGAAGACCAACTAGAGGATGTTATTTGCCATGCACACACAGTTCAGGTTGATCCGGTAACTCAGCACATACTGAGAAGTCTAATGGGATCATTGAATGATTAATACTTATCTATATAAGTTTTTTCTGTTGAATTCTATATGCAATTATATCCATAAGTTATTTGATATAGATAATAAATGACAAACACAAAGCATGAAGTGCTGTCATGATGTACTCAGTCATACGTAACATTTTTACACCAGGACAGCACGTGTATTACACAATTCAAATGTGATTATAGAAAATAAAATGTAGTTTGAAGTTACAAGATCGGTGTCTGACCTGTGTCTGATCCAAATCCTCCCTAGGTGAGAATGCAGGACTCAATGCTGTAATTAGATATTTTGTTGAAAAAGTCCATGCTAACAAACACTGTTGCTAATCTATAGTATGTTCAGAATAGCTGATCAGTGTATAGTACCTGCCAAATATAGGATAGCGGATATATGAATAACTTCTACATGGCCATTAATGGTTACTTATATATTAATTTTGCTCTTAGTGTGTGTCATTTTGTTGGGCTTACACTAATGCCACATAATCTTGTTATTTAAAAGTGCAAAGTTTAAAAGTGTGTCTATTTGGGGTTTAATCAATATAAAGTCAAGCAAGACACTGCATAGTGCTGACTCATTTTATTTTATGTTGGGAAGGCCACCCATGGGTGGAGCATGTGTGTTCCCATGCATCCATCCACGTATGATTACATACTTGTGAGGATCGTGGTGTATTAATGGTGTGGTTGTGAGACCTTACCGAGTAATACTCTTAAAAATCCATCTTAGGTCCAGTCAGGGCCATTTGTAAAACCCTGGGCTCGCCCTTGGGTAGCTGTGGATTTGAGCAGCAATGCTTAGACAAAGGAACAAGTGTAGAGCATTTAGACACACCAAACAACCGAATAGAAAAGTCACACAACACAAAAGAAATTCAACATCAACTTATAAAAATATATAATAATTTTATGAATTTGGAGACACCAACGTGAATTAAATCCACAGGAGCTTTCTGTAGATATACATTTTAAGTCATGTGTAAATCACTGCTTTTTACTCTAAAGTTCAAAAAAGCATTGGGGACTTGAAAGTTTGGAAAGTTTGCAAAACTTCAGTTAACTTGTTTTTGGCTACTCAGACCCATGTTGTTGACCAACTCTGATAAGTAGTTTTAAGACAGTTACCTTATCACCAAAACAGTCTCCAGTCCACTTCCACACTTTATGCTCGGACCTCCATAGACTTCAAAGGAGTGTCCCTGATGCGGGGGATACAGGATGCTGTAGGATAGTGTGCGGTTGACAGGGTACTTCCTGGGCTGCTCCTTGGTGACTTTGGCCACAGAGGTCCATTGAAGTCCTCGTTAGTTGAGCAAAACATGTTGCCCCAGAACTACTGGTCTCTGGTCACAGTAAAATCAGTGGTTTTCCTTTGTGAATGATAGTGTCCATCATTGGTGACCAAACTGCAGTCCAACTACTTCCCCGGGTCCCACAGAATTGGTGCAAAGTTTGCACACTGAGACTTGGTCATCTTGGCAGCACATTAGCCATCAGTGGCAATTCAGCTATTGTCGCTATTGACTAGCCAGGACAGACTTCCTCAACTTTTGTGGCCCTAGTGCTGTAAGAAGAAGTCAACCAACTGACTCTGGGAGTTCACCTCTGCTGTTTGGGGCTGAGGAGCAATTTTTCCATGAGCCAGGTACCACAGGCACAGTCCTCTCTTTGCTAGGTCGAGGAACAGCAGGTGCAGTCCAGCGGTTGGTATAGCCTCTCTTGCCTGGCCCAAGGAACCGCAGGGCAGTCCTTCTTTGGTCCTTTCTCCTGTGCAGGTGTGATCTGAGGCAGGGGTGTTATATGCATGGCCAGAAAGTGCCCTTGAGGTTGTGACGGTGACTTGCCATTGGGCTACTAGGTCCCCTCCTGCATGATGATGACTTACTGCAAATTGTGACATCTAGTTATCCCAGAGTAAGCTACTCTGCTCACTCCCAAGATATCTGAACCCTTCTGTTGGTCTATGGAGTTTGGTAACCTACCCTAGAGGTGTGGTTATCTGTGGGTTACACACCACGGAAAAAAAACTGTTTGGCATCTGGTCTCCCCCTCTAACCCCAACGCTAACTTGTCTACCGGAAAAAAGGAGAAGCCCCTCTCGTGTGTGTTCACCATTTGTCCTTCAAAGTTGGCTTCCTCATGGAATCTCAGCTTTTTGGGCTCACACCCTGCCGGCTTCCTGCGAGACAGAGATGATAACGCCAATCCCCTATTGTGACCAATTTTGGAAGTCATTCACACGTCTAGTGGCCAGCATCTGCGAATGGCCATTGGAAGACTTGGGTAACAGAGGAACAATTTCCTAAAAATTGCACTTGGCTAAAAGTTACATGAAAATTGAGTAAGGAATCAAGTCAGGTTTCATGCGATTCATATGATACCTTGAAGCACCTATTTCTCTAGTGCCATTTAGAAGTTAGCACAGGTGAGTTGTCAGCTTGTAAGTAACCCTGTCCTCCCCAATGGGGTACTGCCATTTCCACAGTAAAAAAGACAATTTGGTGCTTTTACTATTAGGATATATAAAAAAAACCATGTCCCACGTAATATTATACAGCGCCCTGCCTTCGGACTCTAAGGCCTTCCTTAGAGGTGACATATATATATATGTTGAGCATGCTCTATACTATATATATATATATATACTTATAAGGGTAGGTTTGGGCTTTCCCAATGGCCTTAATAGCAAAGTTGAGTTAACGGTCTTAATTTTCATGTCAATGTGAACCTACCTTAGTAGCCCACGGCGTGGCCCTACATAGATGATATGGATCAATTCCTCCAGCCCTACCTCCTTACTCGTGAGATGTGAACTACAAGGAAGACAGGTGAGTCTAAGGGAGTAGATCCTGTCTTGGGGAATTATAGAGTGGACGCGGTTCTCTCTTGTCTGCTGCTGGTATACCTTAGGAAACATAAACGTGACACTAATGAAATCTCTCCGTCTCCCACCCCATGTCCCTGTGCATGTGTTAGGATTAATTGAATATAGGCTGAAGTAAGCTCCTGCGATTAACTGGCAGCTGTTCTGTTAAAGGTGTTCTGCGTTTACTGCCAAGGGGTTGGTCATAACTTCTCACCAGATGGTTGAGATTCTCTTGTTAGGTGCACAAGTGTTTGTACAGGAGGGAAACATAGAGAGTATTACTTATACATCACACATACTATATTGTTCCCCACTTTTATCATATAGAGTTACTATTTATACATAGGTTCTTCATTACCTAATGCCTTTTCATTTCTTTTTTTGAAACCGTTTATTACATTTTAAAAAAAGGTTACAAGTATGGGCCTACAACCATCCGGCCGGCCGCTAGAGTGGCAGAAGCATATGACATACCTACAGTAAGAGACTCTTGGCGGTGCAGATTGGTAAATCAGGAGATATCAATAGCGCAGGCCACATAACTCTAAGCCCACAATACGGTTTCCTTTTTTCAAAACAGAACAACACAAAAAACCACACCCGCAAGGCAACCCGCCATCCAAAGTGACAGCACGTGCTCCTTAAGTGGGGGATCCCAACCAGCAGCCAAACTCTGGAGAGGGGAATGGGAGTAGATCAGGGACTGGGGAACCACATGCCCACGGCTGAGGGAGGGGGTCGGCTAGGGGGACGGAGCTGGTGAGGCAGCCGGTAGCAGTGGCGGCTCACAAATACCCCCGCGATAGGCGTTCCAGGGGCCCCAGATTTTCACCCACGCCCCAGGCTTACCCCTCGCCACATACACTACCTTTTCACGAAACATACACCAATCCATATGTTCTTTCCAGGCCAACACCGCCGGGGGCCTCTGGGATCCCCACAATTGAGCAATGTCACGCTTAGCTATCATGTATCCCAGAGTCACCCACCGCGTCTGCGGGACCGAATAGTCATTTGGTTCCCACACATTCAGCAAGCATCTCCTCGCTTCAGGCAACAGCGCGACACGCGTCACCACACGCAGGACCTCATGCACACCACGCCAGAATCGCTCCACCTTTGGGCACTCCCACAGAATATGCATGAAAGTTGCCAAGGCACCACAGCCACGCTTACACAATCCGTCACCAGCAAAGCCCATACGTAGAAGCCTTGGCCCCGTCACGTAAACCCGGTGGAGGATCTTAAGCTGGACGAAGCGAAGGCGAGCCGGGATGGCCACCTCCTTCGGAGAGGCCACCGCGGAAATCCAGTCCTCGTCGTCCAGTTCCAGCCCGTCGGCAACCCAGGCCTCGCGGAGACTAGTCAGCAGGCACGATCTGTCGTTGATCAGTTTTTTATATATAAGGGAGATCGTGCTGTCTGGGACATGGCCATCCAGCACTCTGTCCTCCAGGGGGGAAGACTCCAGAATGGACGCGACATCCGGGAAGACGGAGCCCAGCGCGTGGCGGACTTGTAGGTACCGAAAGTACTCACTGCCTTGCAGCTGAAACTCCGTCTGCAGCGTCTCAAAAGTTTTGAATCCCCCCCTCGTCCAGAGATCTCCCACTGTGCTGATTCCGATCGTGTCCCACTTCTCGAAGCCCTTCGATGTCCACAGGGAGCCCAACCTCTCAGACGCATATAGCGGTGTCGCCCGGGTCAAACGGTCCTTCCACCCCATAGCTGCATTAGCCGCGTGCCAGACACGCACCATGACACGCGTCGGTCCCGTCAGACGGGAGTCGGGCGCGCCAGAGTAGAGCGCTCGATTGTAATCGCCACCGGGCAGGAGCATCTTGTCCATTTCAAATGCCGGGTTCAAGGCGGGCCCGTAAAGGCCATGATTAATTGCAGCTAGCTGGGAGGCCCAGTAATACCGTTTAATGTCCGGGAGGGCAACCCCCCCATCGTACCACGGAAGCGTCAATTTAGCCAGAGCAATACGCGGCCTCCCGTCCCAGAACAGGCGCCGCTGCAGGCTCTCCACCTCACGGAAGTAGCGCGCCGGAACCAAGTCCATAGTATTCTGGAGCGCGTACAGAAAGCGCGGCAAGGACATCATCTTAAACAAGGCCGCTCGGCCAAGCGGCGAAAGCGGAAGACGCCGCCAACGCGCAACGTCCTCCTTCAAGCGCTGGAGGGGGGGTAGCAAGTTCCGCTCGTAGCGGGCCTCCGGGTCTAGAGTAATATATATACCCAGGTACCGGAACCCCTGAGAGGCAATCTGGATCGGGCAGTCCCGTGGTAGGGCCGGAGCCTCCCCGGAAAGCACATATACGCAGGATTTCGCCCAGTTGATGACAAGGCCTGAGTTACGACCGAAGGAGCGCAAAACATCAACCAGGACAATCAGCGAGTTACGCGGGGAGGCGAGATACAATAGGATATCATCGGCGTAGAGGGACACGCGGTCCTCATGCTCGGGGGTCCAGCGGAGACCACGGATAGAGGGGTGCCACCGCAGCCACTCCGCCAAGGGCTCCAAGGCCAGTGCAAACAGGAGCGGCGACAAGGGGCAACCCTGACGCGTGCCCCGCCCCAGCGCGAATGGGGCCGAGACCCGCCCATTCACCACCACCTGCGCCAGTGGGCCCGAATACAACAATTTGACCCAGCTAATGAATCCCGGTCCAAATCCAAATTTCGCCAGCATCGCCCAGATGTATGGCCATTCAAGCGTGTCAAACGCCATGGTGGCGTCTAAGGACGCCAAGATGGCCGGCTCCCGCACAAACGGGACACGCGCGAGCACCCCGTGCAAGCGTCGCAGATTAAGAGCCGTGTTGCGATGGGGTATAAAGCCAGATTGGTCCTGGTGGACCAAATCGCCCACCACGCCGACCAGCCGGTTGGCCAGCACCTTGGCGAGGATTTTGGGCTACGCGTTCAGGAGCGAGATAGGCCTATAGGATGTAACCCGCTCACGGGGTCCCCCCTCCTTGTGGATCACCACGATTGTGGCCAAACGCTGGTCCGGCGGGAGGGAGCCCTGCGAGCGGGCCGCCAGGAACATCGCGCGCAGGTGGGGCGCCAGTACATCCGGTCGCAGCTTGTAGAGCTCGATGGGGATACCATTGGGGCCCATGGCCTTGCCGGATGCGACCGAGCGAATAGCCAAGGCAATTTCGTCCGAGGTGGGAGGAGCGTCCAGCAAGTCCCTGTCCTCCACCGTAAGGGAGGGCAGCGCGATGTCCCGAAGCAGTGCATGGGAATCTTCCTCCGAGCAGGGAGAAACCGGGGAGTACACCTGCCGGAAGTAATCCGCGAAGCAGGAGACAATGGCTTCCGGCTCGGTGACACGCACACCATCCATCCCCTCAATCAAAGGAACCACACGACTCGCTCTCTCCCTCTTGTCCAACCACGCAATCAATTTACCAGCCTTATCACCCACATCATACAATCGCCCCTGTTGCTCTCTACTGAGGCCCCTGGCCGCCTCCGTGACGAGGGCCCTATAGGCCGCCTGCTTGAGGTGCAGAACATGCAACTTGGCATCCGTTACCCCGCTCCCCAGGTCACCCTCTAGTTCCGCAATTTCGGCCTCCACCCGGGTGACTTCCTCCCGCTCGCGCCTCCGGGCATGGGAGATAAAGGAGAGGGCCTCCCCTCTGAGAACTACCTTAAAAGCCTCCCACAGGGAGATGGCCGAAGGGACAGACCCCACATTCTCATCAAAATATCGCTGTAAGGATTTGATTAAGTCGGCACGAATAGTGGGGTCGCGCAAGTACCAAGCATTGATTGGAGCCACCCTGCCCTCCCCCCTCGGGAAGACATCGAAATGTAACAGTAATGGGGAGTGATCTGAAATACCCCGCGCCAGATGGCACACCTCTCCCACTCTCCCAGCATAGGCCGCCGGGACAAGGATGTAATCAAGCCGCGAGAGGCTACCATGGGCACCCGAGTGGAAGGTGTATTGCCGCTGCGCGGGATGCTTTAGTCGCCAGCAATCCACCAGGCCCAATGTATCTAAAAGGCCGGACAGCCACGCCTGTGCCCGGGGGAGGTCCCTAGGGGGATGACGATCCATAGACCCAGAAGCTACCGCATTGAAGTCCCCCCCAACCACCAGCAGACCACCCGGAAGGTCTAGGAGGAGGCGCCCCAGGTCCGCAAATGTAGTAGATTGTAGCCCAGGCGGGACGTACACTGATATAAAAACAAACACTCTACCCTCCATTCTACCCACCAGAACAGTGTAGCGTCCCCTCTCATCATGGCGCACCTCATCAATCTCCAACGGGAGCGAGTTCTTGATCATAATACCCACCCCCCGCGAGCCCGAGGTGAAGCCCGAGTGGGCCACCAAACGATAGCCCCGCCGATTCATGGCATGAAAGGAGTTACCTATAAGGTGTGTCTCCTGCAGGAAGATAACATCTGGTGAAATACGTTTCAGGTACTGCAGGACCACACCACGCTTAATCCTGTCCCCCAGGCCGTTAACATTCCATGACAACACAGTCAAATCCCTACCCCCCGTCATACGTAGAAGCAATCAGTCGTCCCCCACAGAGCATCTCGAGAGCAACAATACAGTAAAGGGCTTGCCTTGCGGTGCAAACAAACAACACACCCCCCCACCCCCCCAACCCAACAGAACTCCCCCCTCCCTGCACCCCTGCATGAGCCCAGACAGCCCCCCCAAAGTGCAGTGTGCCTGTTGCCCCATAGATGAAAAACTAACTAGTCCCCCAGAGGAGGAGGGAAGCCCCCAACAGACCCCGTACGACCTCCATAGGAGGGGAACATACACGATCAGTAAATGGTAAAGGAATGTTGTCCAGAGCAAGGCCTATTATTCACCCCTCAGTTCTGATCCGGCGGGCCCTCCCCGCCAACCGCACCCCCCCACCCCCTCGGTCCCGATCTCCAGGCAGAGTGTCCAACCAGTCCCCAGCCGCCTCGGGTCGGTCAAAAAAGTGCGTGCGACCATCCACCTCCACCCTTAGCTTAGCTGGAAAAAGCATTGAGTACTTAAGGTTCAGGTCCCGTAGGCGACGTTTAACTCCGAGAAAACTCAGTCTCTGCTTTTGGACCGCCGGAGTAAAGTCTGGGTAGAAATGCACATTCATGTTATCAAGCTTGACCGGTCCCTGTTGCCTGGAGGTCTGCAGGATAGCGTCTCTGTCCCGAAAGTTAAAAATCCGGGCAATGAGAGGCCGCGGCGGGGCACCGGCCTTAGGTCTGCCCCCAGGGACCCGGTGAGCACGTTCCACCGCAAAAAGCTTACTCAGCCCCCGGGGCTGGAGATGGGTAAGGATCAATTCTTCCACAAAAAGATCTGCCGCCTCCGCCTCTCGTCCCTCCGGCACCCCCACAATACGAACGTTATTCCTCCGGGCCCGACCCTCAGAATCCTCCAGTCGCCGGTCCATCAGGGCGCTCGCCTGGCCAAGCCGGCGCACTTCCTTTTGGAGGGCCACCACGTCCGTCGTGAGGCTCGTTGTAGTGTGGGCCAGGGAATCGACCCGGTCGTTGGTTTTGGACAAGTCAGCCCTCACCAGGCTCACATCCACAAGGACCGAGTCTATCTTTTGCGCTAGGGTGTCAAAGCGCTGGTCCACCGAGGCCTTCATCTCTGCGATGGCGCCCATGACGTCCCGGAGGGTCAAGTCCACCGGCTGAGCAGACGCCTCCGTCGGGCCCGCCGGGGATGTGCGCGATGTCTCCGGAGATCCCTTCTGGAGAGTGTAGCGGTCCATACTGTTGGATTGATGCGCCGGGCCACGGCGGGTCGTCTTCACCTTCGCCCGGTCGCCATCTTGTTTGGTGGACATGCCTGCTCTCCCACCGTCGTGCCAATCTCCTCAAAAGGGCCGATAAACCAGTTCACGGGTTCCGGGGGGGGAGGGCGACCACTGGACCGCAGGACGACACACAGCCGGCGGGTCAGCCGGGCACCTGGACAAGGCCACACCACCGCACCCCGCTCCGCGACCCTACCTCGCTTGAGGGCAAGGAGGGCGCAAAAGCGAAAGTGAAAGCGCGGGGTACGCGAGTCGCCCAGCCCTGCCCGCCGCTGTTGTTCGCTTTGTCCCCGGATCGCCCCACTACTCCAATCCGGGGGGCCGGCGCGGAGAAGGCCGCAACCTTTGATCGGTGCTCCCACCGGTGTCCGGGGTCCAATTCGAAAACGAAAAACGGGTGGCGCCTCAGCTCGGGTTCACCGACACAGTCCCCTCAACAAGGACAGGATATAGCCAGGATTAATTCAGGAGGTCGCGGAGGTCCTCGGGAGCCTCGCACCTACGCGGCCATCTTGGTTGCGCGCTAGGCTCCTCCCCCGCCTTTTCATTTCTTGTGACAATGTTATACTCTGTTGAATGAGGAATAGCCATTGTTCTAAATTCACAGAGCGAATCAGAGCAAATTGATAAAATAACAGGTTAGTCCACCAAGCAGGCTCTCACTCCGGCACATTGGTTAGTTCTCTACCTGTGTATCACAAAATCCTTACAATGTTCAACATAATGTTAGCTTGAAAACAGGTTTCTTCTTTGACACTTGGTTTAACTCTTTGATGCTTAGCCTTTATGCATGCATGCGCTCAATGTTTTCTCTTCTCTGGTCGTACTTGCCTTTTTTGATTTTCTTACAGGTGTTCGAATCGGCTCCACGATGTACAGCTTGATTCCAGAAGAGCCCGTGAAGTGGGGTTACTAGGTAAACAGGTCCGCTATTGTCAAGATTAGTTTTTCTCTTCCTAATCTCCAACATGGAGCTCCTGTTGTGTTGATTTCCTTGAAACAAATTATTCCTCTTTCCTTGGGTGCGGTTTATATAGAACTGCACCCAAGCCACATGCAAGATGGCCACCGAGATCTTGTGAGATCTCAGAAATCCTGTTACCAGAGCTGTGAATGAAGTACAAAGAGAACACAAGGTAAAACAGTGCTAGGGAGCATAATTTACAGGTGGCAATAAAATACAAGGTGACAACAATGTACAAGAGCACACACTGCTCGGGGGGATAAGATGATACAAGAACAATCCACATAGGGGAAGCACCAATCATGCATACAGATGCCCGGGGGCTGAGATATCTTACAGTGGTGGTGGAGTGTCCAGTAGGGGACCAAACCCTGAAATGTGTGAGGTATGTGAGGGAACAATGGGAGGTGCAGGGCATGGGACATGACAGTCGCCCTCCAAAAAGGAGTCCCAGGACAGGGGAAGCGGGATGAGGCTTCAGCGGAAAGGGAGCACGGAAGGTGCGTATCAAACAGGGAGCATGCTGGACATGGGAGGGAGGCTCCCATCCCCAGACAGAAAAGCTTGCTCCAGACACGGTTAGAGACTAGAATAACACAGACCTTTAGTCACGGAGACACGCCAGTGCGGCACCGTCTCATTGGTGGAATCACATTATCAGGAGTCGAGGTCCGGACACCCAAATGCCGCACCAGCAGCTGAGCGCACTGTCATCAGTATCTTCTTGTTGTGGCAACGTTAAAATGCCAGTTGTGTCCGGTGTTTGATGAATCACGGAGAAGGCGGAGAGATACTAATCTCTTGCGGAATGCACTAAGCAGTATGGGGACACTGAGACCGGAGGTCCATTACTCCTAAAGTTTGCCTGGCATGTCTCCATGACTAAAGGACAGCCTCATCATTGATCAAAGGTGAGGATATGTCCTTGGCAACTGAGAACACAGATGCGGCCCGTTAACATACATGTGTGAAGAGGGCCCAGGAATCAGGAATGAAAAAAAACGTTGCCATTATTAAAAGTGGGAACTTGCATAAACATAAAAGCACTTAGCAGCAATGAACTTTGAAAGTCTGCATACCTACTAAAGGAAGGACTTCAATTCCCTTAATGCCCGGCATATAAAGCATGAGCACGGTATGGAAACAGCTGAGAGCACTTCCCATTTGATAAAGATGGATGTCGAAACGCGTCATGGGGCTTGAGAGAGAAGCTGATATGTAGCAGTATTTCCAGAATAAAATCATTTGAATAATACCTGGTGAGTGCGGCATCGTCTCATTGGTGGAATCACATTATCAGGGGTCGAGGTCCGGACACCCAAATACCGCACCAGCAGCTGAGCGCACTGCCATCGGGACCTTCTTGTTGTGGCGACATATATATATATATATATATATATATATATATATATATATATATATATATATATATATATATATGTATATATATATATATATATATATATATATATTCACTGAAAAAACCATAGGTTTCACACACGTTATAGTTAGGAATTAGCATTTCAAAAACCTTGCAAATTCACTGAAAAAAACATAGGTTTCACACATGTTAAAGTTAGCTGGACATTTCACTCGTACAAAACCATTGAAATTCCCCCGTTATAGTTAGTTCAGCTAACTATAACTCATGCGACCGCAATCCACTGCTGATGATGTCACATATTACATCACTCATGACATGGTCAGTGACATCACTCATGACATCACTGATGACATCCCAAATGACATCACTGGTGACATCACTTCTAACTTCTAACTATAACGTGTGTGAAACCTATGGTTTTTTTTAGTGAATTTGTAAGGTTTTTTAAATGCTAATTTATGTATGTATTATTATATTTTTTATATATTTATTTTACAATAAACTACCTATGTATTTAGTTATAGATTAACTGTATCCTGTAATATGGAATGGCTCAGCTCTTTTTTTTAAATTTGGATAAAGTTGAACAGCATAGTTAATATCTTCTATAAACTTATAAACAGTTTAAAATGTTTTTTTTTTTTAAGGGTTTTTCACCGTGCGGGCACCGGCAATTTTTTTTATTAAAGGAAATGTTTTTTTTTTATTTACGAGGTCCTTTAGGGACCCCCTGAGAAGGTCTAGGGGGTCAGGGAGTGTCTTCCCTGCCTCCTTTTCATGTTTTAGAAATCGGGTTAAAAGTAATTAATTTCTGATCCGTGCGTGCACCGGGCGCGCATGCGTGCGAGCACTGTCTGCACACGGTGCACGCATACGTGCGAGCACCATGCGCGCACGGCAAGTCATGTGATTACGAAACAACAATTTTCATTGGTTCATAGTAGTTTCTGTTCCAGAATCTTCAAACACCACACCCACTCCCCTCACTATTTCTTCTTATTTCCTGGGACAAGGAGCTGAACAGCTACTCTAGTAAAATTTTACTTGAAAATGGCAGAACAGCAGTCTACTTCAGGGAGTGCGGAGGAGACCTTTGTGGTACCACCAAGGAAGACCAAACAAAAAGACTATTTCATCTGGAAATTCTTCACCTTTCCAGAGGGCCAAAAGAAGGTCAATGCCCCGAAGGTGACATGCACTATTTGTGGAAGTGTCTTATCCAGAGGAGATCCCAGCAAGAAATATTCCTTTAGTATTTATTCAATGTTGAGACACTTCAAGACAGTGCATCCTGTACCTTATGCTCGAGAGTCAACTAGAGCCCTAAGAGACAACCCTCCACCTGCTCAGCCGAGCACATCATCTGCGGCCGCAGATTCTCCGTGTACCAGGTCACTGGACATCCGCGCACTTTTCCAGAAGGTGCACATACATTGTAATGTGTGCAATGCTGTTCTTTGCTACGGTGAGAGCAGTATTAACTTGATCGAAAACAAAATACAGCAGCACACATGCTCCAGCCCATAATTTTTTTCATTTATTGTTTTTGTTCCTGTTGAACAGTTTTTCATTACCAGTTTTTTTTGGTGCTCTAAAAAAATAAAAAAAAATACAAAATTGTTAAAAAAACTAAAAAAAAATACAAAACAAAAAAGACAAAAAAAACAGTTCTTTTCAGAACTCACTTCACTTCTCCAAGAAGAGCTATATTCCTAATATACTGTGCTGTAATTTTATTGAATGAATGTGTAGTGTATACAAGAATGAATGAAATTATTGAAAGGACTGAGTGAAGAGGAGGAAAGGACAGACAGACTGAGTGAGAAAAGGAAAGTATGATCAGTCATGAAAGGGAAGTGAAAGACTGACTGCAACAAAAGGGTAGAGGATACAGGTAAGAAGAGTGAATGAGTACGGGAATGGCAGTGAGTAATGGAGAGTGATGGAGGGGGAGTGAGAAAAGGGGAGTAAGGGATGGAGATAGGAAAAGGGAGTAACAGATGAAGCAGATGAAGTACAGCAGGGTAAAGGGATTGAAAGTAAGAGAAGTGGAGTGATGGTGAGATAAGGGGTATGAGAATTAGAAAAGGGGGTAAGGGAAAGTGAGAGATGGGGAGTGAGGGGATGGAGGGATTTAGGAAACTGGAGTGAGAGAAAGGGAGTCAGGATTTCAATGAGCAAACAAGAGTGAGGTAGAGTGATGGAAAGAATGCGAAAAGATGAAGGGGTGTGAGATACAGACAGGAGGAAGTGAAGTAGGAGAATAGGAGTGACTATGAGTAAAGGATAGTGACAGTTAGGGAAGGTGAGGGAAGGAGAATGACGGAGAAGGTTAAAAAATTAACATAGATGGAAAATGAGTGATGGAGAGAGGAGGAGTGGTAGAAACAGAGATGTTAAGGAAATTAAGGGTAAGACAGACAAAGGGAGAGAGACAGAAACAGAGACAGAGAGCAAGGAACTGAGAAGGAGTAAGGCAGTTAGAATGACTGAGACATATGGAGACAGGGAGAGAAACATGGTTGAAAAAATATTGATGAAGGCAGTAAACCTAGGGGAGTAGTAGAGAAGGAATGAGGGAGTTACGAAAGAGCAGTAAAGGAAGAAGAGAGAGGGAAAGGGAATGAGAAAAGCAGAGTGAGGAGAAGTGAAGAAAGGGGAGCATGAAAGTGAAGGGGTGAGAAATACAGATATTTTAAACTTACCTGACCAACAAAATAACTTAATTAGAAATAAACGTTTTTTTTATTTACAAGAAAAATTGATTCAATTTCCTAAATTTTCTTTCTAGATCTGAAAAAAAAGAAAAAAGTAGTAATATTTAACAATATATTTTAGAATACAGTACACATATTTTCATATTTAACAAAGTCATTTTTTGCCCTTTTTTTGCTGTTTGCAGAATATATTGAATTTCACTGAAAATAGTGATATCAATTGTATTCATCACTTAACAGCGGGCAAAAAAATAAACAATCTGAAAGATTGTTTAAAAAAGCCCTGAATCTATCCTCAGTAAAACATACCTTGATAGAAATGTAACATATATATTAAAAATATCTTCTAAGAACAATAACTATTTGCAATAAAGAACGTCTGTAAATCTTGTTGCTTAAGCACATACACGAAAATAATATCTGTCAAAGAAGTCCACAATAGAAACATTTACCTTTCCATGAGGCCAAATGGTAATTTTTAAATACTTTTTAGGTGAAATATCCAATGGTAATCCTATAAAATCGAAATAATGGTTTCTTCAGATGCTGCAATTTGTATCTAAAATTTTGGTTTTAGAAAAATTAAGTAGGTAAGTTGGTAATTCTGCAGGCAAACGTTGCTTGAAAATCAATTGAGAATCATTACACAGTGTCCAGCCTTTTTCACATTTTAGATAAACTGTGTAATGACCAGAAGTTATAGAAGGTCCATCATGGAAAATTATTGCAACTGCAACAAAAGTCTTTCCTGATATTGATAATTCATTTCCTACAAACTTCTTTATTAAAGTGTCCAATTTTGTTCCATCAGCTCTACAACGTTGCATCATTGAAATTATATACTGTCCATATTTCTTTAAAAATAACGTTGATAACATTTCTGTTTTACATTGAGAACATTCCATGTTGTGATTTGCATCTTTAACTAATTTACTAAAAGTCACTGATTACTCTCTGGTAATGTTAAATGTATGAACCTTTCAGAATCAACATTAGTGCTGCATGTGTTCATACAGTTTTCACAACAATGTTCCCATTTATAAGAGAGACCAAACATATTTTCTATTTCTACCCCTTCATCTTCCAGTACCATAAGCATATACATTAAGAATTCCTGTGCATCTTGCTGGACATTTTGTGTAAACTGTGTACATCCAGAACATACATCTAAAAGATTTCTAACATCAGAAGCACTTTCTATTTTAGTTTTATCATTACTCAACTTCTCATAAAGGAAACTCAGCAGAGAACAAAATCTTTTTTCATGATTTAGTATTATCTGCTCTTGCAAACTTTCAAGATAAAATACAACATTCAGCACTACATTAGCGTAGCAGTTGACACCAGAGCTATTTTCAAAATGACAACCAACAACCTCTTCAACATTGTCCTTTTTCTTTTTGCTTGCAATCACATCACTCTCCTTTTGTTTTCTCTTCTGTACATCCTCATTACAGATATTCTCAATTCTCCTTTTCGGACAAACAACACATTTTTCAAACACATGATACTGACCTAAATGAGGAGCTTGGCTTCTTCTTAATCTATTATACTCCTTTACACAATTTGCATCAGCACTATCTTTTGAGTCATCAAAGTCTATCATGAATAAACCAGATAATTATTTCACTCGTGACAAAGCAACATATGCCATACCTTCTTAAAACACACTAGATCCAATGTTTACAAAAGCACTATCTACAGTTAATCCTTGAGATTTGTGAATAGTTACAGCATATGCTAGAGAAAACGGAAACTGCTTCCTACGTACATATAAGGCTTTCACAAGCAAAAAACGAACTGAACAACGACTAATGTCTTTAACCTCTTCAATCTGATCAAATTTTATTTTTAAAAATTCAATTCCATCTTTTTTTCTGGTAATTAACAAATCCCACAACTTTACCCATAGCTCCATTTACTAAACCTTTTTCTACATTCAAATTACGTCTTAAAATTACTCGACAGTTCATACATACATAAAGATTCTTTTCTAAACCAGCTGTTTTCGATATGTTTTTCTCTAGAGAATCCAATTTAGTTTTCAATTTGCCTGTCAATATAATAGTTATTCCTTCATGCTGTATTTTATCCACGGCTTCCATTTTCATAATCTCTTCATTTTCAAATTTCAAAAGTTCTTCATTGAATATAGAGCATTCATGTAGTGTTGGCATTAAGCAGATTACAGTATTCTTTTCTGCAATTTTCTTGTATATTTTCTCTGGAACTATTTGTTCTGTTCGAAACAAATTACATAGCAATCGACTCTCTAAAGCTTTTCTGCCATGTTCTGTGAGTAGTCCAATTCTGATATCTTTGAGAATACTTGCATAATCATCATCATTTGCTTGCCGCATATTGGTAATGAGTTCTTTGTACTCAAAGTATGACCAAATATTCACATTACCTATACTTCCTAATGACTTTTTTGTGTCTTCATGTGCAAGAGTATTAAATACTGGTTGTCCTTTAACTGGAGTGAGCTGCAGTAGATCCCCCAAAACTATAACATATTTTCCTCCAAATAACACGTCATAGTCTGTCTTTAGAATTTGCTGCATTCTTAAATGCACAAAGGCAAGCATTAAGTTTGATACCATGCTTACCTCATCAATAATGAGAACTTTCATTTTCTTCAACACTCTTGAAACTTCAAAACATGCTTCTCCTGTTAGCTTGTGGTATTCTATTTTGTTCTCATGCTCTACTGGTAACATTAGCAAATGATGTAAGGTAATTCCTTTTATGTTATATGCTGCTAACCCAGTTGGAGCAGTAACAACACAAGACAAAGTTGAATCAGTTTTTTTCTGTAGGTAGCTTCTAATTACTTTAATTAAGACACTTTTTCCAGTTCCAGCTTGTCCACTCACATACATTCTGATTGGTTCAAATGATGTGCATGGGCACTCTTTATTTTCATGTAGTAATCCATGATCAATTTGTTTTGTGACTTCTTCATAAATTTGTTGTTGTTCATCATTCAGGTGTTGTTCCAAATTTGGTAAGTCTATTAAATCCTTCTGAGCTTGATTCATAGCTGTTTCCACTTCAGTCATGGCTATTGCAGCTTCATTTTCTACGATTGGTTGCCCTAGGGGATCTTGACTGAGCGTACCAGAACTTTGACTGTCTTGAGAACTGTCTCTAGCTACTTCAGCTGCAATTGTAGCTTCTTGTTCAATTTCTTCATTTAACATTTGTACATAATTTGTGAAGGTACTGCATTCTATGCTATCTTTACATGCATTAAAAAATCTTCATAGCTCTGAAAATCTCCAAGTAATTCATCCTCTGAACGCCATGGTTTAAACAGCTGTAAAAGTGCTAAGTAGTAAAATTCCTTTTTGTCAGTAGTGTCGCAACTCAGCTTCCTGTGATTAATCAAACTTCCTTTTGTTTGTTTCACCAAACATCCTTCCTCACCAATGACTTTATATTTTCCATTGTTGATGTCTTCTGTGGCATTCCGTGTAAAAATGTAGTTCTGCAGCACTTCATAGAGACACATGTTCTCAAGATGATGACTTCTGTTTGGGTAATATGTGTCCAACATATTTGTGTTCAAAATGTCTGTACTTTCTGGTTCGTTCTCTGCTAAATATTCAATTTCTCGAATAGATTTTAGTACTCGATTTCGCATTCCTGCAAGGCCTAAACTTACCCAAATTATTCTTCTGGATTTGGAGTACAGACTTGCAGA
Source organism: Triturus cristatus (assembly GCF_964204655.1). Lineage (NCBI taxonomy): Eukaryota > Metazoa > Chordata > Amphibia > Caudata > Salamandridae > Triturus > Triturus cristatus. The sequence goes on along the minus strand of NC_140583.1, from coordinate 846,457,611 downwards.
TGATAACCTATCTGAGTATTCGTATGACCCAATTTCTCGATGCAATAACATCTTTAAACTGAAACTGTATAGCTTTTTACTGACAGTCTTCTCGTGAGAAATCTCTTCCCACATTTCTTTCAATTCCGTTTTCTCAGATTTAGTGATGTAAGATGTGACATACCGAGCAACAGCAATAGAATTGTCAGCTACATACTGAATATCCATGTTAGCATTCCACATGGATAAAATGACTGGGTTGTTGTCATTTATATATTTTGACTCTTCTTTTCTTCTTAGGTTGTAGGTATTTTTCGGAGATTTTCTTGTAATGGTATGTCGCACAGCTGACATAAAACTGTTTACTCTTCCTTTTGAAAGAACAGGTCGTGGAAATCCAAATCGACATTTTGTGTAGAATTTATCTCTACTCTTGTACTTTCGTCGACAGTATTTTCCACACTGATGACTTTGGAAACGTAAAACTTGCTCTTTTAAGTTTTTTTCTTCTGTGCTTTTAGGTATAGAACATGTTGCATATTCTTCAATGAAAGATACAACTGCATCATCAGAATCTGTTCCAAATTTTGGGGCATCCTTGATCCACAACAGCATATGAATATGAGGAGCACCTCTTGCTTGGTACTCTTTTCTCCAAAAGAAATCCACAACTTCTCCAAGAGGTGGATTTTTTTTTATTGCAGATGAAGGACATCATAGCCTCAAATCTATGATTCAAATATCTGCAAACATTAAACGGATCCAATGAGCACAATTCTCCTGCTGTCTTGTATTGGATGTTTTCAATATTTGAATTTGCCTCTCGAAGAAAATCCAGTAAATCATCCCAAGCGTACTCAGCACAGCTTAGGGTAAGGAACCATGTAGGAGTTCCTAAATTCCGTAACATACATTTCAATTCGCCATGGCACTTTGTTCTTAAAATCCTTTGCAGACACATTATGTAGATGTACTCCAGTTTTTAAAATGTGATTTTTTTTTTTTTTTTTTTTTATTTAGTCATGCAGCAATAATACATTACTTAATTCCAAGACATACTAGTGACCACACAGACACATTGCAACACCTTATTTCCTTTGAATGACGCAAATACAAAATAACATAAAATATGATAATCACATCACAAACCCACCAGGGACAATGATTATTCCATCATTGGCCCGGAGATTTTTTGAGCCCTTGCCATCCCACTCCTACCCTTACATTTATACAGTATCAACTCTAAATTAAAGATATGATAAACTCTGGCATACCAAGCCTGGTATGTAGGGGGATCAGCATCCTTCCACCTAGTAGCTATAAGTAAACGATATATAGCAGTTATCATAAAGCAGAAATAAACGGAACGATGATTTAAATGTAAGCTTTCATCAAATCCAAGAATCAACAGCGTTGGCGTAAGAGATACTGATTGCCCCAAATTTTTACGTACAAAGTATTGAATACCTTCCTTCAGGCTAATCAATTTGTGGCAATCTGCAAACATATGACTTAAATCTGCTGGGCCCTGATCACATCTCGGGCATTTATTACTATTGCTTCTCCCCCATGCCCAGAGTTTCGCCGGAGTGAAATAAAGACTAAACACTGTTTTAAAGGTTTGGGCTTTGAGGTTTGCAGTTAAAAAAATTTTTGGGGACAACTCAAGTGATCTGCTAATATCTACATCTGGATTATTTAATTTATCTGCCCAGGTATTTTCCACTTTAATGATATCGTCACTATTAACCTCCATAAACATTGTATATATATCTTTAACTTTATATTGTTTAGTTGTTACATAATCTAAAAGGGTAATTCGTGATAGATTATTTAATTGTAGGGAGAAATGACTTAATATCGCCTTAATTTGTATATACTTAAGTATCGTACCTGTATCTACTCCGTATCGTTCCTGGAGATCTCCAAACGAAATTATCCCATTTAAATCCATGATATCGCCTAACTTTATTATGCCTGCTTTATCCCAAATTCTGGCTATTTTATCATACTGTATCGCCGGAAAAGCCGAAGAACGCCACAATGATACATATCTATTAATTCTGGGTATTTTCATGTATTTACCAATCTTACGCCATACGTTCCAGGCAGATCGAATAACCTTAAAACGAGTTTTCTTGTAATAGCTACCTTCCAGCTGCCTTAGCACCAAGCCTGGTGCAAGTTTACCCATAGCTAATTCGTAAATAGATGGTGGGGTATCTTTATCCCCTTCTATTAAGTTAATTACCCCGACTGAATCAGAGATCTGTGGCCGAAAAAGAATATTCATATGTTGCAGCATTACTGCCCAGAAGTAGTATAACATATTTGGAGCTGCGAGGCCCCCCCGATATTGTGGTAGGGACATATATTTTAATGATCTTCTAATTTTCCCATAGCCCCAGATAAATTGGCTAAATATCTGCTCCAGCTGCCGAAATATTAAATTATCCGGCTCTAAGGGTATACATCGCAAAAGATAAAATATCTTGGGAAACATTGTCATTTTAATAATATTTACTCTACCTATGATTGATAGATGTAAATTATCCAATCTCTTCAGATCTGCCTTGATTTTTTTAATTAAGGGTAACATGTTAATTTCCCATATCGTGCCAATCTCGGCTGCTATAGTTATCCCTAGATAAGTGGCTGCCTCTATCCTACGTGTGTCTTGAAACCTTATGTTTTTGGTACAGATGATTTGTGTTTTGTCTGTATTTAGACTATACCCTGAATGTACCCCAAATTCGCCAGCGAGTCTCTCGATCTGATTTATAGCGCTAGATGGATTTGTAGTAACTACTGCAACATCGTCTGCATAGGCTAATAATTTAGTACTATATCCCAGTGTTACTACTGGTTTAATCGCTTGATCCTCCAATATTGACCTAATCAAAGGATCAATATAAAGTGCAAATAATATTGGAGAGCATGGACAGCCCTGCCGTGTCCCCCTAGTAATCCTAATCCTGGCTGATTCCCGCCCCATTAATTGTATTTTCGCATGTACCTTGTAGTACATGGCCTGTATGGCTGTTAAAATCCGTGGGCCAAATCCCTTCTGTCTTAAGTTTTCCCATAGGAACCCCCACTCGACTTGATCAAACGCTTTTTGAGCGTCCAGCAGAATCATTGACATTTGTGCCCCTGTAACCTCAGCAATGTCAAATAATGCAATAACTCTACGGACATGATCCGTAGTGCTTTTACCTGGAATAAAACCATGTTGCCATGGGCTAACGAGGGTCCCTATTACCTTAGATAGTCTTAAGGCCAGTATCTTTGAATACAATTTCTCATCTACATTAATTAATGATATTGGTCTATATGCGGCGGGATCTTCCGGGTTCTTGCCTTTTTTTAAAAATAAAACGATATTGGTATCTTGCCAGGATTGTGGAGGAATCCCTTTGTGTTGAATGGATAAAAATAAATCCAAAAATAACGGGGCCAATTCTTTTTGTAGCACTCTATATATTTCCATTGGTATTCCATCTGGGCCCGATGCTTTACCCATAGCCATTGTTTTTATAGCCTCGTCGACCTCATTCAGCGAGATATCCACCTCAAGCCCTACCAGCTGGGGGTCTTCGTTGATCAATGTTATCTCCGATCCCTCCCTTATTGATCCTCTGGATCTATACAGATAAAATGTGATTTACTGCATAAGATAGTGCAAACAAGTCACTTTCAAATAAAAGATGGAACAAATAAGGAATACTTTGACGAAATCTTGGATCTTCTGCATATAATCTTGTAGTCCGATACTCAGAAGCAGGAATCTGTACTGGACGTTCATCATATCATCCACCTTTTCCTGTAGGAAACAGCTGGGGAAAACAACGAGCTTCCAAGCTCTCCTCCCATACACTCACGGGAGTTCCTTTTGCTTTTTTCATCTGAAATAGATCAATATTGTTTTCCATAACTTCTTTAGAATGAAGAGGATGTATGCTGAAATGTTCATAAATTTCTTCTTCTTTTGACTTATCCACTTTTTCAATTTGCCCAGTTGGTATTCCTGTGTCTGCTAGTAAAACTTCTTCATCTTCATCAATATAAATTGATTCATAGTACTTATTATTTCTTTTCAAATATAAATTTGCTCTTTGTACTTTTCGTACATCTACTAGCTCCTGCCAAATTTTCTTATTCTTTGTAGGTACACCATTAACCAGAATAACTAATGGTTCAGTTTCCAAACTATCTGCATCAATTGTTTCAATATTTTTTTTCAAATCTAATGGCAAATAGACAACTCTTCCTTTTAAACCTCTTTGTAAACCTGAAGGAGGTAATTTACCTGTTTTGGGCTCCATACGAACTATAGTCTGAAACGGATGGACACATTGAATGAGTATAGACTCATACGTATTTAAATCACTAAGTTCTGCAGGAATATCAACCAATTCTAAATTATTATGTACAGCTCTAGCTGGCATTTTATTTTCTTCTAACTTGTTATAACAGTATTTACAAATACGCTGATCTTCACCCAAATCAAAACAATTTTCCAGAAACAAATATGTAGCAAAATCCTTCCACTCATAATTATTTTCTTTTTCACTTTTTTTTTATAGAGATCAACATTCCTTGTTTGAGTTTTATAATGGCTTCTCCAGCAACAAATACAAGTAATATTTGGTCTTTCATTAGAGATGATAGTACATTTTGTCATTTGATCTTCAAAAATTTTACTAACAGTGGGTTCTACATTCTCTTCCACATTTTCTTCAATAACTGTGTCATTTCCTGCACTTTCTTGTTCTGGACCAAAGTAACAGAACTGAATATCATCAGTAACCTTCTCTACATCTGATAGAGATCCACGCAACAGAGCACTATTCAACTCATTTAACTTTAGTGCTGGACTTTTAGCAAAATGCAATCTTCTCACAAACTTTCTCATTTCAGTATGATGTACTGCCAGCATCCTAAAATGGTGAAAAACACTTTGACAAACTTTCCTAGAAAGACAAGCCAGAGAATGTCCTTGCAAACCAGTATTCTTTCTCACTCTGCATGGATCTAGTCTTTGAAGCACTTTAATCTTCTGTTTAACACTTTTTTTTACTATATTCTCTTAGAAAGTCATGTAATTTATCAATAGATTCTTGTCGTACAGTACAAATACTACTAGAATTCCAAGTGTACACTGGGGCTTTAGGGCGTTTCCCCATAACCTCATCAGCTAACACTTCTTCCTCATTTCTTGGAACCATTTTCTCCTTTTCCATTACACAACCATCTTTAACTTCATAACTTCGACCACTGGTGTCAACTGCATGCAGCAAACTATTACTTTGAAGATAACTCTCTTCATTAAAAAATGGTTCAGTACTTGAACTATGCTTCCATTCTCCTAAGAACACATTACAAAAGTTATTTTTTTTAACTACTCTTTTTACTTTTGCTTTTTGACTTCATTACATTGACAATTTTATCTAATGTACGGATTCTGTTCAAAATTAAAATGAATAGTTTTCTTTTTAATTCCAAAGCCTTTGCAACAATTGATTCAATGTTTCTTTTTCTTATAAAATATTGCTTTCTTCCTATATTTTTTCACACCCTTTAACAAATTGAACACCACTCTTCTCTGAAACATTTTTTTACGAATGTTTTGAAATTCTGTTTTTCTTTTTAAGTCATTCTTTCTTGCTTCTGATTGTACATTAGCATTTAGTATTTTCTTTCTATTGTCTTGTTGTTTTCTTCTTGAAACACTATTTGCAGTGGATATAGTTTGTAATTTTTTCTATGTTTGAGGATATTTTAAAAAAAAAATCCTTAGTCTGCTTACCAGAAGACTTTTTCTTTTTTCCAACATGAGGTTCTTCAACTAATTTCTGTTGTCCAGTTGTCTTCAAATATAGATGTTTTAGCTGTTCTTTTCTCTTTCTTGATTTTATAGGCATGTTTAATTTATTTCAGTGTTGTTCAGCAATACCTAAAGGAAACTAGAAAAAAAATACCTTTATGTAATTTAAATATATTACTATATTTTTTTTGAGCTTTTCAAATCCTATCATATGAGCTGCCCCTTTCCTACGAGTGCAAGTCTTACAGAACAAGAGCAACACAAATTAAATCTCTGACAACAATTCCTGTGTGCAGACAGACTCATGGTGTGATTGTAGGCAGAAAACGATATTTGATTGGCAATTTCAAAGCACATTTACTACTGTGGTAGAGCAAGTGATAATTACTGTAACAGCCTGACACATTTTCCTTATAGTTTAGAGAGGCAGAAAAGAGCACATGTCCTAACAGCTACTTGAGACCACGAGCATGTGGAACCTGGGTGAGTGATTAGACTAGAGCAAAGGAAATCAGCCTTGGTGATGTTGAATGTGTTAGCGTTACACACTGCTATCTGAAGTACCACACAGTGCTGAATAGTAAGCATGGGAGTGCAGGAGAAGCAGCTGGCTGTGTGCTAAGAGTGTGTTTCTGGAGACTGTGTATTGTCAGGTGCAAGAGAGATCTGCATGGACGCTTGCACAACTGCATGAAGACTGCAGAGATGTGTGTAAGATCACCTGTGGTAAGGGTTAATTGGAGTTTTGAACATGTAGTAACTACCTCACCCATTGCAGGAGTGGAAGGAAAATCTACCCTGTTGTTTTCAAATGTGTTAGCATTTGCCTCTCATCTGTGAGATAGTGAGTTCTGCTGAATGCTAACCATCACAGTTCAAGAAAACAAGCTGCCCCTTTCCTACAAGTGCAAGTCTTACAGAACAAGAGCAACACAAATTAAATCTCTGACAACAATTCCTGTGTGCACACAGACTCATGGTTTGATTCTAGGCACAAAACAGTATTCCTGGGTGATACCAGTACACCTTAACTTATGGTGAAGACATACTTCATAATATCTTACAAGTTCAAGGCAGTTAAATATCTTCCAAAACATAAAATGTAAAACACAACTTTAAAAGAAGAAACAAATTTCTATTATTTATATCAAAATACACCACATACATCCCCTCTCAAATTCATAACTCACCTTTAAAAGTAGTTAGTTGAGAAAGAAATGTGCCACTCACACAGCAGATTATCAGAGCCAGAATCTGTGAGCTGTACTCCTCTCACCAGAACCACTAAATGGCAAAAATTCCCTCTCTTCTTTCACACATATACATGTTAACTTCAAATCACATTGCTTCCCACATGTTTTTAAATGGAAACACACATTTCTATTGGTTGCAAATTTCAACCCTTTCCAAATGATTCCTACCCCCAACATGACTTCTGCCTGCTACCATAGCAACAGATCATGGAACACTGGTCTGAGCAGAGAGGTCAGAAGTTCAGCACACAATGGGGCAGATTTATGTTTGACTTGCGCCTCATTTACGCCGCCGTTGCGTCACTTTTGTTCACGTGAACAAGGCTTGCCGCCGAAACGCGTTGTGTGAATTAAAACACTTGGATTATTTACCTTGATGACTGCCTGTTTCTTGCTGAGAGCGCACTACTCAACTCGCTGCTTTTTGTTTGGATATTTTCGTTACCGGCGTGCTCCGCTGGCGTGTGCGCCACCTCTCCTGGGTCCCAGCAAATCCGGAAAGTTACCCCTAAGGTGGTCGGCACACCCAGGATTACTCCACTGCACAGGTAGATAGGAAGGCACCTCCTCAAACTTCAGCCAACGCGTTTCGGGCGGTAAACGCCCTTCATCATGGGCAGAACGTGAAGTGACGACAACGGAAGCAACTGCCAGCATAATCCCTTTTAATCAATTCAATCAGCATGTTAATTACACCAAGGCATTCTGGGACTGGCAGTGGTGCCATTACCGTGACCAAGGGCTGGTCACTAATGCGTTCCTGTGCAGTGGAGTAATCCTGGGTGTGCCGACCACCTTAGGGGTAACTTTTTTAAACGCATTAGTGACCAGCCCTTGGTCACGGTAATGGCACCACTGCCTGCACTTCGGGGGTCCATGTGTTTTTTGGATTGAACTAACACATGGAGGAGGTGATTCCAGCGCGGCGTTTGTTGTGAGGAGTCCCACCGCCGGAGCCAGGCGGGTCCACTTGCTGCGCTGATTTGCAGTTTGAGCGGAACAGGAGATACCAGGATATTTACACAGGGAGGTTTGGAGGACACTTTTCCCTACATGATTGTTTTGTAATGTGACAGTGATGGCGCCCATTTGGGTTGGACTATTTGGCACTAACAGTCCCAGAATGCCTTGGTGTAATTAACATGCTGATTGAATTGATTAAAAGGGATTATGCTGGCAGTCGCTTCCGTTGTCGTCACTTCACGTTCTGCCCATGATGAAGGGCGTTTACCGCCCGAAACGCATTGGCTGAAGTTTGAGGAGGTGCCTTCCTACCTACCTGTGCAGTGGAGTAATCCTGGGTGTGCCGACCACCTTAGGGGTAACTTTTTGAAACGCATTAGTGACCAGCCCTTGGTCACGGTAATGGCACCACTGCCTGCACTTCGGGGGTCCATGTGTTTTTTGGATTGAACTAACACATGGAGGAGGTGATTCCAGCGCGGCGTTTGTTGTGAGGAGTCCCACCGCCGGAGCCAGGCGGGTCCACTTGCTGCGCTGATTTGCAGTTTGAGCGGAACAGGAGATACCAGGATATTTACACAGGGAGGTTTGGAGGACACTTTTCCCTACATGATTGTTTTGTAATGTGACAGTGATGGCGCCCATTTGGGTTGGACTATTTGGCACTACCAGTCCCAGAATGCCTTGGTGTAATTAACATGCTGATTGAATTGATTAAAAGGGATTATGCTGGCAGTTGCTTCCGTTGGCGTCACTTCACGTTCTGCCCATGATGAAGGGCGTTTACCGCCCGAAACGCGTTGGCTGAAGTTTGAGGAGGAGCCAGTGACATCACTCATGACATCACTGATGACATCACTGATGACATCATCCAGTGAATGTGTGTTTTTCTGAAAATTAAATATGTTTTATATATGTATATCTCAAGGTCGATGGAAGAATAAATGGGTATATAAGTGTCTAAATGGATGATTTGTTTTTGAAAAATTGATTGTGTAACTGACTGATTAAGTGTATCATAGTGAATACATGGCTTAGTGAGTAATGTTTAAATATGTAAATATCTGTATCAGTCTCTCACTTTGTGTATAAGTGGCTGCATGGGTTGGTGAGTAGCTACATGGGTGTATATATAGGTTATTAGTTGGTTTTTTGAGTATCAGTCTGAGTGTCTGCATGGTTCGGTGGGGGGTATTACGTAGTGCATAGGTGCATGAATGAGTGACTCACTGTTTGTATGTGTTGAACACAGCATGTGTGCAGGACTGTATGGGTGGATGAGTGTGTGTATGGGTGTGTTAGTGAGTGAATGACTGTCTCAATAGTGTCTTTATGAGTAACTACATATGTTTTAAACTAGTATATGTGACTATTGATGTATATATGTGAGTATATGTGAGAGTGAGAGATTGAAAGAGTTCCTGTATGAATAAGTATGTGTTTCTATAAGTGATTGTTTAAAAGACTAAGTATGTGTAAGTTTCCGTAGAAGTAAGTGTGGTGGTGTGTGTATAACTGTATATGCAAGTAAATGTATGTTTGATTCTTTATTAGCATGAGTGACTATGTGTGTGAGTAACTCTATGGATGAGTGGCATTGTGTAACAGGATGTATAGGTGCATGAGTACATATGATGAGTGAGTACATGTATGAGTGACTGTATAGGACTGTTGGTGAATGAGTGGATGTGTATGTGGATCTTAGAATTACTGAAGAGGTTGTTGTAACTGGTATTGGTATGTCCATTGTTTTGAAAATTTTAGTCTCTATTTTTGAATGTGTGTATCAAAGGTTATATTGGGGTGAGAGGAGGTCTGCCACTCTATCACAAGGATGATGTCATCAGTGATGTCATCAGTGATGTCATTTGAGATGTCATCAGTGATGTCATGAGTGATGTCACTGACCATGTCATGAGTGATGTAATATGTGACGTCATCAGCAGTGCATTGCGGGCGCGCGAGTTATAGTTAGCTGAACTAACTATAACGGGGGAATTTCAATGGTTTTGTACAAGTGAAAAGTCCAGCTAACTATAACACCCCTGAAACCTATGGTTTTTTCAGTGAATTTCTGAGGATTTTTAAATGCTAATTCCTAACTATAACGTGCCTGAAACCTATGGTTTTTTCTGTGAATTTCAAAGGTTTTTTAAATGCTAATTTCTAACTATGCCTACAGAGATAGGACATGTGAAGAAAGAAGAAAAAATGCACAGAAAGAAACAAAAGAAGTGCAGAAAGGACCAACAGAAGTCCTCAAATACGAAGATAAGTGCAGGAAGAAGGATAACGTGCAGAAAGAACAAAAAGAAGAGCAGAAAGAAGCCTTGTTGCAAAATCATCCTGTACCCTCAACTTTTTCAGACGGATACTGGTGGTAACTGAGTCTGACTAGCCAGTCCTAGAGCCAGTGCTATGTTAAAAGACACTTAGAATACAGTGAAAACACCTACATACACTAGGGAACATTATGCGTTGGGGTCCCCCTGTGATTAGCATGACCTCCTCTGTAAGCCCCTAGTACATAATAGGGCATGGGGATTAAAACTACCTCTTAAAACAGGCCACAGGGCGTTTTTGCACACGTTAACTCAGGCCCCGTCCCCTCCCTTCACCACTGTGTAAACACGCCCTGTGTCCATTTTTAGTTGGGAGATTAAGTTCATTTGAATCCTGAGGGTCCCTAGGGTCCAACTAGCCCACTAGGTACCTCCAGTAAATGCCACAGAGCTGTGTTGCAGAGAGGTGTAAAAAGTGGCACGGCCTGGACCACCTCCTTGCAATGCAGCTCAGTGGCGCTTACTGGAAGCACTTGGTGGGCTAGTTAGCCCCCAGGGGCCCTCAGTATTGAAGGGAAATTATATCCCCAATTTAAAACGTGCCATAGTGCGTGTTTGCACACGTCACCTCAGGCCCCGTCCCCTCCCTTCACCACTGTGTAAACGCGCCCTGTGGCTGTTCTAAGTTGAGAGATTAAGTCCCCTTGAATCCTAAGGGTCCCTAGGGTCAAACTAGACCACTAGGTACCTCCAGTAAGCGCCACAGAGCTGCGTTGCAGAGAGGTGTAAAAAGGGGCTTGGCCTCAGAACACCTGTCTGCAGCGCAGCTCCCTGGCGCATACTGGAGATGCCTGTTGGGGGCGCGTTTGCAGAGTGCTGCACGGAGGGGGCATGGCCTCCGGCACGATGCCAGTCTTTTATTTATTTTAATTTTTTAAGAAGGGGGGCTGTGTGGTTCCCCTTCTTATTCTAATTTATTGGCCCTGATGACCCCATCCCCCAGGGCCTGTCTCCTAATTATATTTTTTTGACCCCAATCCCTAGGGCCGGCCACTGTTTTTTATTATTTTAAAAAAATATTTATTTATAGACACACCTAGGACATGCTGGACAAACCGTACGTACCTATCACCATGACGATTTGCGGGATATTCATTAAAAGGCGACTATGCATGCAATGAATCCACGTGGAATGTATTTACACTACTAGTGAAGCTCTGACATGTCTGATGCCCTACCGTGCCTAATCCCGGTAGACACCCTTGTCGTTTATTTATACAAACATGGGTAGCTATTGACGGGCACATTTAATACACATGCACACCAAGCCATTCAAAGGGGATTCGACAAAAATTCGACCAAAACTATGCAAGAAACCCCCCTCACGGTTAATAAAACACACATCCACTGCCGGATGTGTAATACTTTTTATTTTACTCTTAAAGGGGACGAACATCACTTGAGAGTCACAGCGCGCTCCTGACAGAGCCCAATGCTGTGTTACACCCACCATTGCCTGCCGAGTGCCACACACCTCTGTGTTGTATTCCACTAGCTAGTGCATATGCTATGACACTCTCTAGCCCATGTGCACTGTAACACCACCCCGTGAATATGTCATGCCACACTTGTCTTCGCACGGGTTATATTGCCCCATCTAACGTGCCTTCCTCGATGCCTATGTTATAACGCACAGTGCTATGCCATACATATTACAATCTGCGATCCATATCTGTGTCACAGTGCATATGCAACATTACACTCCCCAGCACATATTTTATATTACAACTTTAGAGACTAGTTAGGTTACACAACACTGCCCTGTGCATATTACACTCCAAGGCGCACATCGCATAGCACGCGCTAGTGCCTGTGCTATCTCGCGCTCTCCAATGAATCTGTCATTGCGCACAATGTATTGCATATTATATTTCACGCCCGGTTCATCTTATATCACACTTTTTGGTGCATAGTTTATACCATACACTATATCTAGTTTTCATTTTCAATCGTGCTCTCAGGACTATGTTCTATATAACACTGTGTTCACCTACCCTTTTCACGGGCATTACATTTTGCGATAGGGGGTGGAGGGTCAGGGGGTGTTTCTGCCAAGTGAGCCCGGAGTCACAGTCACAAACGTCCTCTTCTTCCTGAATAAAAGTGAGATTATGCTGCATACTTGTTCATATTTTAAGTAGTTCGCACAGACTCAATGTTTTAAAAACAATAAAGTTCCTAATACCCGCCTTCTCTGAACAGTTAGCTTGCTGCCCCATCCCCCTCCTCCCTATCCTCTGTTGTGTGAATCCATGGAATAGCCTCCTCCCTCCTGCCATGCATGGTCTGATGTGCTGCCACTGCCCTCAATTTAGTATGATGTACCAGTCCACTCCTCCTGCCCTCCATTGCCCAATTCTATGCCCCATCATTGACCTCCTGCTTAAACTCTGTGCTTAGCTTGCTGCCCCTATTCTCCTTCCCCCTGCCCTCCGATGTCTTTGTGCATGCCCCTGCTCCATCTTTTTTGCCCACCATGTCCCATGGACCTGCCACTCCTATCTACTCTGAGTGTTCTGTTGAGCTGCCACTCCCCTCCCACCTGCCTAGCATTGTCAGATGACTGTAACCTGTCCCTGCCACCTCCACCCTGCCTGTCCACATGCCATGCCCCTATCCTCTTCCTCCTGTCCTACATGGTCCATTGTACTGCCACACCCTTCTGCCCTCCCTGGTCTGTTGTGCTGCAACTGCTCCTCCTGCCTGCCCCGTGTGGTCTGTTGTGAGGTCCCTTCCCCTGAACTTTCTTGTCTGTGCACAGGTCCTGACCCTCCCTTCTATCCTCCATCGTCCTTTGTGCATGCCCCTGCACCCTCCTTCTTGCCCATCATAGCCATTGGTCTTCTGTGCTGCCATGGCCCCTCCCACCTTCCCTGTGTGGTCAGTTAGCTGCCCCTGACCCCCTCCCACCTTCCCTCCATGGTCTGTGTGTATGCCATCACAGTCTCACTGTTGCTCTTCATGGTGTGTCTTGCTTCTAGTGCCCATCCTGCCTGACCTCCATGGCTATCTTGCTGCTCCTGCCCTGCCCCCTTGCCCCCAGCCCTCTGTTTACATGTGAAGACCCCTACTCCCTCCCTCCTGGCTTGTCTGTTCCATTGTAATGCCCCTAATCCGTCCCTACTGCCCTTTATGGTCTGTAATGCTGCAGCTTTCTCTCCTGTCTGTCCATTATGGTCAGCTAGCTACCATTGCCTCTTGCCCCTCTGTTCTCTGTTGTCCATGTGCATGGTCCTGTCCCCTCCCTCTTGCTTTCTATGGATTGTTGTGCTGCACTCCCGTCCTGCATGCCCTGTGTGGTGTATTGTGCTGCTGCAAACCCTGATGCCTGCCCTGCAGGGTCAGTTTGGTGCACCTCTCCATGTCCCTCTTGTCCTCTGTTATCCAAGTCCATGTCCCTATCCCATTTCCTTCCATGATCCAATGTACCATACTTGCGAACATTTTGAACTTGGTAAGAGGGAGATTTTGAAAAAAAACTGGGGTATTGATTTTCCCCTTTGAGTTACATTGAAAAAGAGGATATTGTAGACAGGAGACAGATCAAATAAAGCCCATTTGAGCTTAAAAACATTGGACGTTTCCTGGCTGAATCGGGTCTGTTGGCATGTATGGTTGTACTACCATTGCCTCTTCCTTCTGCCCACAATGGTCTATTACATTGCCACAGCCTTGAAGGAGGGTAGATTTTGTATCACAGGGGGCCCCTGGCCCGTTCTGTCCACACCTGAAGTATGAGACCCTTGTCCTTGCCCTGCCAGCCGCATTTGTAGGCCGTATTAAATTGACCAGCGGGTCCTGTGTTGCTATATAATTATCCTGAGACATCCTTACCACTCAGCCAGCATAAAACCCCTGTGTAGGCCCTTCTGTTCAATATGTAGGCCTCTTTGTTAAATTGACCATAGCTCTGCAATTTTAGTGTATAGCAGTCTGAAGGCAGGTCTGCGAGGCCTTCTGCTCCAAACTAGTAGCCCCCACCCTACCCGAGTGCTCCGTGCTCGGTATCAAAGTTCAACATCCCACTGAAGCTGTCGACATACAGTAGGCTGCATCCTGGACTGGTACTTGCTTCCTGGGCAGGTTTCCCGCTTTTAAGGAAGTGGCAACCGCAGAGCGTCAAGTTAGGAGAACTGAGGAGATTTTGTACATGAATATATTGAATTCCAGTACAATACCCATTATTTTCTGCTTGCTCTATGGAACTTACGATAAGCGATTGGCCTGAGAGACTGACCTTTTCACCCAGTCCATTGTCAGCATTAAGTGGGTAAATGACGAAATGTCTGGTAAAATCTGCAGACGAAGCTTTTGGGTAGCATACGTAGGTAGATGTAGCGTGCAAAGGAGCCCACAAAATGATATAAAAAGGGAGCACCCACAGATATCGACGGACTACCTTGCAGTCTGTATGTAGGTTAACAGGCTGTGCAGGTTTTCCCCAAGAGCTGGGAGCTCTTGTCTTCCTTTGCTTAAAATGTCTTGCTCTGCTTTGCTTGAAGTATCTTATTCTATTTTACCTATATGAAATGTCATGTTATGTTTAACCATTGTTCTCTTTACTTTTGCATTTAAAAGATTTTGTATTGTAATTGCAGGAATGCTTGCTCTAAGAGTAAACGTGAGTGTTCCTAGGTAACATTTTCCTTGGTGTAACTTGTTTCTCATGATGCATTTATAGATGTGTTTTCTCTCTCTCTCTGTCAGTACATTAATTGAGATACAGAGAATATCATGACAGCTGTATGATTATCTGGATTCTGTATTTTGTACTTTATGTCTCTATTCTGCGGTTTCTTTGAAGTTGTATCTTCTCATTAAACTGCCATTGTATTCTGCCACCAATTCCATGTCTCATATGTCTGTTTTCTTCATTTTTGGAGCAAGCGTTCCTAGGCACCCCGGCTCAAATTAAGGTGCCCCTTTTGTCCCTGACTCACTCTCCTGCTCAGTTCTGTGGTGGCTCCCGGGGCTCTGGGGACCGCCTCTAGCTTCCTTGACCCGTAATAGATCTTCCCTCCAACAGCCTCTCTTGCAAGTCCTGTATTGTTGGTTTGTTGCCCCTGCCCCCCTTTCCACTGCCCTCCATAGTCTGTTGTGCTTCCACGGCCCTTCCTGCCTGCTCAGTGTGGTTACATTTTTGCCTTTGCACTCTCCTACCTGCCTTCAATTTTCAGAGTCCGTGCCCCTGGCCTTTGCCTCTCAACAGTATCCCAATGAACAACTAGATTGCTAACATTCTATATTTATTACAAAAGTGTGGAACGCCTGACATCATCTTGATGTAATCAAAACTGTAATACCTAGAGCATTTCCTTTAGAAATTACATATATGAGAGGGTCTTATTGGCATCAAAATTATGGTTAGTGCTCTAAAAGACTAAAATAAGGAAATTTTGTCTGAGTTTTCAAATAGCGACAAAGCACTTTTAAATTATTTGTTATCTTTATGTTTTTTTATCCAGTTGACCACTTGATTAAATGTTGCACTTAGGGGAGAGGATGTGGTGTTACTTCCAGAACTGCAGACTTTGCAACTGGGGAACCAGGTTGAAGTTTCTGCTTCAGCTCGACATTCTGTGATTCTGGTCAAATCACTTAGTCTCCCCATGTCTACAACCAAAATGAATATGTGCTTGTGTGATGTAACCAATGCTCATGTAAAGCACTCCAATACCTGACAAGTCTGCACTATATAACACTGCAAAAACACTAAATAATAAGTGTTTTGCACACTTCTGTCATTGGGCTATATTTGGGCTACATCTGGGTGATTTTGGGCTACATTTGGGCTCTTTTGTCTCCGGTGGCCATCTTGGGAGATTTATTTGTTATGAAGTTTCCTAATTTCCTCATGTACTGCAGTCTCCTCAGTAGGAAATGCTTTCAGTTTTTTACGTTGATTCCATCATGAAGGTATTCAGATATGTCACACATTTGCCATAAATTCTGAATGTTAGCACTCTAGTTGCTCATTAGATCACTGTAGTAAAACTACTGTTCACCATGGAAGTCTGCTCCTGGTATTAAAAGTGCATGTTTCAGTCTGCATGTCAGAATTTTTTAATGAAATAGAAGAGGATTTGAGAAGTCACTCAAAATGTGCCCTCATTTTCTTTCTTCAGCATTAATGATAATTTCTATGGCAAAATGAACCCCCTCATTGTGTTCCTTTTTAAATTAAATGTTTTAAGTGTTACCAGTTTATTCCAATCAAGATGGCTTCAGGTGTGCCATACTTTTGTCATAATGAAGACAGTAAGCGCTCTAGTTGTTTTTAAGAACATTCTGGGACATTCTGTCATTGGGCTATACTTGGGCTACATCTGGGTGATATTTGGGCTACATTTGGGCTCTTTTGTCTCTGGTGGCCATCTTGGGAGACTTATTTGTTATGAAGTTTCCTAATTTCCTCATTTACTGCAGTCTCCTCAGTAGGAAATACTTTCAGTTTTTTACTTTGATTCCATCAAGAAGGCATTCAGATGTGTCACACATTTGCCATAAATTCAGAATGTTAGCACTCTTTTTGCTCATTAGATCACTGTAGTAAAGCTACTGCTCACCAGGGAAAACTGCTGCTGGTATTGAAAGTTCATGTTTCAGTCTGCATGTCAGAATTTTTTAATGAAATAGAAGAGGATTTGAGAAGTCACTCAAAATGTGCCCTAATTTTTCTTTCTGCAGCACTAATCATACTTTTTATGGAAAAATGAACCCCCTCATTTTGTTCCTTTTGAAATTAAATGTTTTAAGAGTTACCACTTTATTCCAAGCAAGATGGCTTCAGGTGTGCCATACGTTTATCATAGGTAGGACTGTTAGCGCTCTAGTAGTTCTTTGGAACACTCTGGGAAGCTGCAGTAGAACACAAAGGAATCAACTGACAGTCTCTGCCCTTGTTGGATGTACATGTTTTACTGAGAATGTCAGACTTCATTCTCACATGACTGAGAAAGATAATGTGAATTTACAGAAAATAAGCTCTCAGTTTAGCTTATAGATCACCTTCCAAACCTCTGTGGTAAAAGCATGAGAAAATATTTTTCTCTCAATCATGATATCCCAGCAGAAGGCTTTTTGACATGGTGAAATCACCTTAGAACATACCACAATTCCTAAAATGAGTATGGTACCATCAACAAATGATTTATAATGTAACTAAAGTCTTAAAACCTTCTATTAACTGCAATGCTTTTTAATGAGGTGCTATCATGTATATTGGTCCCAAGATGGCTGCCAACACTTCTTGGATGAAGTGCTGACAGCCAATCAGATCTCAGGATGAGATGTGTGGTTAGGCTCCGCCCACATATATATATGCTTTTAAATGCTATTTTCTCAGGAAATACTGAACAGATTTACACCAAACCTACAAAAGGCACTTCCTTGACCTGAGGACTACCTCTCTGCCAAATTTCAAGTAAATCTGTTCAGCCGTTCGGGCTGTAGCCCTGTCTAAAGGTCCTATGGAAAAATGCATGGGAAAAACGCGTTTTGGAACCCCCCTTTTATCTCAGCCCCCGCTTGACGAATCCCCCCGAGACTTTCAGGGTAGGAGCGGAGCGTAGCGCCCCACCTATTTTGAAAAATTCACGAGGATTCGTCGACCGGCGCCAAAGTTATTCAAAATAGAATGTTGCGGATTTCCTATGGAAAAGGGGTCCTAACTATAACTACCTACTGGCGACCGCCAGTAGGTAATATATATATATATATATATATATATATATATATATATATACATATATATATTCACAGAAAAAACCATAGGTGTCAAGGGTGTTATAGTTAGCTGGCCATTTCACTAGTACAAAACTATAGAAATTCCTCCGTTATAGTTAGTTCTGCTAACTATAACTCGCGCGCCCGCAATGCACTGCTGATGATGTCAGCAGAGCTGCTCTAGAGCCCAGAGAACCAGGTCAGCAGAGCTGCTTTAGAGCCATAGAACCAGGTCAGCAGAGCTGCTCTAGAGGCAGAGAACCAGGTCAGCAGAGCTGATTTAGAGGGAGAGAACCAGGTCAGCAGAGCTGCTTTAGAGCCAGAGAACCAGGTCAGCAGAGCTGCTCTAGAGCCAGAGAACCAGGTCAGCAAAGCTGCTTTACAGCCATAGAACCAGGTCAGCAGAGCTGCTTTGGAGCCAGAGAGCCAGGTCAGCAGAGTTGCTGTAGAGCCAAAGAAACCAGGTCAGTAGAGCTGCTTTAGAGCAAGACAACCAAGTCAGCAGAGTTGCTTTAGAGGGAGAGAACCAGATCAGCAGAGCTGCTTTAGAGCCAAGGGACCAGGTCAGCAGAGCACCTCTAGAGCCAGAGAACCAGGTCAGCAGAAATGCTTTAGAACCATAGAACCGGGTCAGCAGAGCTGCTTTAGAGCCAGAGAACCAGGTCAGCAGAGCTATTGTAGAGCCAGAGAACCAGGTCAGCAGAGCTGCTCTAGAGCCTAAGAACTAGGTCAGCAAAGCTGCTCTAGAGCCAGAGAACCAGCTCAGCAGAGCTGCTGTAAAGCCAGAGAAACCAGGTCAGCAGAGCTGCTTTAGAGGGAGAGAACCAGGTCAGCAGAGCTGCTTTAGAGCCAGAGAACCAGGCAAGCAGAGCTGCTTTAGAGCCAGAAAACCAAGTCATCAGGGATGCTTTAGAGCCAGAGAACCAGGTCAGCAGAGCTGCACTAGAGCCAGAGAACCAAGTCAGCAGAGCTGCTTTAGAGCCATAGAACCAGGTCAGCAGAGCTGCTTTAGAGCCAGAGAACCAGGTCATCAGACCTGCTCTAGAGCCTAAGAACCAGGTCAGCAGAGCTGCTCTAGAGCCAGAGAACCAGGTCAGCAGAGCTGCTGTAGAGCGAGAGAAACCAGGTCAGTAGAGCTGCTTTTGAGGGAGAGAACCAGGTCAGCAGAACTGCTCTAGAGGGAGAGAACCAGGTCAGCAGAGCTGCTCTAGAGCCAGAGAACCATGTCAGCAAAACTGCTTTAGAGCCATAGGACCGGGTCAGCAGAGTTGTTGTAGAGCCAGAGAACCAGATCAGCAGAGCTGCTCTGTAGCCTAAGAACTAGGTCAGCAGAGCAGCTCTAGAGCCATAGAACAAGGTCAGCAGACCTGCTGTAGAGCCAGAGAAACCAGGTCAGCAGAGCTGCTTTAGAGGGAGAGAACCAGGTCAGCAGAGCTGCTTTAGAGCCAGAGAACCAGGTCAGCAGATCTGCTCTAGCTGACACTGACTGACTGACTGACCCTGACTGACTGACACTGACTGATTGACACTGACTGACACTGATTGACTGACACTGACTGACACTGACACTAGCTGACACTGTTTGACTGACACTGACTGACTGACACTGACTGACACTGTTTGACTGACACTGACTGTCACTGATTGACACTGACTGACTGACATTGACACTGACTGACTGACACTGACTGACTGGCATTGACTGACACTGACTGACTGACTGACACGGACTGACTGACTAACACTGACTGACACAGACTGACACTGACTGACTACTCTCTACTACTCTACTACTCACTCTCTACTACTCTCTCTCTACTACTCACTCTCTACTACTCTCTACTACTCACTTTCTACTACTCTACTACTATCTACTACTCACTCTCTACTACTCTCTACTACTCACTCTCTACTACTCACTCTCTACTACTACTCTCTACTACTCACTCTCTACTACTCACTATCTACTACTCACTCTACTACTCTCTACTACTCTCTACCACTCACTCTCTACTACTCTACTACTCACTCTCTACTACTCTCTACTACTCTCTCTCTACTACTCACTCTCTACTACTCACTCTACTACTCTCTCTCTACTATTCACTCTCTACTACTCACTCTCTACTTCTCACTCTACTACTCGCTCTCTACTACTCTCTACTACTCACTTTCCACTACTCACTCTCTACCACTCGCTCTCTACTACTCACTCTCTACTGCTCACTCTCTACTACTCTACTACTCTCTACTACTCTCTCTACTACTCACTCTCTACTACTCACTCTCTACTACTCTCTACTACTCTCTCTACTACTCACTCTCTACTACTCTCTACTACTCACTCTACTACTCTCTACTTCTCTCTACCACTCACTCTCTACTACTCTACTACTCACTCTCTACTACTCTCTCTCTACTACTCACTCTCTACTACTCACTGTACTACTCTCTACTACTCACTCTCTACTACTCTCTCTACTACTCACTCTCTACTACTCACTCTCCACTACTCACTCTCTACTACTCGCTCTCTACTACTCTCTACTACTCACTCTCCACTACTCACTCTCTACCACTCGCTCTCAACTAATCTCTACTACTCACTCTACTACTCACTCTCTACTACTCTACTACTCTCTACGACTCTCTCTACTACTCACTCTGTACTACTCTCTACTACTCACTCTCTACTACACACTCTCTACTACTTGCTTACTACTACACGCACTCTACTACTCTCTACTACTCACTCTACTACTCTCTACTTCTCTCTACCACTCACTCTCTACTACTCTACTACTCACTCTCTACTACTCTCTCTCTACTACTCACTCTCTACTACTCACTCTACTACTCTCTACTACTCACTCTCTACTACTCTCTCTACTACTCACTCTCTACTACTCACTCTCCACTACTCACTCTCTACTACTCACTCTCTACTACTCCCTCTCTACTACTCTCTCTACTACTCTCTACTACTCACTCTCTACTCTCTAATACTCATCCTCTACTCTCTACCTCTCTATCTCTCTCTACCTCTCTCTCTACTACTCTCCACCTCTCTACCTCTCTACCCCTAGCTCTCTACCTCTACCTCTCTACCTCTACACCTCTACCTCAACACCTCTATCTCTCTCTACACGCACACATATGCACATATATATATGCATATATATGCATGTATATATATGTATGTGTATATATATACATACATATATAAACATATATATGATCTGCGTATCTATATAAATACAAATATAATACATATACATATATGCATACATATCCATGTTATGTACATGAAAGTTTGAAAAACACTAATAAAAGCAAAGATAAAAAGCCACCTAATTACAAACAGAATTGCTTTAACTTAAACGAGGGCAAGACCTATTGCATTTTCAAAGCTTGTTTACTTTGGTTCCATCAAGAAGGCATTCAGATGTGTCACACATTTGCCATAAATTCAGAATGTTAGCACTCTAATTGTTCATTAGTTCACTGTAGTAAAGCTACTGCTGACCAGGGAAGGCTGCTGCTGGTATTGAAAGTGCATGTTTCAGTCTGCATGTCAGAATTTTTTATTGAAATAGAAGAGGATTTGAGAAGTCGTTCAAAATGTGCCCTAATTTTTCTTTCTGCAGCACTAATCATACTTTCTATGGCAAAATGAACCCCCTCATTTTGTTCCTTTTTAAATTAAATGTTTTAAGAGTTACCACTTTATTCCAATCAAGATGGCTTCAGGTGTGCCATACGTTTGTCATAAGTAGGACTGTTAGCACTCTAGTTGTTCTTTAGACCACTCTGGGAAGCTGCAGTAGAACACAAAGGAATCAACTGACAGTCTCTACCCTTGTTGGATGTTCATGTTTTACTAAGAATGTCAGACTTCATTCTCACATGACTGTGAAAGATAATGTGAATTTACAGAAAATATGCTCTCAGTTTAGCTTATAGATCACCTTCCAAACCTCTGCGGGAAAAGCATGAGAAAATAGTTTTCTCTCAAATATGATTCATGATATCCCAGCAGAAGGCTTTTTCACATGGTAAAATCACCTTAGAGCACACCACAATTCCTAAAAAGAGTATGGTACCATCAACAAATGATTTATACTGTAACTAAAGTCTTAAAACCTTCTATTAACTGCAATGCTTTTTAATGAGGTGCTATCATGTATATTGGTCCCAAGATCGCTGCCAACACTTCTTGGATGAAGTGCTGACAGCCAATCAGATCTCACGATGAGATGTGTGGTTAGGCTCCGCCCAGATACATCTATGATTTTACTTTTGATTTTCTCAGCAACTACTGAACAGACTTACACCATTTAACCAAAAGGCAAGAGTGTGACCCAAGGGCTACCTCTTTACCAACTTTCGTGTAATTCCGTTCAGCAGTTCGGGCTGCAGCTGCGATTAACGATTCCTATGGAAAATTGCATGGGGAAAACACGTTTTGGGACCCCCCTTTTTTCTCGGCCCCCGTTTGACAAATCACCCGAGACTTTCTGGATAGGAGCGGACTGGGGCGTCCCACCAGTTTTGAAAATTTCGTGAAGATTTGTCAACCAGCGCCAAAGTTATTCCAAATAGAATGTTGCAGATTTCCTATGGATAATAGATTCTAACTATGACTACCTACTGGCAATTGCCAGTAGGTAATATATATATATATATATACTCATGTATTCACTGAAAAAAACATAGGTTTTACAGACGTTATAGTTAGGAATTAGGATTTAAAAAACCTTAGAAAGTCACTGAAAAAACCATAGGTTTCAGGGACGTTATAGTTAGTTGGACATTTGACTCATATAAAACCGGAGAAATTTGCCCGTTATAGTTAGTTGAGCTAACTATAACTTGCACGCCCACAATGCACTGCTGATGACGTCACATATTACATCACTCATGACATGGTCAGTGACACCACTGATGACATCATCCAATGAATGTGTGTTTCTGTAAAGTTTAAATATTTTTAATATAAATCTATGCCAAGGTGTATTGAAGAATGAGTGGATTTATAAGTGCCTGAATGGATTATTTAGTTGGTGTGTGACTGACTGTATAAGTGAGTGATTGAACGTGTCTTACTGAATGCATGGGTTTGTGACTAAACTGTGTCAAAGTCTGTATTAGTGTCTCAGTTGGTGTATAAGCGGCTGCATCGGTTGGTGAGTAGCTACATGATTGTCTATATGGGTTATTGATTTGTTGTCTGAGTATCTGTATGGGTGCCTGAGTCTCTGTGTGGGTGGGTGGGGGGGGTGTGACTCTATGCATAGATGTCTGAGTGGGTGATTCACTGGTTGTATGGATTCAAAAGTGTATCTGGGAAGGGCTGTATGGGTGAGTTAGTGTGTGTATGGATGTGTTAGTGAGTGAATGAATGTCTCAGTGGTATATGTGTGAGTAACTACATATGTTTTAAGGCAGTATATGTGAGTGTTGGAGTATATAAATGACTATAGGTGAGAGTAAGTTATATGAAGAATGGGTGAATAAATGAGTGTGCTTGTATCAGCGATTGTAAAAGACAGTAAGTATATGTTAGTATCTTCATAAATAAGTGATGTGGTGTGTGTATAAATAACGGAGTTGTTGTGTATAACTGTATACATGAGTAAATGGGTATGTGCTTGATTCTTTGCATGACTGACTAGGTGTGTGATTAACTCTATGGATGAGTGGCAGAGTGTGACTGTATGTATATGTGTATGAGTGCATATTATAGTACTGTATTGATGAGTAACTGCATGTATAAGTGATTGGATGTGAGTGTAGACCTAGGAAATAGTGGGTGGTATGTAGTATCTGGCATTGTTGTGTGTATGGTTTCAAAAATAATAGTCTGTATTTTAGAGTGCGTGTATCAAAGTTTATATTAGGGCATCAGTATGTGCATCAGATTATCACGTGGATGATGTCATCAGTGATGTCATTTGAGATGTCATCAGTGATGTCATCAGTGATGTCACTGACCATGTCATGAGTGATGTAATGTGTGACGCCATCACCAGTGCATTGCGGGCGCGCGAGTTATAGTTAGCTCAACTAACTATAACGGGCAAATTTCTCTGGATTTATATGAGTCAAATGTCCAACTAACTATAACGTCCCTGAAACCTATGGTTTTTTCAGTGAATTTCTAAGGTTTTTTAAATGCTAATTCCTAACTGTAACATCTGTAAAACCTATGTTTTTTTCAGTGAATATATATATATAGTCACTGCAAAAACCATAGGTTTCAGAGGCGTTATAGTTAGATGGACTTTTCACTCGTACAAAACCATAGAAATTCCTCCATTATAGTTAGTTCTGCTAACTTGCGCTCCCGCAATGCACTGCTGATAATGTCACATATTACATCATTCATGACATGGTCAGTGACATCACCGATGACATCACTGATGACATCTCAAATGACATCACTGATGACATCACAGATGATATCTTCCAGTGAATGTGGTTTAGTTTGAAATTTACATATGTATTAGATATATACCAATCTGTATTGAAGATTGAGTGGATATATAACTGTCTGGATGGAGGATTAAGTAGCTGTCTGACTGTCTGTTTAAGTGAGTAATTAAAAGTGTCTCACATAGATGTGTGAATGGTTGATTGACTAGGTGTATAGGTTTAAGAGTGCATGTGGAAACAGTTGTTTGGGTGACTGAGTGTATTTATTTGTGTGTTGGTGAGCGAATATATGTTTTAGTTGTACATCTTCAACAAAGTAAAAAAATAAAAGGCATTGTATGTTAGAGTTGGTGTATATAAATAAGTATATATAAGAGTCAGTGATGGTGAGAGTAACTATATGAATGAGTGTATAATTGTAATGGTGATTTTTTAACATATTAACTATGAGTTACTATGTGTTTGAATACATTAGGTGTTGTGTGTATAATTGTGTAAGTGAGTAAATGTAAGTGTGATTAATTTTTTCATGAGCGAGTAGGATGACTGCATAACTGACTAAGATGACTGCTGATGTGTCAATGTCTATATATGTGTATAAGTGCATTTGATAGTGTTCTATTAATTAGTGACTGCATGTATAAGTGATTCTGTTGTTGAGTGGGTAGGTGTGTGTGTAGACTTAGGAATCAGTGAGTGGGTATGTAGTAACTGGTATTGGTGTGTCAATGGTTTCAACTATGGTACTCTGTATTTTACAGTGAGTGATGAAAGGTTATACTAGTGTCTCAGATTGTCATGTGGATGATGTCATCAGTGATGTCATCAGTGATGTCACTGACCATGTCATGACTGAAGTAATATTTGACATTATCAGCAGTGTATTGTGGGCGCGCGAGTTATAGTTAGCAGAACTAACTTTAACAGAGGAATTTCTATGGTTTTGTACGAGTGAAATGTCCAGCTAACTATAACACCCCTGAAACCTATGTTTTTTTCTGTGAATTTCTAAGGTTTTTTAAATGCTAATTTCTAACTATAATGTCTCTGAAACCTGTGTTTTTTTTAGTGAATTTCAAAGCTTTTTTAAATGCTAATTTCTAACTATAACATCTCTGAAACCTATGGTTTTTTCATTGAATTTCAAGGGTTTTTTTAAATGCTAATTTTTAAGTGTAATAGTAGTTATACCTATTTTTTTGTACTGATTTTCAACAGTTTTTTAACTGTTGATTTATAAATATTTTATTCATTAAATAACATTATATATTTTTCTGAAAATTGCAACCAATTTTTTTTAAAAACAAATACTACTGAAATATTGTTTCATTTTTTTGCTTTATTTTTTATTTTAATATATTTATATTATTTTCTTTTTACATTTTTTTTCCAATTTTTTGCGCACCCGAAGCGTACACATCATGGTGGGTGCGTGTATTTTAGCCGCCATTTTAGAAACATCATGAAGGATCCGCATACGGTGTGCGACGGCTGCGTGTTTTTTCAGTTACATCATATACATTTAGTATTACGTGATGAGCACGATTGGTATACGACCAGTCCGCGACTCCTGCTCCCACGCATTCGTGACACATGCGCATTACGGTACGCGACACTTGCACGGTGGCGGGTCCCGCGTGACGTCATACAAGTGCTGGGGCGCGCTGGGTGTGCGACTCCCGCATTTTTTTTTTATTTCCTAAAATGATATGTATGTGTGTTTAATATACATATTAGGGCAGGAGACTATCTAAGATAATCATAAAAATAATACATTTATACTTATAATAAACTTATATTATTTTTAAATATATTTTTGCGAAGTCGTGTATGCTGCGTGCTTCGTGAGCGCAGAGTGTGCGGATCCCATGTGACCTTAAAAAAAAGATTTCATTGGTTCATAACATTTCCCACTGTAACTATTGAAGGACCCCACCCATTTTAATCATTCTTGTTAGAGCATCTTTAGGGAGACATCTCTTATCCTACAAGAACCCTTTTTGCTTGTTTTTTTGGTGTTTTTCAAAAAATAATAAACAAAATGGATTCTGGACAGCAGCAGCAGCAGGAGGAAGTATCTTCTGAAGAAGAATTCTTGCAGGAGGCACCACGTCCACAGAGGCCGGAATCTGTTGTGTGGAAATTCTTCACTGCGAGAAAGGTGACGTGCAAAATTTGTGACCGAGTCCTGTCAAGTGACAGTGAAAAGAAAATACTCTTGTGGCACTGCTTCTATGTACAAGCATCTCCGGACCACACATCCCCTCAATTTTGCTCGGGAGGAAATGAGGCGAGCTGCTTTGAACCCCTCACCTACTGTAGCAAGTACATCTGGAGCATCCTCAGGAACACCTGCAATGGACATTAGGCCAGAATTCGCCTTTCTCGAGCAACACTGCGTGAAGTGTAAGAAACTTCTATGCTTCGGTGAGCAGTCGGTGGATGCAGTTTGTGCTGCGCAGCGCAACCATCGATGTTAATTTTTTTGGTTTTTGGAACGATAAGTAATTCCAAATGTTTACTGTTTTATTCGTTCTTTTTCTGTTCATTTTTTGAAAAAACACCCAAAAAATACAAAATTGTTCAAAAAAATAAAAAAATACAAAAGAAAAAAGAAGAAAAAAAAGTTTGTATCAGAACTGCCTTATCTGGTTAAAGAAAGAACTATAATCGCAAGGTACTGTGTGAAAGTTTGGTTGAATATATGTATACAGCATGATTGACTGAAAGAATGCATTAGTAGTGTGTGGTGAATTTATAGGTGAAGATTTATGAGGAAGTACTGCAGGGTGACACTGCAAGCTCTTTAGCTGCACTGCACTGTGGCACTTCCGAAGCACAGGGATGTGACATATGTACATGAATATGTTGCAACTCTGTGCTTCCCTCTGCACTGCTGCACATGCGGTGACACAGGCACCCTTGCACCATGGTGCAAGGATGTCTGTGTCGTGTGGAGATTGTTGTTGTGCAGGAAGGGACACCTTTCTGCACAAAAACAATCAGTAAAGGCATTACTTTAATCTAAAAAGCTGACGGCCATATTGGCCTAGTCACGATGTGTAAATTCAGGAATTGATACAATAAAGAAAAGAACACAAGTGTTAATATACACACAATCTCATTTCAGCATATCTTGCCCCGTGACCGCCATACCTGTATGTTCGTCAACGTGACTTATTCATAAAAAACATACTTAGAATTGCAAATATCAACATGAACAATGGACTACACATTACTTTAAAGTGAAAGGCTATCAGCCATATTATTCGGGGCACGTTGTGTATTATAATGGTTCTTACACTAAAGAAAAGGAAAAAAAGGGGTGTTAATATACACACACTATCCCTAAATAAAGTTCTAGCGATCATAGTTCCATTCCATTCACCCTGATTGTCCACATTCCATGCCCCTATCCCCTTCCTACTGTCCTCCATGTCCATTTTTCTGCAACACCCTTCTGCCCTCCCTGGTCAGTTGTGATTCAACTGCTCCTCCTGCCTGCCCCACATGGTCTGTTGCGAGGCCCCTTCCTCTGAACTCTCTTGTTTGTGCCCAGGTCCTGATCCTCCCTTCTATCCTCCTTGGTCCTTTGTGCATGCCCCTGCACCCTCCTTCTTGCCCATCATATCCATTGTGCTGCCACTAACCCTCCTGCTTGCCATGCATGGTCTTCTGTGCTGTAACGGCCCCTCCCACCTTCCCTGTGTGGTCAGCTAGCTTCCCCTGACCCCCTCCCACCTTCCCTCCATGGTCTGTGTGTATGCATCATAGTCTCACTGTTGCTCTCCATGGTGTGTCTTGCTTCTAGTGCCCATCCTGCCTGACCTCCATGGTCATCTTGCTGCTCCTGCCCTGCCCCCTTGCCCCCAGCCCTCTGTTTCCATGTGCAGACCCCTATTCCCTCCCTCCTGGCTTGTCTGTTCGATTGTAATGCCCCTGATCCGTCCCTCCTGCCCTTTATGGTCTGTTATGCTGCAGCATTCTCTCCTGTCTGTCCATTATGGTCAGCTAGATACCATTGCCTCTTTCCCCTCTGTTCTCTGTTGTCCATGTGCATGGTCCTGTCCCCTCCCTATTGCTTTCTATGGATTGTTGGGCTGCACTCCCATCCCGCATGCCCTGTGTGGTGTATTGTGCTGCTGCAAACCCTGATGCCTGCCCTGTAGGGTCAGTTTGGTGCACCTCTCCATGTCCCTCCTGTCCTCTGTTATCCGAGTCCATGTCCCTACCCGAATTCCTCCTGCCTTCCATGATCCAATGTACCATACTTGCAAACATTTTGAACTTGGTAAGAGGGAGATTTTAAAAAAAAACTGGGGTATTGATTTTCCCCTTTGACTTACATTGAAAAAGAGGCGATTGTAGACAGGAGAGAGATCAAATAAAGCCCATTTGGGCTTAAAAACATTGGACGTTTCCTGGCTGAACTGGGTCTGTTGGCATGTATGGTTGTACTACCACTGCCTCTTCCTTCTGCCCACAACGGTCTATTATATTGCCACAGCCTCTCTTGCCAGTCATGTATTGTTGGTTTGTTGCCCCTGCCCCCCTTTCCACTGCCCTCCATAGTCTGTTGTGCTGCCACTGCCCTTCCTGCCTGCCCAGTGTGGTCAAATTGTTGCCTCTGCACCCTCCTACCTGCCTTCAATGTTCAGAGTCTGTGCCCCTGGCCTCTGCCTCTCAACAGTATCCTAATGAACAAATAGATTGCTGACATTCTATATTTATTACAAAAGTGTGGAACGCCTGACGTCATCTTGATGTAATCAAAACTGTAATACCTAGAGCATTTCCTTTAAAAATTACATATATGAGAGGGTCTTATTTGCATCAAAATTATGGTTAGTGCTCTAAAAAACTAAAATGAGGACATATTTTCTGAGTTTTCAAATAGCGACAAAGCACTTTTAAATTATTTGTTATCTTTATGTTTTTTTATCCAGTTGACCACTTGATTAAATGTTGCACTTAGGGGAGAGGATGTGGTGATACTTTCAGAGCTGCAGACTTTGCAACTGGGGAACCAGGTTGGAGTTTCTGCTTCAGCTCGACATTCTGTGATTCTGGTCAAATCACTTAATCTCCCCATGTCTACAACCAAAATGAATTTGTTCTTGTGTGATGTAACCAATGCTCATGTAAAGCACAAAAAATAAAAAGTGTTTTGCACACTTCTGTCATTGGGCTAAATGTGGGCTACATCTGGGTGATATTTGTGCTACATTTGGGCTCTTTTGTCTCTGGTGGCCATCTTGGGAGACTTATTTGTTATGAAATTTCCTAATTTCCTCATTTACTACAGTCTCCTCAGTAGGAAATACTTTCAGTTTTTTACTTTGATTCCATCAAGAAGGCATTCAGATATGTCACACATTTGCCATAAATTCTGAATGTTAGCACTCTAGTTGCTCATTATATCACTGTAGTAAAGCTACTGCTCACCACGGAAGTCTGCTGCTGGTATTGAAAGTGCATGTTTCAGTCTGCATGTCAGACTTTTTTAATGAAATAGAAGAGGATTTGGGAAGTCACTCAAAATGTGCCCTAATATTTCTTTCTGCAGCACTAATCATACTTTCTATGGCAAAATGAACCCCCTCATTTTGTTCCTTTTTAAATTAAATGTTTTAAGAGTTACCACTTTATTCCAATCAAGATGGCTTCAGGTGTGCAATACGTTTGTCATAAGTAGGACTGTTAGCGCTCTAGTTGTTCTTTAGAACACTCTGAGAAGCTGCAGTAGAACACAAAGGAATCGACTGACAGTCTCGGCCCTTGTTGGATGTACATGTTTTACTGAGAATGTCAGACTTCATTCTCTCATGACTGAGAAAGATAATGTGAATTTACAGAAAATATGCTCTCACTTTAGCTTATAGATTACCTTACAAACCTCTGTGGAAAAAGCATGAGAAAATAGTTTTCTCTCAAACATGATTCATGATATCCCAGCAGAAGGCTTTTTCACATGGTAAAATCACCTTAGAACACACCACAATTCCTAAAATGAGAATGGCACCATCAACAAATCATTTATAATGTAGATAAAGTCTTAAAACCTTCTATTAACTGCAATGCTTTTTAATGAGGTGCTATCATGTATATTGGTCCCAAGATGGCTGCCAACACTTCTTGGATGAAGTGCTGACAATCAGATCTCACGATGAGATGTGTGGTTAGGCTCCGCCCAGATATATATATTTCTTTTTCCATTAATATTTTAAAAACTACTGAACGGATTTACACCATTTAACCAAAAGGCACGACTCTGAACCAAGGGCTACCTTTTTGCCAAATATGGTGTAATTCCGTTCAGCAGTTCGGGCTGTAGCTACGACTAAATGTTCCTATGGAAAATTGCATGGGAAGACATGTTTTGGGACCCCCCTTTTATCTCAGCCCCCGCTTGATGAATCACCCCAAGACTTTCAGGATAGGAGTGGACCGGAGCTGGCCAAAGGTTTTGAAAATTCCACAAAGATTCATCAACTGGCGCCAAAGTTATTGGGAATAGAATGTTGCGGATTTCCAATGGAAAATAGGTCCTAACTATAACTATCTACTGGCGACGCCAGTAGGTAATATATATATGTGTGTGTGTGTGTATCTATATATTATATATATATGTGTGTGTTCTCCAACAAAACTCCCACAGCTTTGGAAGCGCACTCAGCAACAGGCGAACCATCCGGTTTTCACATCGTGCTCTCTTCCGCCTTCCAAAATAAAATGTCACCGCCTGACGCATTTCGATGCATTCCAGCATCTTACTCATAGGCGCTTTAAATTACAACAGTCAAAGCTCATTGCGCATGCCATTTATATTTATTTAATTACCCATAGTGGGCGTGACTCATTGGTTGGCATGCTGGGACATGTAGTCATGTTTCGAGCATTATTTCCCCTTAGTGGGTTGCTGTTCGTAATTTATCATTGAAAGTATGTTTCTTCCTTGGTAGCACTCTGGTTGGCATAGAGAGTTCATCTGTTCTCACCTTATTGCGCCGTCTTAGTCTCGGAATTGGTTTCGGAAACTCAGCCTCTCCGAAGAATTGCTAAGGAGGTTGTTAGCAGGAACTAATCCTGCTTGTTAATGCAGCACGGCGGAGGTGGCGATATCAACTTGTTTGCTGTTTTAGAGCCCACTGAGGGCAGAATAAATGCTTTTACATATGTTGTTTGCGCAGGACTTACTTAAAGGAGATATTTCTTTTCTCAACAGGACTCAATGTCCCAGCATGCAATAATTATGACTCGCAGTGAGCGGGGCCCACTTAGGGCTATATAAAAGGAGCAGCATGCAGAGAAACGCCTGCATGATTAACCGATGCAGTGACCTCCGAAGAAGGGGCGTGAGCCTTAAAAAGCATCAGGTCGAGGATAATTATTCTGGAACAGCGATACAAGTTGTCGTGGAAGCCGTATGGCTCCTCTGCCGTTGTGTGTGCCCTCGAGCTTTCGGGCATTTGTTTGATCACTTTATTACATGGCTTCCCTGCCGTGGGGGGCAGCACCATCCGAAGAATTGCTAAGGAGGGTGTTAGCAGGAACTAATCCTGCTTGTGAATGCAGCACGGCGGAGGTGGCGATATCAACTTGTTTGCTGTTTTAGAGCCCACTGAGGGCAGAATAAATGCTTTTACATATGTTGTTTGCGCAGGACTTACTTAAAGGAGATATTTCTTTTCTCAACAGGACTCAATGTCCCAGCATGCAATAATTATGACTCGCAGTGAGCAGGGCCCACTTAGGGCTATATAAAAGGAGCAGCATGCAGAGAAATGCCTGCGTGATTAACTGATGCAGTGACCTCCAAAGATGGGGCGTGAGCCTTGAAACTCGTCAGGTCGAGGATAATTATTTTGGAACAGCAATACAAGTTGCCGTGGAAGCCGTATGGCTCCTCTGCCGTTGTGTGCGCCCTCGAGTTTTCGGGCGTTTGTTTGATCATATATGTGTGTGTGTGTTTGTGTGTATGCATATATATATTCACTGAAAAAAACCACAGGTTTCAGGCAAGTTATAGTTAAAAATAAGCATTTAAAAAACCTTAGAAATTCACTGAAAAAAACAGAGGTTTCAGGGGTGTTATAGGTAGTTGGACATTTCCCTCGTAGACAACCAGAGAAATTCCTCTGTTATAGTTAGTTCAGCTAACTATAACTCGCGCCCCCGCAATGCACTGCTGATGACGTCACATATTACATCACTCATGACATGGTCAGTGACATCACTGATGACATCACTCATGGCATCATCCAGTGACTGTGTGTTTCTGTAAAGTTTAAATATGTTTAATATATATAGGGAAAGGCATATTAAAGAATGAGTGGGTGTATAAGTGTCTGAATGGATGATTTACTAGGTGCGTGACTGACTCTATAAGTGAGTGATTAAACGTATCTTACTGAATGCATGGGTTAGTGATTAAACTGTGTGAATGTCTGTATCCGTCTGTCTGTTGGTGTGTAAGCGGCTGCATGGATTTGTGAATAGCTACATGAATGTCTATATGGGTTATTGATTGGTTGTCTGAGTATCTGTATGGGTGCCTGAGTGTTTGTGTGGGTGGGGTGTGGGTGACTCTGTCCATTGATGTGTGAGTGGGTGTTCACTGGGTGCATGGTTTCAAGAGTGCATCTGTGATGGACTGTATGGGTGGGTGAGTGTGTGTATGGGTGTGTTAGTGAGTGAATCTATATCTCAGTGGTACATGTGTGAGTAACTATATATGTGAAAGACAGTATATATGTGTGTTGGAGTATATAAATGGCTATAGGTGAGAGTGTGTGATTGTGAGAGTGGCAGTATGGATGAGTGTGTGCTTGTATCAGTGATTGTGTAAGAGCATAAGAATGTGCTAGTATTTGTATGAGTAAGTGAGCTGCTGTATGTATAACTGTATAGGTGAGTAAATGGTAGTGTGATTAATTATTTGCATGACTGACTAGGTGTGTGAGTACCTCTATGGAAGAGTGGCGGTCTGTGAGTGTCTATATAGGTGTATGAGTGCATATGATAGTCCTGTACTGAGTGACCATAAGTATGAGTGACTGTACAGATGAGTGAGTGGATGTGTGTGTAAACCTAAGAATCAGTGAGTGGGTATGTAGTTATTGGTGTTGGAGTGTCTATGGTTTTGAGAATGGCAGTCTATAATTTAGAGTGGGTGTATCCAAGGTTATATTAGGGTGTGAGAAGAAGCATCAAATTATCACATGGATGATGTCATCAGTGATGTTATCAGTGATGTAATTTGAGATGTCATCAGTGATGTCATCAGTGATGTCACTGACCATGTCACGAGTGATGTAATATGTGATGTCATCAGCAGTGCATTGCGGGGGCGCGAGTTATAGTTAGCTGAACTAACTATAACGGCGGGAATTTCTCTGGTTTTGTACGAGTGAACTGTCCAACTAACTATAACGTCCCTGAAACCTATGTTTTTTTCAGTGAATTTCTAAGGTTTTTTAAATGCTAATTTCTAATTATAACGTGCCTGAAACCTACGGCTTTTTCTGTAAATTTCTAAGGTTTTTTAAATGCTAATTTCTAGCTATAACATGCCTGAAACCTATGGTTTTTTAAGTGCATTTCTAAGGTTTTTTAAATGCTACTTTCTAACTATAACGTGCCTGAAACCTCTGGTTTGTTAAGTGAATTTCAAAGGTTTTTTAAATGCTAGTTTCTAACTATGCCTACAGAGGCAGGACATGTGAAGAAAGAAGAAAATACGCACAGAGAGAAGCAAAAGAAATGCAGAAAGAAGCAACAGAAGTCTACAAAGACGAAGAAAAGTGCAGGAAGAAGCAAGACATGTGCAGAAAGAACCAA
Source organism: Triturus cristatus (assembly GCF_964204655.1). Lineage (NCBI taxonomy): Eukaryota > Metazoa > Chordata > Amphibia > Caudata > Salamandridae > Triturus > Triturus cristatus. The sequence goes on along the minus strand of NC_140583.1, from coordinate 846,423,247 downwards.
CAGAGGAGCAGAAAGAGGCCTTGTTGCAAAATCATCCTGTGCCACAACTTTTTCTGATGGGTACTGGTGGTAACTGGCTCTGAGTAACCAGGCCTAGAGCCAGTGCTATGCTAAAAGACCCTTAGAATACAGTGAAAACACCTACATACACTAGGGAACACCATGCGTTGGGGTACCCCTGTGATTAGCATGACCTCCTCTGTAAGGCCCTAGTACATAATAGGGCAGGGGGATTAAACCTACCTCTTAGTCAGAGGTGCAGAAATATGCTACTTTAACTAGTAGTCGCGTTTGCAGAGTGTTGGAGAAAGGGTGCTGGGCGTCCAACCAACGCTTAGGAATTCCGCTACGTAGGACTTACAGGAGGTACCAGGAGGGATTCTTGGCCCCCAAACTCCCTCAGGACTAAATTGGACTTCATCCCCCATCCCCCATCCCGTAGTCTGCCATGAGGCATGTTTGCAGAGTGGTAAAGAAAGGGGGGCATGGCCTCCGAAGATGTCTTAGCAAACCCACTGTGTGGGACATACTGGAGGTAACAAGAGGGGTAGTTGGCCCCCAAGGACATCCTTGGGGGCCAACTTCCCAAACTATTACCTCCAGTCAGTCCCACACAGCAGCATTGGTAAGTACTCGTACCAGGCCTTGCCCAATTTGCCCACCACTCTACAAACACGCTCACTGGCACGCTCTTGGATGGGGACTGAAGTCCCCTTCACTGCTGGGGGTCCTTTAGGGGCCAACTAGCCTACCTTTTACCTCTAGTAAGCCCCACGCAGTGGGATTGGTGAGAGGTAGACAAAGGCCATGCCCCCTTTATCCACCACTCTGCAAACATGCCCCCGGGTGCGTTGTACATTGGGGGATTAAGTCCCCTTGAATCCTGAGGGTCCCTGGGCTCCACCTAGCCCACCAGGTACCTCCAGTAAGCGCCACAGAGCTGCGTTGCAGAGAGGTATAAAAAGGGGTGTGGTCTGGGCCACCTCTCTGCAATGCAGACCTGTGGCGCTTACTGGAGTTACCTGGTGGGCTAGTTGGCCCCAGGGGCCCTCAGGATTGAAGGGGAATTAATTCCCCAACTAAAAACACGCTACAGGCCGTTTTTGCACATGTCACCTCAGGCCCAGCCCCCTCCCTTCACCAGTGTGTAAACACGCCCTGTGGCATGTTTTTAATTGGGGGATTAAGTCCCCTTGAATCCTGAGGGTCCCTGGGGTCCAACTAGCCCACCAGGTACCTCCAGTAAGCGCCACAGAGCTGCGTTGCAGGGAGGTGTAAAACGGAGCTTTGCCTGGACCACCTCTCTGCAAAGTAGGTCTGTGGCGCTTACTGTTTGCTGAGTGTTGCAGGGAGGGGGCGGGGCCTAGCCTTGATACGGCTAATTTTTTTATTTTATTTTTTAAGAAGGGGGGCTGTGTGGCCCCCTCCTCTTTCTTTTTTTTGGGCCCTGGGGACCCAATCCCCCAGGGCCTTGCTCCTTTCTAAAAAAAGAAAAAAAATGTAAATGGGAAGAGGGCCGCGTGGCCCCCCTCCCGAGGCCAATTTCGGCCCCGGGGACCCATCCCCCGAGACATGGCCTTAATTCTTTTATTATTTTTAAATCTAGGAGGGGGGCTGCATGGCCCCCCTCCTGGGGTCTCTATTATTAGCCCCGGGGACCCCATGCCCTAGGGCTGTGCCTCTTTTATTTATTTCCTTTTTTGAGGGAGGGGGGACGCGTGGCCTACCTCCTATGCCATTTCTGGCCCCCGGGACCCCAGCCCCCGGGGCCTGGCTGTCCTTTTTTATTTTTTTGGGGTTGGGGGCTACGTGGCCCCCCTCCTCAAGCCAAGTATGGCCCGGGGACCCCATCCCCCAGGGCCTGGCTTCTAATTTTTTTTTAAATTATTCACAGTGGAGGGGTGCCGCTTGGCTCCACTCCCGGGCCACTTCTGGCCCCGGGGACCCCATCCCCCGGGGCCGGTCCTCTCTTTTGGGGACCGTGGGGGGAGCCCCAATGTCCCCATGGTTCTGCGGGAGCCGGCATTGCTTTTCCACACGGGGAGCTGCTGACATGCAGCTCCCCATGTGGAAAAGCAATGTGGTTTGGATTTTGAAAGCGAAAGCAGGTTTCCTGCTCCCTCCCAAAATAAATAATAAAAGCCCCAGGGGGGTGGTCCCCAGGGCTTGGGGGGGGCGGGAGCCCACTGCAAATATTTAATGAAAGCACCAAGGCACAAGATGGCTGCCAACACTTCCTGGTTTGGAGTGTTGACAGCCAATTAGAATGAAGCTCGTGGTCGGGAGGGTGCGCGGATCCTCCGTGCTTCTATATATCGAAACTTTCTCAGCAAGTACTGAACAGATTTACACCATTTAAAATAAAGGGCGCTATCTGAACCAAGCACTACCTTTTTGCTCAATTTGGTGTAATTCCATTAAGCAGTTCGAGCTGTAGCCATGTCTGAAGTTTCCTATGGGAAATGCATTTTTCGACCGCTATATTTTGAATTTCTCAGGAACTACTGAACGGATTTACACCATTTAACAAAAAGGTTTCTTTCTGAACCAAGGGCTACCTTTTTGCCAAATTTGGTGTAATTCCGTTCAGCAGTTCTGGCTGTAGCCGTGTCTAAAGTTTCCTATGGGAAATAACATGGAGGAAACGCGTTTTGGGACCCCCTTTTTTCTCAGCCCCTGCTTACCGAATCACCCCAAAACTTTCAGGATTGGAGCTGACCGGAGCGCCCAACGAGTTTTAAAAATTTCGCGAAGATTCGTCAATCGGCGCCAAAGTTATTGGGAAAAAAAAAACAAGTTTACTATGGAAACTAGGTCCTAACTATAACTACCTACTGGCGACCGGCAGTAGGTAATATATATATATATATATATATATTTTCACTGAAAAAAAATTTAATTGCAATTTTCAGAAAAATATATAATGTTATTTAATGAATAAAATATTTATAAAGAAACAGTTAAAACACTGTAGAAAATCAGTACAAAAAAATAGGTATAACTACTATTACACTTAAAAATTAGCATTTGAAAAAACCTTTGAAATTCAATGAAAAAACCATAGGTTTCAGAGACGTTATAGTTAGAAATTAGCATTTAAAAAACCTTAGAAATTCACAGAAAAAAACATAGGTTTCAGGGGTGTTATAGTTAGTTGGACATTTCACTCATGCAAAACCATAGAAATTCCCCCGTTATAGTTAGTTCAGCTAACTATAACTCGCGCGCCCGCAATGCACTGCTGATGACGTCACATATTACATCACCCCTGACATGGTCAGTGACATCACTCATGACATCACTGATGACATCTCAAATGACATCACTGATGGCATCATCCTTGTGATAGAGTGGCAGACCTCCTCACACCCTAATATAACCTTTGATACACACACTCAAAAATACAAACTAACATTTTCAAAACAATGGACATACCAATACCAGTTACAACACACCTATTCAGTAACTCCAAGATCTACACATACATCCACTCATTCACCAACAGTCCCTATACAGTCACTCATACATGTACTCACTCATCATATTTACTCATCCACCTATACATCCTGTTACACACCGCCACTCATCCATAGAGTTACTCACACATAGTCACACATGCAAACAAAGTATCAAACATCAATTTACTTGCATATACAATTATACACACACTACCACACTTACTGCTACAGAACCTTACACAATCACTTATAGAAACACCTACTTATTTGTACAGTAACTCTTCCATTCCCTCACTCTCACATATACTCACTTATATACACCAATACTCACATATACTAGTTTAAAACATATGTAGTTACTCATAAAGACACTATTGAGACAGTCATTCACTCACTAACACACCCATACACACACTCATCCACCTATACAGTGCTGCACACATACTGTCTTCAACACATACAAACAGTGAGTCACTCATTCATCCATCTTTGCGCTAAGTAATAACCCCCACCGAACCATACAGACACTCAGACACTCATACTGATACTCAAAAAAACAACTAATAACCCATATAGACACTCATGTAGCTACTCACCAACCCATGCAGCCACTTATACAAAAAGGTGAGAGACTGATACAGATATTTACATATTTAAACATTACTCACTAACGCATATATTCACTAAGATACACTTAATCAGTCAGTTATACGATCAATTTTACAAAACAAATCATCCATTTAGACACTTATATACCCATTTATTCTTCCATCGACCTTGAGATATACATATATAAAACATATTTAATTTTCAGTAAAATACACATTCACTGGATGATGTCATCAGTGATATCATTTGAGATGTCATCAGTGATGTCATGAGTGATGTCACTGACCATGTCATTAGCTGAACTAACTATAACGGGGGAATTTCTATGGTTTTGTACGTGTGAAATGTCCAACTAACTATAACGCCCCTGAAACCTATGGTTTTTTCAGTGAATTTCTAAGGTTTTTTAAATGCTAATTTCTAACTATAACGTGCCTATTTATTATACTATGTAAAATGTCTTGGTCCGCCTGTTTGCCTCGGTGGCACAGAAAAAATGGGTGTAACTGACGTCAACACGCAGACGAGGTCCTCTTATGGCTCCGATTACATCATACGGAGTCGCGAACAGAGCCGTGCTATGATGATGTCCTCGTCGACGTGGGAGAGCTAGGAAAGAATTTTCGTGCAATGCTGGTACAGGGGATATTCACCTAAGTGTTCAGGCTAGTCCTTTGAGAGCAACTGTTTATGTTGCCGCTCCAGAAACCGAAACCAGTGATCCGAGGGCAGAGGCCCTGCTGATGGCACACAAGGTGGGGTGCCTAGTCGTGTGGACCGGCGGGGCAGCGAAGTGACAAGCACCACAACCCACAAAAAAGGTAACGAGGGCACTGAATAACACAGGATCTTCTCCTTGTATTTGGCAGGAACAACAAAGTTAAAATGCCCTAGTACCAAAATGTAGAATTAGTGCTACTACGGTCTTCAAGAGGACCTGCGATGCCGCTTCTGCCTCCCGTACCCTGGAGGTGGCACATGGGTCACGCGGTACGGTCATACTGCGGTGGGATGCACACTTGTTGACCTCTCATGGCACTGCTCCACACTTCAGGGAGGACGCTTTCCATTAGCTATGTTTTCTGATGAGGTGTCGCGCTGGCCCTGTCCAACAACAGAACTCCTTCAGATCCAAACAGACTCTTCCACTTTCTCACCGGAAGTGAAACCAGGCCACACGGACACTTTCACAATACAACAGCTGGGAATGCGCTTTTTGGTAAAAAAAACAAATTTCTTCCTCCTAATTAATCAAATAAACATCTCACTGAAGAACAGGGGCCAGCTTCGATCAGTAAACAGCCGTTACAACGACTTTTTTACTTCGCGATACCATTACAACGCATGCATTAGCACGCATGCGTTGTACATCGCGAAGTCATTACTACACATTTTTTTGGAACGCATGGTCATTTACCACGCATGCCTTTACAACAAATTTTGTTGTAAAGGTATGTATGGTAAATGACCATGCGTTCTAAAAAACATGTAGACGATCCACGTTGTTGTAAGGAAACAGAGGCTGTTCCGTTTCCTCACAATGCACCGCCCCTCAGAGACGACGTGAAGCAGGAACCACGAGGAGAGAGGAACCACAAGGAGTGGAGGTAAGGGGGGTTGGGCATCGGGTGTTTTTTTCCCCCTGGGTTTATGGTAGTGCAGTGGTGTTTGGGTAGTGTAGGAGTCATGCTGGGGGTGGTGTTTTAGAGTTTAGGGTAGTGCAGTGATGTTTGGGTAGTGTAGGGGGTCATGCTGGGGTAGTGTTTTAGGGTTTAGGGTAGTGCAGTAGTGTAGGGGGTCGTGCTGGGGGTAGTGTTTTAGGGTTTAGGGCAGTGCAGTGGTGTATGGGTAGTGTAGAGGGTCGTGCTGTGGTAGTGTTTTAGGGTTTAGGGTAGTACAGTGGTGTTTGAGTAGTATAGGGGGTCGAGCTGGTGGTAGTGTTTTAGAGTTTAGGGTAGTGCAGTGGTGTTTGTGTAGTGTAGGGGGTCGTGCTGGGGGTAGTGTTGTATGGTTTAGGGTAGTGCAGTGATGTTTGGGTAGTGTAGGGGGTTGTGCTGGGGGTAGATTTAGGGTTTAGGGTAGTGCAGTGGTGTTTGGGTAGTGTAGGGAGTTGTGCTGGGGGTAGTGTTTTAGGGCTTAGGGTAGTGCAGTGGTGTTTGTGTAGTGGAGGGAGTTGTGCTGTGGGTAGTGTTTTAGGGTTTAGGGTAGTACAGTGGTGTTTGTGTAGTGTAGGGGTAGTGCTGGGGGTAGTATTTTAGGGTTTAGGGTAGTGCAGTGGTGTTTTTGTAGTGTAAGGGGTAGTGTTTTAGGGTTTAGGGTAGTGCAGTGGTGTTTGTGTACTGTAGGGGTCGTGCTGGGTTCTAGTGTTTTAGGGTTTAGGGCAGTGCAGTTGTGTTTGTGTAGTGAAGGGGTCATGCTGAGGGTAGTGTTTTAGGGTTTAGGGTAGTGCAGTGGTGTTTGTGTACTGTAGGGGGTTGTGCTGGGGTAGATTTAGGGTTTAGGGTCGTGCAGTGGTGTTTGGGTAGTGTAGGGAGTCGTGCTGGTGATAGTGTTTTAGGGTTTAGGGTAGTGCAGTTATGTTTGGGTAGTGCAGGGTGTTGTGCTGGGGGTAGTGTTTTAGGGTTTAGGGTAGTGCAGTGGTGTTTGGGTAGTGGAGGGGGTAGTGTTTTAGGGTTTAGGGTAGTGTGCCCAACCAGCCACAATATCCATGGACAGAGGGGATCCTGACTCTTTTGAGCGCTCCGCCAATTGAATAATTTGGGTCAAGGGCCTTACCACGTCCAAGACCTATCAATTCCTTTCTTGGGATCCCTCATATACTTGGAGAAAAAGGTACATAGTTTCTCATCAATTTCAGGCATGTATGGCACCTTCCCCTTCAGTGAGGGCCTGGGGCATTCTCCCCTCATCCTATTCCTGACATCCCTTTCAAGGGGTTGATGGATTTTCCCCACCACATACTCTGCCACTTTGGTGTCAGGGGTCCACTCCGCCGACCAAGGATGGTAAATTTGGGTAGGCGCGAACATGTCCGAGTGGACCCCGTCCCCAACCCGGGACTGAGAGAAGTGGGACTCTGGATGCCAGGGACGCCCTGAGTCCTTATACTCATCGGAGGAGAAATCGTCCTCCGATACACCCTCTCCCTCTAAGGGAAACCCACCGTCGGGGTCTACAATAGTGGTGACAGCGTCGCAATGTTCTTCGGACTCCTCCTCCTCCCGGCAGGGTGCATGTTTTAGAGTTCGCGCATTCTTAATGAAGGTCTCCGTAAGTTTATCAAATCCTTCCAAGTGCCCCGCGTTATGCTTAACGGCCCTTTTATTCCCCATCTGGGAGCTACTGGAACCCGCAACCACCAGATCTGGGTCACTGAACACCCCAGGGATGCTTTTCGCCAGCTTATCAACCTGATCCCTAAGAGGAGCCAGCGCCCTAGAAATAGCCAGAGAGAGGGCTTGGCCCACTGCTGGAGGGAGAAGTTGGGGGGCCATTCCTTCTCCACTTCCTGGTAGGAGGTGTAACAATGGTCTTCTAGAGAAGACATGATAGCAGAGGGTGTGAGCACAGAACAAATGCCCTTAAAATCCTTAAGGCAACCCCCTCGCCGGTGCTCCAACAGCTGGGCTTTCCCCGAAGCTGTTATAAGAATAGACTGAGGCGCAAAACCAACTGCCACCACCAGGTGGTGCTGGTCACTAACGTGGCCGTGTGGGGAAATCACAGCGTAGCGGTGTCAAAATTAGGCGAGGGTTGGTCGGGAATCAAGCGGACACTAAAGGATTGACCGGATTCCCAAACGTGTGTTATGATCAGCGGGAGCGCTCGACGGAGCTGCCTCGCTCGGACTAGACGTGCCTGACAGGATCTCACCGTGCGCAGAGCGCACAGCGGGAGAAACTGAGAGGGGGAGAACGCTCTTGGGCAAGAGCCTGCTGCGCAGGGAATATGAAACAATACCAAGGCAATAATGCTAATAACGTGCAAAAGAAACCGCTATACAAACATAAACAACGTCAGATTGAGCCAAGAATGTAAGGAATGCACTTAACTGACGAGCAGTGAAGAAAGAGGAAGCGGAAGGGACGTCACAACATAATATATGATGGACTGTGATATGATTGAACTTTAGTTGCCTTGGTGACTACCCCCCTAATGGTTCATGGGTTGTGCAGTCTTTTGTTTAATGATTGTTGTGTTACGTTTTCTTTGAACTGCTATGCAAATAAGGTGTGGAAAGATATGCATAATCCTTGCCTCCCTCCTGCCATAAAATTCATTAAACTTTATTCGATCTGATTTAGAAACATAGATCATAAAAGTGTACATAAAAACAGTAAATCCTCTTTCCTAATACAATACAGTGAGAATTAATTAAAACCAGTAGGTAAAAACAGGTGTTACAAAGCCCGGTTCAGAGCAACTTCAGGTTAACAGAATCGTAAAGTTCAATGTTTAGCAAGATCAATCTCATGTACTTCGTGCAAAATATGCAATAAGGGGTCCAAGTAAGATGTAACGCTCCAATACCTGACCAGTTGCACTATATAAAACTGCAGAAACACTAAAAATAAAAAGTGTTTTTCACACTTCTGTCATTGGGCTATATGTGGGCTACATCTGGGTGATATTTGTGCTCCATTTGGGCTCTTTTTTATCTGGTGGCCATCTTGGGAGACTTATTTGTTATGAAGTTTACTAATTTCCTCATTTACTGCAGTCTCCTCAGTAGGAAATGCTTTCAGTTTTTTACTTTGATTTTTACTTTGATTCAACTAGCACTCTAGTTGTTCATAAGATCGCTGTAGTAAAGCTACTGCTCACCAGGGAGTTAACTGGAAGTCTACTGCTGGTATTGAAAGTGATTGTTTCAGTCTGCATGTCAGAATTTTCGAATGAAATAGAAGAGGATTTGAGATCTCACTTAAAACATGCACTACATTTTCTTTCTGCAGCTCTAACCATAATTTCTATGGCAAAATGAACCCTCTCATTTTGTTCCTTTTTAAATTAAATGTTTTAAGTGTTACCAGTCTATTCCAATCAAGATGGCTTCAGGTGTGCCATACTTTTGTCATAAGTAAGACTGTTAGCTCTCTAGTTGTTCTTTAGAACACTCTGGGAAGCTGCAGTAGAACACACAGGCATCAACTGACAGGCTGCTCCTGTTGAAATATAACAGGAAGATATTTGAGATCTCACTTAAAACATGTCCTTATTTTTCTTTCTACAGCACTAACCATAATTTCTATGACAAAATGATCCCCCTCATTTTGTTCCTTTTTAAATTAAATGTTTTAAGATTTACCTGTTTATTACAATCAAGATGGCTTCAGGTGTGCCATAATTTTGTCATAAGTAAGACTGTTAGCGCTCTAGTTGTTCTTTAGAACACTCTGGGAAGCTGCAGTAGAACACAAAGGCATCAACTGAAAGGCTGCTCCTGTTGAAATATAACAGGAAGATATTTGAGATCACACTTGAAACATGTCCTAATTTTTCTTTCTACAGCACTAACCATAATTTCTATGACAAAATGAACCCCATCATTTTGTTCCTTTTTAAATTAAATGTTTTAAGTGTTACCAGTTTATTCCAATCAAGATGGCTTCAGGTGTGCCATACTTTTGTCAGAAGTAAGGCTGTTAGCGCTCTAGTTGTTCTTTAGAACACTCTAGAAAGCTGCAGTAGAACACAAAGGAAGGAACTGACAGTCTCTGCCCTTGTTGGATGTACATGATTTACTGAGAATGACCGACTTCATTCTCACATGACTGAGAAAGATAATGTGAATTTAAAGAATATATGCTCTCATTTTAGCTTCAGTTTTCTCTCCAACATGATTCATGATATCCCAGCAGAAGGTTTTTCACAGGGTAAAATCACCTTAGAACACACCGCAATTCCTGAAATTAGTATGGTACCATCAACAAATGAATTCTAATGTAACTAAAGTCTGTTATTATCCTTTATAGTTCTCCTTTTGGTAACCCTCAAAATCTTCGATTCACTACAATGCATTTCAATGGGGTACTATCATGTACATTGGTCCCAAGATGGCTGCCAGCAATTCCAGGATGAAGTGCTGACAGCCAATCAGATCTCAAGATGACATGTGTCATTAGGCTCCGCCCTGATATTGAAACTTATTCTTTTTCTAATTTCTCATGAAGTACTGAATGGATTTACACCATTTAACAAAAAGGGATCTTTCTGAACCAAGGGCTACATTTATGCCAAATTTGGTGTTATTCCCTTCAGCAGTTCGGCCTGTAACCGTGTCTAAACTTTCCTATGGGAATTAACATGGAGAAAACACATTTTGGGACCCCCATTTTTCCTCGGGCCCCGCTTGCCGAATCACCCCAAAACTTTTAAGATAGGAGCTGACTGGAGCACCCCACGAGTTTTGAAAATTTTGCGAAGATTTGTCAACTGACGCCAGAGTTATTGGGAAAAGAATGTTACAATTTTCCTATGGATAATAGGTCCTAACTATAACTACCTACAGGCGACCGCCAGTAGGTAATATATATATATATATATATGTATATATATATATATATATATATACACACACACACACACACACACACACACACACAGCAGGAGGAGATCATGTGGGCAAGCAACGCGAGGGAGGTGCAGGTGCACAGAGCACCTTCATTACCGCTCAAAGGAAGAAAAAAAGTAGAGGGAACACTGCAATACCCCTTCTTGTCTACAATAGGATGCTGAGAGCCACGTATTACACTGGGGCATTTAGGTTGGCAAAATCAGTGCTGCAGCAGCTGACTACCCTAGTCACCCCCGGCACCATACACTAGAGACTTATGAATAAATTAACTTATGACAATTGGTTGTAGGCAATCAAACATACTTTTGAGGGTCAATTCACTGGTTCTGAGGTCTGTTTAGGTGGTCACTCGCAAATTCGAAACACCAGCAGCATCAGTCCGAAACTTTGGGGGCGATCATACAAAAATAGGCATTTCCTTACAGTACTCACCCAAATGCAAGGCATTATTGATGTTTCTTCATACAGATTGTAACTGGGATTATCCTGCTTTAAGAGCTGATTTGCATAACAATTCATGTCATTTGCATGATGCTGCATCATTTTTAACAATGCAGCATCACACAAACATGTGTTGAGTGGCATTGTGTGGTAAAAACAAAAACAATGAAATGCTCTGCAAACCAGCAGCGTACACCCCGGAAATGACACAAATGGATGGCTTAAACAAGGTTTGCAATGGTAGTTTTACTTTCTCTTTGGTGTGTGTGAAAGGTATTGAGGGTTCATCAGCTTGCGAGTGGCAGCCTTTGGGTTTGTTGCATCTAGCATACTGTAGCTGTCTGAGTTCTGATATATAGGGTTCCTAACTATCCTCTTTTTATGTGTGCTGTAGAATGCAGCACACATGGAAAGAGGAAATAACAAGGAGAAAAAAGGATATGTATCCTTGTTATGTCTCACTTGGGAAGGCGCAGCATTGTGATGCATTTCCAGGTTATTACAAAGCCATGAAAGGCCTGATTTGTGTGTCCTTGTATGGATTTGCAAAGAAATGTAGTGCACCGCAGCTACTTGCACAGTGTCACGTTACATTTTAACTTGGGAGGTGGTCCCTGGGAGGAGGATGGTTGTTCCCATACTTCCACCCATAGATAGATTTTTACAAAGACTTGTAGACCTAGGAATGCATCAAAATTCTGCGCCTTCCCAAGTAAGGTGGTATTTCCTATTTCCATGTGTGCTGCATTCTGCAGCATACATAGAAAGAGGGAAATGCCTCTAAAGATTGTTTTTGTGCTGGAAGGTCTTCAACATTGCTTGCTGTCCTGCGTTGTGTGTAAGTTTAGTAAATGTGCCCCTCGGAACACAGTGCTATGTAAATAAGGGAGAAGAAACAATGAACGTGACAAATTACATACATGTTAGAAATGGAGTTTCTGGTTGGTTAGGGTATGCACTTAAGCCAGGCAGAACCCTCCACTCTATTCAAGGCAAGTAAGTTACATAACAAAGATAATCTATGCTCACCCCCTGGTGTCTTGGCACAGAGCAGTCAGGCTTATCCCCAGAGGCAATATTCAAAGTGTTTGTGTAACCCACTCACACCAGTAACACAAAAGAGACTCTAAACCAGATTATATAAAAACTATAGTATATATTCTGCATATATCATACACCAAAACAACATAAAACATGAATTCTGTGCAGTATGCACTAGACTATCAGGCATGAAATGCAATAGGTTGAGTGGGAGGCCATGAAGTTAGTCCTATGAGGGGTCTGTATTAAAACAACATATGGGGTGAGACAGCAGCTGGAGAACGAACGACATAAAGATACAGGAGTGGAAGCTGGGTGAGCTGGATGCTCCTCAGGGCCCCCCACATCATGGAGGAGTGGCACACTGCCTGTGAAGCACTATTAGAGAGCTGGTGTTGGTTAGAAAAGTTCACAAATATGGCATATCGCAATGCTTACATATAGAGGGGGACAAGACAGGATCCCTGCTTTTCTGACTTGTGAAACAGGAGACACCCATGACACCTATCTTACAAATTCAAGATGGTAATGGGGAAACAGTGTATACCCAACAAGGGATTCTTGAGGTCTTGGCTGCACGTCTGGTCAATGTGTTCGGGAAACAAATGCCCCATCACAAGACATGAGACACAATTTTGTAGACTCTGTAGAGTTGCTACAACTGGATTCAGAGGCAGCAGCCACGATTGAGACCTCGATTACTAGAGAGGAATTACTGGAGGCCAAACTGCACTTAAAACAGCTAAGAGCCCTGGGAGTGATGGTCTTCCAGCAGAGTTTTCTCAAAGATTTGCTCCTCTGCTAGATGACCACCTCTTGGCCGGATTCTATGTTGGAGGCGGTGGTAGCCATGATTCCAAAACCGGACAGAAACCCCTTGATGCCCGGCTCTTATAGGCCGATCTCGATACTAAACTTGGATGTGAAAATCCTGAGTGGAGTTCTGGCGGCCCAACTCCTCCCACATATGCCTCACCTTATACACATAGACCAGCCGGCTTCATTGCAAGGCGTAGCACCACTAATAATCTATGGCGCATGGCACACGTTTGGCATGCTCCGTGTCTCATGGAGGATGATTACGCTGAGGCACTGCTCGACATAGAGCAAGCCTTTGACTCTGTGGATTGGTCATATAGCTGGTTAGTGTTGCAGCAGCTAGAAGTGGGCTCGAATTTCCTCAAATGGGTGCAATTGCTCTATGCTGCCCCTGCTGTCCGCATAATTATTAGGGTACTGGTTTCTGCATCATTTGTATTAAGACGGGGTGCCCCCTGTCACTGCTCATTTTCACGGCAGCCATGGAACCTCTGGTGCCGCCCTGTGGGGATGGATGGGGGAATGGGGGATACCTCTCAGGGAGACCCAACATGTGGTCTCCCTATACGCTGAAAATTCCCTGGTGTATATGCGACGACCAGACCCATCGGTCCCTGTCCTCCTTGAGGTGCTATGGGGGTTTGGGGCAGTCTGGGGCTCTATATAAACCTGGGGAAATTAAAGCAGCTGGCCCCAGTAGGGAGACTTGCGGAGCAGCCGATGGAAGTGCTGCTAAGGGTGGGACTCCCATGGGTGTCTGAAGGGATTAGATACCTGGGGATCTGACTGGCGACTATGGCACCTAGAGATGAATATAGGGAGAATAGTGGAGGGTGTATAATGCTCCATAAGATTTTGGAGGGACTAACCACTGTCCCTCATAGGGCGAATAGCTATTGGAAACATGATCATTCTGCCCCGGTGCCTATATACCCTGCAGCACTGTACAGAATCCCCAGACAGTATTTTTGAATATTTGATGGTCCATTATGGGGTGCAAACATAAACGTGTGCGCCTTACAACACTGCAGAGGACATGGGGTGGCAGGCGACTTGAGGTGCCCTGCTTAAAGCTCTATTATATGGCCTCTCAACTTCAATTCACGGTCCACTGGCTGGATGATGATGACAATTGGGAAAAGCAGCTACTGGCGGGCATGTACGGGGAGCGGTCCCTAGCAGAGATTCTGATGCTTGGTCCTGGGGTTCCTGCTACCCTCTCATACATTGTCCAGCATGTGGTGGCAGTGTGGGAATTTGCGATCTGTAGGGTAGTATGACGCGTGCCTATGCCCCGGAAATGCCATTGTGGGTGGTGAAACCCTTTCAGCATATAGCGGATTCCATGTCAGTGTGGCGATGTCGGGAGGGCGGATGTCAACGAATGGAAGATCTATATGAAAACAGGCACTTTATAATGCGAGGAGAGGCAGAGGCCTCCTTTGCGCTGGGGATGGGGCAGTTCCTACAATACGAGAAGGTATCAAGTGTAGCCCGGGAGCTCTGGTTATCCTTTCCTGAGGAACCCCCTTGCACCAATGTTAGTGTATTTTTAGATTACATTTTAGTTTATTTTATAGTTTAACAATTATATGAGAGTATGGAGTATTGCTTATGGATACACATTTTTAAATTTGTAATACCTTGTATAAAATGTTTTAGATTGCAGTGGAAAAAGTAAATGTCACATCTTTAAGGTCCAGCATCTTCTTCAAATAAGCTTGGGCTGGAGTAGGAATAGTAAATGTTACTATTTAGTGTCCAACACCTTTCCCCAATATGGTTAGATTGGAGTGAGAATAATAAATGTCCCCATTTTAGTGCCTAAGAACTTCAGCCAATATGGGTGGATTGGAGTGGGACTATTAAGTGTCACCCCTTTAGTGTCCAAGAAATTCCCCCAATATGGTTAGATTGGACTAGGAATAGTTAATATCTCTCCTTTAGTGTCCAACACCTTCTCCAAATTGGTATACATTGGAGTGGGAATAATCAGGCCCACTGGAATTTGCGATTTTTGAATAATTATTGATTTGCCAGAATTGCCACATAATCTATCATCTGCCGCATAATCTAAGGATTTTAACAAAAAACTTATTTTTAGCTCAAGCGGTTCCAAAGTTATTAAAAATACGAGGACGTTTTGCCGTGCAGTAGAAGACCCTTTGAAAAGCTGGAATGCACACCTTTCTGTGGTTTACTGGTATATTTGGATCTTAAATTGGTACTAATGAGGTGCAACCAATGCTCAGAGAATATTACCAAGTTTTAAAACGATGAAATAAAGAAGCAATACTATTACATAATGTGCTGTATTTTGTAGCAAAATTTACCTTTTCTTGCCACATAATTTACTCAACTCTGCTTCATACTTTGACCCTCTCCCACTGCATAATTCCAGTGTTCTGGGAATAGTAAATATCACTCCTTTAGTGTCCAACACCTTTCTCCAAATTGGTATAGATTGGAGTGGGACCACTAAATGCTATCATTTTAGTGTCTGAAACCTTCCTCAAGATGAAGTTGGAATAGTAAATGACATGCTTTTGGTATCCAGCACTTTCCCCAAATTGGTTTAGATCAGAGTGGAAATAGTAAATGTTACCCCTTTAGTGTCCAACACTTTTCCCAAATTGGTTTAGATTGGAGTGGGAATAAAAAATGTCACTCCTTTAGTGTTCAACACCCTCTCTGAAACTAGTTTGGATTAGAGTGGGAATAGTAAATGTTACCCTTTTAGTGTCCAACATCTTCCTCAAATTAGTTTTGATGGAGTGGGAATAGTAAATGCCACCCCTTTAGGATGCAACACTGACTCCAAATGTGTTTAGATTGGAGTGGGAACAGTATTGTTCATCCCTTTATTGTCCAGCACCTTCTTCAAATTTGGTATAGATGGGAGCGGAATAGTAAATGGTACTCTTTTAACGCTCCACTACCTTCTCCAAATTGGTAGCGGTTGGAGTGGGAATGGTGAATGACACCCTTTTAGTGTCCAAAACTTTCAACAAATTGGTTTAGATTGGAGTTAGATTAGTAAATATCACCACATATTTTATAGTCGAAAACATTTGTGTGAGTATGGAGTATTGATTGTGTATATAAAATGTTTCATTTGTAATACTTTGTATAAAATGTTTAATATTTCAACGGAAAAAGTAAATTTCCCGTGTGGGAGTGTGGTAGTGTGGGAGTGCGTGGTACGCCGCCACCACGCTCCAGCACTGCCAAGACTCGCCTCCGCCTGCCAGATTACAAATATTTTTGTGGCCTGGCGGGCAGGCGGCATGGGGGTCCTGCGGCGGTGCTATTTAAAGGCTCATTGTGAGACTTAAACAGCACCACCGCGGGACGCTAGTGTACATTCCTGTTGTGCATTCCTTACCATGCAGGAACTGGGGTGCAAAAATACATGGGGGACAACATGTTATGTTATGTTAAGGGCATTTCTAAAGCACAAACTGTTACCCAAGGGTGTCCTGGCACTAGCTGCTTTCGTCTAGGCATTGAAGTGGAGGCACATTTACAGTTTAAAGAGCCATGTTTTTAGTTGTTTCCTGAATGTTAGGAGATTGGTGGTATTTCTCAAGTGGAAGGGGAGATTGTTCCAGGCCTTTGCAGCACCAGCATGTGCTCCCCTGCATGCAGCCCGTGCATAGGGGCAAGAGGTGGCCCTTTCTTACCTCACTGCCAGCAGTTGCATGTAGGAAGAACCCCCTTGACACCGCTGGTGATGAGGAAAGTCATAATATGCTTGGTTGTGCCTCAGGTCACAACCAAGCATATTTTGGGCCTCAGACCACCATGCCACCGACAGAGAGCATGGTTACCTAGCGGTTGCGGCGGTGCAGTCGCAGTCCAACTGCCCTCGTTGTAATCTGCTGGTGGGACCGCTAGCGCAGTAGTGGCTGGACTGCCACCACCGCGCTCCCGTCAGTTTGGCGGTCTGAGGACTGCCAAACTCATAATCAGCTCTTTGGGTAGGAAATGCTACATTTTATTTTTGGTGTGAATATTGTGTGGGTATTATTTGAAATTGTGTGACTTGTGTGTTGTAATTATTTATTTTTTGTTTTTTAGTTGGTGATGGTTAAATTGTTTGTTTAAATAATTTATTTAATATTTTATTATCTCAGTCTTCATTAACATTGGCTGTTTATTTAATTTTTAGACTGATGTAATAAAATATTGTACTTATTATTTAAAAACAATATTTGTCATATTGGTTTAGATTTTGGGATTTTTTTTACTTGGGTAGGTTATTATTTTTTTTAAAGTATGCTTTTGGCTATTATTTCTAAGTAATCTACTCTTTTGTTATTTATGAAAGTTTTAACTTTAGATTGTAGCATCTCGTACATTCTTTTGGTTTGTTTGCTAAGCGTAGGGGCCAGCAGATTGCTCCATTTGTAGTTGTTGGTAGCTTTGCTCTTTTTGTAATGCTTCTATACATTTATAGAGTGTAGGTTGGGTTTACCTGGTGTGGACTGAAGGGCACTGTGCCATCATTTCACTCCATTGTTTGTTTTGGCTTCCTGTGCCAAGGTGAAGTCTTAGACATTACATCATAGTATGTAGGATTTGGGTTAGCATCTGTGTCCAGTGCGATGCAGTCTGCCAAGCCAAGTGTCTTTAAAGTAGTCCTCTAGGGGGGCTTAGTTTGTCCTCATTTTCTTGGTAGAAAGTGCCATTTATTAGTAAATTGTAGTGGTTAGCTACCTCTGTGACAGGGTCATGGGCAAGTGCTTATTTCAAAGGCAAATGGACTGCTTGTAGTATATTCTACACTAAGAGCATGACTATGAGTTTGGCAGTGCGGCGCCGCCCGCCACATTACGAGCATTTCTTGTGTCCGGTAGGCTTTTTTTAATGTTCCCACATCAGTGCCCTTAAACTGGCCACCACAATGGGAATGCCAAAAACAGCTCCTGCACGCACGTAGTGTAAAGTCCATGCCGTGCAGAAACTGTGGTGCATGCACACAGGGGGGCACATGTTGTGAGACACCTTTGTTTCCTCTCTGTCATGGCTTTCATGGAGGAGGAACCACCATGAAATCCATGGCGAAGAGGAAGCTCATAATGGCCACCAAGCATATTGCAGTCTCCTAACCGCTGCAACAACACCAGGGGACGGCAGTTCCCTGGCAGCTGCAGTGGGACAATGGTGGTCCGACTGCCCTAATTGTAATAGGACGGTTGGAAGACTGCCACCGCCGAGCCCCCACAAGTCTGACGGTCCATGGACAGCCAGACTCGTAAAAGCGCCCTAAGTGCAGATTGTTGGAGATGTCTCCAAATACTTTGATTGAAATAATAGTAACTGCCTTGTATGGCTGTGTGGGATTATATATTTGAAATAAATTGAATCATGGCTTGCTCAAAGGCTATGATTACTGTTTGAGGGTAGTAGTTTTTTATGTTTAATGTGGTTTAATAGGTTGTAGTAAGTGTTGCTTTGTTTATTTGGTAGTAGGGCATATTTGAAAGGGATATTTGTGTTTTTTGATTTTCACCATATATGGGGCACATGTGAGTGAATACTTTCGGACACATTTTGAAGGCACCATCCATCATCAACGTTTTTCATAGGCTTACTTTTAGTAACGTATTTGCTGTAGAGAATATTAGGATTTGTTTCTTATTGTTTAGGTTATCACATAAAAGGAACGGTTCCTCATTATGAGCTATTGTTATTCCTATGTCTTGGTATGTTGGTAAACGGCCCTCTCTGAAGGGTCACCCCAAACCTTTTTGCCTTCCTCCTCTTCTTCCTCTGATCACGTTTTTGTTGGCTTTAGGACTCTGCTAACCAGTGCTAAAGTGCATGTACTCTCTATTCTAAAAATGGTTTGATTGTCTTATCCACAATAGTCAAATTTAATGTAACTTTAAGTTCCTAGTAGAGTGCATTAATGTGCACAGGGCCTACAAATTGAATGCTACTAGTGGGCATGCTGCACTGATTGTGCCACCCACTCAAATAGCCCTTTAAGCGTGTGTGCAGTTTACACACTCATGATGACTTGGCACATAAAACCCCTTCCCAAGCCTTAAACTCCCCCTTTTTTTTTTTTTACATAGGAGTCACTCCTAAGGTAGGCCCTAAGTAGCCCATAGGACAGGGTGTTGTGTAATCAAAAGGTAGGGCATGTACTTTTAAGGTTTGCATGTCCTGGTTGTGAAAAACCCACATTCATTTTTTACTACTGTGAGGCCTACCCCTCTCAGAGGTTAACATTGAGAACTCCGTATTACATTTAATAAGCTGTAATTCCTGATTGAGAAGGAGCAGATCTGTCATGTTTCATATAACTGGAATGGTAATGATAAATCCTCTTTTCTGATAAAGTCAAATATATCATTACCCTCTTAAAAATGCTACTTTTAGAAAAATGACATTTTCTACTCTTAGCCCTGTGTGTCTGTAGCCTGTTTCCAATACACGTCTGGGGTTGGTGACAGCTGAACTTTGTGCATTACCTCTAGACATCCACTCACAAAGGGAGCTTAGGAGTCACTGATGGGCCATCCACATCCTGATGGGTCATCCTGGGCAGAATGGGAGGGAGGGGGTGACACTTAACCTGAATAAACTGTGTCCGGTCCCCACACAAAGGGCTGCATACCCCTATAGTGAGTCTGTTGGCAGGGCTGGGGAGGGAGGATCTCTGTGCACTTCAAAGGCATTTCTTTAAAGTCTCCCCCACTTCAAAGGCACAAGTGAGTATAAATACTGGATCTCTGACACCCCCACTTCAGTACACTACTGGGCCTGTGAATAACTCTGCAGGAAAAAGGACTGCTGTGCTACTGAAAGGACTGCCATTCTGCTGGGCTGCAGCTCTGGAAGACCTGATGTTCTATTGTGATGCCCTGCTTCCTGCTACTCTCTGCTTGACGGAGAAGGACTTGACTCATCTCACTGGAACCCTGAATGACTCCTGGGCTTGCCCTATGTTCTAAGTCTTATGGATTTCAAAGACTTCAACTCATCCTGCTACAGCACCTGGGCCTTGCTTGCTGCAAGTCTTGCCCTTTCAAGTGATGCCAACCCAGTCTTGGGCCCTTAGAAGTGTATTTAAAGTGCTGCTTCAACCAGAATAAAAGCATCAATGCCATTGCGCCACTCGGAACCGACACATCCGAATTGATGCCGATGCATTGCTGAAGCCTCGAGGATCGAGAACCTCGCTTTGCCGAATGCTTAACGCATCTCTGACTTTGCACAGCTCGCAACAAGTGCATCTTCATCAACAATGATACATCTCTGTGGCTGCGAGGATAGAACACATCGTTTGAACAGCTGCTAGCCACATTTCCTTCTTTCCCAACCCATCCTCAACTTTGCACAGATCGTAACCGGCGTATCGCCTCCATCGTAAGGATTGACAATGACACATCGCCTTCACTGCTCTCCGCATTGTTGTCAACGTCAATGAATTTACAGTACTTTTCCAGCAGGCCAAAGCTGTTCAGCCTGAACTTTTGTCATGACCAGATAGCCCCAGTTGGTGCTTTATGCTTTTAAGCGCTACAATTCAATTTATGCTTTAAAAACGCCTGTTATACTTATTGGATTTTTTGTCATTTTGGTCTTGTTTTGCTCATAAAAGTGTCATTTTTTTTCTAAACTGTTTTTTTGTGTGGTGTTTTCACTGTGTTACTGTTTGAAGTGTTGCACACATACTTTACACATTGCCTCTTAAGTTAAGCCTGACTGCTCTGTGCCAAGCTACCAGAGGGTGGGCACTGGTTAATTTAGGGTGTGTGGTGACTTACCCTGACTAGGACTGTGGTTCCTGCTTGGACAAGGCGCATACCTCTGACAACCAGAAACCCAATTTGTAACAAGGTACTTTCTAGGGGCAAATGGAGTATCACTGGTGGCTTTTTTAGTTTGTGCAATTAAATGTTTTAAAGTGGGTATAGGTGGTAATTGGCCTGTGATGTGTTCATGAGCTTTAGGCAGTATATCTTTAAAGCTTTTGGTTGTGGGCTTGTGGGAGCTGGTACCTACATCTCTTATATCCTGCAATACCACCCTTACTTCTCTTTTTGTCACATTTGGTAAGTCGTTGTGGTCTTTTACATGCATTTAAACATCATCTTTTGTAGTTGCCCTCCCAATGAATGCATAAGAGTGATATTTGGTACATTTCCAATTTAGGTTCTCTTTGTTGATTCACTTTCTTGACTGTAGTTGTAGCCCATGTGATTTAGTAACTTTTTTTTTTCTGCAAAGTTTTATATTTTGCAGCCCATGTCATTGTTTCTGATAGTAGTGTAACAGTATAAGTATATACAAAATTTTAAAGGTTGTAATTTTGTTATTTACATGTAAAAATGTGCAACTACTTCTATTCTGCATTCTTACATGTATGTTCTGTTTTAGATGTATTGCACTGTTTTGCAGCTTTTCCGTTGGCGGTGTTCTAATGTTGGATGAAAACAAATGTTAGTTTCATGTTGAAAATGATAACACAGGAACATCTGTTATCTATACATATAATATTCCTATAAGTAAGTACTTGTTTCATAACATTAATGACATCAAAGCATCACAATTTCACAACACCCATATCTATAATTAGTTCAACCCAAAACATCAGGAGTGGGCACTAATCATGAAACGGAGTCACGTAGTTTCTGTTGAAAAAGCTTCTTGATTTATTTGTATTCCTTTAGCCGATACACAAACATATGCAGTACAGCCAACGCGTTTCGTCCTACAAGGACTTCATCAGGGTTGTAATATATCATCTAATTCCACATGTTTATTGCAACCGGAAAAAAACACCTGGCGCTCTTTGGAACCCAATCATGCCATAGTCATATCACAAGGAATCCTCCTATATATGAGGTTTCAGTGCATATGTGTATGCCCTCCTTCATCTGAAGGGAAATCAAAAAAAAATTCTCAGGACAAATTTGCATTCCCATGGAGTATCAGGTATGAACACCTCCATCTTCCAAAGTTCCTGATACTCAATG
Organism: Triturus cristatus; assembly: GCF_964204655.1. Taxonomy (NCBI): domain Eukaryota; kingdom Metazoa; phylum Chordata; class Amphibia; order Caudata; family Salamandridae; genus Triturus; species Triturus cristatus. Next base: position 846,401,309 of record NC_140583.1, on the reverse strand, counting down.
GAAATGAAAATTTGTCCTTGCCTGAAGTGCCCCCTCCGGTTCTGGTCCTAAAAATTGGGTTCTGCAGCTGTTTTGCTGCAAAAAGCAATGCAGTGACACCTTTATGTTAACTGGAACTGATGCAGTGTCCTCCAACACAGTGCCAATCATGGATCGGAACTGACGCAGTGAAATCTTCGACACCGATGCTTCCTCCGTAGCAGGAACTTTTTCATCAGGCCCTGCTTGGGTCCTGTAGCCGGCCTGCCTCCATTGTGGTCGGACTGAACTTTGGATTTGTGCCGGTTCTTCTGGATCTCAAGTAACATTTCGGCCGCTTCTAAGCACCGTTTTTATATTTAATCTTTAAAAATTAATATCTCAAGTTCTACTTATTGGATTATTGTTGCTTTGGTCTTGTTTTACTAAGATAAATATTCTCTATTTGTCTAAACTGGTGTGTAGTCTTTTTGTGGTGTTTTCCCTGTGTTACTGTAATTAAAGTGTGACAAATACTTTACACATTGCCTCTTAATTTAACCCAGACTGGTCTGTGCCATGCTACCAGAGGGTGAGCACAGGTTAATTTAGGTTGTATATCTGACTTACCCTGACTAGGATTGTGGCTCCTGCTTGGCTGCTTGGACAGGGTGTATTCTCAGAAAACCTCAATTTCTAACACTGGTGCTCAGCGGTGAGGATAGGACTTGTGTTTTTGCAGTACCTTACAGTTATTTGGTGTACACTGCTATCTACATCTAGACCAATTTAAATCATTTGTTTCAGATCCCTATTGGCATTTTTTGTCCTAATTTCTTCAATTAACATTTTGTTATTTTTCAATTCATCCTGATTGGCATTTTTGCTTTTTTGGGGGTCCAAAAACTGTACCTGCAAGCATGGATTTTGAAATGTCCAATATGGGGACGTGCACAGTACAGCAACTTACGGATTTTTGCAAGGAGCGTGAGGTTTCTACCAAATGCTTCACCAAGAAGGAGAAGCTGAAAAATGCGCTGAGGGCCTGGATAGAAGCAAGGGATATAGCACATGAGATCCCTGAGGGGGAGGATGATGAGGAAGTAGAGGATGATGAGAATGAGGACCAGGTTTCAGTGGAGAATCTGAGACTACCTGTGGTACAGTGGAGTGTAGTAAAGTGAATTGATACCCTGTAAATATTGTAGAGTGTATTTGCGTGCACTTGTCACGTGGCCCATAGGGACATTGTCGTCTTCACTAAATTAGCATGAGCACGCTGCAGCTAGCCTGCTGCTGTGTGCACGTTACTACACGTCTTTATTTTTGCAATAATGTCTATGGCAGTTTTCACATGAGAACTCATCACTCTCTGCATGTTCCTGGGATTTTGATGGAACATTATGTGCAAGGTCAAGCAACAATGCCCATTGTTATTTTGTTCTGGCCACGCCTTAGCCCTTAGAAAAAAACATACCGATGCAGCTGTTGTTTGGAAAATGTACTTTGGTTTCATTAGAAAACATGAATAGGTTCCACACACTTGGAGAGGGACCTTTCCGGGGAGGAGAGCGAGACAGCATCTATGATGTAGATCTACCATCTGTGGGCTAAGGTATGGGGTCTGCTGACAAAGCCCAGAGATCTTCTAATATATAATAGTACTGCTTCTTAGCAAGGGCAGGGAGGTTAGGCTCTATTGTCTTTTCACGATGACATCTCCCTTCACGATATATGGACTAGCTGCTATCCTGACTGTATTTGTACTATGCATTTTCCTGCTTGTTTTGGCACGTATACTGCATGTTAGGGCACGTTAGTTAAAATAAATATTTTAAACTATTTCATGTCTCTGTCAGATCTTACTGTGGACAAGTACAAGAGTGCTAGCGAAAGGGTGTGTCCTGTTACCGTGATTCCTGAGAGATCTGGGAGTGTTGTGTTCTGGGGTGTCTAATCATTTGTTTCTCTGTGAGTGAGTAGGAGAGCAAGTGAGACACTATAGCTAGTCGGTCCTGGGCTAATGCGTACTAAGGTGATAGGAAGACTCAGTCCCTATACACCAAGGTACCACAATCCTGTGCATAGTTCTGTGTTTGTGCAGAATCCCTGCAACACACTATATTAGCGTACAATGTAGTTCTGTACACTGGTGTGGCATACAGTGTAATGCTGTACTCTGGAGTTTTGTACAGTGTAGTGGGCTAGACTGGAATATTGTGTACTGAAATAGCATACGGTGGAGTGGCATACAGTGGAGTGAGGTACATTGGATGGGTTCAAACTGAAATAATGTAAGTTGAAGTGGCATATGCTGGAGCACTATAGAGTGGAGTGGAGGTACAGTTGAGTGGTTTACAGTGGACTTACGTAAAGTGGAGTGTGGTACAATGTAGTATTGTAAAGTTAAATTGCCTAAAATGGAGTGCTGTATATTGGAGTGCTGTATAGAGCAGTAGTGCTGAGCAGTCTAGTTTAGACTACAGTGGGGTACAGGGTAATACGGTACAGTGCAGGAGCATATAGTAAAGTAGTATAAACTGTAGTGCGATATAGTGGAGTACCGTATATTATAGTAGTGTTTAGTGTAGTGGATGGGGCGGCCTCCCCTTTCTGTGGGCCAGCAACTGGACGGCCGGGACTAGGTGAGGCTGGGCTGAGGCTGAGGCTGGACTGAGGCTGGAGCTGAAGTGAATGGGCACAGAAATTGCCGCTCGCCTCAGCTGTGCTTTTACTATATTGTCAGATTGCCAGCTTCTCCTGCTAGCTTTGCCTGGGACCAACTACCAATGTGGCGCGGTGGGTGATTCTAAACGCACCTAAACGCACGGATTCACCAGCTGCACCGACCTAATGTTGGCCGCCTCCGCGAAATCGAGCGAGAACTGTTCACCTCCCACCTTCTGTCTTCTTCCTCCAGCTCTTGACAGCGAGTGGTAGTGGTAGCGGCTGTCCTGTGCGCTATGTGCACTGTCTGTTATGCCGCGTTAATGCCGATGCTGGTATTGGTGAAGGTGTTGGCGGCAGGGGGAATAAGGTTCGTCACTCGGTGCTCTGCGCTTGCTGCTCGTCCCCGCTACTGCTTGCACCTCCGGCGACGATCCTCACTTTCGGTGATGCCCACTGGCTGTGCGGTCTTCCTTTCTCTTCCCAGGGTCCTTGTTGCTGTGACACCTTCTAACACATGTTACACCTATAAGGGGTGCGTCAGACTCATACAGGCAAAGAAGGCCACACCACCAACTCTCTCCTCCACAGTAATTCGTCCTTCTCTGGTCCTGCTCTTTTTAGTGTAAAAAAGCTGAGTTTTGTGGCGTAAACTGTTCAGACGTACAGTGAAGTGCCATATAGTGGAGTAGCATACAGTACAGTGGCGTACAATGCATTAGAGTTAATTATAGAAGAGTGGACTGTAGTCACATACAGTAAAGTGTGGTATAGTGGCGTGGCACAGAATGTACTCTCGTAAAGCAAACTAGCATACAGTCGTTTGTGTTCAGTGCAGTGGCATATAGAGCATTTAAATACAATGGAGTGGCGCAGAGTTCAGTAGCTGACACTGGAATTGCATACACTCCAGTAGTATACGATCAAGTGGGCCATAATAGAATAGAATGTAATAGAATAGCATAAATTGGAGTAGGGTACAGTAGAATAGCATAGACTTGTGAGCAGTACAGTTTGGGGGCATCCAGTAAAGTGGCATACACGAAAGTGTAATAGAATACAGTCGGGAATAGTATAATAGAGTGGAGTATAGTGGTGTACATTGCAATGGCGTACAGTCCAGTTGGGTCGAGTAGACTGGAGTAACCTACAGTGAATTAGCGCAGAATGTAGTGGCTTATACTGTAGTGTTGTAAAGTGGAGTAGCAAACTGTAAATTGCCTACAGTGAACTCGCATAAACTAAACAGACAGTGGAGTGGCTTAAAATAGAGTGTATAGATTAAAGAAAATGTAGCGTTAAGTGTGTCCAAAGATGTAAATGTTTTCTTTCCAAAATATAAATTATAATATGCAAATGTTGTGGGGTCCCAAAAAGGTGCTTAAATTTAATGCATTTTGCATAAATTGTTTTATTGTGTGTACTGCGAAATGCGCCATGCGGACTTTGTTAAAACTTGGCTGGTTAAGATATTATGGTGCACAGATGCCTATTTTGGGCAATGCAGGTAAGTAGTGTAACTATTTTATAAGGTTGCATTTATTTAAACTTTGCAAGATCTGTTTGCGAGGTATGTTTGCAAAATATGGGTGTATTTCACTGTACTGCCACAGTACATACTGATGCCAAATCATTAGCTGATTGGCTAATGACTGCCTTTACAAACGTTAAAGGCAGGCATGTTGTTTTTAGGAACACTTTGCCTATTGTCTGCGTTACACCTCTGGACATCGGTAAGTAATTGGTTTGGTATTTTTGCCCTACCTATCAAAACTTTACTAAAGTGGTAAAAGATTTTGGAAGATGTTTAAAAGTTTCTTTAATTTTTTTGTACGGTACCACAAAGTTGTTGTGGAATGTTACGATTTTTATATCTCAATACATTTTGGAAGCAATCTACAGGGGACATTTTTATTTTAGGTAGTGCACCCTTTTTTCAGCATATATAAATATGTTAAAATTTGAAAACACTCTGTAGCACACTATATTTATCAGGCCTCTTTTTGGACACATTAAATGTCCCATACGGAGTCCCTCAGGGATCACGAATTAGTCCCACCTTGTTCAACATTTATATGAGTCCTTTGGCACAAATAGTAGAGGAGTTTGGACTGTCATTTGTGTCTTATGCAGATGACACACAGTTGATAATCTCAGTGTCTGATACTACTAACTCTAATCACCTGCAGCTAGTCCCAGGCATGGAAAAAAGTCGCTAAAGGATGGCCAACTGCAGTTTAAAACTCAATGGGGAGAAAACTGAGCTAATATTCCTGGGTAACTGAACTGTCCCTTGGAAAAGGATCAGCTGGCCAGACAACTGGGGTACCCCCTGCACCGAAGCCGTGCATCAAGAACTTGGGGATGTGACTTGACCAGAATCTTTCTATGGATACCCAAGCTAAAAAACGTTCAGCCACCTGCTTCAGTATTCTTTGCCTGATTCATAAGATCATAGACCTTCTCCAAGATCAGGCGCGGAGAACGGTGATTCAGTCACTTGTAGTCTCCAGATTGGACTACGGTAAGACACTGTACTTAGGGGCACCAAAATATGTATTCAACAGGCTGCAGGTTGTTCAAAATGTGGCGGCCAGAATGATACTAAAAATTCCCAAGCAGGAGTCCGTGAAAGATTCAATGAGCAAATTGCATTGGCTCTCTATTCAATCTAGAATTAAGTTTAAGGCACCTTGCCTAACCCACAAGGGTATGCGTGGCAGGGGTCCAGCCCTGTTACGGTCTCCCATCTCCCCGTATACACCCAACAGGTCCCTCAGGTCCTTGTGCGATTTCCTAATGAGCACAACAAGGATAAAAAGAGCCAGATGGGGAGGGAGATCCTTCACTCATCTGGTCCCAAAACATTGGAACTCAATGACCATTGAATTGAGACTTTTGAAGGACCTGCCTAGCTTCAGGAAGAAACTTAAAACACGGCTTTCCTGGATGCCCCTCCACACCGGTATGTTGCCCTCTTTGCAGCACTGGGAAGCACATGAGGCAGCTATGAGTTCTACAAAATCACATAAACATAAATATAGTGTCTTCTAGTGTATTTCCACATTTTGTTGAATTTATTTTGGTATTGCGGTAGTTAATGTTGTTAATATATATAAACTTATAAAATATTCCCTACCTATTACCACTTTAACAAAGTGGTAATAGGTATTGGAAAAATATGAAACCTAAGACCTACATTGAAAGCTGTAACACAGAACACAAGGAACCTTGAGCGGAAAACAACATGGCTGCCCTTCACTTTTTAAAAGGCAGTCAATAATCAATCAGCTACCGAGGGTACAGATACAGCTGAGTTTAAAACACTTTCCCTACTTACCTGCCATAACCCACAGAATCATCTGTACACCATGTTATATCATCCTGCCGAATTTCATACAAATCCAACGGACAGTTTTTGCTCTACGCAAAATACAAAAATGTATATAAAATGCATTGGATTTTACTGCTGTTTAGGGAATTTCCTTTTTTCTTTGCACTCCCTTGACTAAACACCATGAAACTTTCACTACTCTGACAATGAAATAGGGACAGTAGGTCTGCAAGGTTTCGTGGACATTAGTCAAACATGTGCAAAGTATTAAGGGACAAACAAATTACAAATCCCTATCTCTGGTTAACCTAACTATAACTACAGAGTGGATACTGCCACTCTGTAATTAGTATGTAGGTTGTTGTCTAATGGCTTTATTACGAGTGCGGCGGTCCTGGGACCACCACCACCCCCACGGTGCGTCTACCCGCCGTATTACGATGGTGGCAGTGGGACCGCCACAAGACTGTCGCCTCTGCGGTATCCAGGATCCCAAAGCTGTGGTGGTGTGGAAAAGGGCAGGATGCTGGCTGGGCAGATGCCGGCACCGCCGAGCACATATTACAACCTTATTTTCCACCGTCCATTTCATGATGGGGAGCCCGCTATGAAAAGGGTGGCGAAAATGCAGGTAAGGGGGCTCTAACAGGGCCCCCAGGTGCATCTGGGCATGGGTTTGCATGAAGGGGCACATTTTGTGGCCCCTATAATTGCACCTTCGTTCGTGCACAGTGTGGTATGCACAACATGGAGCATGCCACACCATGCAGGAAAGTCCCGTAGACGCTGTAATAGCGGTGGTCTGCTTGTTAGTCTCTCCAATAAACCTAAAAAACCGCCACAGTGACAACACCACTGCTCCTCCCGCCCGCCCTGGATTCAACTCAGAATCTGGCAGGTGGGTGCACCATAGGCTTGGTGGTCTTCCTGTGGCTGCAGCAGTGGCGCTCCCAGACGATGACCGCCAAATTCATAATAAGGCCCTAAGTGTTTGTTGTTAATGCTAATATTTTTGGGGGATTGTATTGTTATGATTTTAGTTACATAATTTATCGGGGAGAATGGTAAATATTTTGGAGATATAATATATTTATTTTTCATTTAAACATGTGTATAAATGTTTGACTAATGTCCATGAAACCTTAGAGACATAAAGGGCCTGTCTAAGGCAAAATCAGGCTCTCCTAATGATTTATGTCCTCCGAAAACCATGGCCCTTTTAGCCACTAGCTGTGCTCCGGCCATTAGAGACATTTTCAACTCTTCTCTAATTACAGGCACCATCCCTACGGCTTGGAAAGAGGCATCTGTCCGTCCTATTCTGAAAAAGCCCTCAGCGGACCCAACTATCCTCCCCAATTACCGTCCCATCTCCCTCTTACCACTTTTGGGCAAATTGTTGGAAGATTTTGTAAATAAACAACTTTGTTCCTACCTTGAACAAAATGGAATCCTAGACCCCTCACAATCGGGTTTTCGGAAAGGATTCAGTACAGTAACAGCCGTGCTGGCAGTAACTGATTCACTTAGACGAACAGTTGATGCAGGGGGTGCAGTAATACTGATCCTTCTAGATCTCTCCGCAGCTTTTGATACCATCTCGCACACTAAGCTTGCGGAGAGACTAGTTTCTGGGGGTATTAAAGGAACGGCTCTGAAATGGCTAAAACATTTCCTGGCGGATAGATCCCAAACAGTTATCCTGGGTCCCTATTCCTCGCCAAAGATGCCTTTGAAGAGAGGTGTCCCGCAAGGATCTTGTCTGAGCCCGACCCTCTTCAATATTGTGGTAAATAAAATTCCTTTACCTGGACTTAATTTGATACAGAATCATAATAAAATAGCTCAGTAAAATGAGAGGCAGAATCCGTAATATTAGAGGTTCGGAATGGGCTTTATTCCAATGATCGATTATAATCGGATGCTCCAAGTTCCATCACCACGGGGGTTCAGGAAGTGAAGTACATACTTTATTGACAAGAAGTAACTTTTATAGTACATACATTACAATGAAGCGAATGCAGTAGGCGTAACAATTGATAAGGAAATTGACGTTTTACCTGCGTAACCGAAAATGGGTGTAATAAGGAGTAAAAAGGAACATAATTGGTTATGATGTCACACATAGGTGGATCTATAAGATAATACTTGGCATAGATGCGCGCGCAGCAGCATGACGTGTAACTGACGTGTAACTAGGGGGTGAAGGGGACTTGACATTTAGCTCTACATGTGGAGACAAAAAGTCTGGGGGGTCTAGTCAACCTAATCCCAAATTATATCTAACATCCTATGTTTAAAGAACTATGTTATCCATAAAAGAAGGACTCTCGGACAAAATCTATTCTATACTGACTGTGCGTGCGTGTACAAGCGTCTAAGTGTCTACACTGAATGCGAGGGGGTAGGAATATTCCCTGGTAACAGGGCTATGGATTACTTGCATGAGGACAGAGAGGCCGAGCCTTTGCTCAGTAGCTGGAAGAATGTTTACCTAAGCTGCTAGACAGGAATGCATCGGCTAAGGAGTGAAGCAGATAATTCGAAGGTGAAATACAGTTCTTGGCAGAGAATAGGCTGATGTCAGGCTTCGTGAGCCGCGCAGAGAATGAGACAAAGTTCATGGTCACAGATGCAGGCTCAGACTGGAGCTTTCAGAGGCAGAAGGCAAGAGGAGTTTTGATGACAGAATCAGGGCCTACTTGCCTGGACTGTAAAATGGCATAAGTGAACCATATAAAGCCGGTGGCCTTTCATATTTAGGAATGGAATATCCGGCCTATTCATGGCGGATCTGACAGAGGACATGTTGACGGTGGACGCACATGTGTTTGCGTCTTCATAACTGGAACTGGAGGGAACATACATGTACTTGTGACATGCACATAGAACCGTTGGGGTCCAAGATAGGGGACATAACTGACCAGAAAAATCCATATTTCCACATTCCCTCCTTGTCCCCTACTTGCCCGTTAAGAGATATCAATCTTCATCAATCCATTGATCTGTTCATATAGCATCATTTGTTCTTCTTTCTTCTTCCGCGACGAATGAAATCTTGATGGTGGAATACACGATGTGGTACACAGACCACAGATCGCTGGTCCACATTGTAGACATAGACAGCAACTGAATAGTATGAGAAGGCCAATACCTAGGAAGGATAAAACTCTCCATCCCCAGGCTGATATCACACTCCAAAACCAACTGGACCAAGTCCAAGTGCCTGGGTTCTGGTGTATCTGGTTTACAATCTTATGAAGGCGAGTGATGGCTTTATATACAGATGGCGAATTTTCTGGTATGAATACGCAGCAGCTTGATCCGATGACCCTACAAGCTCCGCCCCTATCAGCCAGGATGACGTCAAGGACAAGACGATTTTGAAGCACAACAATCCGCATAGCAGACTGCTCTTCCGTTAAATTGCCTAAGGCGGAAATAGTCTCATTCACTACTGCTTCAAGGGTTCTAGTTAATCTACGTATCAGCTTACTATTAGTAACAGTACCTATATAGGGAAAGATGCCTTTATTAAAATCTACATACTTGTCCCATGCTGTCTCAGTGTAATCGACAATGGGGAGATCTCTCCGCTCTCTGTTGTGTACTAAATGAATATTTCTGTAATAATCAGGAGGAGCTAGGAAAACAGGTGGCAAAAGGAATGCAATGTAGCAGGTACCATCCCAATCTAGAGGTAGACGCATATATGCAGTCTGACCACATATAAAGTAGGAGTGGCGAGAAGCTCTAAATGAAGATTTGCCTTGATCACTGAATTCTACTATAGTAGTGCATTTACTATGGCCCATATGTATGGAACCAACCTTTCATACACACAATTCACCCTTCGCTGGGAATACTGACATGGTGGGTAAGACTAGTTCAACTTCGGATACGACATTTAGAATCATGAGATTAGGTGTAAAATTACCTAATCCATATACTTCATTTTCTAGATCAGTTCCTGTTCTTTTGGGGCGACCCTCCTTGTCAGGGTAGCAGACCTTGAGTAAAACTAGGTTCAGGTTTCCCCATACCCAATGATCTTGGTAAACTGCTGTGTCTGAGTCTATGGAATTAATTAAACTAAACCATGCTCCACAGGAGCCATTATGTGTAAATGGATGTGGAAAGAAAGGCAGGACTCCTTCATAATTCTGATAGGGAGGGAGCCGGCCACACACCCAACAATTAGTAGCATTACTAGTCTGATGGGAATGATGTAACATACTAATGAAAGTGTTATTGCGCAGCGCAAGTCTATAAGACAATTCATGCGGAGGTAAGTCACTAAAAGAATGTTCAGCAGTAACATTATAAACATGTCTAGAAATAGGGTAATATATGTGCAACAATATACTTGCAGTAATTATTAAAAGACTCAAGAAAAACAAAATTAATAACGTCACTATGCAGTGGCTACGCAGTGATTTACAATACGCCTGTCGTTTCAACTTTTTCCGGGTATTTTCTCTACTCAGGTCCAAGGGATACATGTCAGAGACAATTCAACCACTTCACCTTGGAGAGGACTTAAACAATCAAATTGCTCGACTTGTTGGGCCTAAGCTTTAGTTTGTAGTTTTCAGAGTTATTCTGTTCAACAAAAGGAAGTTTTGAATCAGTCTGTGAGGGAGTGCAGGGCACAATGTCTATATCCGAGGATAGTCCATGAAATTTCTTGATATGACTTGAATGAATCCAGCCCTTGCGGCCCTCGATCTTCACGGCTGTCCTTGTGGTGAGCAGAACCAACTTGGGTGTCTTCCACCTGGGCTCCAGCTGAGTCTTTCGGTCGAAATTTCTCACAAATACGAAATCACCCGGAACTACGTCATGGGGTTTCACCTCAGTGTTGTCGGGAAAGGCTGCAGCTACCTGTGAACGACAAGATTGTAGTGCAGACATCAAGGAAGCCAAGTAATCTGTCAGCATATTACAGTCAATATCAGTTATTTTGCGAGGTATGGGCGTCCCCCACATATTTGGTGGTCTACCGAAGATCACCTCGTACGGGGATAGCCCTGTTCGAGAGTGTGCTACCATTCTCATGTAAAAGAGTGCAACGGGTAACGCTACTACCCAGTCGACACCTTTCTCTCTGCATATTTTGGACATTCTGATTTTCAGTATCTGGTTATGTCTTTCTACGAGACCTGCTGCCTCGGGGTGTCGGACACAGTGGAATTTCCACTGATAGCCTAACAAAAGTGAAACGTGTTTCATTAATTCGGATGAGAACGGCTGGCCGTTATCTGAGTGAACAACACGTGGTAAACCGTATCGTGGGAAGAATTCTCGAACCAACTGTTTGGCAGTAGTCGGGGCAGTGTAATCTGAAACCGGGTATGCCTCTGTCCAACGGGACAGAGCGCAGACAACTACAAGAACATATTTGAATCCTCGACATCGTTCCATCTGGATATAGTCCATCTGGAGTACTTCAAAAGGGTGATTAGGAGGATGAAATCCACCCTGTTCTACGGGAACGCTTTTTCCTGGGTTAAACTGACAACAGATCATACAGGTACGGACCTTTTGTTTGGCTGCTGCTCGTAAATGTTTATTGAACCAAATGTGTTGAATGCTGTCTAGCATAGCTTTTTCTCCTAGATGTGCTGGACTATGTATAGTGTTAATTATAACTTGGACCATTGAATCAGGAAGGAACCATACAGACTTTTCCTTCATCATCCATCCTTGGTCCGTTTGGATCCCTCCTAATTCAGTCCATTTCTTTATTTCGTCTGGTGTAGCATGTGACTGTATGTCAATTACGTCAAGAGTAGGATCTTTAACTGTCATACAATGTGTCGGTGTCGGGACTATTGTCTTTGTCATGTCGGGGGTTTGAGTTTGAGCAGTCTGTTTAGCTGTTCTGTCGGCTAGATCATTGCCTTGGGAAATGATATCAGTAACCTTCGTATGAGCCTTACATTTCATAATTGATATTGCAGTGGGTAGATGTATTGCATCTAATAAGGCATGAATGAGGGGTCCGTGCTGAATGTGGGCACCGTGGGAAGTTAAATAACCTCTCTCTCGCCACAGCACGCCGAAGTCATGTACAACTCCGAATGCATAACGTGAGTCAGTGTATATGTTGACTTTTTTATTCGTGGCTTGAATACAGGCTTGTGTCAGAGCGATGAGTTCTGCGGCTTGAGCTGACAAGGTATTTATACGATTAGTTTCAATGACTTCAGTATCTGTTGTGACTGCGTAAGCGGCTACTAACTCTCCTGTACTTGTTCTCATACATGAACCATCTACATACAAGGTCAGGTCTGGATCTGACAATGGGACATCGGTTAAGTCTTGTCTGGGTTTCGTCGTTATCGTAATAACTTCAATACAGTCATGAGCTAGTGGATCTGTTCCGATTACAGGTAAAAGTGTGGCAGGATTCAATGTGTTACAGCGTCTGATTTCTATATGTGGCTGAAACAATTTAAGTTCGTATCCTGTAAGTCGCGCTATAGTCAAGTGTTGTGTTTGCGTTCTATTCACAAGAACCTCTACTGCATGTGGTACTTGAACTGTCAATGGATGTCCTAACACTATGGCATCGCTTTGTCTGATTGCTAAAGCTGTTGCTGCTACTGATTTCAGGCATGCAGGCAAAGCCTGGGCTACGGGATCTAATGTACTAGAAAAATAAGCACATGGTTTGTGTGCTCCTGCTTGTTCCTGTGTGAGTACTGACAAGGCAGTACCTTCGCGTTCTGTAACAAAGAGTGTAAACTGTTTTCTGTAACATGGCGTTGCTAAAACAGGTGCTTGACATAAAGCTTTCTTTAGGCTTTCAAAAGCTTGTGCATGTTCCTGAGTCCAAGGGAGAACAGTCGATGTGGCTGCCTCCTGTGTTGTTAACTGAATGAGTGGTTTTGCTAGAAATGCATACTGAGGGATCCACTGCCTACAATATGAAGTGAGGCCTATGAAAGCTCGTACTTCCTTTTGTGTCTTGGGTATTGGCATGTTAGCTATTAACTGAATGCGGTCGGGTGTAAGCTGCCTTCCCTCCTTGGACAGCGAGTGTCCAAGATAAATAACTCGCTGGACACAGAATTGCAGCTTAGAAGGGGACACCTTGTGCCCCTTGTCGGCTAGAAATTGTAAAACTGTCAGTGATGCTTTTTCACATTCCGGTTCGCTTCTCGCGGTGATCAGCAGATCATCGACATATTGAAGCAGGGCAGTGTATTCCGGTTCGCTTCTCGCGGTGATCAGCAGATCATCGACATATTGAAGCAGGGCAGTGTTAACTGGCATGTGGATACTGTCAAGTTCTCGTTTCAGTGCTTGGCTATAGATGCTGGGGCTTTCTGTAAATCCTTGAGGTGCGCGTGAGAATTTAAAGCTGCGCCCATTTAAACTAAATCCGAACAAATATTGGCTTTCCGGATCTATTGGGACGCTGAAAAAGGCATTCTTGAGATCAATTACAGTAAAGAATGTTGCTTCGGAATCAATAGCTGTCAGTAATGACGAGATATCTGGGACCACAGGAAATTGTGGCACAATGCATTTGTTTAACTCGCGCAGATCAATAACCAATCGATATACTGGCGGGGCCGTAGGATCTGTTCGTTTAAGAATCGGAATTATCGGTGAATTACATACATTGGAGTCTGTTTCCACAACTACTCCTTGGGCAATTAGCTCGTCAATGATTTGTAGTAAAGCCACTACAGCATCTGGTGGTAACTTGTATTGTCGCATTCGTGGTAGCACCACTCCTGCCTTTAAGGTGACTCGATATGGTGTAATATTCATGCAACCAACATCAGTAGGGCCTTGTGCCCATAAATGTGTAGGTAAAGTCTGCAGTCGGGGATCCATGTCTCTAGACACATAGTGACCTTTAAAATCACGTAAAAACAACCTTACTCCTTCCGGAGAACAACATATTATGGCTCCTAGGGCTTTCAACGTTTTTATTCCTAGCAAGTTTTCTGGACATGATTTAGTAAGCAATAAATCTGTAGTTCGGGTCAGAGGTCCTATCGTAAGTGGAAGAGGCTGTGATACTTCATTAACAATAGGTTTTCCTGAAAAACCAAGGGAAATATTCTGAGAGCCTGAGAGGGGTGCCCCTGGAACTTCACTACGTTTTATAGTTGTTCGACTTGCCCCTGTATCGAGTAAAAATTTTCTATCTTGACCTAATAATTCACTATGTACATAAGGTCCTTCTTGATCTACAGGAATCTCGATAAGGGGTAAGTCAACTTCCCTCTCTAGGCTAGTTCATGCGTAACGCTGATACTCAGGATATTCATACTGTGCAGTCTGATACATTTGTCGTGTTGTTGTCTGTGTGGCAGCAACAGGCAACGGTGGTGCAGCTGGCACAAACTGTATTGGCTGTTGTGCGGCTGGCATGGCCTGTGCATGCTGCATAGCTCCTTGTTCATTCTGATCTTGTCTGAGTGGCCGTGATCTTTCTTGTGTTTTACCTATGGCGATATTATGTTTTAAAACTGGACAATCGTGTACGTAATGACCTGGCTTTTTACAGTAATTGCATGTCCCTTTTACAGGTCCTGCTGAATCGGAATGTGTCATACCCTTTTTATGTCCTTCAGCTGGAACTGTCTGGGAAACTAGCATTTTCATTTTCGTGTCTTTCATGCGTCTGTGTTCATGTTCTTGTTCCTCTCTAATTCTATTGTGATGATACTGTAACATTTGTAACATTTGTGATGGAGTGTTACCTTGCCAGGTACTCTCGAATTTTAATACTCTATTCTTTACTGGGGGCAGGGCATTTTCTACTAATTTTGTTACAAACAGATGTGGGTATGATTCGCTACTTGCTTTTATGCCACTATTTATACCAAAACATTTTTCGAATCGGGCATAGTAATCACTAGTGTCTTCATCTTGCTTCTGTTTACAGGCTGAAATTGTACCCCAATCTTCCTTTTTCGTAGTTAATAAACGTGGCAGTACCTGTACTAATAAACCTGGTAATGCTTTAGTTTTATCCCCAAGTCCTGCTCCTGCAGTTCGGGCCTTTTCTTCCGCTTCTAACACTGACCATTCTATCTTTTGGTCTCCTACCTCCCACTCTTTTTCCTTGAGTTTCTCATAAATGCCAGCAGGCATCAATACCTTTAATATTGTCATAATGTCGGGATAGGTATACTCTCCCATGAGTAACATGTCTTTAATTTCTCGGTGAAAACCCGCTGGATCTTTGTCATGACTGGGTACCACTTTCTTCATTTGTAACAGTTCTATTTTTGATATGGGCGTATATACAAATACGCGCCTAAACTCGTTGTCCTCGCCTTTTATTGGGTGCACTTCTCGCAAGGGATTCTGTCTATCCATGTGATACGTGGTTCTTTCCTTGACGGGCAATGAGACATGCTCTGAGCATACAAAAAGAATATACTGCTTTCTTGATTCTAGAATTTCTTTAATTAATTTAGTACCTGCACCTCTCCATTTATTCATAAGCAATTCAGTCAATATGTCAGGTAAGGGACCAGGGTCCGAATGCTGACTCCGATATAGTATAATGAGTTGTTGAATCATATAAATCCCAGCTAACCTCTGTTCATCTGGGGTGAGATTCAAAAATGTGCGTACTACTGTATCATCACTATATTTTCCGGGACTGTCCACCCAATGGACAGCTGCCCTTGCTAAATCTTGTTCATCCATAGAATCGAGAAAATGATAACCCCTTCGTTCTCGGAGTAGTTTGTCGGCGGTTTGGAACGAATGCTCGTTAGACCTTATATTAATTATAGGTATTTGGAAATTCCTGTTATTATCTGGACATATCGGACGTATTGAGTCAGTATGACATCTAGTCTGATTTCTATTACAAGGTCTTCCTCTACCTACATAGGCTATGGTGTCCGACTGTCCCGCGGGCAGTCCTGACCCTTCTTCCTCGCTTTGTTCGAACTCGTCTGCCTCTAATCTTTCTTCGTGTAGGCGTTCTATTTCTTTACGGATCTTTCGGCACATGGCTATTATACAATTTTGCTTATCATGTCTCCCTTCTGATATATTCTGGCTCCATCTTGTAAGAATTTGCATTGCTTCCGGGTCTACCCCCGGTCGGTCTTGATTTCTGATCACACAGTTTATGAGGAAACGTAACAGTTCCCCCTGTATCTCTACTTTCTGGTATTCCATAGCTCTGTTAATACATTCTGGATCTCGCCCTGTTTGGACAAAATGATATATTTTATCTAGATGCGCAGTCATTCCTGGTAACTTCCCTAAATACACTGCGGCTCGTCTGATACGCAATGATGCCAGGGTCATTTCGTCCTCTTTACCGGGCACCGGGTCATATCTACAATCTATAAGAAGTTCCTTAAGCGCACGGGCACTTACGAGTTTGGGTGTACGTGAATGTACTGAGTCTTGAAAAGTAAGTTTATTTATTCTGGGTGGCGTAGAAAAAATATTGGTAGCACCTCCCGTGGCCCCATCTGGGGCGTCGGGTGTGAAAGGATTCGTCGAACGTGACACAGCAACTATAGGTGTGGACACAGCTATAGAAGTAGCTGTAGGAACAGATGCAGAAACAGATGTGCTTGCCGGAACTTGTGACTCGATTTGTTGCTGTAGGGATACGGGTGCTGGATCTTGGCGTGGGACCTCCCTGGTATGCGGTCTATGTGGGGCGGAATTAGCATACTCGGGAGCTACGTCATCTAAATATGAGGAAAGAAAAACATCTTCTGCGGTTCTAGGATGCCCCTTAGGATGTACCTTAATTGGGAATAATGGGGGTGGCAAGTCTTTCGGTATCTCTGGAGTAGCCTTAGGTAATCCTTCGGCTAGAAGGGGATACATACCATTCATAAGGGCATTTCTTTGCCTATCTACTTGTTCTGATTTCACTCGGATACCTTCCTCAATTAATAGATTTTCTCGAACTTTGTTTGAACTCTCTTTACTCTTCTCTTCCTGTCTACGTGCTTTTTCTGTACGTCTATGAGATTCTTTACGCCATAACTCAACGGTGTCTTTCTGTGACTGTCTGACTTTCCTTTTCCATAACTCTTCCTCGACTTTCATGATGCACTCTGCATCCCAGGTCCCCGCTGCGGGCCACCTCTGACTTTCTGGTAATCCCTTGGTGTAGTCTACCCATAAATCAAGAAATAATATAGCGTCTAAGCCATGTTTGTGATACATGAAGTGCCCTGGAGTATCCCTAGGAGGAATAGGGACGGCTTCTTCGAGTACCCCTTTTCTAGTAGTGATCTGTCTTAATTTCGAAAAGAGCGGCATATTGACAACTGATCCGATACTTAATCTTGAACACACTTAATACAAAAGCACACTAATGAACAACCATTCATACCACAATATGCAGGACGTTTAACACATTAAACATTAAACATTAAACATTTTTAACCTTTAAAATAAACAACAATGATGATCGTCTGCATAACTAATCACCAAGCATAATTCTTGACAATAACTAGATACTTCGGAATACTTGATATACTGCTAAACAGTACAGATACACTGCTAAAACAGTGCAGACCGGATTTGTGTACCCAAACCCGTCTTGACCGGCACAACCTATGTGCACGTCAGAAATGCCTCCCCAGTAATGGTACTCACCGGGTAGCTTCGGAAACGGAAGGCCTCGGTAACTTGAACTTGAACCGGACTGGACTCGACTCGACTCGTCGGAAACTGGGCTTGACTTCAAACTGGTGGGTCTCTGTATACCTCGGATCTTGCTTTCTCAGCTAGGCTCTGGTCGGGATACTTCGCACTTCTCACCGCCTCGTCTGGGTGTTGATCGCAGTCTCAGTCGCCCCCGCTTGACCGGAGGGAGATACAGGAAATCCTGCTGGTACGCGTTATTGTCCGTCCAGCTGTGGCAGGAGACCGGGCCTGCAACTCACCGCCGGCGCGTGAGATGAGAAAGTGTCCCTGTTCGGGCGCCATCATGTGGTAAATAAAATTCCTTTACCTGGACTTAATTTGATACAGAATCATAATAAAATAGCTCAGTAAAATGAGAGGCAGAATCCGTGATATTAGAGGTTCGGAATGGGCTTTATTCCAATGATCGATTATAATCGGATGCTCCAAGTTCCATCACCACGGGGGTTCAGGAAGTGAAGTACATACTTTATTGACAAGAAGTAACTTTTATAGTACATACATTACAATGAAGCGAATGCAGTAGGCGTAACAATTGATAAGGAAATTGACGTTTTACCTGCGTAACCGAAAATGGGTGTAATAAGGAGTAAAAAGGAACATAATTGGTTATGATGTCACACATAGGTGGATCTATAAGATAATACTTGGCATAGATGCGCGCGCAGCAGCATGACGTGTAACTGACGTGTAACTAGGGGGTGAAGGGGACTTGACATTTAGCTCTACATGTGGAGACAAAAAGTCTGGGGGGTCAAGTCAACCTAATCCCAAATCATATCTAACATCCTATGTTTAAAGAACTATGTTATCCATAAAAGAAGGACTCTCGGACAAAATCTATTCTATACTGACTGTGCGTGCGTGTACAAGCGTCTAAGTGTCTACACTGAATGCGAGGGGGTAGGAATATTCCCTGGTAACAGGGCTATGGATTACTTGCATGAGGACAGAGAGGCCGAGCCTTTGCTCAGTAGCTGGAAGAATGTTTACCTAAGCTGCTAGACAGGAATGCATCGGCTAAGGAGTGAAGCAGATAATTCGAAGGTGAAATACAGTTCTTGGCAGAGAATAGGCTGATGTCAGGCTTCGTGAGCCGCGCAGAGAATGAGACAAAGTTCATGGTCACAGATGCAGGCTCAGACTGGAGCTTTCAGAGGCAGAAGGCAAGAGGAGTTTTGATGACAGAATCAGGGCCTACTTGCCTGGACTGTAAAATGGCATAAGTGAACCATATAAAGCCGGTGGCCTTTCATATTTAGGAATGGAATATCCGGCCTATTCATGGCGGATCTGACAGAGGACATGTTGACGGTGGACGCACATGTGTTTGCGTCTTCATAACTGGAACTGGAGGGAACATACATGTACTTGTGACATGCACATAGAACCGTTGGGGTCCAAGATAGGGGACATAACTGACCAGAAAAATCCATATTTCCACATTATGTACATGTCTCCTTTGGCAAGGATAGTTGAACAGTTGGGTTTCGAGATCATCTCTTACGCAGATGACACGGAGCTCTTGTTCACTATTGGGGGTAACTTAGAGGAGGAGAAAATTCGCTTTGCAAATGGTCTGGTGACAATATATGACTGGATGACGGCAAATTTCTTACAACTAAACCCAGACAAATCAGAGATTATGTTACTGGGTAAAGCAACCGATGCTTGGTCAAGCGATTGATGGCCAACTAAATTGGGCTCTGCCCCCACTCCTAAGGTCTCAATCAATGACCTGGGCATAAAAATCGACAGGGCACTGTCTATGAAAGAACATATCGTGTCCACATCTGCATCCTGCTATTATAGCCTTCGGCTTTTGAGAAAAATCCTTCCCTATATGCCTACCTACCATCGCAGGACTCTGGTACAAGCCCTGGTCACCAGTCGTTGGATTATGGCAATGCATTGATGGCAGAAGTAGGCGAGATCCACCTAGCCAAGCTGCAGGTAGTCCAGAACACAGCTGCAAGGATGATCTTGAATCAACCTGCAGGCACCCCCTCTCGACCACTACTTAGAGAACTCCACTGGCTAACGGTGAAAAAGAGAGCTTTTTTTAAGATCTGTTGTTTTACCTACTCTGCTCTTAACAATAGTGGCCCTCTCTATTTACAAAAAAAACTTTTCAAATATTGCCCCGCAAGGAATCTCAGATCTAGCTCTCAGGGTCTTCCGCAGGTCCCCCGTTTCCATCTTTTTCGGACAGGGAGCAGATCTTTTTCTTATCTAGGCCCAAAATATTGGAACCAGCTCCCGTTTGCTTTGCGAGCAACGCCCAGATATGAACTTGTTAAGAAAAAGCTTAAAGCTTTTTTGTTCTGAGTTTTCTCTTAGTCCTTTCTGCTGGTTTTTGTCTAAGTTGTTGGTCTACCAGGCAGCGCCGAGATGCCCCAGGGTGAGTTGAGCGCTTTACAAGCACAATAACATAACACATAACATAACATAAAATGTTTTAGGTTTATTTCTAACAATTTTTATACATAAAAAGTGTTTTTATTTATATTTATTAATGATAATTTAAATATTTTGCCAATTATATTTTGTAGTCGAAATTGTGTGAATCAATAATTTTAGCATATTATATTTATTTAAAGCTGACAATGTTATTGTTTCCGATATCTATGTTTTAAGTATAAGTTGAAATAGATATTTTTAACAGAGATATTTCTGTTCTCGATATTTGTTGTTTTACTAGTTAAGTATAGATAACTGATTTTTTTTATTGATATTTAGTTTCTAATATTTTTGTGTTTCAATATTGTATGCATAGATATTATGTCAGTGATCGCTTTAGGAGCTTGAAAAGCCCTTTAGATCCTGATTCCAAGCCACTTTATTATTAAATCCATTAGCTAATGTCTGTCAGCCATAAATAACTTGTTGCTCAAATTTGAATAATGTACCCTCTATATTGGTACACAACGACATTTTTTCAATAACATACCAATCAGAATCATTTTACGTGTGGTTTTTCTCAATGAAGTGTCTCAACAGTTAGCATGTGTTCTTGCACCTGAACATGCTCCTATGTTCATTTATACTCACTTTGACATTTCTTGTGAGCATTCCTACATACTAAAGGCCACACGTGCAGACTATGTGGTCTCTTTGGCAGACCGGCCAACAAACTGCATGTGCTGCAGAGGACCCGCACCTGCCAGCCTCATGCCAAAGCACCTGGGAAAATATCAGTTTGAATCCTTTGTTAAATATGCTCTCACTGATAGAGTGGAAGCATTTTTGGTGACAATGCAATGTCGGCTGGTAAGCATTGTCTTGGTGACCCTGGTAGCATTTGTTCCTGAAGCAAGGGCTTAATTATGAAAAAAAAGGTAAAAACAATTTCCCTGGTGCACAGGGAATTCCTCCAAAAATTAGGGGCCATTGAGCACAGTGTATAAAAAGCAAGTTGAAAACCAAGTGGTGTTTTTTGTACACTGACTGGCATAAAATGTCTTTCATTTTATAATTGATGTCGTAGTTGTGTAATAATCAGCCATATATCAAAATGCACATTCATAACTTGTTCCAAAACATCCTGCTTCATTAACAGACCTGAGGCATGTGGCAATTTGCGACCCCATGCTAATATGGGGATGGAAGCATGTGAGAGACAGCAGGACTCTGTCTTGGCATTTGCAACTGCCAATATTGGCTAAAATCTTTGGCATGATTCCCAAGGTGAAAATTATCTAACTGTTCGAATCAGTCCCCCCCCCAATGTTGGCTGTTTGTAACTAATCAATGTTTTGGAACCACAATTGCAGTCTTAAATCACTGGTATATTGCATTACTGGGTTGCAGGGGAGGGGAGCATCCCAATTATGTCCGCTTCTATTTGTGAATCAGAAACTATCACAAACGGTACATTTCCAACTCACAAAGTACTCTTAGTACAATCTGGCTTATGTTTTTATGTTTGCAAAGCCTGTAATTGTGCGAATTGTGTGCTTTGAGCAGTGGCGGCTGGTGACATTTGAATTGGTGAGGCGTAAACTTTCTAATCTGGATGAGTGCCCGAACATGATAAGGTGGTAAGGTGCTGCAGATCCGAGCATATAAATTCTCCCTACTTCCACGGACAGAGTAATTCCACAGTCACACGCACATATACTCATCATACGCTAGGGCCCATCACACTAACATTCATTCTATTACTCTATCCACACTGAATATACGAGAGAACTCCTAAATCAATCTGCATCTAAACTGAGGTCAATGCGACCTAATTGATATGTCTTGAGTCATGATTTAAACAATAAACCACAATTGGAAACTCAATAAATGACAAAGAAATAACCACCCGACACTGTGATTCAAACAAAAGGTTATTTTATCCAAATTAGTTCAAATGAAAGTCAATCAGCAGCAAAATCATTATTCTCATAGTTACCTATTCTAGCTAAATGTTGTATTTGGGTCAGGACAGGTCTCTCAGTAAAGTCTCCCGAGTCGCCGTCCTTTCAATCAGCGTCGATCCTCTCGAGCATAGGTTCGGGAAGAAGTAGCCTTAGACCCTCCCTAGTCTAACAGTATTTATACTAAAACTTAAACATTGAAAGTAACAAACAAACTCTGAACGTCCGTTGAGCCATTGAGCAGAGCGAGCAGGAAAGGATGTTGACTCGCAACATTTAGAGAATCTCCGCTCTCGAAAATCTCAAAAATAAAAACACGGAAGAAGGAAACTCAAACTAAAAAATGTAACATTCATGGATGCTCTTCCTCGGAATCATAGTGAAGCCACCGCAAATTTATCAGAGTTCATTGTGGCTTTATCCTTTTCCAAGGGCAACTGGCATCAAGCCAGGAGCTGCTGTCCTCACGGAAACTTTTAATACAGTCAGAGGCTGAGGTCAGGTGGTTTCCAACCATATTCAGCGAGGCCTCTCGTCGTATTTCATCTACTCAAATGCAGGCTGTAAATATCGGCCATCTTTTGACTAGGCCAAAACGGACCATCTTAATTAAAAGAAACACAAAACAGTGTTACCACATCGTAATGATTATACAGTGTTAATTCCCACTAATACCATTATGTGTATGTAATTATCTAGCCATCTGCAACACAAAGAAGCATTAAAGCACGTTATTTTTAAAGCGCAAACACACAACAAATAGCACTTTAGCCACACATATCTAATTAATTTGCTCACCGACTTAGTTCACGTATTAATATAGCAACATCAATGCAATCCCGCGTATAATTCTTTCATTAGTAAAGTTGATTAATCAGAAACTTCAACAAGATTAATATTTAATAATTAATTATCAGTAATTTTAAATTATGACATAAAAACATAAACTGGAGTTCAAATCTCAATAAATTTTCAATAGAAAACCCTGCTCCAGCAATCCCCCCTTTGGTGATATATTATCACCACAAAAACCAACCCCAAAAATAAATGTTGTCCCCATTTCTTAGGAGAAATTCAAATGTCTTTTTGAACAACATGCTACACACCAGTCTCTCTTTCATCCTCTTCTCTCGATTCTAAGTACACACTCTCCCTAAATTTCTCTAATTCTATTTCTTGTGGGTCTCTCTTTGACCTCTTTTGTTTCTTTTCAGAATTTTCTCTTATCATTTTCTTTTTCCCTCCCCTGTTTTTACAACACAAACACCCTAATCTTAGTATCAATAAAGCAACAATTACACATGTCAAAGGAAACAATATCTTACCAATTATGGTACTACCTATTTTAGCAATGAAGTTCTTAACAGAAACTATCTTATTAGCCATTTTAGTCCAGATACTTTCAGCTTCCAGTGGTACTAATTCCTCATGCAAATCAGTAATATTTTTGATATAGACCTTTAGCTCTTTGCTTTCATCAGGAATGTAAGTACAACAATGTTGAACCTTCAGCATTCCACAAACTCCACCCTCTTTGGCCAATAGAATATCAAGGGCAAGTCGATTTTGCATAGACATGGAGCGTACGGCAACCATCTCCGTATTTACCAAAAGAAACCCACCAGCGGTACTTGTCGATAAGCGATCCACCACTGTTAACAGTTTCCGAATTCCATATGCATTTAAAGAAATTCCCACTGCTGGAATTAAAGCTCCAAAAATATCACCTACAATTTCTGACCAAGTTTCTCTCTTAAAGCGTGTTAGTAAATTAATTTGTTCTGCATCTTCTATCTTATCTATATGAAAAATCTTTGGAAAGACCAGGCCAACATAACATGTGCCATACCAATGGTCAGGCAACCTGTAATAAGCCTTATTCCCACAAATATAATACACTCCCGGGAAAACTGGATCTTCTCCTCCCTTGAATCCCCATCCTGTTGCAATAAAGTATGTATCATGGCACTCACTAGTCCCAACAAAATAGCTATCATATTGGGATTTCCTTCTGGTAATGCATAATTTACCCTTCTGTGGTGCATCTAAAGCCAAAGTTGGACTGGCCCCTCTATTCAACTCCTTTCCCATCTCAATGTCCCAGATTGTCTCACTCATTTTATATTCTCCTGCCTTTTCATGCATGCTCACTCTTCTTTTCTCTACCATGTCTAGGAAAGCCTTTTCTTCTTCTTTCAAACTGCAAGTTAAATTGTTTCTAAAAATGTAATCTAATGTTAATTCTTCTGTTTCAATAAAAATCTCACCAAAAATGTTAGCTTCTTTTGCAGGGTTCAGTTTCTTATCCATAGGCAATTGCCCAAAAATATTATCTTTATTAGACATCTCATAATCTATTTCCCCTAACAGATAAAAAACACTACTTAACACACTACATGAAATCCCATACGTAGCTGGAAGATGGTGATAAGTAACTCCCTCTGAAACGGATGCAGGCAATTGCATACAGACGTAGCAATCCCTTACTTCCATTGTCTTTACGTATTCATACAATAACTTTGAAAAAACATTGCTAGAAAAATCATTAATCGACCTATCTTTATGTATGTAAATGTTACTAATTCTAGTTGGCACTATTTTCTGCGAACTTTTCCCTATGTTAGTCATGTTCTCAGTAGGTATTCCAAAGGTGTCTATTGTAACCCTAAATGTAACTAGTAAAGCAAGTACACCCCATAGTAGCATTAATAATCCTGTACAGCAGCAGCACATTCTACACCATCTTTTCAAGAAGGTACATCTACTTTGATTATTTTCTGTGTTAGCCATCTTATTACTCTGGCAGTGTCTTTTGACTTAGCCTCTACTACTCCACTACTGAATTTCTAGAACTCTAGATTATTTCAAACAGCTAATCTCAGATTTTCTTCTTTTCCACTCTTCTTCAAGTGACTCCTTCAGTTCACTCAATTTGGATTTTCATCACTTTTCACTTCTTCTTCAGCAACATCAAATTGTATTAGATCTTCAATATCCTGAGCATCCGACTCTTCTCCAATATCAGTCAAGATAACTTTCAGGATTCCAACAGTTTTCTCCTCCTCAACCACTTCTCGTAAGGTCCCCTCTGGATTTCCTTGACTTTCTGCCTCTTCTCCTTCAGACAGTGCCACGTACGTCCATTCCGGTGACCTATACTTCTGGTTAGGTTTTCTGATTCTCTTGATTTCCTCTGGTTCTTTTGACACTTCTTGTTTTTCACCCTTTGCTTGATTCTGACTGGACACCTCGTTCACCTGTTCAGCTTTTGATGAATTTGCTTGTGTCAGTCTGTACCTTAACCTCTTTATCTTGTTAGGCCAAAGATCTCCTCTTACACTCCTTTTCGGTCTCACTTCTTTATTATTCCTTTCTCCGATCCAAGTTCTCTTTCTCAGAACTCGACCCTCTGATTTCTCATTCTCACTCTCATCTGATTCTGTTTCATTTGCCTCTGGTTCATCAACAATTTTCTCTTGTTCCACAGACTTTTTCTCCACCGATTGAGATTTCCCTACTACTGTCCCTCCTCGAGTCTCCGACACGCAATCTTCTTGCTGTCTACTTGTCCCTTCACCTAGCTTATCAGGAATGTTCCCTACACCTCCTCGGGGGTCTTCCGCAATCTGTCCCTCTCTATCTTCTTCTGACCCTACTTCTTCAGGAGTAATCTCAAGTGGATTCTCAATCTCCTCATCTGACTCAGGTGTAGTCTCTGTGGAATTGCTTCTTTCTCCTCTTTCTTTTTCACCACTTGTTGAAACTTCAGGCACTTTTCCAGAATCCGATCTCTCCTCTGAGGCTCTCAATGTTTCTCTTGAAGCCACTCTCGGAAAGAAAAAAGAATCACCTGACTCTCTTTCTCCTTCCCCCCTTTCAGGATTCTTTTTTCTTCTCACTGATTCAGTCTCTGCATCATCACTGGAATCTGACTCTTCAAAATACTCTTTACCAGTCCCATCCTTTGGATTCGGAACCCTCAGAGTATGACTTGCATGAACCCAGTTTTTCACACCAGCATACTTCACAGCAGTCGTCGTAGACAGAATAACTTGTCTTGGCCTTCCCCACCTTGGAACCAAGCAATTTCTTCTTCTGTGCACTTTTATTCTCACCCAGTCCCCTGGACTTGGATCATGGGCTTGCTTCTTTTCAAGTGTGGTGGCGTCTCCTCCAACCTGGTGAAACACAGAATGAACTGCGTCAGCCAGGCCTTTACAATAATCCAAAATCATGTCATCAGTTATTGTCATCAACTTGTTGACAGGCACGAAAGCATGTCTCATTGCTCGTCCCATCAATATTTCATGTGGACTCAACCCTGTAGTTCTATCTGGAGTAGATCTAATAGTCATTAGCACTAGAGGCAAGACATCAGGCCATTTCATTCCAGTGGCTAAACACATCTTACCAATTCTATTTTTGATTGTGCCATTCATCTGTTCAACAACACCAGAAGCCTCTGGTCTGTATGCACAATGTAGCTTCTGCTGTATGCTCAATGCTTCACAAATTAAACCCATGAGCTCATTGTAGAAGTGTCCACCTCTGTCTGACTCAATTGTCACTGGGAACCCGTACCTAGGAATCAACTCTCTTAACAGTAACTTTGCCACTGTTATTCCATCATTTCTCCTAATCGGATAGGCTTCCACCCACCTTGAAAACAAACAGACTACCACTAAAACATACCTCAATCTATTCACTTGGGGCATTTCAATGAAATCAATTTGCATTCTGGTAAAAGGACCTCCTTCTCTGCCTATTGTTCCTAGACTCACCACTGTCTTCTTTCCAGTATTGAACTGCTGACAAATCAAACATCTTTGACAGATGCTTTCTGCAATCAGCCTGAACTTTGCATTGTACCAGGTTTGCTTAAAGGACCTAATCATAGCGTCCCTCCCCAGATGTCCCTGACCATGATACATTCTCGCCATTGTTGATAGCATCGAGTTAGGCATGACTGGTCTTCCATCTCTATAGATCCAAACATGATCTTTCTCTCTTGGGGCACAACCTACCTTGATCCAATCCCCCATTTCCTTATCTCCTGCTTAATCCTGCAACTGTTTCACTTCATCCCATGTTTCCAGGACATTAGTAAACATCACAGAACAAAAAGACATTTCCCTTTCTCTTCCCCGGTTAATCGAATGATTGTTCTTTGCACAATACTGTGCTATGTCATTTGCAAAGCGATTACCAAGGGTAACAAAATCATCTCCTTGTCCATGAGAAGCACATTTTACAACTGCTAGTTCTTTAGGCAGCTGTATCGCCTCAAGCAATTTCCCAATCACTTCAGCATTCTTTATGGGAGTTCCACTCGACGTCAAGAAACCTCTCTGCAGCCAAAGTTGGCCAAAATCATGAACCACTCCAAATCCGTACTGACTATCAGTCATCACAGTCACTCTCAAATTCTTCCCAATCTTGCAAGCTTTCGTCAATGCCACCAATTCAGCTACTTGAGCAGATCTAACTCCTTTCAAAGGCGAAGCTTCCATAACTTCTGAAACTTTGCACACCGCATATGCTGCACTTAGCACACCATCATCAGTTCTCAAACATGATCCATCCACAAACAGCACATGATCACTCTCAGGTAATGGCAGATCTCTTATGTCTGGTCTGGGTTTTGTGCAATAGTCAAGCACATCCAAACAATCATGATCAACATCATCTCCCACATTGACATTTTCAGCATCTGGCAACAGTGTTGCTGGATTCACATTCACACATCTCTCAAGAGTCACATTTGATGCTCCCAGAATGATTTTCTCATATTTAGTCAGCCGACTATGTGACATATATTGAGTCCTGCTTCTCGTCAAAAGAATTGCCACATCATGAGGTACGAACACCCTTACAGGATATCCCATTATTATACCCTCACTCTGTTCCAAGCTTCTGCATGTAGCAGCTACTGCTTTCAGGCAACCTGGCAAACCCACAGCTACGGGGTCAAGTGTTGATGAGAAGTACGCAATTGGCCTTCTCAGTCGTCTATGTTTCTGGATTAACACTGAAAGTGCACATCCATTTCTCTCACTACAGTACAACTCAAACTCCTTTTCATAGTCTGGCATTCCTAGAGCAGGAGCTTCACACATTCTGCTCTTCAATTCTTCAAATGCTGCCATTTGTTCTGCATTCAGTTCCAATGGGTCTCTCACCTCACTTTTAGTCAATTTAATCAGTGGCTTTGCTATCAGGGAGAAATTACTTATCCACTGACGACAATAACCCACCATCCCCAGAAACATCCTCACTTCTCTCTGGGTCATTGGGGCTCTCATTCCTCTGATAATTTTGATCCTGTCATTGGTCACTTTTCTCAGACCTTTCTCAATATTGTGTCCAAGATAATGCACCTCTTTCTTGCAAAATTGCAATTTGGCCGGAGATACCTTTAACCCTCCATCTGCCAGATGATTCAGTAAAGTTATGGTATCTACTTCACAAGCTTCACGTGTCTTCGATGCCACAAGTAGGTCATCGATATACTGCACTAGTACTGAGCTTTCAGGCATGATCAAACTCTCCAAAGACTTCTTCAACAACTGATTGAATATTGAAGGACTCTCTGTATACCCCTGTGGGATACGACACCATGCTAAAATACGCTGTCCAAACCAAAAGGCAAAAATCGGCTGGCTGTCATGATGCAATGGAATTGAAAAGAAAGCATGACACAAATCAATTACCGTGTACCATTCAGCATCATGAGGAATCTGATACAAAATCACTGACGGATTTGGCACAATGGGACAACATGCTACCACAATCTTGTTAATCTTTCTCAAATCTTGTACGATCCTGAACTTCCCATTAGGTTTCTTCAGCCCCATTATCGGTGAATTACACGGGCTACTCAGTAACTCTCTCAAAACACCCTGTTGAATCATCTTGTCAATTATAGGGGTTATTCCCTCAATTATCTCTGGTGTCAATCTATACTGTGGGATATTAGGATAAACGATTCCTTCTTTCACTGAAATTTTCACTGGATCTACATTATTCATCAATCCCACATCTTCTCCAGTAAAATCCCAAACTGCTGCTTTTACTGTGTGTCTCAACTCTTGAGGCAAATCATCTGGATTAAACACAGCATATGTACCAACAATCTCACTCTCTCTATTATCTAGAGTCATCCTGTACAGAACATCCTCATCTGGTGTCTCAAAAGCTATTCCATCTGGAGTACAGAAAATTGTGCAATTCATTTTACACAATAAGTCCCTACCTAACAGGTTCACTGGACTAGTGTCACAGACCACAAATCTGTGCATATCTGAAAATTTCCCTATTCTTACCCTTACTGGTTCGGTAAGACGAGTCTTAATCTGTGTATTAGCTACACCAACCACTTGGATTGCTTCGTCCGAGAGAGGAAGATTTATTATATCTGCTGACCTGACAGTTGATCTCGTCGCTCCTGTGTCTACCAAAAAAGTGACACTTTCCCCATTTATTTTCCCATCTACAAATGGTCCTGCCTGGTCTATTTCTAGAGTTGCACCAAGTATGCACTCTTCCTCCTCTCTTCGGCACCGTCAATAGTCCCCTTCAGACTCACTCCCCTCATTCTTTAGCCAGTACTGTTGCACCGGGTTTGAACGTCTCGGTTTATTTACCTGCTCATTATTGTAGAATCCTGAGTCCTGGTTATATTTCTGGGACCCTCTATTCTGCGGCAAGGGCGGTTTTGGCTCTTGACTCTGCTGTCTGACAACCTTCTGCTGTTGTTGTTGATGATTACACCCCTCGTTCTGCACCTGTTGATTCAATGATTTATTCTCACTACTTACTAATGGTGGATTGGTACACTCGGATCTCCAATGCCCCAATTGTCCACAGTTGTGACATGGGAACTTCTTCTTGGCTTTTTCTAGATTTCCTTTTCCTTTTCCTGTGCCATATCTGGGCCTATTTCCTGGATTATTTGCTTGTTCCACCAGCTGTGCTTCTTGTCTTTCTGCAACTTTCACCTGTGCCCACATTGCTTTCTCTTTCAGCTTTCTCTGTTTCGCATCAATCTCATCACTGAAGTACTTTGCATGTCTCAAGATTTCATCAGTCTTTTTACTCTGCCAATCAACTGTATGCTCACGAATCCTTTCACTTATTTCAGGTCTCAAACCATATACAAATCTGTATACAAAATGACTCAAATCCTTATCACCCAGGTGTTCATCTCCACTGAACTGTTTAAAAGCCAGTATCAGCCTTTCATAAAAAGCATGAACTGATTCTTTTGCTTCCTGATGTGTTCGATCTATCTTAACCCAATCTGTCTCTTTAGGGGGTACCTTATTCTTCAGGAAAACAATAACCTGTTCATATTTCCTCATAACCTCCGGGTCTGGAGCTCCTGTTTTCTGATCTCTTGGGTACTCCTTAGCAAGTTAGCAGGCCAATCTACAACTATTTTACACTCTGTCCACAAGTCTGCTGGAACAATTGTATCAAACAGACTATTCAGGTCAATCCACAGTACTTTTGACAATTTCACAAACCTATCTACCTGCCTATACCACTCGACGGGCTTTTCTCTCAGTCGAGGGAAATCATTCGTAAATGACAAAATATCCTGTCTAGTCCATGGAACATGTACATATCCTCCTCCAGGAATCTCTCTCATAGGATAAGCATCCACTGTTTTTTCTTTTTCTCTCAAAGGAAATGCTGAGTAAGTCCTGTCCACTGAATCTTCTCTCTTCTTATACCATCTATCCTTCCACTTTTCCACATCACCCCATTTTCGCAATAAGGAAATCATTTCCTTAATCTGCCCTGTTCTGCCAACATCATTTAGATTCTCAATGTCCTTGTCAGAGAAATCCACCCTGTAAGGCTTCTGCAAAGCTTTCACCTTATCCATATCAACTCCCAGTTTACTCGCTATTCCTTTTAACCTGTCATGTGTACTCTTAGCCCTCCAGGTAATACTCTTGCACATGAATAACAACTCACCATCATGATGATTTTTCAATATTTCTGTAGGAATTGTTCCCGCAATAAGCTCCTCCAATTCTATGCGCAACCTGGCTACATCAATTGCCTGTGAATCTTTATCCTTCTTTTGAAGAACTTTCAACCAATCATTCAAATCCTCAGCTGTTATTTCTGTAGACCTTTTCACTACACCCACTTGTTCTGCCATCCTCTGTGGTTCCAACATTGATCCTCCTAAACAACCAGTACTCAATCCTGAATTAGGCTGTACATCTGATCCTCCACTACATGTGTCATGTCTCAGCTGTCTCAAATTATTTTCTCCCGTCCTCATTCCTGATTCCTCCAAAGAACAAAAACCAACCAAACCATTTCCTACATAGGGAACTGTCAAACCATTTTCACCCATTCTTTGTTTATCAAAAATAGGCATAACCGGACCTATGGTTACAGGCACTGTAACAGCTTCTAGATTTTTCGTAAGCTCTCTTATTTTCTCTGTCAACTAAGATGTTGTTCTTGCTAATTCTCTTGTTTTCTCATCCCCGATTTGATTCTCTCTCCCTCGCTCTCTCTCTCTCTCCCATTCCGTGAAAGAGCTACCACTTTTCAGATCAGGTGTCACAATTTCTGTTTTAACAATTCGCAAAGTATCTCTTATGGGAGTAGCAACTGGCGTTCTCTCTTCTGGTTCTGGTCTATATGGTGGCGGTCTCTTATAGATCATGTCATCCAAGACTTCATCCTCATAATCATTAGCCCCATACCTTCTCACTCCTGTATCAGGGACCTTTTCCGTACCCTTCCTCCCTTCCGTCTCTTCAACAGTCCTCATAGGATATAATCCCTCTGACATACTAGCATCTCGCCATCTCCTCATTCGATCATGATGAGTTTCACGATCATATTTCCTCCCGAAAATATACCTATAATTGCCTCCACTCCTCTGCTTTTCTCGCTCATGCACCTCATCTTCCCATTCTACCAACGCCTCAAACTGTGTCGGTCTTGGTCTAGGCTCCAGACACATCATCTTTTCCCGTAAATTTCTCAACACGGGCAGGTTAAATGAACCATGTTCCGGGAATGCTAAAACACCATCTTCCTTAGTGTACTTAGCCCAGTTGTCTAACCATATACAGGTATGATACCCATATTTCGCAACCATAAAGGATGCAGGTGTTCTTGTCGGAGGTAGCAATTCACCTTCTCTAGTTATTATGTCTTTATCCTTGTCGAACCACCTTTTAATTTTACCGAACAAGGATTTTTTCTTCTTTTCCTCCGTTTGGTAATACATTTTTGCGTTTACTACAACCTTTTAATCCCTTCCGCAACTGTACGATCTTTTGTCCAATAACAGCGCGACTCACACCAATGCACCAATCCTGGAGCGTCTACGTCACCCTGTATTCCTTCCAATACCTGCGCGGCTCACACCAACGCACCAATCACAGCGCGAGCACCGTTCTAATCCACTGCCCAATCACAGCGCGGTCTGTCTCTGACGTCAGTAGTCGCTGCAGTCGCTTCTACTCTTGTCTCCTGTCACTCATCTACCCCTCCTTTACAAAACCTTCTCAGTAGACTCTGTTTCGCTAACCACAGAATAGTAAAGAAAAGTCTTTCTCACAAAAATCCCGCTTCTCTCGAGAACAGCGCTTACCTCTGCTCCACTACGGAATTATTACTTTCGTTGACACAGTAGTACGTCCCTCTACTCTACCCTTCTATCATGCATCCATTAACTGCTTTCTCCAGGAATGCTCCAAAGAGTCTCACAATCAACTAAACACTCATACATTCACGCACTTTCACACCAGAAAATGTAGTACATCCACACAGAATCCTGCCTTTCCCAAGAACAGCGAACAGTCTGTCCCACTACAGAATTATAACACACGTTAACCAAGCAGCGCTTACCTCTGCCCAATCCTTCAAACAAGCTCAGAGAATACCTATTACTTCTCCAGCAGTAAGCTTTAACGGCAAAACTTACGGATCCCTGGGACTTAAGACCAGAGTTTCACAGATAACCTTCGCTACCATACGCACTCCTTTTATACTGAAAATATGTCTCTAATAGTAACACACGGCGATGTCACTGATTCCGAACCCAGACAATGTGACGCGCAACTTCAATTGTCACACGTTTTTCCCTGCATACGTACAGGGCCAACAATCCCATCTTTCCCGAGAGCAGCACTCACTTCCCTCTGCCCTACTACGGAACCGTCACCAGCTCCCCACGTTCCAGAAGCCGTACACACTACATATAACTCAATACGACAACCCCAACATGTAGTGTTAATACATATATCAACAACAATCAATAATCCAATAAATCCAAAGCCTATGTACAAGCAATCTATCAGATCAAGACAATAATCAAACCATCATACTGCTACCAGGAAACTGCTGCAGATCCGAGCATATAAATTCTCCCTACTTCCACGGACAGAGTAATTCCACAGTCACACGCACATATACTCATCATACGCTAGGGCCCATCACACTAACATTCATTCTATTACTCTATCCACACTGAATATATGAGAGGACTCCTAAATCAATCTGCATCTAAACTGAGGTCAATGCGACCTAATTGATATGTCTTGAGTCATGATTCAAACAATAAACCACAATTGGAAACTCAATAAATGACAAAGAAATAACCACCCGACACAGTGATTCAAACAAAAGGTTATTTTATCCAAATTAGTTCAAATGAAAGTCAATCAGCAGCAAAATCATTATTCTCATAGTTACCTATTCTAGCTAAATGTTGTATTTGGTTAAGGACAGGTCTCTCTGTAAAGTCTCCCGAGTCGCCGTCCTTTCAATCAGCGTCGATCCTCTCGAGCATAGGTTCGGGAAGAAGTAGCCTTAGACCCTCCCTAGTCTAACAGTATTTATACTAAAACTTAAACATTGAAAGTAACAAACAAACTCTGAACGTCCGTTGAGCCATTGAGCAGAGAGAGCAGGAAAGGATGTTGACTCGCAACATTTAAAGAATCTCCGCTCTCGAAAATCTCAAAAATAAAAACACGGAAGAAGGAAACTCAAACTAAAAAATGTAACATTCATGGATGCTCTTCCTCGGAATCATAGTGAAGCCACCGCAAGTTTATCAGAGTTCATTGTGGCTTTATCCTTTTCCAAGGGCAACTGGCATCAATCCCGGAGCTGCTGTCCTCACGGAAACTTTTAATACTGTCAGAGGCTGAGGTCAGGTGGTTTCCAACCATATTCAGCGAGGCCTCTCATCGTATTTCATCTACTCAAATGCAGGCTGTAAATATCGGCCATCTTTTGACTAGGCCAAAACGGACCATCTTAATTAAAAGAAACACAAAACAGCGTTACCACATCGTAATGATTATACAGTGTTAATTCCCACTAATACCCTTATGTGTATGTAATTATCTAGCCATCTGCAACACAAAGAAGCATTAAATCAAGTTATTTTTAAAGCGCAAACACACAACAAATAGCACTTTAGCCACACATATCTAATTAATTTGCTCACCGAGTTAGTTCACGTATTAATATAGCAACATAAATGCAATTCTGCGTATAATTCTTTCATTAGTAAAGTTGATTAATCAGAAACTTCAACAAGATTAATATTTAATAATTAATTATCAGTAATTTTAAATTATGACATAAAAACATAAACTGGAGTTCAAATCTCAATAAATTTTCAATGGAAAACCCTGCTCCAGCAGTAAGGGGGGAGAAAATGTGGAAAAAAGAGTGGGCAAGTGGTGCATTTTCAAGCATATTTGAGAAAGCAAGGACCACTCTAGAGAAATACCCCAAATAGCGAAAAACACGAGTATGTGACGCAGACATTTAAACATGCAGTGAATGGGCAAAGCTCAGTGTTAAGAGCGCGGATATGTGTTGTGTGCTTCATTAGAGAAATATTACGCAGCAAAGAATATACATGGCGTGTTAGCACTATGAGACAAATGAAAAATGAAAAGCAACAGTGTTTGAAATTCAATCACTGTTGCCATGTCATTGTTACTGCCTCTACCACACATTCACCAAGTGACATCAATCCATTCAATGACAAGTTCAAAGGTGCCCAGTAATTACATCTTGCACTTCTGCTGAAAAGGGGGTATGGCAAGCTTTAGCGGCATGTATGTTTTTATTTTACTACTTTCATACCTGTACCAGCTTTGTCACCAACACAGCACTAATTCTGCTTCCTTCAGCTTCTCAATGCGTGCTAGAGGCACTCAATTTACCATTCCACGCAGCTCACTAACACACTGGTTTTCAACACACTTAATTTCTGTAGAAATCTGTTGTTTGGCCTCAACGTTGCTACCTAATAGATGGAAATCACATAACAATTTACATACCTTCTCCCCACCACCAGCAAATGGGCTCCCAGTAGGATTGTTGTTCACTGATAAGAGAATGCAAATACTGATAGTGCAGAGTTAGAGCATCCCTAAAGGGCTTCAGTGCTCATGTGTCTGCATCCATAATGTGGCACAGACTCCTTCATTTGTATTGTCAAAGCGAATGAGGGAACGGTCATGATGCCTTGTGCGGGCAGTTTGTGCTAATAAGTGCTTGCAGCCCAGTCTCTAACACCAAAAAAACCTTGAAGCACAGACTGCGCCTCTGAGCTGATTTAATAATATGGTCCCACATTTTAAACACAATTAAAAGAAGGTGAGAAATGTCCAATGAAAGATTTCCCAACAATCTATGCAGATTTCCAACTTTTTGGAGAATCACAAGCACCCCCCACCCCCTGAACTTTGCATGGGAATCTACACAGATTACCGGCACCCACACACATTCCTGAATATCTTTGAAATTCTTATTGAGTTTTGTCCGCGTGACAGACAATCTTCATGAGACACTTCAATAAACATGCTTCCCTGTAGACATATTCTTTCTCCTTGAAAAAACATATGGGCGGGGAAACTTTGCCTCCCTAATTACAAATGCACTCCAACCTTTTTTCAAGGTAGGTCAGTACCCACAGGGACAGGTGCTGGTTGTAGGTGGAGAGCGGGGCACTAGTGGAGGACTGTAGATGTTTGTAGATTTAAGCAACGAAGCTGGATAGGATAAGCCACAAAGCAAGCTATGTTGAATGGGGCAGCAGCACGCAGATAAGGCAATGTTAGAAATAAAACAATAAGCAGTGAAAAGAGAAACAACTTGCAGTTACTAGCAGGATATACATCGAAACAGACAAAGAAAGCAATCTGGCTCGTGCACAGACCTGTAAATTAACATTCATGAATGAGTTAGGCTCCAGCAGATGCTCACGGTTTCGTTTGTGCCAGGGCACAAGTCCTAAAAAAATAAGTGGGGGGACTAACCTAGTAATCAGAATGCAAGTGGCAAACTGAGCGTGACACCACGGCGTGTGACATTGCGGCATGTGATATCACAGCGCGTGACATCACGGCGCGTGACATCACAATGCATGACATCCCAGGAAGTGGCACCATAAGAAGTGACATCAAATCTTAAGCCCTCACATATATGTTTAGCAGGTCTATCATGAGTACATTTGAGCAAATTTCGAGTATACAGGGAAACCCTCCTGATTTAGGCAGAAGATTCACACTTTTGTACGCTACACATAAAACAATGTTGCCTTTTGATCGCGTAAACTTCCTCTCGCCATAGTGCTTTAAAAGAAAAAATGGTGGTACTTAAATTATTTCAACGCCTCCTCAGGGATAGTAAGCACTATATAAATTACATTTTGTTTGTGTGAATACAGGGAAAGACCAACACATCTGACATTCTTCTAGTGAATGGATATCTTGTAAACATGGACAAAGTGAAAAGCTGCCTCTCTTCAGTATGTGTGAAGTGCTCACAAGGTGTGACCCTTTGTTTCCCCTCTGCTGCATTTGCATCTAGATGTGAGGATCCTGACTTCTGCCAGCCATGAGACTCCACTAAAAGGAGTCCTGATGACCCCTCAGATTCGGCCTTTGTTATGGGCTCAGCAGGAGTCTGAAATAAGAGAGCCCCGTCCCTGCCTGCACGTTGTTGCGGATGGAAAGCAGACAACAACGGGCAGGCGCTGCCGAAAGTGTTCCGGTGTTTGCAAATGACACTGGACCGCATATTTTTCAGTGCAGCCCAACTTCTTGGCAGGGTGTCACCCTGTGAAAATAGTGGGTGGACGCTGTCCACCCGCGAGCACCCCCGACTCGTGCCCTGCTTTGTGCTCAAGGTTAGGAGAAAAGATACATGCTGTGACTTCCGAAACCTCAGTGGCAGTATTTAAAACAAAACAAAAAAAAGATTAGGCCCAATATTGGACATGGGCGTCCACGGGTGTCGGCTGCACAGGAGAGGAAGCCTGCAGGTGTGAGGGGCCCTCGGTCACTTCTCTGCCTGCCTGCGACTGGTGCCACTTTGCAAGATGTCGGCCATGCATAAGAATGGCGTCAGCTTTGTG
Source organism: Triturus cristatus (assembly GCF_964204655.1). Lineage (NCBI taxonomy): Eukaryota > Metazoa > Chordata > Amphibia > Caudata > Salamandridae > Triturus > Triturus cristatus. The sequence continues at coordinate 846,363,895 of NC_140583.1, read as the reverse complement.
TCATAGTGCATCACAAACATGCTGATTGAAAGAGTGCAATGGCAGCTCGGCATTCTGTCCCACCCACGCGATGCCAGGCCTGAGCAGTCAAGACGCTGCAATGATTGGCTGGGTCAACTTTCTCTCGGGGGCCAAATTTACAGTGTGGTTTGTGGCTGAGGGCCGCACCGGTGGGGGCAGTGGGGGAGGGGGCGGGGCTAGAGCAACAAAAAAAACTATGACCATGAGGTTGAACACAGGCACCTACAGCGGACGCCTTCGTGTACTGAGCCACCAGACCCGGCATTCACACATCTCTCTCTCTCTCCCTCTCTCTCTCTCTCTCTCTCTCTCTCTCTATCTATCTATCTATCTCCCTCACTCTGTTTGTCTCCCTTTCTCTCTGTCTCCCTCCCTCTCTCTCTGTTTCCCTCCCTCTCTGTCTCCCTCCCTTTCTCTCTCTGTCTGTCTCCCTCTGTCTCACTCACTCTGTGTCTCCCTCTCTCTCTGTCTCCCTCCCTCTCTCTGTCTCCCTCCCTCTTCCTCCCTCCCTCCCTCCCCCTCTCTCTCCATCTCTCTCCTTCTCCCTCCCTCTGTCTCCCTCTCTCTCTCCCTCTGTCTCCCTCTGTCTCCCTCTGTCTCACTCACTGTGTTTGTCTCCCTCCCTCTCTGTCTCCCTCCCTCTCTCTCTCTCCCTCCCTCCCTCTCTCTCCGTCTCCCTCCCTCTGTCTCCGTCTCCCTCTGTCTCCGTCTCCCTCTGTCTCCCTCCCTCTGTCTCCCTCCCTCTGTCTCCCTCTTGTCTGTCTCTGTCTGTCTCCCTCCCTCTGTCTCCCTCTCTCTCTCTCCCTCCCTCTCTCTATCTCTCTCTCTCTCCCTCTCCTTCTGTCTCCCTCTGTCTCACTCATGTGTTTGTCTCACTTTCTCTCTGTCTCCCTCCCTCTCTGTCTCCCTCCCTTTCTGTCTCCCTCCCTCTCTCCCTCTCTCTCTCTCTCTCCCTCCCTCTCTGTCTCCCTCCCTCTCTCTCTGTCTCCCTCCCTCTTTCTCTGTCTCCCTCCCTCTCTCTCTGTCTCCCTCCCTCCCTATCCCTCCCCCTCTCTCTGTCTCCCTCCCTCTGGCTCCGTCTCCCTCTGTCTCCCTCCCTCTGTCTCCCTCCATCTCCCTCCGTCTCTCTCTCTGTCTCCCTCCCTCCCTCCATCTGTCTCCCTCCCTCTCTCCGTGTCTCCCTCCATCTGTCTCCCTCTGTCTCCCTCCCTCCCTGTCTCCCTCCCTCTCTCTGTCTCCCTCTCTCTCCGTCACCCTCCCTCTCTCTATCTCTCTCTCTCTCCCACTTTCTCCCTCTGTCTCACTCACTCTGTCTCCCTTTCTCTCTGTCTCCCTCCCTCTCTCTCTCCGTCTCCCTCCCTCTCTTCGTCTCCCTCCCTCTCTCTATCACTCTCTCTCTCCCTCTGTCCCACCCATTCTGTTTGTCTCCCTTTCTCTGTCTCCCTCCCTCCCTCTCTCTGTCTCCCTCCCTCTATGTCTCCCTCTGTCTCACTCACTCTGTTTGTCTCCCTCTCTTTCTGACTCCCTCCCTCTATCTCTCTCTCTCTCTCTCAATCACTGTTTGTCTCCCTTTCTCTCTGTCTCACTCCCTCTCTCTCTCTGTCTCCCTCTCTCTCTCTGCCTCCCTCCGTCTGACTCACTCTGTTTGTCTTCCTCTCTCTCTGTCTCCCTCCCTTCCTCCCCCTCTGTTCTCCCTCTGTCTCCCTCCCTCCCTCTCACTCTGTCTCCCTCCCTCCCTCTCCCTCCCTCTCCCTCTATCTCACTGTCTCCCTGTCTGTCTCCCTCTCTCTCTGTCTCTCCCTCCCTCTCTCTCTCTCTGTCTTCCCCCTCTCCCTCTCTCTCTCCCTCCCTCTTCCTCCCTCTGTCGCACTCTGTCTTCCTCCCGCTGTCACCTCACCCGCTGCTCTCACTCCCTGCTGCCCTCCATCACCTCGCCCTGCTGTCCTCGTCACCCTCTGTCATCTCACCCTGCGCTGAGACAGCTTCCCGGGAACACACACAGCCGCCGCACACAAGTACTGCACAGGTCTTTTAAAGACAATTCACTTGTTAATGAGGCTTTGTTGTATTTCACCTCTTCTTAGCGCCCCTGCATCTCCACTCAATCAGAGTGGAGATGCAGGGGCACTAAGAAGAGGTGAAATACAACAAAGCCTCATTAACAAGTGAATGGTCTGTAAAAGAATCGCCTGGCCCCCATAGCTCCGCACTGCTGCAACCGGCGATATAAAAAATCACAGATATGATGTCTGCAAGGTCCGCGGGCCGCCAAGGAAGGCTTGCCGGGCCGCACTATGAGTACCCGTGGGCTAGACAGAGCAAGGCACCTGTCCAAACCGACAGGTGCACTTCACCTCATAAACTTGTCAATCCTTAAGCTCCCAGTCATGCCGCCTCCCCCACGTGTGTCTGCTGAAGAAAGCTGTAATAAAGCAGGCAAACTTTACCAGAACCATTCCACGCACGCGTGGCTAAATAAAAATAATTAAAACGAGTGCACAAGTCGGGGTACATGTGGGTGGACGGCGTCCACCCACTATTTTCACAGGGTGAACGCTGTCCACCCTGCCAAGAAGTTGGGCCCCACTGAATAATGTGCTGAACTCGTCCCGGTGTAATTTCCAAACACGGACGCTTTCAGCAGCGCCTGCACGTTGTCTGCTTTCCATCTGCAACAAGCAACAACGTGCAGGCAGGGACGGATGGTCTTAATTCGGGCTCCTGCTGTGCCCATGACAAAGGCTGAATTAGAGGGCCATCAGGCCTCCTTTTGTTAGAGTCTCTTGGCTGGGAGCAGTCAGGAGCCTCACACCTGATTCAAATTAAGCGGAGGGGAAACAAAGGCTCAAACCTTGTTAGCACTGCACACATAATTAAGAAAGGCAGCTTTTCACTTTGTTCAGTTTCTGTTTAAGAGATATGCATGCACTGTAAGAATGTCAGATATGTTGGTCTTTCTCAGCATTTACACAGAACAAATTGCATTTTATATAGAGCTTACTTCCCCTGAGGAGTCGTTGAAATAATTAAAGTACCACTTTTTTTTTCTTGTATAGCCCTACTCATCCCAATGCAGGGTGTCAGAGCACTTTACATTAGTCGTGCATTTTACATACACAATAAATTATATAAATTTGTAAATGAATGTACAGAATGTGTGTCATAAAACTGGGGGTTTACAAGGTGTAGCAGTCACATATCATCTTCCATAGCTCACTGTGCTATTATTCTCATAGTGCGCTCAAACGTACACATGATAGACCTGCTAAACATATATATGAGGGCTTAAGATCTGATGCCACCTATTGTGATGCCACTTCGTGTAAAGTCATGGCTTGTGATGCCACTTCCGGTGATGTCAATTCCTGTGATGTCACCTGTGATGTCATTCACCATGATGTCATGCGCCGTGATGTCACGTGCTATGATGTCATGCGATGTGATGTCATGCACCCTGATGTCACTTGCAAACTGCCTAACTCAGTTAGTCCCCCCCCTTCTTTTTTTTTTAGGATTTTGCCCTGATTAAAACCAATTTATATCAGTAAACTGTGGGCACAGGCGCCAATAGAAACAGGGGGGCAACGCCCCAACAAAGAAACTATCGCTGGCCTTGAGGATTAATATGGGCAAGCCTTGCAATACAATGATGATGTTGGTTCCCAAGCAGCTAATGCTGCAATTGTAAAAAAGGAAATGCCAGGCCCAGAGATATTCCACAGGAGGCTCCTGCAGCTTGCACCATCTACAGGCCAAGCTTGCCAAAGCTGCCAAATATCAGTATCAACACTGCCTACTAACCATCAAGCTACAAGAATGGCCTGGGCAGACTCGTATTATTTTTATGTGGTTATCGGATTGATAAACACTGTTCTTGTAGGACAGCGCCATCATGTGGTCGGCTGTCATAAATATATGCTTGTGTTAAGAAATAAGCGTTGGTGCGGAATACCGGCAAACATCGGCACAAATTAAGCACTGCTTGGTAGCTGGACTGTAGAGACAAAGTTTCTGAAGGCGGAGCCGGCAGAGGATCATCAGAAACCAGCTGTAGATAAGACGAAGGAACTGAGGGAAAGCAAACTATTTTTGATGGGGGTATAATATTTCATTACCGTCACACTCGGAAACTCAGTTGATGCAAGAGCCACGGGTAGTGATAATAATTAATCTAGATATTAACCACGAAAATCAAAAATATTAATTCACCAACAACTTAAGAGAGTTTTGAACCAGGGATTTAGAGGTCACAATTGTCGCACCTTGTGCAAACCCGTTAAACTCACAATCACCCCGATTTAATCATCGTTCATAAAAAAAAATATATATATATATGTTTTAAGTTGCCTGCATAGTCTCTCCGGGTTGCCTGCTGTTTCCGGTGTAGAGAGATGGGATGCGGACTGCAGATGGAACAATAGCTTGCATTCCTTATATTTCATTTCAATGTCTTTGTCAAACCCCGTGCCTGCTGCTGGCACGTCACACTTCTGTAAGTGCAGGTAACGTGTACTGCTTCATTAAACGCTTAAGTTTAAGAGCTTTCCCTTTAAAGGCGGCGTTAAACCATGATGAATTGCTGAATGGCTGATTTCCTGACATTCTGCTTTCCTAACCATCTCTGACAGAATCTCGATTGCTCTACCTGGTAATTCGCTTTCTATTAATGGCTTCTGTGAGCTGTCTCTAAACCATTCCCCTCAACTTCTAGCGGGGGCTCTTAACACCCTCTGTAGGTAACAAAATGCAATTACAGACATGATGCTGCCCTTGCGAGGCTGGCTGCTCGCAGATGCCACTGGTGCTTACGCACAGCAACTGTTTAATGTAATGAAAACAAAGATTTGGATCCTCTAAACATCCACTGCAAATAAAATTTTAATTAAAAGTTATGAAGGCATTCCATAGATTAACAATTTTAGTAATTAACTCGTGCGGTTTGCATTTTGCCAGTGGATTTGTGCATCCTCTGAGATCCTTAATCGTTGTCAGGCTCTACATTTATTGATAATTCTGTTTGGTGAATACAGATGTCACTTTTTATGGAAGCCGCTGACAGCATAATCATATTGTGAGAAACACCAGGCTTATGTAGCAGCAGCTGTTCCACTTCCAGGCGCTGACATCCGCAGGGACAGGCTGTTTGCTGCTATCTTGGGTACACAATAAAAGGAAGCTGCAGTAAAGCACAAGCTAACATTTTGAAACTCTTTAGAGCTGCATGAACTTTATTGCAGATTACAAGCGCTTTGATCTCTGTTCAGTACTTAAATCTTAATTATCAGACTAATTGTACAGACTATGTTCATTTTCAGCGGTAATCCTTTTGTGATTAGCTTCTGTGTTCAATAACTGGCTTAGCCTTTAATTACAAGAACTATTAACTTTAGGACTGCTGCAGCCTGGGATTAACCCATACAGAGCTGTGCTTGCATTGCCTAGGAAAAGACAATGTCCTATTAATGCTCCATGTAATAACTCGGCACCTGCAGATTTACTTCTATGTGCGAGTGCATATTTACTACTTTTTGGAATTCACCAGCCCCTACAAGGAACCTGCATGGAAAGCTGTACTAGGCACATGTTTCCATGCAGATTCCTGGGGAAATCAGATATTCCATTTGGGAATCTGTTTCTTCTGTGTGGTGTTTTCTGTGGTGGAGAATGGATTCTGCTGTGGAAATTCCCTTTTTTTCCTCCGCTGCGAAAATATTTTTTCTGCGGAGAACCCCCGTCCCTGCATTCTCAGCAAACTTGGGGGTGGTCCATTCTCCTTTCCAGCCAAGCAAGGGGAGTTACACCAGGCCTGTGCTGAAGTAAACCTCTGACGATTTTCAAAGTGCAAAGCGGTCAGTCAGATCGTAGTTTGGGAAAGACAGCACACTATCATGATTGCACTGGTGGCGCCCAGTGCGACAATCACTTTCGGTGCCCCCACTACCCATGACCACCTGCAAAAGTGCCCCTGATCTCTCCTATCATAAGATATTGCTAAACACAGCACCCACCTGAGGTCACAGCGCCCCTCTCCACAGGTCAGCGCCCAGTGCGGCTGCACCAGTCACACTGCCCTAAAGCCGGCCCTGATTGTGGGTATTCACACACCTTGAAACACCCGCTTCCTATCCCTTCAGTGGCATTCATGGCTGTGAAGATTTCTGCCCCTGTAAAAGGGCTTACCCTTGCCAGGAACCCATTTATACATTTCTGGAAGGCTGAAAATGTGTCATTTTGGTCGTAAACTTAAGTTTATGAGCAAATGTACCTTTGTGAATAGAGCTAATCAATCTGTGAATTGCATATTATGCATATCAGAAACCCTTTCATGTAGTATACGCAAATGTCCAAAATATATATTACAGAACATGCTTCCCAAACTCCCGAGTCTCCAAGGAATGGTAAGATCCTATTTTTATAGGGAGAGGAACTATTTGACAGTGGGTGATCCAATTGAAGTGAAATGAGGCATTTCACTTGTTTGGAAAGGGAAGTGTGTATAGGAGAGGTGACACCCTCCAAATCAGTATGCAAGAATGTTTTACTGTAAAAACGGTACTTCTCGGATTGATTTCATGCCTTTTTTACTTTCTGAATAATCTCAGATGAGTTATAACATAGCTGACGGGGATGGAAGTTGAATGCTCATGCAGTAAACCGAAATGTGATCTATTGAAAACAACATTTGTTTCCATTGTTTGAGCTGTAAATACTGCATATTAGAAATGCATTTTGGGTATGAAGTACAGAAGGGGAAGTATACATCTAGAAATCAAGGTGTAATAAAGCCACTGTCTGACAGGTGGAATAACCGTGTTTCGAATCCAAAAGCCAAAAACCCACTGGCCCAATGGCTGCTGGAGCTTGCCAAAGGGGCAGATGCTGCTTCAAGAACTATTGTATATATTCTGTAGTTTGGCATCTGTGTCTTGCAATGAACAGATATCCCCAGTGTGTAGCCTGGGATGATGGCTCTTCTGCTGCTCTAATTAAAGAAGAAGAAATGTAAAAGTTAATTTATCATTTCATTTGCTTTTCAGCGATTGTACATTTAAGTTTAAATCTTAGGAAGGGACTTGGGGGCATATGTATGAAACAAAATGTTATTCGCAAACGCTGCTAATCGCAAAAAACAGCGTTTGCGAATATAAAATCGCTATTTCATATGTATGACACACATTCCCAGTGCAAAATAAGAAATCGAAAAAATTTGCGATTTCTTAGTCTGCGAAACCCAAAATTTGCGAATATCCTTGCGAATTCCTAAATTGCAATATTCTCAATTTGCAAAAATCGCAAAAAGGATATCGCAAACTAAGAAATTGCAAGTACATGTATGAAAAAATCGCTAAGTGCCAAATATTGAAATTCGCAAAATAAGAAATCGCAATTAACACCAAGTGCATGCAGGTTGTAACCAGGTGCAAGGTACTTAAACCACCCCACAATGCAACAGATCCTTCCACAATGGCAGCACTGTTTGTGATAGCCAGGAGGCTGCGTATTCGGGCTCTTGCACAGAGGAGAATGAGACAGGAACGTATCTTCAGGCTGCGCATCACTCTGTTGCAGCAGTCTGAAGAGGACATCCATGACAAGTACAGGCTGCACCAACAGACCATATTGGACCTGATTGAGGAGCTGAAACCCTATTTGGAACACCCTACACGCAGGACACAAACAATTCCCACACATGTGCAGGTCCTGTGCTCCCTGCACCTCCTGGCTTCAGGGACTTTTCAAGGGGTCATAGCGGAGGTTGGCGGGGTGTCACAAAGTGCCCTTTCGCGCTTTTTCCATGCCTTTCTAGATGCAAAGCTGCAGAGGCTATCACATCACATATACTTCCCCACCACCCAACAGGCATTACAGCAAACAAAACTTGACTTCTACCAGATTGCACGTTTCCCCCACGTCATTGGCTGCATCGATGGGACCCATGTGGCCATCACACCCCCATCAGCAACTGAATATGTCTACAGAAACGGTAAATGCTACCATTCCCTGAATATACAGATTGTGTGCAATGCTAAGTATATCATCAATGACATTGTACCCAAAGACTCTGGCAGTACACATGACTCTTTAATCTTTAGACACAGTGGAATCCACAGACGTCTGAGTGCTGGAGAGTTTGGGGAGGGATACCTGCTAGGTAAATACATGGCACACATCCATACATCCACTACATCTCCGGAGGGGGGGAAATTGACTCACCTATTGTGTCTATCCCTGCAGGTGACAGTGCCTATGCAGTGTGGGATTTCATTCTGACCCCATACCTGGATCCAGCCAATGCAAGTGAGAGGAGATACAACAGGGCACACAGATCTACACGCTGCGTCATTGAGCGTACGTTTAGAATCCTAAAGAGCCGGTTTCGGTGCCTGCATAAAAGTGGAGGTGCACTGCAATACAGCCCTGAGACCTGCTGTAAAATTGTGGCAAGCTGTGCAATGCTACATAACATGACTATGAGGAAAAGTCTGACAATTGATGTGACCGATACAGACACATCGGATGACGATTGCCCTGCTCCCCTTGGCAGACCAACATCAGGAGTCGGGGCAGCTGCTGGACGTCAGAGACGGGCTGAGATCACACAAAACTACTTCTAGGTGAGTAATGATGACATGAGCCAAAAAAGGATTCTAATGTGTGCTGTGTTTATTCACACTTCTAAAGCATTCATTGTTGCTGTACCCAGCACATGTTATGCACACATTGCAGTTACTTCACAAGTAAGTGTTCAATATGAATTGCTGGGTTGCATCACCCATTGATGCAAAATTGTCACTGAACAGTTCACCTCCTTCGGTGATGCATTGGTGCTGTTTGAGATCCAGGCTGAGTGCCCTCCGTGGTGTTCCTAGGTCCAGCACCCTGTCTGGAACTGCGCCTTCTTGCTCCAGGCAATGTAGGTGTGATGCTACTCCTACTTGAGGTCTCCTCACTCTCGCCAGAGACCATGAGAGTGGTGCCACCTGAGTTGGCCGTCTGCATTTGCTCCACTGCACTGGTGACCTGTTCCAGCCCTCTTGCAATGTCCTGACAGCAGTGCGACATTTCCAACTGCATGGTAATGCTGCGACGTGTCAGATTGCTGCTGGTGGTACAGAGGCAGTTCACGGCGTTAGTGTAGTTGTGCAGCCATGCATTGGCACGTCGGGAAGCCCTGTCACTGGCGTCTTGGTTGTGCTTCAGGGTGTTACAGAGGTCACGTATGGCACCTGCCATGGCCCTTATGCCCTCCCCCATGTTGCGCTGATTTTTGTTTAGAGTGCATAGCTGCCTATTGATGGAGCGCAATGATTTACATTGCAGGCGCTGTACCTGCAGCATGCTGTGTTCCAGACTGGAAAATACGGTGTTGTCATCATGCTGCTCCTGGGCCTTGACCTGCGTCTTTCCAGTGCTGGAATGCTCATCCTTGGTGTTTCCTGACTCCGCATGTGTGACACACCCTGACTTTCCTCTCTTTTGTCACTGTCCTCCCCTGTGGGCTGTATGTCATCCTCCAATGGAGGCAGTGGGGGCACATGTGTGCGCTTCCTGCGCATGATTGTTGTGTGCTCTGTATCCTCACTAGAGTCCCCATAATCATGCTGGTCCTCAGGATGTTCATTGTCATCTCCCTCTGCACTGTCATCAAGTGCCCTGGATTGTGCTGTGGCTGTCAAGGGGAATACATGAGTTTGTGTCATTGTCTGCAATTTGCACTCAATAAAGTTTCTACAGTTTGTCTTGGCTAACTTCTGACACTGTGTTGTTCCCTTATCACCAACCCACATGTTGCATTTGATTTCCTATGTGTCATGGACACACTGTCATACATATTACTACAACGTCCATGTTGCATTGCTGGGTGTGCTGTAAGACTTGGACTGGAATGACATTTGTTGTGTATATTTTGCGCATTTGGGGAAGTGTGCATGGGATGGGGATCAGGGCAGATTTATTTTGCATGCATCTTACCTTGGCTGCTGGATGCAGGGTTGGAGCTGTCAATGTCAGCCACACCACCGACGCTCTCAGGCAGGAGGGTGGACTCCAAAAGCTCCTTGTGGGGTGTTGGCTCTGCTGATGTGGATGGTTCTCCCCTGGTCTTGTTTGCATCCTTGAGTCTGGCTGCCACCCTCTCCTTAGACCTTTGCCGCATGTCGCACCATCGCTTGCGCAATTCTTCGACAATGCGATGTGTTACACCCACAGCATTCACTTTCTCTTGTATGTCCAGCCAGATCTTTCTTTTTCTTGCTTCTGGGACTCTCAGTGCCTTTTTGCCAAAGAGGAGCTCATGGCTGCAAACCATCTCCTCTATGAGGACCTCCTGCTCCTTGTCAGAGAATTTGTGTTTCCTCTTTCTCTTCTCAGCCTCCTTGCCCTCATGTTGCTTCTTGGACTCAATTGGGGTTTGTTCTCTCCTGGGCTGACTCCTCACACTCTCCAAACAGCCTCTGGGTGTGGCTCAGGTAAGCAGGTGCAGCAAGTCACTCCCACTTCCTGGTTGTGATGTCATCAGGCGGCATCTGTATGGCAGATTCCCGCTTTTACGATTTCTTAATTAGCGAATTTCGCAATTAAGGAATCGCAAATCATGTTTCTGAGACTTTTTAGTGAATTTTAAGAAATCGCTAAACATTAGCGATTTTTTATATACATCCCGATTTGCGAATCTCAAACTGCAAATCGCAAAATATCGCAATTTGAGATTCGCAAAATGGGAGTTTCATACATATGCCCCCTGGTGAGAGTCATGTGATGCTAGGGCATGGCTCTTGATTTGGTGAGGGGACCTTTCTACACCAGTTCTTCCTATTCCTTCCTATTTTTAATTCTTGGCTTTACCAAAAATGACTTTATTTTGTGACAAGGAATTCCCTAGCTCTCTTTTGCTTCATTTTCTGTTCTTCAGAGTGGGGCAATTGAGTAGGCTTTCTAAAGCACTCAGTGCCTCAAGTCTGAACAGAAAATGGCCTCACCAATGCCCCTTGAATCTTTGGGTAGAAATGGGTGAGGGTATTATGCTTAACTTTAAGGGGATATGTCGGACGAGTGTAGGTATGGTATAACACAGCTATCACATTTGTAATAAAGTATGAATGTCCAGCCAGAGCTGTAGGAGAAAACAACACTTTAACAATACCCTATGATATATGAAATACAATCACAGCATAAATGGTAATCAAACAAAGAAACTTGTTATCTGCAATGAGAATGGAAATGTCACTAAGAAGATGGTAAACTGGAGTGAGTGTAGTAGTTTTCAGTGAAATACGGTAATCACAATTGAAATACGGTCACTTCAATGTAGCAATGATATCATTCCCCTTGGCTAAACACTCAATATAATATTACTACATATCTAATATTTGCAAAGGTTGACAGAGAAGCAGAGTGCGAGAGCATACAAGCAACACAGTGCAGTATGGCACGTGGGGTCCAATGTCACAACGTATTCAAATGGGTAAGGCTTGTGAACAGTAAACGCTGCTGCATGAAATTCAAGGTCAAAATTGTCCCGCTAAAACCATGGTCTACTTTGTATCAATGGTAAAGGTTAAGGTTCATGTCCCCATAGACGTGCAAACACCTAAAATACGGCAGCACTAAGAAACATCAGACATTTAAAATAAATGGCGGACAGTAGGGAAGTATGGCGTCAGCTGTAGAGATGGAATCCAGGCCAGAGTTCCAGCAGCACATGGGGCTCACAACAGAGCCTCAGAGGTCTCTGGATCTGGCTAGCTGCCTGCATAGCCGGAAGAAGGTCATAGCAGTGCGGTAGAACAATAACAAAAGTTTCTCCAGCCTATGTCTCTGAAGATGATCAGTTGAGACACTGCCATCAGTGTCTAGAACATCCTTACAATATCAAAGTCGAAGCCGAGCAGTTTGGGTCAGTCTCTCCCTCGTCTGTGAAGGCAGGAGGAGTCTTTGCATTCAGGCAGGGTACAAGTGAACCTGCCTGGGGCTCCACTGCTGGATTCCCTCCAACAAGCGACAGACAAAGAAGGAAGAAGAAGCAGGGATGGGATTCGCCTTCTATCAGTGAAACTTATCCTCCATATTGCAAATGCCATTCTCCTATTACAGTAAATGGTTAAGAAGGCTTAAAGGTAACCCTAAAACAGGCAATGTTTGCAAAGCCATTTACTTCAGTACTGTTGAATGATTGTGCCGGTAATGATTGTGCATCATAGTAGTTAACATTGCATTTCAAAACATAAATATAAAGAACCTCCATCTGACTTAAGTCCCTTCATTTACACAGCAAGGGTAATAGTCAGCTTCCCTCTGTGCATCTAGGGCCCCAAAAAACTGTGCATTATTCTGTCACCTGCCAGCAATTTACATAATGGGGCTCAAAGGGTCATATGAGAATGGGGAGGGGGATACTAAGGGGATTTTCTACTCCCAAGACCCTCCCAGATGGGGACTGTGAGAGGCACCAATTGACAGTATGCATTGTTTTAGGTACTAGATGACCCTCAAAGGGTTGTCAAAATGAAATATACAGAGGGAACTTCAGGGATAAAGAATGTCAGGATGATACAGAAGAGCAGTGTTTTGGGGACTTTTGACCTTAAAGCTCTCTTTTCTGCATATTGTGCTTGTTGGGATTTGGTGTAAATCCATTTAGTAGTTTTTGAAAAATAAAGGTACACAAATATTTGATTATCTGGACCGTTAGGTCGGCGGGAATCTCGCGGGAGCGCCAATTAAAAAATAGAGCATTCTGATTACCCAATGGAGCTTTTACCCTTGGGCCATCTTGGTCCCGCAGGAGTCAGACTGCTGTGGGAGCGGGCGCTCAGATTGGCTTCCAGCAACATGAGAAAATGTTGCTGTGAGCCATTACAGGACTTATGTATCTTAGTCCTCTGTCTTGAAGTTTTAAAAATAAATTATATAAGGCAGCAGGTTTGGGATACTACTAGGGCTCTTGGATCGGACCCAGTGGGTCACCACTTGGGCCAAAATTAATACAAATTCCGCACATTTTGCCACAATCCTACAGAAACAAAAAAACAAAAAAACAAAATGGCGGCCACCATTTTTAATAGATATATACGGTAAGTTGGGAGTACAGTGAACAAGGTGCAGGTTAGGATCCTACAACACATAAGGGCCCTCAGGTGGCTGGAGATGGAGTTGCGGCATAGGATGTTCAGTATGAATCTTGCAGAGGCGTTCTGGATGGTCTGCAGTTATATTTTAGTTTTTGGTTGGTGCTGACATAGAGTACGTTGCTGTACTCGAGTCTGCTGCTGACAAGCACACGGTGACCGTTTACCTGGACTTGATGGAGATCCACTTGAAGATCTTACAAAAGAGGTGGAGTGTATGGAAGCAGGAGGACAAAACAGCATTGATTTGGCGGTTCATTGAGTGCGAGGAGTCCAGGATGATGCCAAGGTTTTGTGCGTGGTCCATGGGGGGGATTGCGAATGCTGCTTGCCACCAAGAGTCATCCATGGTGGAGGAGGAGGAGCCCAGGATGAGGACTTCGGTCTTGTCTGATTTAAGTTTGAGGCAGCTCTCCTTCATCCAGGTGGTGACTGCCTTCATCCTGCTGTGTGAGTTGCTCTTCGCAGATGTGGGTTCGTCTGGGTGGGAGAGAATAAGCTGGGTGTCATCGACATAGGAGACAATGTTGAGTCCGTGGCTTTTGACGATGGCTGCAAGCGGGGTCATGTAGATGTTGAAGAGGGTGGGGCTCAGGGAGGCTCCCTGAGGCACTCCGCAGCTGACCTATCTGATGGCCAAGCATTTTTGGGAGGTGCATCAAGGAGATCTGAGTAGCCTGCAATACTATGGTATTAAGCACATTAAGGCTCCCCCCCCGAAAAGGCAATAGAGAATTGGAACTGCGACATTATGAATCCAAGGTGATAATTTTGTTGAGTACAGAAAACCATTGGGTACATAATTTGGATGCTGGGATACACACACATTTATACGGACCCTTGGACATTAAGATGGAGGTATCAGGAAGAGAATGGAGTGGACACCTTGAGTATTATATGATTTTTAACTTGAGCCTTTTGATAATGAAATTACAGTTTGATATTGAACTCAAATGGGGAAAGGTGTTGATGTAAAATACTGGAATGTTTTTAATGGGTGTTGGGGGTTTTCTATAAATTTATGATTGAAATTTTATGGGGATGTGTGCACATGGTATTTACATGTGCACATGTGTAGATTTTTTAATCATAGCAAATGTTTCTCTTGCACTTTATCTTTGGGGGAAGTTGCTTCTGCACTAGAACTTTAAGTGCCTCATTACGATGGTGGTCAGATGAGTTTCCAACCACCATCGCTGCGGATATGAGAGCGGCCCAACAAGGACTCGGCAGTCCCTTCAGTCATATTTTGATAAGACCACTGTGTAGGCAGTTGAAAACAGACTTTTTCTACTGCAGCTTGTGCTGCGGCCCGGAAAAGGGCCACAGCACAAGCCACAGTAGAAAAGGGCATTTGTCAAACATCCATGCACCGTGTGCCAGGTACCATGTGTTGCCCGTCACACGCATTAGCTCCCCTGGCTACTTAGCAGTGGTATTGTAATCTGGTAGTCAGAGCTATGCCTAGATGTCAGGCGGACGGCCTTTCGGTGGCGGTCCGCATGACATCAAAATGAGGGCCTTAGTTTGAATTTGATTAATGAACTAAACATTTGAGAGTGTAATCATGACCTAATTTAGGAATGTTTGTATTTACACTTTGATTTGTATTGACACTTTATCAGGTTACCCAGACATCAAGTATTGGCATATGCACTTTCATTTTAAATGAATTGGCACTTTATCGGGTCAATGAAATATTCAGCATTCAGGAGGGTTTGTATATGAAAAACAGCTTGGGCTTCAGTGTGCATTAATTATCTCATGGTGAATCGTGCAGACACATATCAGTGTTGAGATTATCTCAACCATTTAGCATGCTGTGACATATATGACATTGGGACGATTTGAAAAATAGATTGTTCATTCGTCTGATAGATTAGACTAATTAGGCACTCTCAATTGTTTATTTAATTAGGTATATTAATGATATATATATATATATATACACATACATATATACATACATACATATAGAGTGTGTTTACTAAAGCTCATATATGAGCACAGAATGTGAAATGAAATGCAATTGTGCCGTGAACTGTACTATAGCACTTTTTGCACTGGTCTATAACTGACAAGATATATGCATTTCTATAAAGACGTTTTAAACATCAAATAGATGAGATTGATTTTATTTGATCTTTATTTATTGATTTAATATGCAGCACCAAGGCACTTTATTGTGGTTTTCTCTGGTTTGAACTAAATGTGACAACAGACAATATATATTATATGCATTCTGTAAGTATGCATTTGCAATCTGTAAATTGCTGTATGGTTTCAGTATTTCGATCCGTATACATACACTCCAGAAGTAGAACACCATGTACAAAAATAATGATGTCAACATGCAACTGTCAATTACCTCTATGTACTATTAGTACCTTTCATGGCTGATGTATTGTGTCACACTTGAATGTATTGAGCGGTCTAGTTGTCATCTGGGGGAAGTGCCACAAGGAAGGAATACCTTATCATCACATTGGTTGTGGGAGCTGGGGTTGCCCAGTTGAAGGCGGAAGCTGAAACGTGTTGGCGTCCTATGTTGGGGGTTTTGAATGGCAAATAAAGAACTTTTGAGCAGTTCGCTGGTGCTGTGCAATCTTCATGCAATTGTGGTGAGGAGGCGCAGCTGACTCTCGAAAGGAGAAGAGTGCGGTCAAAGATAGATAAATATAAATATATAAATATATAAATATATCTATACATATATATATATATATATATATTATCTACTGGCGGTCGCCAGTAGATAGTTATAGTTAGGACCGAGTTCCCATAGGAAATCTGAAAATTCTATTTTGAATAACTTTGGCGCCGGTTGACTTCTCTTCGTGAAATTTTCAACACTAATGGGGTGCTCCGCTCAGCTCCTACCCTGAAAGTCTCGGGGTGATTCGTCAAGCGGGGGCTGAGAAAAAAGGGGGGTCCCAAAACGCGTTTTCCTCATGCATTTTCCCATAGGACCTTTAGTCGAAGGTACAGCCCGAACGGCTGAACAGAATTACTTGAAATTTGGCAAAGAGGTAGTCCTCAGGTCAGGCATGTGCCTTTTGCATATATGGTGTCAATCTGTTCAGTAGTTCCTGAGAAAATTGCGGTTAAAAGTACATAAATATCTATATGCGCGCACGGTGCACGCACGGTGCGCGCACGGTGCGCGCACCAAATGTCCGCGAGCGTAATTCTGATTGGTGGTTAGATGTCAGTCAACATTCCAATCGGTCGAACTCAGGAAGTGTTGGACGCCATTTTGTGTGTGACAGTGAAAAAGAAAGGTGGAGAACGTGAAAAGGGGGCAGGGTAGAGAGTTCCTGACCCCCTAGCCTTTGTCAGGGGGTCCCTGAAGGACCCCGAAGGGTGAAAAAAACATTTTATTTTTTTTCAAAAAATCGCGGGGTGCGCGAACGGTGTGCGCACGGTGCGCGCACCGTGAAAAACCCTTAAAAAAAAAAAACTTTTTAAACTGTTTATAAGTTTATAGAAGATATTAACTATGCTGTTCAACTTTATCCAAATTCCAAAAAAAAGAGCTGAGCCATTCCATCTTACAGGATACTGTTAATGTATAACTATATACATAGGTAGTTTATTGTAAAATAAATATATAAAAAATATAATAATACATACATAAATTAGCATTTAAAAAACCTTACAAATTCACTAAAAAACCATAGGTTTCACACACGTTACAGTTACGAATTAGCATTTAAAAAACCTTGCAAATTCACTGAAAAAACCATAGGTTTCACACACGTTATAGGAATTAGCATTTCAAAAACCTTGCAAATTCACTGAAAAAACCATAGGTTTCACACATGTTATAGTTAGCTGGACATTTCACTCGTACAAAACCATTGAAATTCCCCCGTTATAGTTAGTTCAGCTAACTATAACTCGCGCGACCTCAATCCACTGCTGATGGCGTCACATATTACATCACTGTATTCACTAAGATACTGTTAATAAGTCAGTTATACAATTAATTTTACAAAAAAGAAACGTCCATTTAGACACTTATTTACCCATTTATTCTTCCATTAACCTTTAGATATACATATATAAAAAATATTTATTTTTCAGAAAGACACATATTCACTGGATGATGTCATCAGTGATGTCATCAGTGATGTCATTTGAGATGTCATCAGTGATGTCATGAGTGATGTCACTGACCATGTCATGAGTGATGTAATATTTGACGTCATCAGCAGTGGATTGCGGTCGCGCGAGTTATAGTTAGCTGAACTAACTATAATGGGGGAATTTCAATGGTTTTGTACGAGTGAAATGTCCAGCTAACTGTAACATGTGTGAAACCTATGGTTTTTTCAGTGAATATATATATAAGGTGGCGTCAGTAGAGCACCCTTCCCCAGCCCATTTAGAGCCCCCAGCGACCCCATCCCCAGGGGCCTGGTATATTCATGCTGATGGTGGCCTCGGGGACCCCATCCCGTGGGGCCGATTTAGTATAAATGGGAAGGGGGCTGCATGGCCAAACTCCATGAGCCTACTTGGGTTCCGGATACCTACATTCTCTGGGGCTAAAATGTAAATAAAGGGGAGGGGGCCTTGCAGCCCCTTCCCCGAGCATTAAAAAGACCCTGGGGACCACATCGCCTAGGGCCGTGACTTAAATTAAAGGGGAGGGTGGCATCCCTTAGTCTTCAATGGCCCTGGTGACCAATGGCCCTGGTGACCGGGGCTGATCACTTACTTAGTTTCCCTGCCCGCACTACAGAGGTCAGGGAAAAGGTGTTTGCTCCCGTCTGGCGGGAACATTTTTAAATCTCCCGCCTATTGGGAGAAAACACTAAGGGCCCTATTTAGATCTTGGCGGTCCCTAGTACTCCACTGAGTTGCCGATCTTTTGCCTGTCGTATTTAGATGGATGCAGGCTGTCTCGCCATCTGCGTCAACAGAGTGTTTCCCGCCGCGGTTGTTGCACACTGCTGCCAATGTGGCGGACTCCAATCCTGGCGAATACTACTCTATCACCGTCAGGGTGGTGGGTTCCCACTGAGCAGATTAAGATTTCACAGTTGTGCTGGTGGTCTTCAAGCTGAGGTTCCCAGACAAAATGAACCAGTTGCGGTACGCACTCAACAATGCACCATCATTGTGGCCTTTGAATGGATGCCAGTAGAACACATTTGAGGTCCATTGGCCAAATGGAAACACCTTGATAACACACTATAGAACACACCCCATTTCAGACCATGATCCTTTGCCATTCCACTGTACCACAACACTTGCTAGCAGAGCTTTACCCAGTAAAGTCAGGCCATTTTTGTTTCTGTTCCCCGTTTTTCCTCCCTTCATTTTGTTTAATTTTTCACCTGGTGGTCAATTTCTTAATTTGAAATTATTTTGTTGCACAATGCCAAGCCACAAAAACCCCCATTTTACTGAGGGCGAGTCAGTCATGGTGGATGAAATAATAAGAGTAGAACCACAGTTGTTTGGAGCCCAAGTCCAAAATACACCCATATTGTAGAAAAGACATACGTGGGGCAGAATAGTCGACTAAGTGAATGCTGTAGCTAACAACCTACGCCAGTGGTCTTCAAATTTCTTAATGCTGCGCCCTACTTGTAAAAATAAAATCATTGGGCCCCGCAATTATTTCACAATTATTCGGCTAAGTTGGCTATGTTTAAATATGTCTAAACATATTTAAACATTGAAGTTAAGTTCTGCTACCCCTTTTACACATACTTTCAGTCAGAATATAAATGACAAAAGATGTTAGCGACGGCCCATTACAAAGTGGCTTACTGCTGCTCATGTTTTTATCATTTAAAACAAAGCAAAAGTTTTCTGTTGGTCAGAGGCTGGCACCCCACCTGAGATCATTTCAGGCCCCACCCCAGGGGGACCTGCCTTCCAGATTAAAGACATCTGCCCTATGCACACAGGAGGAAATTAGGAAAAGGTGGAATGGCCTGCGAGAGAGGGTCTGTTCCTTGGCCTTCAAGCATTACACGGAGGCCCAGGGACTGCTTGTGGGGTTCTCCCAGGCCCCCTTGCAACTCATGCCCTGGGAGCAGAAGGCCCTGCAGATCCTACATCCTGAAGGCTTGACAGGAATACCTGCTGGAGTGAAGTCTGGTAAGTTACCCTTTATAATCTCCCACTAAACCTCAATGCACTGTTTGCTTTGAAGTTAGCTTTTGCTAATGTGTGCTGCACTATGTTTCATAACATAGAAACCTCAGACTATCACTTTCATATAATTTAAATTGTGTAAATGTATTGTGTTGCATTTAAGATTACAGGTGTCAATCTCCATTACATGTTACATAATGGTATGGTGCCTGTAAGTGTTAGCAAATCAAATAACCCATTACCCATATGTGTGTCAAATTGTAAGCGTCTGGCCCATTTCCATTGCATATTTTCACCAGTTATGTGCTAGTAACCATTTTGCAAGTGTTGGTAAGTTGTCTTTGAAATGACTAGAACTACCATGATGCCCTGTTTCTGTATCTCAAAAGAATATTGCTATGTGATATTTCTTATTCTCTATTGTCCAACATATTTCAACATATGGTAACGTGTCATGTAGTGCTCAATCCCTATTTAGTGCTCTCTTCTGAAAATGGTTTGTGTTGTTTTCTGAATGTTGTCCTGTTCTACTCAAACAATTGAATTGATGTCATGAAGTTCACAAATCAAACTGCGTTGATGCTAATATTATAAGGTATGTTAATGAGTATGATGAATGTAAGTGGTACTTGCAAAAATTGACTCTACACTGTTCACATGATTACTAATGCCAAACATCCATCCAAGTTGCGGAAATGTTTGTTTTGAACTCAGTTATGCCTTAGAAATGTAAATTACACATTTCACCTTTCCACTGTGTTGTCCTGAATGGTTGGGAGATGTTACGTATACTCCCTAATCATCACTTCATGAACATTTCAGGACATCTTATTACCTGCTTATTTTAAGTTGTACTATTTGTAATTGCGTAGAATTAGTGTAGTATATACGATACCACTGAAAGCTATCATCACAATAATCTCAACCTATTTTGCCTTCTAGGTATCTACATTGTTTGTCTCAAAAGATTTGATTGTACTATACACACTTTTACTAATAAAAATGTTCTCAATCTCAATAGGTCAAACTAGCAGAGCGTGTGGTCAGGAATCTGCCACTGAAGAGATCTCCACTCCAGCCCAGAGTCACCCCATCAGTGAGGATAACACTCCTGGTAATATGGACGATGATGAGGAGCCTTGTACATCTGGTCAGTCTGGGCAGACAGCTCCAATGACACTCACTGCACCCACAGCGACACCTTCCACCTCAGCAAACTGAAGTCTCCACTTCCAGTGTTCCTACCACTGTAACACCGATTGTGTGCCTTCCAGTCCTGGGTGATGGTGAGACCACAGCACCGCCAGCTCCAGTTCACCCAGGAACCAGCCGGATGGAGCACACTAGTCAAGGGCGCAGGGTAGTGGTATTAGGTTTCATGGGAGAGATGATGTGGGCCAGCATAATGAGGACACTGGGGTCACTGTCACCCAGACCATCATAAACCAAGTCTTGGGAGCCTATCGATAGTCCCAAGACATGATGTTCCAGGTAGTCACTGAGCTACGGGAGAGGAAGCAAGCAGTTGCAGAGGGAGCTCAATTATCAGATGGAGGCTCATAACTCCCATATGGGCTCCCTGACTGGGGTGCTGAGGACATGTGTTCAGGGTTCCACAGGGCCACCTAATCCCTCCTGTGGTCTAACAACATCTGGCCCATCCTCATCTGTCACAGCCACAGGAAGGGAGGCCCTGCCACAGGAAGAACCACCTGCAGACTCCACAGGCCCTGCAACTGTGGATCCCCCTGCACCCGCATAAGGGGACGTCCACCCACATTACCAGGTGGTATGGATGGCAAGGCCTCTGACACCACCAGCAAGAAATCTAATCTTCGTTATCTCCAGTGTGTGACTACCATTCACCCTATGGACTATTTCTGGACATATTTGTCTTTCTGATGCCAGCTGTATTTTGGACTTTGGACTCTCCAACTATGGTTTCTTGCACCATGACTGACATCTTCACTTTTCAATTTGATATCTCATTTTAACCCTGTTTTATTTCTTCACATTTAGTTAATTAAAATCATGATTCAAAAATTCAGACTGGTGTGGTATGTCTCAACTCTATTAATGCATTTGTCTTATTCAATCTTAACTTCACAATTACAAAAATCAAAGGAATGTGTAAATATAGATAATTTGCAAGTATGGAATGCATTTCTCAAGAGCCCAACCATGGCTCTCTTCACTTTTTATTTGATATCTCATTTTCACCCTGTTTTATTTTTTCATATTAAGTTAATTAAAATCATGATTCAAAAACTCAGACTGGTGTGGTTTGTCTCAACTCTATCAATGCATTTGTCTTATTCAATCATAACTTCACAATGACATAAATCAAAAGGAATATGTAAACATAGATATTTTGCAAGTATATAATGCATTTCTCAAGTTCCCAACCATGACTCTCAAAAGACTATTACCATTACATCATCTACTGCTCTGTTTATACCATTTGACCAAGAATTGTCAGTCAGTATTTGCACTAACAGACCAATCCATACATATCATTGATGCGCATTGCCAGTTTTGGCATTTCTAGTTCAGGTCTTACCAACATGGATGAAGAGGCTATATTTTGAACAATCAGATTGAATAGGCAAATGATCATTCAGTCGTGTCATCAACACATCAACAGCATCAAAAGAAAAAAACATGCCAGCACTACATTTTGTAGACACAGGATCATTCAAATCCACTGTTCCAGAACCTGGTGGAATGTCACAACCCGGTTTCCGTGGTATGTTACAAGAAGTATGTCCTACAATAATGACACACATCAACAGCTATATAAAGATTACACACAATGAGGATTTTGCCAATGTGAAAGGAAATTACCAATATTTTGCTCCAGTGCCACATGTGTTTTGAGCAAATGATAGCACACATATTGCTTTAGAGACAATACACAATAGAAAACAATTCCAATTTAAACTTCAAATCTTCCATTCAATCACAGTGCAATTTGCCTTGGTACGAGAATTGTACACCCAAAGCCTGTGTCTGTCTTTCCGAGGATCAACCCAGGTTCCCTTTGTACTTCAAAACAACATAACGCTAAGAGGTTTATTGTTACTCACCTCAATGGTACACATTTCATTCGGAAGAATGAAAGGCTGAGTAGGACCCACCAGGATTTGAACCTGTGACCATGAGGTCAAACATAGGCCCCTGCAGTGGCCGCATTAGTCCACTAAGCCAGCAGAGACAGCATAAACATAAAATGCGGGGTGGGGTAGGGGTGTTACAAGGTCATAATCCCGCTCTCCGGTGCTGCCTGGAGAACCACAAGCAGCAGATTACCCGCATCAGCTATGTCCTCACAATGATTCCACAAGACCGGCAACTATTGTTCTCGTAAATGAAATGAAAAAACCCCCCACAAATGCACAACCTACTACGTATATAAACCAGCGGTATCCAGCATAGGGCAAGGGTGGAAAATACATTTGAGATTTTAAGGATAACAGCGTGAGTTACAGTTAAAATTGGAGTGTATGAAAAAATATTGTATGCCACTGACAGTCTGACCTAATAGGAGCTGTTCCTAAGAGGCACGCTGCACGTGACGGAACCATCTCTGTGCACAGACTATGCTGATGCACTGGGGATGCAGCCCTCTACCTGCAATGCAACCCCAACTCCTATTGGGTACAAGTGGCATTGTCTGCGCCCAGCCCTCCCTCTGCCCCAGACCGCACAGAGAATGCAGTACTACACCACGCACAGCACAGACTTGTGTGCAGGCCGAGCGGACACCCAAAGCTTTAAAAACCCACACACGTGCTCCAGACTGCACAGAGAATGCAGCACTACACCACGCACAGCACAGACTTGTGTGCAGGCCAGGCAGACCCCCCCAAAGCTTTAAAACCCCACACACGCCCAGCGGAGACACAAGTGATCTGAAAGATGTAAACCCTGAAACTAAATCACACCCAGGAGCTTGATGGGCCCCGCTGCTTGAATGCCAAGTGCAGCGCCTACTGGCAAAGTCAATCCCTTTTACCCGCTATTTCTCTGAGTAGGAGCTTCATTTTCAGACAGTACTGTACAGCCGAGATGTTATAAGGCTTGGGCAAAGTGGGCTCTGGCCCAGGGCCCCAGCATTTCAGAGGGCCCCTTGATTGTCTCAACTTTGTCTGAGCAAGCTCTGTTCTGCAAACAGCACTGCCCTGATAAATATTAATTTACCCGTAAAACACAGATTTTAAATACCTTTTTCATTCAATGTATTTTTGAAGTCGTAAAAGTGATTTTGCAAAGAAATATATTTATGTTGTTGAAAACTACGTAATATCCATGAACATTTATTTTTAATCGAACCAGGACGTCATACATAAAAAATGTTAGGTGGTAACAAAGATTGCTTGCATTCATATTAGTGCGGTGCTGCTGTATTACAATACTGGAAACACATCACTATGCCTGAATGCTAGATGCAAACATTTAGAATTTGAGCCAATGTGCTGCCAGTGACCCTGCCAAAGAGAGCATGAAAGAGCTGAAATTAGACCAGATATTCAAGGGTGTTCCGAACAGGGACCCCCAAAATATGTTTGGTCCAGGACCCCCAAAATCCTTATGATGTCCCTACAGCACAGCTCGGAAACAGGGAGCACTGTTTGCCTCTTTCTGTTTCCGGGCTGTCCTGGGCTGTCTAAAAAAAAGCTCCAACTCGGAGAAACGGCGGGCGCACGGAAGCAGATGGGGTCTGTGGGCTCATCTCCACAGCCTCCTACTACTCGAGAGAGGTGCTCCCAGATCACCTAAGAACCCCAAGCATAGGTCGCCTATGGCCCTGCTTGGACTCTTAGTCGAGCCGTCACTTTCCAGCTCACAAGCCAGTGCCACATCTTCCGAAGTCTCATTGTGGGTGCCCTCCGGATCACCAATGACACCTTTTCACAAGGTGGTCAGACTTGTGCAAAGGTGCCCTTTCTCTCCAAAATACATGCAGTGCTCTGCACGCAAACCCTGCTGTGTGCGCTGTACAGCCTCTGCCCTCACTGTGGCCAGGTCAGGCACCCCCTGGTGTGGGTGCCTCCCCTTGTACAAGAGCCATGCAGCTCTCAAGCACGTGCAGAAGCTGCCCCCTGAACCACGACCCCTCCAGCTGCCGCAGGGATGTCTACACGCGGCAGGTACCTATTGCCGGGTCTGTAAGCCCCTCTCCATGGAACCCTCAGCGCTGTCGCTGCACAACCATGGCACAAGTGCGGACACCAAGAGGAGGTGGCAGTCGGTGATGAAGCGCTGCAGCCCCGGTCTCTGACTTATTCCACACACTGAGCTCTCTGCAGATCCAAAGCGTGCCAAGTGTTCACTTCTGGACCTGGCCGTATCCGCGTCAGCGGCACAGCAGTTTCAGCCTGCTTCCTGGGGGCAGGTCATGGGATGGGCACTCCCCACAAACGTGCGTAGGTTTGGGAGAACCGCAGTGCTGGAGTTGAGCCCGGTTGTGCTCATCCATTGGCATCTCTACGTCTCTATCCCGCTACCTGCAGCCCCGGAACCTGCAAGCTCCAGCTGTTCTGGGCTCCATCATCCGTGCAGCGTGGGTTTCTTAGAAAGTGAAAGTGCGTACGGTCTGCTAAATGTAAGCACGTTGTGACTTATACCGAAAATTATATAGCGGCTACTGGACGCATGCGTAACATAGCCGTCTGGACAGGTCAGGCAAAATACAGTGCAAGCCTCAGCCAGCCAATCCTAGGAGAAAAGAAGCATTTAAAAATGCAATAGGACTCATATTACGCAAGACCTATTGCGAGACCTATTGCATTATAAACAAAAGTGCGGGTGTACAAGAAGGTATGATCGGGAGTGGGGGGGGTGGTGGGCAGAGAAGTTACTAACTGCGGGAGGGAAGGGGGGCAGAGGAACAAAAGAGTTTTGTAAGGAAAGGGGCCGATAGCAATGGAAGGTGAAAAATGAGGACATTGCCTTCAGGAGGAGGGACAAACAAGCTGAAAACAAATCAGAATGCAGCATTTCCGATTTAAGCCAATTAAAAACATGGACGGAAAGTGGGCGGAGCTTCCCCTGCTATACTGTATACTGCATGATTCGCAACGCGAACAGCGCGTTGCGCTGCAACGCTATGCGAGACCTAATAAAGATTCCCAATGACACAGAACATAATGGGAACATTACAAAGTCAACTTTTGGAGGACACGGTTTCACACAACAATCAGAGAGAAAGATAAACAATGTAACTAAAACCAGTAGTCAATGTGTCCAAACTTTGATCAACAAACACCTTTGGCCTGAAAGTACCCCCACATACTTCTCTCATCGCCACATCAATAGATGGTGTAACAGTGAAAGAGATAAAATGTAAATATATATGTACACTCATGAGAAGAAGTTGTCAATGACATCTTGACGTAAGTCAATTCCTTCCTCTTCACCACTATCATATTCATTTGGCATATGAGGATCTTCACCCAGTGGCTCTTCATGTACTCCATCCTCTGCGTTGTAAGGGATTTTCAGTCGCAGGGCGATGTGGAGCATGTAGCAGGCAATGGCGATTTGACACACCTTATCGAATGAGTAGAGGAGGGCTCCACCAGTTTTGTCCAGACAACAAATTCTGGCCTTTAGGACACCGAAAACCCGCTCCACTGGCCGTCATATTCTTTCCTGGGCCTCATTAAAGCAGACTTCCCCTGGAGTTGGTGGATTCCTCAGCAGTGCCAACAACCATAGTCGGTTGGGATAATCTAAGCCTCCTAGATGGAAGACAAAAAAGGACCAAAATAATGTAACACAATTCCAGATTAAGCAACTAGAAATACCCCAAACAATATAATGAAAGATTGTACTGACCAACAAGCTAGCCTCTCTCAGGTCCGAGTTGAAACATTTGCAGGGGTATGGGGCTGACCCGTACCACAAAGGAATCATGGGCAGAGCTGGGGAAACACGCACAGATGCTTGTGATGTGCAAATCCCGTAAACAGACAACTTGCATGTTGAATGGAAGTGTTTCCGATTTGCAGAAACTATATGCACAGGGTTGATTATTTCAGAAATGTTCAAAATTTGACTGAGGATGTAAGCTGGTCTTTCACAGGAAAAGAATGAGGCTTAGTCCCCAAAGCCTGACCAGTCTCCCACTTGATCTCGGAATCATGAGAATCATGTGAGGCAGTTCAGGGGGGTGAAGTGAATAGAGAAGAGACTGCCTCTGTTTCTTCTTTATCGTTCCTCAGCCTCCACCCACTACTGGATGCTACCTTCTTGGACGGTAGTTGCTGAAGAGCTGCAATATAAAAGTTAGGTTCATAAAACATATATAAACAACTATTTAACATTTTCAGTTGCTATAAATTATCTTGTTACTATTTAATTCCTACCCTACCCTGAAAAAAACAGGAATTTGCTGTCAACTATGAAGTTTACTTAAACTGTTATCTATGCTTATCTGTCATCATATACACATTTCAAATTCTTTTTAATGTGCAAGTTTACAATATTTTAGTTAAGTCTTTGTGATGTCTCCAATGACTAACTTTAAGTCCTCTTTGTAGCTCATAGGTCCACTCGAAGCTAATAAGTCGATGTGCACAGTATGCACAGAGAAAAAATAACATGTTAATAAAAACTACATATGTCAATTATTAACTCAACACTCAGTTCAAGTATCATTTCTCTAAGGCTTTCCAACACTGCTTATTTTCTGAGAATTAATAAAGTTTCCAGGAGACTCCAAGACGTTTATGCTAGTAACTTCTTCTCTGATATAAACTCTATTTAAGAGTAATGTTCCTGAACTTGTAAACTGAAAATGTTATGCAATTCTACAACCGGAACAGGAATAAGTAATAACACATTGAACTTAGAAAATGATCGCTTCCTGACAAAACTCCAGATAATAGGACACATGTGCGGTAGTCAGACACTATCCAAAAGGTGATCTGTGATGAAGTGCGCCGCAACAGTCTTGGGCATGGATTTTGTTTTCTCCCATGTTTAGGCATCGCAAGAGTTGTTATTTGTTAAATCCGGTGCTGGAAGTGCCAACCTGGACACCCAACTTGAAATTCCTTTTTTCTTCAAGGAACTGTAGCTTAGTTACTTGATGATGTCATTCTATTAAACAAATACTGCTCGCAGAATGCACTTTCCAATTTATCAGGCAAGACAACTTGGGTACTTTGAATCTACTGTTTTGTTGGATCCTGACACAAATGCAACATCCAATGTAATAAACTCATGAGTTGGGGTTATCCAAAAAACGGATGGAAACGTCTTTAAAAAGCTTGGTATACACCGAGAGAGTCATTAGTAGAACCAAAAAAAGAAAAAAGTATGCCTTTGACCTGTGTCATGACATTTAGCCACAGTGCCATTAAAATGAAAAATATTTTACAAAAATATGGAAAATGTTATACAATTTAGTTTGCTGAGACCACTCTTTTCCTTCAAAAGAGAAAATAATATTCATCAGTTTCTAGTAAGGAATTTCAGCAAAAGAGACCCTAAAATAATGCTGAGGTTATCACTGATCCAAGGTTACCTCAGGTGTGGTCAATGTAATGTTTGAAAATTCAGTTGCAAAACAAAAGAAGTTTAAATAAATGATATTATGGTTAAACAGACTGCCTTTTACAGTTGCAATACCAAAAATGTTGTTTACTGTATTTCTTGCACTTGAAATATGCACTACATTGGGTTACAACACAAGAAATCAAAAAGAGAATCTCTTGCCATTGGTCCAGAATTAGATGTAATACACGGGTTGCCCCATTGGTCAATCATTATAGCGATCGTAATCACACTGAAGATAATATCAATTGGACTTTTTGGGCACTATTAACTCAAGACCCCAGAGATGGCTCATTTGAGGGGTGCCTTGCTCAATGTGAAGCCAATTGAAAATTCGGAGCAGCGCATACTGGTCTCAATGATCATTGGAGGAGATAATGATTACCCTGAACATGTTCTGTACTCCCGATTGCCTAATGGATCAATGACATAATATTAGTGAACACAATATCAAATCACAAAAACATCAGAAAAAAATATTGTTTACCAAAATATTGCCATTCAAGTCAAGTCAAAACAAGCTTAATTCGAAAACACATTGTGTACCATAAAAGCTACATAAAACATCATCACTTGAATAAAAACATGATTTAAAAACAGAGATATGAATCACATTAAATGAGAAAAGCATATACACAATGGATAAGAAATAGACAAGGACCACCATGCAGGGCGATAACATTTCTATAACTGCTTTCTTTGCTTTATTACATATTGTGACAACATAAAACATATATACAAGCTTGGTAAGGTTTGCAGATAGATAAAAGCTGGGCGACATGGCACAAATCCAAGTTGTATTAGCAGCGGTTTGATAAAAACTTTTCTCAACTCTTTATAAAACAAAAATAAAAATAAAATGTGAATAGTACTTTGCTTGGAAACATTATTACAGGGACACAAGGGAAGAGCAGAGGGCCATTTATTAATGTTTGGGAAGGTCGTTAAATAATGGAAAATGTCCAGCCGAAACCTAGTCATAACTATTCTGTCCTGATGATTGGTTACATTTACTAGGTACTGCTGCATGTTATGGCTAGTCAAAATTAAATGGTTCTTCCTCACTGAGGGTTTCATCATTTCGGTGGATAACCTTAGATCCTCTAGATGGGAAAAGCCTTTTAATTTGAGAGCTTTTCTTTGAATATTGCTAGTAAGAACCGGATGTACGAAAAGCTCGAAGTGACCAGTGTCGATCAAGAAGTCATATACGAATCTGAGCCAAGGAATTTTAAAGGCTGATGCAGAAGTAAGACAGTCCTTAATAATACAGCAATTAAGAGTGGTATGCTCAGAGGACCAGATCTTGTGCCAAAGAAGAACTGGCTGTACCTTGATCATGTCTGTAAGATACAGCACTCTCAGTTCAGCGTGACATACTTAAATAGGACTGCTTTTAGACAGTGCAAGAAGAGTGCGTAGAAAATCCTTTTCTGCGAGCTGTATTGGTTCAACATTAAAATATCCCCATAGCTCAGACCCATACATAACAGTCGGTCTACAGTTGGCCTCGTAAACATGCATCATTTCCCTTGGGGATTTTGTACTTAATTCCCTGACAAACTTCAACAAGGCTGTAGTACTTTTCACAAAATGAAGCCTCTTTGTTTTAATATTATTGAACCAACTACCATCTTTGTGAAATTGAATGCCTAAGTAAGAAAATGTGGATGTAGCTAGGACCTTCGAACCCTTTATATAAATATCTCTACAATTTGAACAGTTCTTCCCAAGCTTCATAATAAAAGTTTTGTTGATGTTTATTTTTAGCCCCAAACCCCGCATAAAATGTACAAACTCGTCTAGTACTCGCTGTAAACCTAAAGGGGTACGAGCCATTAAAACCGCGTTGTCCGCTTATCAAAGTGTCAGGATCAGACGCTGTCCTACTTGGGCGAAGTCGGTGCACTTGTTTGCTAGGGTGTCTCCCAAGCCGTTGAGATAAAGAATAAACAAAAATGGGGCAAGTACGCAACCTTTGTGTACGCCTTTCTCTATCGGGAAAGACTGGCTACATTAACCTTCCAAGCCATAGCGAACTCTTCCCCGCCCCAATGCGTTCAAATCTCTAAGGAAATTTACAATAGAGTGGTCTACACCCATACTAGCCATGACCGACAAGAGTTTCGCGTGTACCACAAAATCAAATGCGGAGATTAAATCAACAAATGCTGAAAACAAACTCCTTTTTTAATAAGTACATATTTCCCTATTAGTATATTTAAATTAATAGTCAGTTGTCCCCAAACTTGGGCGGAGCCTATACTGTAGGTCAGAAATAACACTTGTGGACTCAGCCCAGTCCTGCAATCTGCCTAGTAGGATATGTCCCGCCACTTTGATTAATGAGTCCAACAGGGAAATTGGTCTATATTGGGCAGGCAATTTCGATTACCTTTCTTAAAAATGGGAACTATCAGGGACTCTGGCCAGGTATGTAGAAAACCTTTGCTCCCGCAGGCTCTAAAAAGTAGAGTTAATAGAGGACCCCAAAGGTCAGTGTTGGATTTTCACAGGATGAAGGGGATCCCATCAGGACCTGATGCTCTGCCACCTTTATTTGTTTTTAGGGCCATTTCTACCTCCTCTACAGAAAAAACAGGGTAAGTATGGTCAAACTCCGTGGACGTGTAAGAGGATATATGCGCAGAATTAGGGCTAGGAGAGGATGTAGTCATACCCTCTTGGTCTGAATAAAGAGTAGATAAATGATTTAGCCATTCTGTTTCAGTAATGGCAATCTCCATTCGAGGGCTATCACCTGTGTTAAAAAAAAGGAGAATTAATAATACGCCAAAAGGTTGTATTATCATTTAACTCACTAGCCTCGAGTAATTGATTCTAAGTCTCCTCTTTCAGAGTCTTTTTAAGGTGTTTAATAGAAAGTCTATAAACAAGTTTTCACTCCTGCACTTCCTGAGTAGACCTTGGGTGTTTTCTGAGGTCCTTCGAACAGGCGGAATCAAACTACCTGCGGTTCTCTGCTCCCGCTATATTCCTCTTGACAGTAAGGCCTTCGGTAATACATTTTTTAATTTTCTCGAAGGCCATGATGATTGAATCGGCCTCTGCATTCTCATCTAGACAAATGTCAAAAGCCGCCTTTTGCTTGGAAATTAACTGTTCTAAAAAGGTATTAGGATTAACCAGAGACCATCTTAAGTCATACCCATTGCGCCAAGAGATCTCAATGTTTGCCATAGTAGAAACACCCTGAGGATCCCTCTGTTGGGAAAGTAGATTAATGTTCAATGCCACACTCTGAGGAAAGTGACCGCTAATTGCAAAGTCGTGGGTTAAAAATTCTAGCTCAAATTCGGAATAACGTAAGGGACACAGCAAAAAGTCAATAACACTATGCAGACCTCTGTCGTTGAATGTGCACTTTACTTCCGGTGGGGGATTAGTAAACTCATTACAGAAGGATGGATTATATTAAAGAGTAAATCATTTAACGTATCCCCATATTGAAAAATCGACATTATCACTCCCAGCTAGCCCACATACCTTATTAGATGGGTGAGGGCAAGTACGTAAGTTAAAATCGCCACCCAAAAGAACAATAGGGTCCCTACACCCAATAGGGAAAGCTCGTTCCAAGTCAGCATCTAGTTGTTGAAGGCCGCTAGAAATTTCTCCCAGGGAAGCATTAAAATAAAAATGAACTATGAACAAAGAAGAAAACTGATTAATTTGAATAGAGATAATTTGATAATACACACTGGTCACACAATCGTCACAATGTTCTGTAAGGGGATCTTACTAGACACATATTTGCATAATCTCCCTTTAGGTCTCCCACATTCTATACTTAATTAAACAAAAACAGTAATATCAATGACCAAAATATTGCTGTTAAAGATATCTATTTTATGATTATCAGAACAATAAATACCGGAAATAAAAATGTAATTTTCGCACTGCACTATAAAAATATATATCATGTGTCAAAAATATTGAAACACACAAGATCAACTACACTAATATCGCTAAAAGCAAAGCCAAATATTACAACTCTATTTTATTTCAAACAAAAAGTCAAATTTAAGTCTATATAAATGAATAAGTCGTCTAACTCCATTATCACATTTTTAGGGCACTAAAATAAATTGTAAACACCTAAAAAACAATCTATACAATAAATAAACCAACATAAACTTTCAGCTATTCATGTAATATAAAAAATGTAAATGTAACATTAAATGAAAAATAAATAATGCATTCAAAATAACACAAATAACAGAAATATATATTTAACATGAAAACAGAAACACTAATTAGCATCCTTCATGAAAGGTAATTACTGAAAAAAAGTTCAATCTAACTAACATTATCGATACAAACAACCATTAAGTAAACTAACAAATGAAAAAATAAATTAAACATGCAATATTAACAGAAAATATCCACACTTACCACACCAAAAGACTAAAGCTGCAAGAAAACAACACCCTGGCAGATTGCCAAGACAAAACTGAAGAAGAAAAAATACTTTCACAAGTGAGTAAATCATTTCTTTTAACATATTTAAAATTAACTTATTTAAAAAGTAAGCAAACTCTCTATTTCTATTTATCTACCAAACTTTAGTTACTACAGAAGACTTACAAAGCCATCTATGACCTACAGACTCACTAAAAAAATAAAACAAAACGAACACGTGGGGAAAAGGCGCATTAAGCATAAGTAAAATCAATCCACTTTTAAATTTAACTTAATCCATAAAAGTTAAAAAATAAAACCAAACACCCTCAACCCCAACAAATTACCCACAAAAAAGCAATGAAAATGTAACAAATACAACATTTCTCCCCCAACGGAAAAAAAGGCACCTGGTCCACATTAGAACACATTCAACAGAAAACAGAAAGAAAATGAAATTACAATCAACAAATCGAATGCTGTAGTATTTTATGCATTTTAGAACTGCAAAATTAAAATAATGTTGCTTGGATATGAGTGTACCTTAAATAAATGAAAAGACAAGAGGCATTTAGGAAAACAGTATCAAGTTGGATTAATTAAATGCTGTGGCAGGGAGAGCCTGGACAGAATGTGTCTGCTCAAAATCTCTCGATGTACAAAGTTTTGGCCATCAATTTATACAGTTCATGGGGTACAATAAAACAACTCTACATTCCCAAAAAAATCTCAGTTGTAAATTAACAAACGCTGGCATCTGATAAGGATGGCTCTTAACCTTGGGAAGAGCTAATGTGGGCCAGTGTGATCACTATCTATGTTGTGCCTGTTGTGTCCTGATTGGTTAAGTGTGCCTATCTATATGTGGTATCTAACTTTTTGGTATTTCTAGGGAATGTGAGCCTTTGGCAAAACAGGTTTTATTGGAGCCTTTTATCTCAGACTTGTTTGGGGTGCAACTATCTGTCTGTGGAATTCATAAGGGGGTTCCCTGGGTACGTGTTTGTCTTTGCTTTATAGGGGACTCCACCTGTGACCTGTTACTCGATAGGCATGGGTCACAGGACATGCCTGACCACGTATCTCTGACTCTGGTTGAGAGGTCACCTTGGGTCAATCTGACAGCAATGATGTGAGTTCATCAGAACTCCTACAAATAATATGGTAGCCGTTGGTATCATTTTTATCGACATTATCAACATTGCGCTTACAGTTGTCATTTTGTACATTGATATCGTTCATATCCTGGTATTAGCAAGATTATGTTTGCTCTAGTCTGAATGTACATTGACATTGTTCTTATTCACAACAATATTATTCTCGTATGAGCATGGATCATGGTATACATTGGTGTTTATTGCTGCTGATGTTGGCACTGCTGTGTGGGCACAAGTTACGGTATACATCAATGGGCATCGTGCAGGTACAAGCTGTGGCATACGTTCACTTTGCATTTTCTAATATTGCTGCTGTCGGGCCTGCACATATTATGAAATTCATTGACATCGTATTCACACATTTTGACAATAACAATAATTTATTTATGTGTATTATTAAAATATTTCCAGACAGAATGACAAAAAAACCCAAAGTATATCATCTCACAGAAAGGGAAACAATTACTTTCGCACATGGGCTACATGTACAGCCAAGAAAGCAAAATCAATGAGAATGTTCATTGTAAATAGACAAAATACTACTCTAATGCATGTTATCGCAGAGCGACTATGAAACATGATGTTGTTATTAATGTGAGAGAACACACCCACCCCCCAAATGTTACCAAAATCAAACGTAGGCATGTTTTCAAGATTAAAAAGAGGAAAGCACTAGTTCCCAAAAGCCCAATACTACACGTCTAAAGGATATACTCCCTAAAGTACCTGAACACATCACAGGACAGCTACCTCCTAAATCCACTTTAAAACACTCAGGAGCCGATTCCAATCCGGGTCGAAGGGCACTGAGCGCGATCCGGCCGGAAAAACTACGAGCCGAACGCGTGTTGTCCGCCCGACTCGTACAGCTGTATGTGCGGGCAAGTACGATGAGAGCTACGTGAAATTCACCGACCGAGTCGTTTCCGGGTCCGAACCGCTCCGTACGTCTCGGTCAGAAGCTAACCGTAGCGTGCAATAGATGCGATTTACGACCGAGCCAGTACTATGCACGCGTCCGGGTCGTTGCCTTTGGGGGTCCGCGTCGGACCCCCTGTCAGCCGCAGCCCTACGACTCGGACACAGGGTAAGACCCAAGGGTACCCCCAACACAGGCATGTACAGTGCGGATGGCACCGATGCGTGCCCTCTGTATGGGGCGCCCTTGCACGAGACGTACCCATTCAGTCAATGGGTGCCCATGTACGCGTCGTACGATCGGCTCCCATTGACTTCTATGGGAGTCCGACCAAACCGATTCTGGCAGCATTCGGCTGCATCGTACTCGCTCGGTCGGACTGCAGGACTCCGACTGGGTCAGACAACAATCCGGATCCGGCTCGGTCGGAGTGCTTTCCGACCCGGATCGGAATCGGCACCTTTGTAGCACAAACTAAAAATGCTACCAGTGACACTCTTGCTGCCCCTAAAAGTTACAACAATATTCAAATACATGAGCACTTAACCACCACATATAATGATGATCCCTTCCTCCTACATGACAACCTAAATAACAAGCAACACATTGTGAGGAGTTGGGTGTATTATATGATATGGCTGTGGGGCGTTAACATGTAATACACTTGCAAAAACTGTCTTGGGTCCAGTCAGGCTCGTTTGTAAACTTTAAGCTCAACCCTGGGTAGCTGTGACTTTGAACAGCAAGGATTGACAAAGGAAGTTAGTGTAAAACATTTAACAGCACCACATAATGGAATAAGAAGCTCACACAACAAGAAAAAGACACAAAAACAATTTGATTATCAAAATCCGCTAAAAGGTTCCAGAGAAACAGATTTTAGAACTTTCAAATACGTTTACATGCAACTGCAATCAAGCATTGGTCAACAAACAGTTTGTAAACTTTTGAAAAGTTTGAAAGAGGTAGTTTTGCAACTCTGGCCTGCCTTGGGTGACCAAAGGTCTAGGGGGACAGAGAGATACTTTGAGCAGAGCATTTTTAGGGCTAGTTCCAAGCTCTATAGGAAGACTACAACAAAGTGGTCCTGATGCTGGGTATGAAGGCT
This sequence comes from Triturus cristatus, assembly GCF_964204655.1. Lineage (NCBI taxonomy): Eukaryota > Metazoa > Chordata > Amphibia > Caudata > Salamandridae > Triturus > Triturus cristatus. The sequence goes on along the minus strand of NC_140583.1, from coordinate 846,328,465 downwards.
AAATATGCTAAATGGATACTCCGGTTGAGGTGTGTCAACAGGGGTGTCTTTGTGGTTGTACCTCGGTCGTCGGGTGATGAAGGGCAACTCTGACCACAATGACCTCACAGTCCTCTACATTGCAATAGCAGGCCAACCGATGCTGGGCTACAGGTCTTGTTGCACCACGGTAGGGGTGAAATCTTTAGGTTGGGGGTAGTGTCCCTGGGGAACGACGAATACAGACTCTGATAGCACTGCCAGGTCCGGCGGACACAGTTGCAGACTTTGGCTATCTCAGATTTGTCCTTTTGTGTGCCCTGCGACTGGAAGCGGCAAAACATCTGTGGTGGCTACCAACTTGTCGGTTTGGGCTCTTTCAGCTCTTGTGTCCATGAGGCTGGTTCCAGGGGATCAGCCACCTGATCCTTGGAGTCACTGAAGAGAGGTGAAGCTGGAAATCAACTTTTACCCTGGTCAGGAATCGCAGGCACAGTCCAAACTTTGCTAGCCCAAAGTGCAGCAAGTTGAGCCCTTCTGACAGTGCAACCCCTCTCCACGCAGCTTCAAGGGCAGCAGGGCAGTCCTTCTTCAGTCAAGAGTGATCTGGTGAGCAGGGTACCAGGAGTGCCATATTTATCCCAGGAAATTGCCCTGAAATGACCAAGCGGTAACTTGTCAATGGGCTTCTGGGTCCACTCCTACCTAGTGACATGTTTCCTGCAAAGTGTGGCATCTGGATATCCAAGAGTTCACTTTTCTAGCCACACTCAAAATATCGGGACCCGCCCTCAGCTGCCAGGAGCTCAGTAGCCTCCCTTGAGATGTGGCTATCTGTGGGCTACACATTCATGGGAAGACTGGCTTTCGGAAGGGTTTTCCCTCCTTTTCCTTGTCTCCAGCTTGTCTGCAGGGACAAAAGGCCTTCTGCCTGGGAGTGTTGATGCAGGCAGTCCTTCAAAGGCTGCTTAACCTATGAAGCTCGCCTTTTGGACTCACATCCCGAGTGGCCTTCATGAGTGATGAGGTAACACATCACTCTGCGGCAACTGCCTTTTTTCCTTTGCCTAGAAGTCGTCCACACATCTCCCCAGGCAGTTGTCTGTGTTCTAAGGCCTTCGTGATGCCACCGGACTATGTGGACACAGAGTGGCAACTTTCTAAAACGTGCTTAACTTTAAAAGGGACATAAATCTTGACTTGGGCATCACGTTGGATTTAATGCCATGATTAATTTGATACCTAGTACCCAGCTAGGTAGTACTATTCAAAGGTTAGCCAGGCTGGAGTGCCAGCCGGTAACCCTGTATTAACCAATGCGGCTACCAACCTTTACCAAGCAAAACAACTATTCCGAAGTGTTCCTGTAAAAGACATATCAGAAACGTATGTCTTACTTAACAATATACAACTCCCTTCCACATGACTTCTTAGGTCTACCTTATGGAAGTCTTACATATAAGGTTAAGGGACTGGTGGCTTTGCCATTCATTTTAATGACAAGTCGAACTAGTAGTGTACCCACTGCTCTTCCAGTCTGCAGTGGCAGGCTGGGAGCCATTTTGCCCTTTGTCACACTCAGGGTGGCACAACCAGTGCTGCAGCCCTCTGTGGACACTCTGTCGTACATGCCCTGAGTACCATATGCTAGGGACTTATAAGTAAGTCAGTACTTGCAAATTGGGTATAACCAATTCTGCATACACTTTTAAGGGTTAAGAAAAGTGGAACTGAGGTCTGTTTAGCAGGCCTCAGTGCGCTCTCAGAGTACAAAAATAGCACCATCTGTCCAAAAATGTGGGCGTGAACATGCAAAAAGTGGCATTTCCTTGCACACATTATTAAATTTACGGCAGAAGATCATTTATTAAGACTAAGCCAATGTGAAACATGGATGATGGACGGAGCATTTAAAATGTGACCTAAACCATTTACTCAGATATACTCCATACATTGTGAATATCAAACACCAATATCCCTCTAATATATGCCTTGCTACCTAATAAACAATGTAGCACTTACTACGTACTACTAAACCACATTAAAAATAAAACAAAAACCTACTCCCAACATGAAATAATAATCGACTTTAAACAAGAAATGATCAAACAATGCTTAAACTCTACTCACACAGAGACATTCAAGGTCGTCACTAGTACTTTAATCAAAGCATTTGGAGACATTTCCAACAATCTGCACTAAATGTAGATTATGAAGATTAGGCCTGGGTGGGGAACTCTGCTCAGTTCGCGGAGTTTGAGGAGGTTTCTGCACTCTGCACCCCGTGCTCCACGGAGCTCGCAGAGCGCAGAAAACTCGACTCCGTGTAGTACGGCGGAGTTTTTTCCCTGCTCGCGTTTGGGTACAATTTCTACCCGAACGGCAGAAAAACCAGCGCGAACAGCAGTTCGCACTGCACTCTGCCATTTGCGGAACTTCGCGGAGTTCTGCGTAGCAAAACTCCGCGAACTACCCCCAGGCCTAATGAAGATACAGCTAGTTTTCCCATGAAATAAAAAACAAATCATGCTTATAGAAAGCCCATTTTACCCAACAAATTAACACAAAGTGAGTCCCATAATGGACTATTTAGAAGACACTTGGGTTGGCATACTGCACTGCTCCTGACACCAATGCCAACCTGAATTCCAAATACCATGGTGCAATAAATATGACAGCAACATAACTCAAGAAGCCGAAACCAACAACGCAGTCAAAGGATGTCACCACGCATTTCAAGCCACAGTGGGGAGTACACAGTGTCCACGCTACAAATTCATAGAAGCCCTACAAAAAAACAAAGCTATCAAAAACAAAGAATAGAGCTATCAGTAACCCACATTAAACCTAAAGTAAGCAAACAAACTAGTATTATGTACAACATGTTTCAATGTAAAGTTAGAATCTTTATTAGGAGCAAAGAAGTACACTACTTAGAATCAATAGCCAAATCCCTAATATATATAACACCTACCGACATGCACACTAACCAACAAACCCTAAAAAAGGTACAAACCACCACAACTTAAGGCTTTTTAAATGAGTATTAAACAATGTATTTTTATACATTTGTCAAAAAAAGATAGGAATAACATAGAAAATAAGACTGATAAAAATAATATGTTTGATAATTAATTAAAAATCAACACATCAACATCACAAAGCACAGCATTCTAAATGAATGCAAAATAAAGCTAAGTAAACCAAGCGCATACAAGTGCGAAAAAATACATTGCAATTACAGCAAATACTGGTAGATATTAAATTATAACATTTCTTACCCACAAAATAAATAAATAAATAAATAAAATAAACCCACAGTTATGTGGTTGTAGTTCTCTATCCATGTTGCATTCCCAAAATATAATCCACTAAAAAATATAAATTGTAGTCCAAAAAAGCCCCCAAAAATGAAACATCCAAGATAAAACTATTGATGTAATCCAAAATCACAAGGAACCATAAAACCCTAGAAAACTGAGAAAGATAACTGCTCCACGAAACCAAAAAATCTAAGGAAATAAAAAATTCAAATATTGGTTTCTAAAATCCAATTACATTCCCTTTGGAAAAAACCCAGAAAACCATAGGTCCACTGGATGACTTCCATTCCATAAAATTGAAAAAAAAATAGAATACACACCCACACAAAGTACTATGTTCAAATACAACATAACATTACAAATTGAATAAACACACATTAAAACATTATAATATCTATAACAACAGTACACTACTACCATACTCTAAGTAGGCCTAACACACAACACAACTAATAACAGAACACAAATTACAACTAACTAACCCTGAAAATCAAAACTAACAATATACCTCACTTCAACTAACTCTGCCTACATTCCCCCTCCCCCCCAAAAATTAAAAAACTTTAAAAAGGTCTTATCTTATCCACTGATCAGCAGCAGGTAACCACAACATGAAACCATCAAATCCATCAAAAAATGGCACAAATATTCTACAAAAGTAGCCCTTAGCAAAAATAAAATGGCTGCTAAATGAAAAAACTAAGTGCCTGATTGCAACTTTGGCGGCCATGGTCAGACCGCCTGCCAGATTACGAGTTATTCTTGTGTCTCGTGGGCTTTATGTTTTACGCTCCCATGGCGTTGCCCTGAAAATGGGCACCGCAATGGGAATGCCAAAAACAATTCCTGCATGGCATGGACTGAAAAGTCAATGTCATGCAGGAACTGGTGTGCATCCACACAGGGGGGCACATGTTGTACCCCCCTGTGTGCATCCACATGTGGAGGAGGAACAGGAGGCCCTGCAGAGCCCCCTTTGTTTCCTCTCTGCCATAGTGTTCATGGAGTAGGCACCTCCATGACACTGCCGGCGGAGAGGAAACTTGTAATATGCCAAGCATATTGTGGCCTCCTGACTGCCGCACCACAGCAATGGAATGGCGGTTCCCTGGTGGCTACAGCAGGGCTGTTGCAGTCCACCGCCCTACTCGTAATAGGGCACTCAGGAGACCGCCACGCCCCCACGAGTCTGGCAGTCTGTGGACCGTTAGACTTGTAATTGGGCACCAAGACTCCTTATAGAAAACAATGAGAGTCTAACTAAAAATTATATATTATAAAATATGTAGAAAATGTCAATAAATGTATTATGATAAAAAGAATAAGTATGTAAAGTATAAAATATATAGTACTATAAAATAATAAATAATATATTATAATACTATTTATAAAATACTTCAAAATGTTTATCAAGGCGGGTATAAAATAAAAAATATATGTATTACAAATGTAACATATTTGGAAGACAGTTGAAAAATACACATATCAGTCTATTTCTAGCTATATATCTACAGGTATATATATATATATTTATCTATATATAGATGTATGAGTGTCTGAGTAGGTTTATAAATGGAGGTGAGAGAGTATGAGTGGGACTGTAAGTGGGTATATGAGTGTCTGAGTAGGAGTGTGAGTCTCTGAGAGGGTCTGTGAGTCGGGGCATGAGTCTCTGAATAGATCTATGACTGGGTGAGAGAGAGTATGAGTGATTCTGCAAGTGGATGCATGAGTGTCTGACTGTGTCTATGAGTGGGTGTATATGTCTGCATTTGTCTGTGAGTGGGTGGATGAGTTAATGGGTCTTTGAGTGGCTGTGAGAGTATCTGAGGTGATCTGTAAGTGGGTGCATGAGTACCTGAGTAGGTTCTGCTCATTTTCTGCACACTTTCTGCCTTTTTCTGCTCACTTCTGACCCTTATTTGGCCTCATTCTGCTTCTTGCTGACCTTTATTTTTCCTCTTTCTGCTCCTTCCTGATTTGTATTGTGCTTCTCTTTGCTTATTTCTGACCTTTATTTTGCTGCTTTCTGCTCATTTCTGACCTTTATCTTGCTTCTTTCCGCTCATTGCTGACCTTATTTCTACCTCTTTCTGCTCCCTTCTGAACTTTATTCTACCTCTTTCTGCTTATTTCTCACCTTTATTTTGCCTCTTTCTGCTCTTTGCTGACCTTATTTTTTGATTTTCTCTGCTTGTTTCTCACCTTTTTCTGGCCTCTTTCTGCTTGTTGCTGACCTTTTTCCTTCCTTTTTCTGTCCATTTCTCACCTTTATTCTGCCTATTTCTGTTCTATTCTGACCTTTATTCTTTCTCTTTGTTTTTTCCCTTTTTTTGCCTCTTTCTGATTGCTGCTGTTGTTTATTCCGCTTCTTTCTGCTCATTTCTGACCTTTATTCTGCCTCTTTCTGCTAGTTTCTCACCTTAATCTTGCCTCTTTCTGCTAGTTTCTCAACTTAATCTTGCCTCTTTCTGCTTATTGCTGACCTTAATTCTGCATCTTTCTAATTTTTGCTGACCTTTATTCTGCCTCTTTCTGCTTGTTTCCCACATTTTCTGCTCATTGCTGATTTTTATACTGCCTCTTTCTGCTCGTTTCTCACCTTTATTTGCCTCTTTCTGCTCTTTTTTCCTGGAACTGCAGGGGGACCCTCAAGGCCTCAGCAGTCCCTGCAGGCTTCCTACCTCCTGTGGGAGCCAGCATTGCTCTGACAGACAGGAACTGCTAAACATGCAGCTCCCTTACTGTGAGAGCAATCGTTTTGTCTGTTTCCCTGTCCGCTTGACAGCAGGCAGGGAAACAGACAAAATCCCTGCTTGCTTCCAGCAAGTGAGAGCATTTTGTCAGCTCCGGCTTGCTGGAAGCGGAGTGTTTGCTCTTATGTGGCCAAGTCACAGTAAACAGCTATTTCCTGGGGGTGGACATCCTGGGACATAGCAGGAGCCGGCTCCAAGAGGGGGGGCGCGCAGCCCCTGTCCCTTCACTTTCACGGGCCTACCACAGGGAGGTTGATGCCAACCTCCCGGTGGTCCCCAGGGTGCAGAGGGGTCTGTGGATCCCCCGCTCCATATTTAAGACAGCCCTGGGGAGGTGAGGGTCCCTGGAACTTAGGGGGGTCCATGCAGCTCCCTAAGTATTTAATTTTAAGCCCTGGGGAGGTGGTGGTCTCCCAGGCTCGGATGACCACGAGGCCCACCATGCATTTAATATGCATCTCTGGGGAGGTGGTGGTCCCTTGGGCATTTCTAGGCTCTTGGAGGGGGGCCCTGTGAACCCCCCTTCATTTTTTTAAATAATCCCTACATGCTCCTGGGACTTGGCCCACCTGGGAGCTACAATTAAAACAAGTGTGGGAACCTACGCATGTATTTTTTAAATTCATGGCGATATTCTCAAATATTTCATAAAGATCGTAGTGAATTTAAAATAAAAATGCTTTTATGCCATGGTGGGGTTCCACGGTAATCCCAAGATCAAGGCTTCGGGGTCAGGGTATTCCTACCCTGCCCCCTTTTCTTTTTTTTCCATTTTTTTTGTGGGACTCGGCTGAAGCCAAGTCCCAAGATGGCTGCCAACACTTCCTGGTTGAAGTTTTGTCAGTCAATCAGAGCTCTGCATTTCCCTGCACGAGCCTGGTTGAAGTTTTGTCAGTCAATCAGAGCTCTGCATTTCCCTGCACGAGCTCGACATTATTTGCGAATTAGCAGTGAGTGCAGATAAACAAATTTGGATTTTCTTAAATTCCTCAACAACTACTGAATGGAGTTATACCAATTAACAAAAAGCACAATCTGTGGACCAAAAGCTAGCTTTCTGCAAAATTTGGTGTAATTCCATCCAGTGGTTCAGGCTGTCGTCATGTTTAAAGCTCCTATGGGAATTAACATGGGAAACACACTTTTATTTTACCCCCCTCTTTTTCACGGCCCCCACTTGACGGATCACCCAGAAACTATATATGTCAAAAGCATGTGTAAAGGATCACTCAGGCGCTCAAGGATTCTTGTGTAGATTTAATGTGGCTAGTGTAGCCTCACCAATGTGTTTCGGCCGTAGCCTGGTACACGGTAGGGAGAAGAGGCTGACCATTAACATTGATATGGTCAAAATCAACGTAAAAGTACTAGTCAGTGATGCGTGAAAACAAGAGCCGAGAGCGTCCACCATTTGTAAATGTACACAATATACATAATAGCTCTGAGTAATACATACATGTTAGAATAATAAAGGGTATACTTCACATTTTTGTCTCAAAGCAAATCATTAATAGAAATACAAACATGTAAAACAATAGCAGTAGCTCATACTATGATGTCGGGCATAATACCAGGAGTGTCCTGTGGTGGGGAACTCTCCTGATGGCCCTGATAAGTACCGCACGATTCCTTGTATTTGAGACCATCATGCACCACCAGCTTAACTCTGAGTGTCCCGCATGCTTGAGTCTAGCAGGTCTGTTTACTAGCTTGCGGTGCTTCCTGGTAAATGAAATCCCTTCATTAGCGTTCTATTGCCAGTGAAATATAGAGTAATGCAGTGGCTTGCTGTAGGTAATGCATGTACCTACTGACCCATATTGGTGTAGCGTGTGTTGACTGCGTTGACAAAGTGTAATGTATTACAGCCCACTAAATTGCTAAATGCTGAGAATGCAAGTAGGCTGCCACTATGAATCTCATAGGGTGCTGTGGTAGCACTGCCCTCTGTGACAGGTTCTGCACTTGACCCTGAGGCTCAGGTGAGCGACAGGGCATGTAGTGTCAAATAAAATAATGACTGGAGTAGTGCTGTTGCCACATGTTCAAACAAGGAGTGGAGGAAGGTCAATCATAGCAGTCAAACACATGGTCATGGAATTGTGCAGTGAGGGAAACGAAGCACAATAGCTTATGCTAAGCTACCAGAGGTTTAAGCACAGGTTTACTTAGTGACTATTGTGGTGCATCCTCACAAGGATCGTCTTTAATTTTTGAGTGTGGCCTTCACTCCTCTCAACTAATAACGCAATTTCTCACAGTTGGAAAATGAATATATCCTGAAATTAGCTTACCATTATTATTGTTGCAATTTACCTGTGATGGAGCAGGGTTTACGCGTAAAAATGAAACCTGCTCGGATTGAACCCTCAGTAATATTTTCTAAACGCGTGCAGTGAAAATCTAATGGTAAGGCCTAACATGAGGAAAAAATGCTTCTGTGCAAGCGCATAACTAGACTGCGAAAGTAGGACGCAAGCTTGTTTTTAAACTAATGAAAAATAAAAGGGCTATTGCTGCTTCATGTACACGTCAATAATATTGGCTGAGGGGAGGAGGAGCCTAGCGCGCAACCAAGATGGCCGCGTAGGTGCGAGGCTCCCGAGGACCACCACGACCTCCTGAATTAATCCTGGCTATATCCTGTCCTTGTTGAGGGGACTGCATCGGTGAACCCGAGCTGAGGCGCCATCCGTTTTTCCTTTTCGAATCGGACCCCGGACACCGGTGGGAGCACCGATTGAAGGTTGCGGCCTTCTCCGCGCTGGCCCCCCGGATTGGAGTAGTGGGGCGATCCGGGGACAAAGCGAACAACAGCGGCGGGCAGGGCTGGGCGACTCGCGTATCCCGTGCTTTCACTTTCGCTTTCCTTGCCCTCAAGCGAGGTAGGGTTGCGGAGCGGGGTGCGCTGGTGTGGCCTTGTCCAGGTGTCCGGCTGACCCGCCGGCCGTGAGTCGTCCTGCGGCCCAGTGGTCGCCCTCCCCCCCCCGGAAACCGTGAACTGGTTTACCGGCCCTTTCGAGGAGATTGGCACGACGGTGGGAGAGCAGGCATGTCCACCAAACAAGATGGCGACCGGGCGAAGGTGAAGACGACCCGCCGCGGCCCGGCGCCTCAATCCACCAGTATGGACCGCTACACCCTCCAGAAGGGATCTCCGGAGACATCGCACACATCCCTGGCGGGCCCGACGGAGGCATCTGCTCAACCGGTGGATCTGACCCTCCGGGACGTCATGGGCGCCATCGCAGAGATGAAGGCCTCGGTGGACCAGCGCTTCGACACCTTAGCGCAAAAGATAGACTCGGTCCTGGTGGATGTTAGCCTCGTGAGGGCTGACTTGTCCAAAACCAACGACCGGGTCGATTCCCTGGCCCACACCACGACGAGCCTCACGACGGACGTGGTGGCCCTCCAAAAGGAGGTGCGCCGGCTTGGCCAGGTGAGCGCCCTGATGGACCGGCGACTGGAGGATTCCGAGGGTCGGGCCCGGAGGAATAACGTTCGCATTGTGGGAGTGCCGGAGGGACGAGAGGCGGAGGCGGCAGATCTTTTTGTGGAAGAATTGATCCTTACCCATCTTCAGCCCCGGGGGCTGAGTAAGCTTTTTGCGGTGGAACGTGCTCACCGGGTCCCTGGGGGCAGACCTAAGGCCGGTGCCCCGCCGCGGCCTCTCATTGCCCGGATTTTTAATTTTCGGGACAGAGACGCTATCCTGCAGACCTCCAGGCAACAGGGACCGGTCAAGCTTGATAACATGGATGTGCATTTCTACCCAGACTTTACTCCGGCGGTCCAAAAACTGAGATTGAGTTTTATCGGAGTTAAACGTCGCCTACGGGACCTGAACCTTAAGTACTCAATGCTTTTTCCAGCTAAGCTAAGGGTGGAGGTGGATGGGCGCACGCACTTTTTTGACCGACCCGAGGCGGCTGGGGACTGGTTGGACACTCTGCCTGGAGATCGGGGCCGAGGGGGTGGGGGGGGTGCGGTTGGCGGGGAGGGCCCGCCGGATCAGAACTGAGGGGTGAAGAATAGGCCTTGCTCTGGACAACATTCCTTTACCATTTACTGATCGTTTATGTTCCCCTCCGATGGAGGTCGTGTGGGGTCTGTTGGGGGCTTCCCTCCTCCTCTGGGGGACTAGTTAGTTTTTCATCTATGGGGCGACAGGCACACTGCACTTTGGGGGGGCTGTCTGGGCTCATGCAGGGGTGCAGGGAGGGGGGAGTTCTGTTGGGATGGGGGGGTGGGGGGGGTGTGTCGTTTGTTTGCACCGCAAGGCAAGCCCTTTACTGTATTGTTGCTCTCGAGATGCTATGTGGGGGACGACTGATTGCTTCTACGTATGATGGGGGGTAGGGATTTGACTGTGTTGTCATGGAATGTTAACGGTCTGGGGGACAGGATTAAGCGTGGTGTGGTCCTGCAGTACCTGAAACGTATCTCACCAGATGTTATCTTCCTGCAGGAGACACACCTTATAGGTAACTCCTTTCATGCCATGAATCGGCGAGGCTATCGTTTGGTGGCCCACTCGGGCTTCACCTCGGGCTCGCGGGGGGTGGGTATCATGATTAAGAACTCGCTCCCGTTGGAGATTGATGAGGTGCGCCATGATGAGAGGGGACGCTACACTGTTCTGGTGGGTAGAATGGAGGGTAGAGTGTTTGTTTTTATATCAGTGTACGTCCCGCCTGGGTTACAATCTACTACATTTGCGGATTTGGGGTGCCTCCTCCTGGACCTCCCGGGTGGCCTGCTGGTGGTTGGGGGGGACTTTAATGCGGTAGTTTCTGGGTCTCTGGATCGCCATCCCCCTAGGGACCTCCCCCGGGCACAGGCCTGGCTGTCCGGCCTTTTAGATACTCTGGGCCTGGTGGATTGCTGGCGACTAAAGCATCCCGCGCAGCGGCAATACACCTTCCACTCGGGTGCCCATGGTAGCCTCTCGCGGCTTGATTACATCCTTGTCCCGGCGGCCTATGCTGGGAGGGTGGGAGAGGTGTGCCATCTGGCGCGGGGCATTTCAGATCACTCCCCAGTACTGTTACATTTCGATGTCTTCCCTAGGGGGGGGGGCAGGGTGGCTCCAATCAATGCTTGGTACTTGCGTGACCCCACTATTCGTGCCGACTTGATCAAATCCTTACAGCGATACTTTGATGAGAATGTGGGGTCTGTCCCTTCGGCCATCTCCCTGTGGGAGGCTTTTAAGGTAGTTCTCAGAGGGGAGGCCCTCTCCTTTATCTCCCAGGCCCGGAGGCGCGAGCGGGAGGAGGTAACCCGGGTGGAGGCCGAAATTGCGGAATTAGAGGGTGACCTGGGGAGCGGGGTAACCGACGCCAAGTTGCATGTTCTGCACCTCAAGCAGGCGGCCTATAGGGCCCTCGTCACGGAGGCGGCCAGGGGCCTCAGTAGAGAGCAACAGGGGCGACTGTATGATGTGGGTGATAAGGCTGGTAAATTGATTGCGTGGTTGGACAAGAGGGAGAGAGCGAGTCGTGTGGTTCCTTTGCTTGAGGGGATGGATGGTGTGCCTGTTACCGAGCCGGAAGCCATTGTCTCCTGCTTCGCGGATTACTTCCGCGAGGTGTATTCCCCGGTTTCTCCCTGCTCGGAGGAAGATTCCCATGCCCTGCTTCGGGACATCGCGCTGCCCTCCCTTACGGTGGAGGACAGGGATTTGCTGGACGCTCCTCCCACCTCGGACGAAATTGCCCTGGCTATTCGCTCGGTCGCATCCGGCAAGGCCATGGGCCCCAATGGTATCCCCATCGAGCTCTACAAGCTACGACCGGATGTACTGGCGCCCCACCTGCGCGCCATGTTCCTGGCGGCCCACTCGCAGGGTTCCCTCCCGCCGGACCAGCGTCTGGCCACAATCGTGGTGATCCACAAGGAGGGGAGACCCCGTGAGCGAGTTACATCCTATAGGCCTATCTCGCTCTTGAACGCGGAGCCCAAAATCCTCGCCAAAGTACTGGCCAACCGGCTGGTTGGCGTGGTGGGCGATTTGGTCCACCAAGACCAATCTGGCTTTATACCCCATCGCAACACGGCTCTTAATCTGCGACGCTTGCAGGGGGTGCTCGCGCGTGTCCCGTTTGTGCGGGAGCCGGCCATCTTGGCGTCCTTAGACGCCACCATGGCGTTTGACACGCTTGAATGGCCATACATCTGGGCGATGCTGGCGAAATTTGGATTTGGACCGGGATTCATTAGCTGGGTCAAATTGTTGTATTCGGGCCCATTGGCGCAGGTGGTGGTGAATGGGCGAGTCTCGGCCCCCTTCGCGCTGGGGCGGGGCACGCGTCAGGGTTGCCCCTTGTCACCGCTCCTGTTTGCATTGGCCTTGGAGCCCTTGGCGGAGTGGCTGCGGTGGCACCCCTCCATCCGTGGTCTCCGCTGGACCCCCGAGCATGAGGACCGCGTGTCCCTCTACGCCGATGATATCCTTTTGTATCTCGCCTCCCCGCGTAACTCGCTGATTGTCCTGGTTGATGTTTTGCGCTCTTTCGGTCGTAACTCAGGCCTTGTCATCAACTGGGCGAAATCCTGCGTGTATGTGCTCTCCGGGGAGGCTCCGGCCCTACCACGGGACTGCCCGATCCAGATTGCCTCCCAGGGGTTCCGGTACCTGGGTATATATATTACTCTAGACCCGGAGGTCCGCTACGAGCGGAACTTGCTGCCCCCCCTCCAGCGCTTGCGGGAGGACGTTGCGCGCTGGCGGCGTCTTCCGCTTTCGCCGCTTGGCCGAGCGGCCTTGTTTAAGATGATGTCCTTGCCGCGCTTTCTGTATGCGCTTCAGAATACTATGGACTTGGTTCCGGCGCGCTACTTCCGTGAGGTGGAGAGCCTTCAGCGGCGCCTGTTCTGGGACGGGAGGCCGCGTATTGCTCTGGCTAAATTGACGCTCCCGTGGTACGATGGGGGGGTTGCCCTCCCGGACATTAAACGGTATTACTGGGCCTCCCAGCTAGCTGCAATTAATCATGGCCTTTACGGGCCCGCCCTGAACCCGGCATTTGAAATGGACAAGATGCTCTTGCCCGGTGGCGACTACAATCGAGCGCTCTACTCTGGCGCGCCCGACTCCCGTCTGACGGGACCGACGCGTGTCATGGTGCGTGTCTGGCACGCGGCTAATGCAGCGATGGGGTGGAAGGACCGTTTGACCCGGGCGACACCGCTATATGCGTCTGAGAGGTTGGGCTCCCTGTGGACATCGAAGGGCTTCGAGAAGTGGGACACGATCGGAATCAGCACAGTGGGAGATCTCTGGACGAGGGGGGGATTCAAAACTTTTGAGACGCTGCAGACGGAGTTTCAGCTGCAAGGCAGTGAGTACTTTCGGTACTTACAAGTCCGCCATGCGCTGGGCTCCGTCTTCCCGGATGTCGCGTCCATTCCGGAGTCTTCCCCCCTGGAGGACCGAGTGCTGGATGGCCATGTCCCAGACAGCACGATCTCCCTTATATATAAAAAGCTGATCAACGACAGATCGTGCCTGCTGACTAGTCTCCGTGAGGCCTGGGTTGCCGACGGGTTGGAACTGGACGACGAGGACTGGATCTCCGCGGTGGCCTCTCCGAAGGAGGTGGCCATCCCGGCTCGCCTTCGCTTCGTCCAGCTTAAGATCCTCCACCGGGTTTACGTGACGGGGCCAAGGCTTCTACGTATGGGCTTTGCTGGTGACGGATTGTGTAAGCGTGGCTGTGGTGCTTTGGCAACTTTCATGCATATTCTGTGGGAGTGCCCAAAGGTGGAGCGATTCTGGCGTGGTGTGCATGAGGTCCTGCGTGTGGTTACGCGTGTCGCGCTGTTGCCTGAAGCGAGGAGATGCTTGCTGAATGTGTGGGAACCAAATGACTATTCGGTCCCGCAGAAGCGGTGGGTGACTCTGGGATACATGATAGCTAAGCGTGACATTGCTCAATTGTGGGGATCCCAGAGGCCCCCGGCGGTGTTGGCCTGGAAAGAACATATGGATTGGTGTATGTTTCGTGAAAAGGTAGTGTATGTGGCGAGGGGTAAGCCTGGGGCGTGGGTGAAAATCTGGGGCCCCTGGAACGCCTACCGCGGGGGTATTTGTGAGCCGCCACTGCCACCGGCCGCCTCACCAGCTCCGTCCCCCTAGCCGACCCCCTCCCCCAGCCGCGGGCATGTGGTTCCCCTGTCCCTGATCTATTCCCATCCCCCTCTTCAGAGTTTGGCTGCTGGTTGGGATCCCCCACTTAAGGAGCACGTGCCGTCACTTTGGATTGCGGATTGCCTTGCGGGTGTGGTTTTTTGTGTTGTTCTGTTTTGAAAAAAAGGAAACCGTATTGTGGGCTTGGGGTTATGTGGCCTGCGCTATTGATATCTCCTGATTTACCGATCTGCACCGCCAAGAGACTCTTACTGTAGGTATGTCATATGCTTCTGCCACTCTAGCGGCCGGCCGGATGGTTGTAGGCCCATACCTGTAACCTTTTTTAACATGTAATAAACGGTTTCAAAAAAAAAAAAAAAAAAAAAAATAATAATATTGGCTGAAAATAAAATAAATTACTAATTGTGGGTTGCGCAGGGATGGATGCAGCATTTGGGTTGGTGCGTAGAGAAAACGTTTTCATGAAAAGTAATAAATGTTTGTGTTTAATTCTCTGTAGAAAGCAAGCATGGGTTTTCTTTCTGCATGTCAGTTTGAGTGTTAACACTAAAACTGAAGAAAATATTAAAAAACTATGAAGTGTGAGCAGAAGAAGGAGCCTGAATTTCTCCTTCAAAGATCTGCAAGGCTGCTAAATTCTGAACAAAAGAACGTTACTATAAATGAGGAGAGAAACTTCCTCTGCAGAGAGGTGCTCAGCGGAAGATTGTTATACAAAGTATTATTTGCTGCTGAAAACAAGTGATAGTGGAATGGAGAATATTTCCTGTGTTACAGAATTGATGTCATTGCTGCTACTAGAACAATAAACTCTTAGAAGCTCCTGTGTGTGTAGAGAGTGGTGTGACCATACGCCCTCTTTCCTAGCCAATCAAAAGTAGAGAAAATCCAGAGTTAGATACTTCTGTGGGATGGTCTTTTGGGTTTTAGGGTATAATTGATGTGCCTGGAGGGAGGGGTTAGGTTAGACAGACATCTTTGCTGACTGTTGGGGTGAGATCATCGCATGTCATCGGTTTGCTGTTTATCCTGTGTTTTCTGACTTAGTCTTTGCCTCTTCAAATCTACTTGAGGGGCCCATGCTGACTTCCTGGCCAGGAGTTAGTGTTTCCTTATTGGGTTAGTGTTAGCCTGATATCTCATTTGCATAATTATATGCAAATGTATTTTCTCTCTGAAACTTTTGTCTCTTCTCCTACCCACTGCTCAAAGCACAGTCATTGACTGTGAATCTGTAATCTTTCTCTTCTGATGTTGTTTGCTTTGTGATGATCTCTGATTGGTGCTATATTTGATGTTTATGAGCATTCATTCACATTATTTAGATAAATATTATAAATTTACAAATTAGTCTGTCTTTATTAGAGTGTTTTTATTCAGGAGTATTAGTTTGTCTACCCTGACCTACTTAATAAAGATTGCATCGCCATATTGAATAAAATAAGGAAACATAATAATGGATATTTGTAATGTGGTATAATTACAAGGAGCACAACTAACCCAGCGTGAAGGTGATTGTTGGGTAATTGAAATTTGGCCTTGTCTTTAAAACGTTTATCAGTTCCTGAGCGCTCGATCACCTGCATGAGTTCGTCCCTTTGGATATGTAAATCATTCTTGACCGTGCTACAAGAGGAACAGTCCAGCCCAACCTGTGAGGCCAGTTTTCCCTGAAATGTAAAACACTAACAATCCAAGATCGGTTTCTCCTTAATTATGGTTCATCAGTCGGGTATAGCTTGGCTCCAGTGACACAGTGCTCACAGGCTACATGCCTGTGCACACCCAGTCAATGTGGAGCATTGCACTAAAGTATACAAAATAGTGATAGATGGAATGCTTGAATTAATCTCAGCTACTGATAATCTGGGCAACATCCCATTCCATAGTTATTTTGCACACTATGCCACCTCAGTTTGGACCCAGCCATACACAAATCAGTCTTGACCATGCTCCAATAAGAGCTGTCAAGCGCAAACTGCCAGGCCAGGTCCTCCCTGAACCAGAAACACAAGCAATCTAAGACTGATTTCACCCTTGTTAGAGCTCATCAGCAGTTTATAGCTTGGGTCCAGTGGCACAGTGTGCATTGGACACATGTCTGCGCATACCCGCTTCATTTAGAGTGCCCCAATAAAGTATACAAAATAGTGATGGATAGAATGCTTGATTTAATCTCAGCCACTGGTAATTATTCCATTGTTATTTTGCACACCATGCCAACCCCGTTTGGACCCAGCCATATGAAAATCAGACTTGATCCTGCTCAAATAGGAACAGTCCAGCCCAAACTGCCAGGTCAAGTCCTCCCTGCACCAGTAAACTCAAGCAATCCTAGACCAATGTGCCCTTATTCAGGCTCATCAGTCGAGTGTAGCTATCCTAAATGTAAAAATCAGCCCCAAGGGATGGGGTCCCTGGGGCCTCTACAAGGCCTGGGCACTGGGACAACAAGTCCCCTCGCCTAAAAATAAAATTCAGCCCCAGGGATGGAGTCCTCGGAGCCTTTGCAAGGCCCAGGGACAGGGAGGCCACACTGAATGAGATCATATATTATATATTTCAGATTTCTACAGTTCCTGCTCATTGGAAGAAAGCGATTAATGCATCCTTGTTTAAAAACCATAAGCAGATCGTTCAATTTCTATCAATTTCAGGCTAATCTCACTACTTCCATTTATGTCCAAAGTAGTTGAGGAAACAGCCAATAAGCAACTGTCACAGTTTCTTTTAGACACCTGTATTATGGATAAATTTCAGACAGGAGTTCAGCCATTCAAACCACTCAATCAGCTTTGGTGGCCTTGAGGAATAAACTGCAGATTATCAAGGATGCAGGTGGAGTAGCCACACCCATTCACCTGATTTTAGCTTGCATTGTTAAGAGATTAGAGTAAACGGTTTGGTGTTGGAATGGTTCATATCTTTTCTGCTGGTTCATACCCATATTATCTCAATGGCCCACATACTTTCACTTATTTTAAACTAGAATGTGGAGTTCCTCAGGGCTTGTTAAAAAGTCCAACTTTATTTAATGTTTTGGTGGTTTCCTTATCTCACCTTTCATAGCTTATAAAAGGAATTTAATGACATACTCAGACTATACTCAAATCATCAATAAATTGAATGAACATGCCTCATTGGATCAATTGCACTTTAACAAGTACATAATGTCATTTGGAGAATCGATGAAAGATCACTATTTAAAACTGAATTCCGATAAGAGAAAAGATTTGATCTTGGAAAGACACATTACCGGTGGCCAGCAGCCCTACAAGATTGCCCTAATTCTGTAAACTCTGTATTCAATCTAAGTTTTATGTTAGATAGAAAGCTGGATTTCTCTGCTCAGATTGTGAAACTGTCTTCACCTTGTTTCCTATATCTAAAACTATTAAGGACATGAGTTCCAGTCTTACCATTTGAATAAAGATGCCCGGTGATATGGGTTATTATGGGACCCTCCTACAAGGAGGAGCTAAAGAGGTAAATTGAAGAGCAATGGGGTACACTCTGGTCAAAATCACTTCATAACCAAAAAACCCACTCTTCATGTGTGATATCACAATCCAATAGGCTCTTGGTGGTTGTTCCGATGAGGCTTATTACTGCAAGCTCGAAGAACACCTAATGCAGGGGCAGGAGACCTTATTATAAATATTTCTTAGAGTAACCTTATAGCAATTAGCAAATAAAACATGGTGGGGGTGTCAGGCGAGTGGGATTTTTCTGGGTTGTGAAGAGCTATTTTGGGATCCTATCTTGACTATTGTAACACATAAAAAGGTACTTTGCTCAAACCTCAAGCTATTTGGAAAATGGCTGTTAGGGTTAGGCAGAAACGCCCATGAAGAGCCTCTGTCTCCCAATATGCATGGTCATTAGAAAGCGGGGAAAATTCAAAGCATTTTCTATTTATCACTGTCAGCTATGGGACGAGGGTGGAATTTATCAGGGGATGGAACACATCCAGCCCAAAATTATTTGTGTTTAGTAACAGGTTGCTTGCTGACTCCTCTCACAAGCTGTACGATCAAACAAAGAAGACAATCCTTTTTCTATGCAGCTTCTGTGCCTTGGAATGCCCTTTCACTGTATCTCTATCTCACAAATGATCATTTAGCATTCATGAAACTGCTTAAAACATGCATTTTTTGCTGTTAATTTACCTTACTATAACAATATTTAGTGTCAAGATACCTCTCTTGATAATCGTGCATTTTCAAAACCATTAACACAACTACTTTGAGATCTCAATAGAAACAATAATATGTCAAGTCTTCGTAAAATGAAAACAGCTATTGTGATCTGTGTAAAATACAAATATAGAATGTATGAGAAGTTGAATAATATGGGTGTGCATTTCTCTGGGGTATTATGAATGAAAGAAAAGACACACGTTTAAAAACACACATGGTCATGGATGAAAGATCTGTGTGCACTTCCATATCCTTTCTACGTAAGAAATCTCCTTCCTTATTTATGCTACATTGATTACGAGCAAGGTACTTATTCACTTTCTGTCATGTCAAATCTTTCTGTCATGTCAAATGTTCTTGATTCCCAGTTGCCACAATTTTAACACTGTGAAAAGGTGATCTTATTAAATCACATTAACTTACACTTAGGCATTTTTAATACAGTTATTTCTGCATTTTGGCATTTCTACACAAGTTAATTTTATAAGGGTTGACTGTAATGCGTTTCCTTTAAAGTGGAAGTGACAGCATTAGCAAGGCTGACAGGGGCACTAGCTAGACTGTGACATCTATCTGGCAAAATATTAGCCTCCTTCACCCACCATGTACACAAAACATGGACTGCACTTTTTGAGGACACTATATTGAGTTTTGATGATGTAGTGACAAAAAAGAAGACCTTTTGATGAAGCAAGCCACATCAGTGGGTGAAGTTTTTACATAATTTAAATTATCTTACACATGATAGGTTAAGGCATATGATAATAATGATAGTAAACATACTATTGGGCACAGTTGGATCCAGGCTTTGTAGTTCAAGAGGAGCTACACCACCTATGTCTATTTATTAGTAGAGAGGACCTGGTGTAGTCTCTTTCAAGATGATCTTTCAAATTCCTTGGCAGTTATTTATGGTAGGCAATAATCATGCAGGTACCACAGCTACCACTCATTCCTGCACAACAGGAAGGCAATCCCCTTCTCTTTTTCCCTAATCAGGAATGTAGTACCTAGTGTGTATATGAACACCGAGGTTCATCATGCTGAGAAATTGTAGGGTCCTATTGCCCCCTCAATGGTTTTAAGGTGAGGATGACAACTCTGAGTGTAGGGTCTGAGCAAAGGAAACATTCTGCACCCTTTGCCCTCTGGATATTTTGTGCAGAGGCCAAGTAAATAGCAACTAAACCAAAAATAATAACTGAAAACACTTCACAAAAGTGAACCTATAAGTGCATAAAGGTCGCAAAATAATGATTGTTATAAAATACAGAAACACAGCTCTCCTTCCAGTTCAATTTAATGGATCAATGACATAACAGAATTGAAAACAATATCGAATGGCAAAAAAAAAAAAAAATGTTACATAAATAATGCCACCTTATATAATACCAAAATATTGCTTTTAAAAATATGTATTTTTACTAATATCAAACCAAAAATATTGGAAGAAAAAGATAGTAATCCTCAAATTACTAAATAAAATGTCAGAAATATAAACAAACATTGACTATACTAATATCGCAAAAAATAAACCAAAATATTACAAAAATACTATGAGGCCCATTAGTATAGCGGGCGGATCGCCACCGCCCATATGGGCGGTGGCGATCCGCCCGCTAAAAACCTCTGCCCGCTGCCAATTTCCCCCCGCCACATTACCATGGCAGGGGGACCACGGCGGACTGGAAGACAGTCCGCCGGTTTTCCGCTGTTAGGCAATCCACCCGATTGCCTACCAAAAAGCAGTTTATATGGTGGCGGTGTCTGGTAGACACCGCCATCCATATTACTATGCAGGCAGGCAGTTGTTGACATTGGGGGCCCGTAGCGGGATTCTGGGGGGTGGGGGTGCACATGGGGGTACCTATGGTACCCCCCTGCATGTCAATGTACAACGTGGAAGGCGCCGCGCAGTGTCTGTCAAATTGTGCATTGAAAGGCACAGGCTGCCTTTGTGGCATTGCGGCGGGCGGTGCTCTCTGCACCGCCCGCCGCAATGTTGCAGATGCACCATGCGCCTGCCAGTGTGGCAGGCGCATGCCAATCGGGAATGCAGGACTGCCGCACCCTCAGCGGGCGGTCCCGTTTCCCAAGGGTATGGCAGGCGGACAAAGTCCACCCGCCATACTAATGGGGCCCTATAACTCTATTTTACATCCCCCCCACCCCCGTAGGTATGTGCCATCCCCCCACCCCCGTAGGTACGCGCCGTACCCCCACCCCCGTAGGTACGCGCCGTACCGCCACCCCGTAGGTACACGCCAAACCCAGAGCGCTATGCTATGCGTACCTACGGGGGTGGGGGTACGGCGCGTACCTACAGGGGTGGGGGTACGGTGCGTACCTACGGGTGTGGGGGTGTGGCACGTACCTACGGGGTGGGGGTACGGCACGTACCTACGGGGGTGGGGGTACGGCGCGTACCTACGGGGGTGGGGGTACGGCACGTACCTACGGGGGTGGGGGTACAACGCGTACCTACGGGGGTGGGGGTGCGGCGCGTACAGGTGCGGGGCTGTGCTACGGTGTTGGGGTACGGTGCAGAGGGGGGGTCCGGTGCTGACATACGGTGGTACGGTGCTGACATGTGCGGGGTGAGGGGGGGCTGTACGACTCGTATCCGGGCACAAGTTTACCCGTGTACATGTGTGCTACAGCGTTGGCTCCGTACGGGGCCTTTTACATGCGGTTGTGTATTTGGATGGGCGGTACGGATCGTACTTGCGCGCTCGGACTTCTGTTTTACGATTTGCACGTAAACATTTCCGGCTCCCTATCGGACACTTTTCCCGACGCTATTCGGACGTAAAAATTTACGGCTCCCTCTCGGACCATTTTCCCGACGCAATATATATGTATTTTTCACGTACGAATCGTACTTCGCAGTTTGTACGGTACTTGTACGATTCGTACGTAAAAAACATACGGATACCAGTCGGACGGTAATTTTTTTTAACGGATCGGAATCGGCACCTAAATGTAAACAATAAAACTAAAAGCCCCCAACCCCTACAAACTACCCAAAAAAAATGTTTGAATATAATGTAATTTTTTGCCCCAACAGAAAACAAACCACTTGATCCATGTTGAAACAGCTTCTACGAAAAACTGAAAAAAGACCTGCAATTATAATCAACACACATTTATAAGTATAAAATGCAAAGCAATTCTTGTAATATTTTATGTACATTAGCAAAAGCAAAAATAAAACTGCTACAAATTATTTAACTACATTATTAGACTAATTTCAGACAGAATGACAGAAAGAGCAAGATATATCACATCACACTCTTGCACATGGGCTAAACTTACAGCCAAGAAAGCAGAAGCCCAGAGAATGTTAATTAGAAATGTACTAAATACTATTCTAATACTTGTTATGAGAGGACTACTACAAACAATGATGTTATAAAAGTGAGATAAGGCAACCCTCCACCCTCCAAATGTTACTGAAATTGAATTAAATCATGCAGTTCACTTCAAGATTCAAAAGAGGCAATCACTAGTACTCAAGAGCCCCCTTCTACAATTCTAAAATATATACTTTCTAAAGTACCTGAACACAGGGTGGCTATCAGCCATACTCTTTTTAAACCACTTAATAGCACAAACTAAGAAAGCCACCAGTGATACTCCTGTTTGCCCTAGACGACACAAAGATATTCAAGTTCCGGAACACTTCCCCACCACACATAATTATGATCCCTTCCTCCCCCATGACAACTTTAATAATTACAGAAAATTATTATATTTGCTACATTCGATAATCTATAATCTATCAAGACTAAGCCAATGTGAAACATGGATGGTGGACGGCACATTCAAAATGAGCCCTATACTATTTACTCAGATATACACCGTACATGGTAAATATAAAAACACTAATATGACCCTCATCGATGCCTTGCTATCTATTAAGCAAAGTAACACTAACGTAACACATTAAGGGCCTTATTCCGAATATGATCCTAGGGCCGCAGTAATCGCAGTGGTGGTCTGACCACTGCCAGCACTGCGGGGTCACTCGCCGTATTTCGAGTGTGGAGGTCGGACTGCCACAGGTTGGCTGCCTCCACCGGGATCCAGGATCGCTTGCTGCACATGCTGTCATGGTGGCAGTCTGCTGTTGAAGCTCTCCTATGAGCCTAACACAGCTGCCGCCATGAGACCACTGCAACACCATCCACCGACCCTGAATTCAACAGAGAATCCGGCAGGCAGGCGCACCGCGGGCTTGGTGGTCCTTCTGCCAGCGCAGTGGTGGTGGTGCTCCAGGAGAGCCTAAAATTAAAACAAGCAACTACTCCTCACATAACATAATAATCAACTTTGAACAATCCATGATACAAACAACACTTAAACTATGCCCACATGCAGCCATACTAGGCTGTTACTATCATTTTATTCAAAGCATTTGAAGACATCCCCAACAATCTGCACTAAATGTAGAATATGCAACAAACTGTCAGCTTGCCTTTGACATTATAAAAAGAATTGCACATGCATATTTCTCTGTAACAGAGGTAGCTAACCATTACAATTTACTTATAAAAAGCCCATTTTACCAACTAAACAAACACAAACTAAGTCCCCTAATTGACTACTTTGAAGGCACTATGGTTGGTCGCTCAGGACACAAACATCAACAAAAACTGCCAAATACAATGGTGGAACATGGATGAAGAAGCCACAATCAACGATACAGTAGAAGGATGGCACAATGCCTTCCAAGTCACCCTAGGGAGAACCCAACCTACAATTTACAAATTCATAGAAGACCGGCAAAAAAAAAACCTTCCAACAAGTAAAAAACGAGCAATCAGTAACCCAAAATAAACCTAAAATAAGTAATCAAACGAATGGAATGTTAATCTACATCCATGCGCATGTTGTCAAAATACAATCCATTAAAAGGTAAAAATATAGTCCAAATCCCCCATAAAAATGCAAAAATAAGAAAATCTAGGGCAAGTCCATCTGAGTAAACCAAAGTCATAAGGAACCATAACCCCCCCCCCCCCCCCAAAAAAAGACATGCCACTTTAGGAGACCCAATAAATCTAAGGAAATTAGAAACAATAATATTGGATTACTCAAAACGAAATTAATAATAAAAAAAGGCACAGGTCAACGGAATGACTTCTGATCCATAAACCTGTAAACAAAAGCATACAATACCCACCCTAACTAAATAGAATTTTCAAATACAACATATATATAACATTAAATCTATAATAAACACAAAGTATGACATGACAATTTCAAACACAAGATTCGTACCAAACTGTAAGTAGGCACTACTTAAAAGAGAACATAAGCTACAACTAAATAACCCTAAAAATAACAAGTAACACCGTAATTAACATTACCTAAATCCATCCACATCCTCCCTACCCCCAAAACCCAATAGAAAAAATAAAAAGTTCTTATTTTATCCAATGATCAGCAGCAGGTAACAGTGAATTGCTGTCATCAATTCTGATACATAATGACAGGAATAGAAAACAAAAGTACACTTAGGGGTGGATTACAATCTCAGTCGGAAAGCCTTCGACCTTAAATCGGAGGCTTTCTGACTGAGATTGTCAGTTTCAGTTCTGACAGCCTCATTACAATGGAGGCTTTCAGTTTTCAAATCGGCCGGACATTCCGTCTGGCTTCCGATGGGCTCAAAGAGCGCACCTGCCAGTCGGAACTGGCACGTAATCCATATGGACGGCGTTTTACGCCATCCGGATTAAGATGACGGTTTCCGGCAGGGTTTCCATGCCAGGCTAACCAACATGGAAACCCTGTTGGAAAGCTCCCTTCTGCCTGAGGCCTCCGATTAGGGGCCCAGGAGGCATCTATGGCACCCCCCTGTTGATCCCTGCACCGTGAGGTGCTTGCCACACGGTGCAAGGATGAACACAAACTCCCTTTTTTGTATGAGAGCTTGTGCTGTGGCCGGTTTCCAGCCGCAGCACAAGCTCCATTACAAAAAAGGGAGCTTGTGACAGCACCATGACCATTAAATGCAAACAAAAAAATACTATCTCCCTATAGAAAACAGTGGGACTTCAACAATTTTTTTTTTCAATGTATAAAAAATATAAATATTTATATAAAGTATCATGTAAATAGTACTACAAAAACCATAAATATTATAATATAAATAATATCATATAGTACTATTTATAATATATTTAAAAAGTATTTAAAACCTGTTATAAAAAATGTGTGTATAACAAATGTATATAATAATTTTAAATAATTGCACCATGTTTACAAAAATTATGAAAAATTTCAATATGTGAAACAATATTAAGAACATAAATATATAAAATGCTTTGTATTTTAAAAAATTATAAGAAATGTTGTAAAAATAACGGTAAACCCTTTTTATTTTATTTTATAAAAAAATGTTTAAAAAAAATTAAATTAAAGGGCCACAAACTAAAAACTAGGTGTGGGCGAAATGTTCTGTTCCACATGCGGAATTGGTGGACTTTTGGCCTAGTATCAATAACCTAAAATAATATAAAAAATAAGCAGAAAAAGATCAGTTGAAGTTAAATTAAATTAAAGGGCCACAACCTAAAAACTAGGTTAGGCGGAATGTTCCTTTCCGCCTGCGGAATTGGTGGACTTTTGGCCACTTGGAATCACTCTTTAACACGGAGTTCTGACCACAATCCAGCTATCGCCACATGGCAGACGTTTTCTTCTACAAGGCTCCAGAATATGTGAGTTTGCAAGCGAGAATTGGCATCCTCTAGTGCGATTTCCTTATGCGGGCAGTCGCAGGCCAGTGGTCACAGTCAGAGGTCTGCAAAATCCACTTGAATGGCAGACCTCTTGTGTGTTATGCTTGGTGCCGTTCGCGCTGATTTTCAGTGCTGCTTACGCTACCGGCGATAAATAGCAGCACAAGCAGTATATTTTCTGCAATTGACAGAATTCCTCAGAATCTCGCAGAGTTTTTCTGAAACTCCGCTAGTTCTACCTACCCCCACTAAAAACCATGGAATTTCACCGGTTGTGGTGAACTACACATCCATAAATTACCAAATGCACTGCTAATGGCATATCATATGATGCGACAGATGGTATTGCATATTACTTACTCATTACTGGTGGCATCACAGCTGATGTGACAATTAGGTAAATATCACTAAAGTTGCTACTTAAAACTCTTCCCTCCAAAACAGATATTTTTACATTTAAGGTATACTGAAGATGGACAAAAAAAAGTTAATGCCCCACAGAAAAGTTTGTAATGAAATGACGAAGAACACATGTCTTCAAAATGTTTGTCCCATCCCCAGAGATCACCAGTTCACACTCTGAATATACCCAAGAGATATGGGAGATCATGGCATGGTCAATGAGCTGCCCCAGGGAACTATGTACCCTTAAGGACACATTGGCAGCCCTAGTAGAGCTCCCACACCACCTGGGGTGATTTCTAAGGACAGACAGAGTCCCCCTGCTTGTGTCCTAGTTATGAACACTTAAACCAGCCAGGTTGAAAATGGGGCGCCCTGGGCCACTACCCACCAGAATTTCTCCCCTATTTCTCAGAAGGGTTTTGGGAACCCTCACCCGTCACCTTACTTTGAGACTTGTCGGGTCACTTTTAACCTCCACCCACTCTAATGGGGGGAACATGAACACGTGAACTGCCCTTCTTTGGGTCATACCCAGGTACCTACTTGTGGACCCTGGTGCTGAGCCAGAGGTCCACTTCCTTAACGAGCCCCCTGGCGTCAATGAGCATGCTATCAATCAGGTGTTGCTGCAGTTCTGCAAAATAAAGACTAGCATGTTCTCTTGTGCCATCAAATTGTACAGCCTCTGGCAATCTTTCATTTCACTGCCATTCACTCAACCTTCAAGTGCCTTGCAAAATTAATCTACACGATTCACCCAGGACTTATGGGGCAACTTCTGGCTGTTCCTAAAGCTAAACACACAAGATGATGGACGGAATGTTGCACATTGGCAAAACATTCACTACCGTCACAGATCTGGGTTTAATCCATCATTATTTTGATCACCACGCCACCCCAGTTCAGACATGGCCATATGCAAATCAGTCTTGTTCCTGTGCCTCATCGGAACAGTCCAGCCCGAACTGGCGTGGTGAGCAAAATAACGATGCATTAAACCCAGATCTGTGACTGGGGTGAATGTTTTGCCAATGTGCAACATCCCGTCCATCATCTTGTGTGTTTTGCTGTTCGCCCTATGTGGGAAGGGTATACCCAGACGTGGGTCCCGTGCTCACTATGCCACTGGAGTCAAGCTATCCTGGCTGA
This sequence comes from Triturus cristatus, assembly GCF_964204655.1. Taxonomy (NCBI): domain Eukaryota; kingdom Metazoa; phylum Chordata; class Amphibia; order Caudata; family Salamandridae; genus Triturus; species Triturus cristatus. The sequence continues at coordinate 846,301,747 of NC_140583.1, read as the reverse complement.
AAAGGGGTGAAACCCCAAAACCGGTCCTAGGATGCTTGATTCCGGTCCAGGGAAGACATGGCTTGGCAGTTCGGGCTGGACTGTTTCCATGAGGCACAGGGTCAAGACTGATTTGCATATGGCCATGTCTGAACTGGGGTGGCGTGGTGAGCAAAATAACGATGGATTAAACCCAGATTTGTGACTGGGGGTGAATGTTTTGCCAATGTGCAACATTCCGTCCATCATCTTGTGTGTTTTGCTGTTCGCCCTATGTGGGAAGGGTATGCCCAGACGTGGGTCCCGTGCTCACTATGCCACTGGAGTCAAGCTATCCTGGCTGAAGAGGTCCAGTAGGCATCTATGTACACATATGATACCCACGCTCCAACATCATATATGAAGCAGTCATTCTAGGAGGAGGCACAGGAAGTCCCTCTCTAGTTATAATCGGTTTATCGTTTTTGAAAATAATCCTGAATTGCTTTAATTGACTTCATTTCGAACACTCGCTATTATAGTGATGATATTAAGTCCAGGCATAAAAAGTTGAAAGAGAAAGTGACGTGGGCAGAGGTGAGAGTAGCAAATCAGAAAAATGGGAATAATGTTGATGGTTCACAAGTAAGTTTCCAGATGAGAGGACAGAATCAGAATTTCCAGAGTGGTAAAATGGTGCCTATGAATACTGTACCAAATGGAGGGGGTCAGGTGCAGATGCCAGGAAAAGGTAGAGGTAAGGGTAATAAAGAAGAGTTGAAAAATAAATTTCTGTGTCATGGATGCGGTCAGTTAGGACATTGGAGGAATGAATGTAGGGTTATTGAAAGTAGTAATGGAATGGTTCAAAATTTCAATCCACAGACGCAGAATGGGGTGGTTGTGTATCAACAACTACAGCAGCAGCAATAGTTAGTTACACCACAGGTACAACAGGTACAAGTGTCTCAGGCACCTATGCCAAATAATGTGAATGCTCTGGTACAGAAATAAAGCGTGAACAAGTTGGTAAGAATCAAAATGTACAAATGATTCTGCAATATTGGTTGCAATGTCCTGCGAGTGATTCAGATTCATCTCAATGACGGTGCCTGTGGCGGGAGGAAGAGTGCATGCTTGGCATTTCTCTTATCAGTCTAGTCCTTTTGTTCATGGGGAAGTGGAAGGTAATGACCTTACATTTCTTGTGGACACTGGTGCTACCCGTTCTACTGTGAGAACAGCAAAAATTCCAAACCTACCCCTCTCAGGAGAAACTATCCAAGTTGTGGGAGTCTCAAAATACATATTAAGACCCCAGTGACAAAACCAATGAAGATTCATATTGGAAGATTTAAAGATATGCATCGATTTGTGGTATTTGACTCTAGTCCAGTGAATCTTTTAGGTAGAGATTTGTTGTGCAAAATGAATTGTACTATATATTGTACACCAGATGGTATTGCTTTTCAAACTCCGGATGAGGATGTTGCTTTCAAAATGATGTTGCAAAACAAGGTACAGAAGTGGATGATTTATATCTTTTGTTTACAGCAAATTATTTGCCTGTTGAATTGAGAGACACAATGACAGCGGATGTGTGGGATTTTTCAGGAAAAGACATTGGATTGATGAAGGGTGTTGATCCTATTCAAATATTGGTTAAGGAAGGTGCAGAATTCCCCAAAACACCACAGTATAAGATGAGTCCTGAGACAATTGAGGCAGTTAACCCAGTGATTGAGCAGATGATTGAACAGGAAATTTTGAAAGAAATACTTGAGAGTCCATGTAATTCGCCTATAATGGGAATAAAGAAACTTATTGGAAAGTATAGGATTGTGCAATATTTGAGAAAGATGAATAAGGTTGTAGTACCTTGCTGTCCAATAGTGCCCAATCCAGCAGTAACTATTTACCAAAGTCCTTGTGATGCAGAGTGGTTTACGGTGATTGATTTGTATCAAGCGTTTTTCTCGATACCACTACATCCGGACAGCCAATATTTATTTGTGTTTCGGTTAGGAGATCGTGTTTTGGCATGGTGCCGAGTTCCTCAAGGGTATACAGAGAATCCTTCAATTTTTTATCAGATCTTGAAAAAGTGTTTGGAATCATTGGTTATGCCTGAAAATTCAGTTTTGGTTCAGTATATTGACGATTCACTAGTGGCATCAAAACAAGAGAGGCATGTGTGACAGATACAATTGCTTTACTAAATCATTTGGCAAAAGGAGGGCATAAAGTGTCCCCAGCAAAATTACAGTTTTGTAAGAAAGAGGTTCAATATTTGGGACACAAGATTGAGAAAGGAGTCAGAAAAGTGTCACCGGATCGAATTGCTAGATTTTGCAGATGGGACCTCCTACAACGCAGAAAGAGATTCGGATGTTCCTAGGCATGGTTGGCTATTGTAGACAGTGGATTAGTGGATTCTCACTGATAGCTAAGCTGTTACAGAGATTAAAGCACAAGGATGTGTTTGAGCCAGTTCAATTGGATGAAGAAAGCATGAAAGCATTCATGGAATTGTGGAAGTTTGCATTGTTTGCATTGTTTTGCTATGAGAGAGATGGGTTGCACTTTCAGTTTTAGCACAAACACATGGAATGACAAGACGTCCAGTGGCATATTTCTCTGCTACTCTGGATTCTGTGGCTGCAGTGTTACCAGGTTGTTTGAAAGCAGTGGCTGCTACTTGTGTGAGTTTGGAGCTGAGTGAATCAATTGTGAAGGGATATTCAGTGAACGTGTATGTACCACATTCTGTTGAGATTTTGCTGATGCGTACACGCACTCAGCACATGACAAGTAGTCGGTTGACAAGATGTGAAAGAGTGATTTTGGGTGCTGAAAATGTGACAATAATCAGATGTACTTCATTGAACCCAGCAACATTGTTGCCGAGTCCAACCTGTGAAGAAGTGAAAGATGAAGCAGGTCATGATTGTTTGGATGTGACAGAATTGTGCACAAAACCAAGACCTGATATACAAGATGTACCATTGTCAGAATCAGATTGTGTTATGTTTGTAGATGGTTCTTGTTTGCGAGATGAAAGAGGTGTTCTGCGAGCTGCATATGCTGTATGCACAGTGGCCATGGTTCTTGAAGCATTTTGCATAAGAGGAATAAATTCGGCCAAGATTTCTGAGTTGGTCGCTTTGACCAAGGCATGTATAATTGGCAAAAATTTGAGGAAAAATATATTTACAGATAGTCAATATGGTTATGGGGTGGTGCATGACTATGGCCAATTGTAGATGCAAAGGGGATCTCTGACCTCTTCAGGATCACTAATAAGAAACAGTAAAGCTGTAAAAGATTTGTTGAATGCACTACAATTGCCCAAACAGATTGCAGTGGTTAAATGTCCCGCACATAAATCAGGAAATGATTATGTGACTTAATGGAAACAGATACACAACCAAGTGGCTTGTTTCTGTGTACAAAATTCAGTTTCAATTAATAAAGGATCGGAAAAGAAAAATACAGATTGTCATTTGATGTTCTCTTCAGTTGAAACGTGGAATGAAATTAGACAGCTGCAGGAAGAAGCAAAAAAGAACTCTGGATTAAATCAGGTTGCAAGAAAAGACCAGATGATGAAATATGGGTGTATACAGATGACAGACTAGTTATGCCAGATTGCTTACTCTCTGAAATGGCGAGGGTTTACCAAGGAATTACGCATGTAGGAAGGGATGCAATGATTAGGCTTTTCAAACAGTCATGGTATAACCCCAAGTTTAAGGTCCTTGCAGAGAGTCTATGCCAGAGATGTACCATTTGTCAGCAGCAGAATCCAGGGAGGAAAACAGTTGTTAGTTGGGGCAGAATTGGAAAAGTGGCTGGACCTTTCACAAGCTTGCAGGCAGACTTTATTGAATTACCTCCCTGTAATGGACTAAAATATGTGTTGGTTGTTGTTTGTTTGTTTTCTCGTTTGGTGGAAGCATATCCAACAAGAAGGAGTGGCAGCCTGACAGTTGCTAAACGGCTTTTGAGAGAAATAATACCACTTTTTGGATTTCCAGGCTCTTTAGAAATGGATAGAGGGACTCATTTTAATAATGAAATAATTTGAATGATCTGTGCAGCATTACAAATTGAGCAAAATCTGTATTGTAGCTATCGACCAGAAGCCTCAGTTGTGGTCGCGCAAATTAATGGCACTATTAAATCTAAATTGTCTAAAGTGTATGCATCCACAACACTGAAGTGGCCAGACGCTTTACCCATGGTATTAATGAGTCTGAGAAGCATTCCAGACAAACAGACTGGATTATGTCCACACAAAATAATTATGGGGAGAGCAATGAGACAGCCAATTGTACCAGCAAATCAACTGATGAATATTACTGATGATCTAGTTCTTGATTATTGCAAAGGATTGGCTGATGTGGTGCGTTCTGTGTCTTATCAGGTTGGAGAGATTGCAACCACAATACAGCAATAGCAAGCAAATGAGCTAAGCCCAGGTGAGTGGATCCTGGTGAAGAAACATGTAAGAAAGTCGTGTTTGGAACCCCGATGGCATGGGCCATACCAGATCATACTGATAACAACGACAGCAGTGAAGTGTGGTAGCTTGCCAAATTGGATACATGCAAGTCATACAAGAAGAGTCCCAGGTCCACTTGAAAGACAAGAAGAGCAGCAACTGGTAGAGAGACAAGAAGAGCCAGGAGCTGAAGGACCTGAAGCTGTGAAACCTGGAAAAACAGATTCTGAAAGTGTGAAAAACGTGCTTGAACAGGGACAAAGTCGAATAAAGTGGGCACCAGCTACTGGATCTCGTAAGACTGCTGTTAATGATGACAAAAGAAAAGTGTTGAGAAAGAACCAAGAGCAAGAACATCAAAGAAAATAATTGAATAAAAGAACTTGTGATCTTGACAACGAAGCAGAAGAAGTAGTTCATGCAAAAAGAGCGAAAAAAGGAGATGTGTGGCCAAAATGAGTGAAAAGACTGAGATATATTCTAAAACAGAAATGACCAAAGTCAATAGCAGAAGAATCAGATCAAGTTAAACAAAGTGAGTCAGAAGAAGAAACAGTTAGAAAAACAAAAAGAATAAGGGTTCCGAATAAAAAGAACACAGCTCCAGAATGGACATTTATAGTGTTAGAAGAAGTTGAAGAACAAGATCAGATCAAAAACGAAGTTGGTACAGAGGAAAGTGAAGGAGGCGGTTTTGAGCCACCTTAAAAGAACTGTGTAAATTAAGGTGTAAGAAAATTGAAATCTATTGAAAGAATAGCAGAAAATCGATTGAAGCAGGAATCTGAAGATGAAGATATAACAAAAAAAAAAGAAGGGGGTAAAAGAAGAAAGTCATAAAGTGTGAGGGTACACTAATTTTGGAGAATTTAAATGATTTTTTTTTTTAATTTTTAAAAAAATGTTAGATTTTGATTAAGATTCTTTTTATTAACAGTTAATGAGTTCGACATTGAGTATTATCTATATGAGAGTTGTATGAAAACAAAGAGCTGACAACAGTATGATACAGAGCACCTTTCAAAGAGACAATGCAAGGTACAGTATTTGCGGTGATGTTGGTTCATCATAGGGGGAGAGCAGGTGGGACACAAATATTTCCCCGATAGGCATTCTATTCGCCCCATATAGGGGACCATTTTTGCGGGTAGCCACTTGCAACATACACTGTTTTTCTCTGACCATACACCAGTCCATATCCGCTTTCCAAGCCCCGAGTTTTGGCGACACTTCTGCCCCCCACAACTGCGCTATATTTCTTTCGCCCACCATTAGACCCAGAGTGACCCATAATTTGTCTTTGCTGTTGAGGTCCGTGGGTTCCCACACATTTAAGAGTCATCTTTTTGCTTCGGGCCTAATCACAGTTTCTAACAACTCACCCATACAGTCATGTAACTTCTTCCAGTATTTCTGAACACCCCCACATTCCCATACTATGTGCATAGAGGTGCCCACTTGGCCACACTGTTTCCTGCATTTTCCGGGAGTTCTGCAAGACATAGAGGAAACGCGGTAACAACATCATTTTAGAAAGCGCTGCTCTTCCCAGCAGTGGAAGTGGCATTGTCTTCCAGTTCGTGACATCTCACTTCAGTCTCTGTAATGGAGGAAGTAGGTTGCGCTCGTATCGAAGTTTGGGGTCTGAGGTAATGAAGACTCCCAGATACTTGAAGCCCACTATTGTTATTTGAATAGGACAACCCCGGGGTGGAGAGGGAGGGTCCCCATGCAGAACATACAGCAGGGACTTGCTCCATTTAATCGTGTACCCTGAGTTTTTGCCAAAGTTTGTGAAGATATTGAGCACTATATGAAGCAATTTTTTCAGGGAGGTGAGGTACAGAAGGTTGTCGTCGGCATATAATGAGATGCAGTCTAGCCACCCCTCCATCCATCTGAGTCCCCTAATCATTGGATCTCTAGGGATCTATGCCGCCAACGGCTCTAGGGAGAGAGTGAAGAGTAAGGGAGAAAGTGGACAGCCCTGGCGGGTCCTACGGCCCAGTGCAAATACCCCTCATTTTCTATTGTTGACCACAACCTGCGCCAGAGGGGCGGAGTTGAGAAGTCTCACCCATCCGATGAAGCCGGGTCCAAAGCCCATCTTGGCTCAGTCTGCAAAGAGGTATGGCCATTTGATGGTATCAAATGCCATCGTGGAATCCAGCGAAACCACCACTGCATCTTCCTGGATCGTGTCTGATCTTCCCATCACGCCATGCAGCCTTCGCAAGTTTAGTGCAGTGTTATGATGCGGCATAAAGCCCGACTGATGGGGGTGCACCAGTTTTCTAATAACCTGGACCAGGCGGTTCGCTAGTAATTTTGCCAGTTCAGTAGGGAGATGGGCCTGTAGTTGACACAGCTCCATGCTCTCCTCAAACATGTCCCTTAGTCTCGGGCTATTTTGTCAGGCTTTAGTTTGTATAACTCAATGGGCAGGCCATTGGGGCCCAGGGCTTTGCCCAGTTGGAGGTTCCTTATTGCCTGCGCAATTTTGTCGTTAGTAAGGGCACTGTCCAGTGTATGCCGTTCCTCGTCCGATTGAACGGGCAGACCGATATCCGACAAGAGCGCTCGTGAATCTTCTTCTGGTAGGTCTGAACTTCTTTGATATACAACATTACAGTGGTCCGCGAATGCATTGACTATGGCTTGAGGATCTGTTATTTTCACACCGAGTCACTTATCAGTTCAGGTACCAGTCTACTCGCCCTCTCCTTCCTATCTAGCCAGGCAATCAATTTCCTTGCCTTGTCTCCCTGGTCGTATAATCTGCCGTCTTTATCCCTACCTAGTGTTTTGGCCATATCCGTGGCGATAGCTTTATACTCGTCTCTTTTTAGTTTCAGGGCATGGAACTTCTCCTGAAGGTCTACTTCCCCCATCTCTTCCTTGAGGTGGAGGAGTTCATTTTTTAGGTGAACCAGATCTATAAACTTCTTTTTGCGCGCTCCAGCAATTAACAACAGCGCCTGCCCCCTCATTACTGTTTTAAATGCTTCCCAGAGAGTTCGGGATGACTCAACCGACCCATCATTGTCCTGGAAATAGTGGTCAAGGGCGTGCAGGAGTGCTTTCTTTGCTTTGGGGTTTCCAAGATACCACGGGTTGATGGGTGTGCTACTTCCCACCCTTGTCTCACCCAGGACTAATTGGGCCCACACTGGGAAGTGGTCTGATATCCCTCCAGCCATGTGTTTTATTTCACATATATTTGCTATCTGGGATACGGGCACCAGCAGGTAATATATTCTGGAAAGGCTGTTGTGCATCCCGAGTGAAATGTGTATTGTTTACTATCCGGGTGATATGCCCTCCATACATCCGTAAGGCCTAGGGCATCTAAAATGTTTGGGAGCCATCTACTCGCGTTGCCAGTGTCATGGGGTAGATAACGATCAAGGGGACCTGATACTACCAAGTTGAAGTCCCCTCCCACTATTATGTGGCCCTCAGGTAATGAGAGCATGATAGAACCTAAGTCCTTGAATGTACGGCTCTGAAAGCCCAATGGAACATAAACAGCCAGCACTGTGAGCGTTTGTCCCTCCCACTGTCCTGAGATCGCAGAGTATCGACCCAGCTCATCAGACCAAGTGCGTTGTATGGAAAGTGGGAAGGAGTGTTTGATTAAGATACAAACCCCTTTAGACCATGAGGTGAAGCCAGAGTGAGCCACTAGTTTGTAGCCCCATCTATTCAATCCTTTGCAGGTGTTGCCCACCAGGTGGGACTCCTAGAGGAGCACCACGTCTGGGGAGTGCCGCTTGACGTATTGTAGTACTATGCTACGTTTAACCTTATCCCCGAGCCCATTGACGTTCCAACTCAGGAGCTTAAGGCTCTTGTCCCAGTGCGTACTCATTGTGGCTAGTGTGGTCTGTGTCTAGTTCTCGTTGTTTACTGGTCAACCATGTCGATTCAACTTGTGAGTATCGTAACCACCCGTCCCCCACCAATATACCCCTTACCCTGTTCCCTTTCACTATGTACAACTGTCTGATCCCCCAACCCTCCCTGTGTATAGCCACCACCCACCCCCATATTTCAGTATAAACAGTGTGTCTCGAAACCAAAATCAGTGCAAATGTAGGCAGCGATCTGAAGCAAGAATAGCACAACAACAAAAGAAAATACCCTGTAAACTGTTACCCCCCTCCCTGCTACCCTGCTATGTAGGTTTAACAGTACCCACATCCCCAACTAGCAGAACGCCTGTCACCCAAATCCGAACAATCAACTGATGAGGGGGCTGCTGGGTATCGTCTTCTCCTGGAGGCCCGACTCCAGCCCAAGTTCAGGAGAGTGTCCTTACAGTGTACTAGCTAGTCTACAGTACCAACCATCAGTGAGAGTGCAATCCCTTACTTAGAAACTCAGACTGTATACATACTGATGGCAGCAGTAAGTCTTAGAAACCAGGTGTCTGTAGCAGTGGGATCATTTTCTCTGAGTATCTGGGGGCTAGACTTATAGATCTGGCTCGCCAGGAACGCTGATTACCCTTGTCCAGTCCCTCACGCCCACTTGAAGAGGCCAGCGAGTGCTCGCGGGTATCTCTCCAGCCAATCACAACACCGAGATTGTCTTTCTGCGGGCTTCCCTCATACAGCCAGGCCTGCACTTCTGATGGAGTTGTGAAAAACCAAGACCTCCCATTAGCAATGATTTTAAGTTTCAGAGGAAAGAACATCATATATTTAATGCCCCTTTCCCTTAGGGCTCACTGCACTCCGTCGAAGGTGTGTCTCTCCTGTTGCACCTTGAGGGTAAAGTCCGGGAAGAACAGCACAGTCTTGTTCTCGTACAGAAGGTCACCATGGACTATTCGTTCCATGCCGACCATACAGGGGGCCGTATTATAACGAACCCTAATAATATAAAGGGAAATAATACAGCGACATCTCCATAAAGAAGCCCCCTTCAAGTCCTTGACAAGACGAGAAAGAAGCATGTAGGTGGCGTGGCTACTACAGTGTGTATATTTTTAAGGTGGGCCAATACACTATATGAGGGACCTTACCATTCGATGTGTGAATAGCGATCTGCAATTAACAAAGACGCTATCTTAATAGAAAGAACAATTTCGATAACATCAGTATAAACACTATCATGGAAGAACAAATTTAGGACTTGGCAGACCAATGACAGAATTCTTCTGTACTTGAAAATCGGAAACTATTGACCGCATATATTTAGGATGGCCTGCCTGAATTAAAAGAGGTACAGACCAACTACTGTGCCAGTTCTTGATGTTTTTTAATCACTTTATGAGAGTCATCAATTTCGTCTTGATAAAGATGGAAACATAATCAAACCATCGAAACGCGTCAACGCCTATTTTTCCTACACCAATTCGTTTACATGGGCGACTAATAACGAGTATAATTGAGGATCTTGGCAATGATCGTCCTGGAGAAGGCCCCAGGCTTCGGTGGGGGGACCGGGGCTCTGTGCGCCCTCTCTACTGTTAAGAAGGTGGAGAGCCGTTTAGGCTTAAGATGATTCAGTATTAAGTCCTCAAGAAAAAGGTCCAATACTGGGCCTTCTGCCCCTTCTGGAACTCCCACCAGTCGGATGTTGTTCTGGCACGCCCGCCCCTCCTGGTCTTATAGCTTCAGGGCCACCTGGCGGTGTTGGTGAACCAGTTATTGAACCTTTTCCTCCCGTTTGTGTGTGGTAGATTGAAGTTCTGTGATGTTCGTCTCCAGCGTTGTAACTCGCTCCGATGTCTTGATCATATCCACTCCAAGGAGATTCATTTCAATCGAAACTTTATCTCTTTTCGTTTCAAGTGTTGTTCCCAGAACCTGAATGGCCACCATAATTGAGCTGAGAGATGGTTCCGAGGTTTCAGTTTGACCCTGTGAGGCGCCCTCGTCTGTTGATGACTGTTTCGGGACCGCATACTTGTCCAACTTATTTGACTGCACCATTGGTGTCCCTTTCGGCTTCATTGTGTGAGGGTCCCAGATGTTGTCTGATCAGTACATGGTGGTCCTTCGGCACAGCCCAGTCTCCCTCCACTACTTATGGATGGCCCTGGACGAGAGGGCGGGTCACCATCGAATAGTAGACCTTGGTGGGAGGGGAACCACCGCTGAGCTCACGCTTCCTTCAGATGTGACAACTCCGCAGGTCTCTGCTTCATGAGATGTGGACTAGGTGCGATCGCCAAGTCGAAGCAATATATGGGGCACGATCACTTCCCACAGTGTATTATGCGCCTCTGTTGTACACGGCAGAGAAAGAGCGTACCAGTCCCTAGTGTATGCCTCCTGGGATCGTGTTAGTGCTGTCAAAAATGCCGATTTCCTCTGCTTTGGCACGGCCAAGCGCGACCACACCGGGCAAACGGGTCACCATGAGAGTCTCAAGCCCCTAGAAGAGGCACTCAAGTGTGTCACATGGATAGGCCTCACAGGTGGGTTCCGTCTAATGTCGATCACAAAACAACTATCTCAGAAGCGCCATAGGATTTACAGGCCGCAAGTTCCACCCTGCTTTAAAGTCATTTACTGGAGGCCGTAGCCCCACTGATCAAAGTAGTAACCCGCAAGGATTGAGGACCCCTGATCAGTGTCTTCGGGGGCAAACAGAAGGGCCCCATGTGACGATAACACCCCCACTCAGATGGGCCAAGGACCCCGAGTCAGGCACTGTGACGAAATCAGAGGATGCCACTCAGCCCTTGGGCCGTCCTCCGCGCGAGCTCCAGTCTTTATCGGGCCAATATCTGCGTGGGGAGTACCTCCGTTCCACCCGCCCAGGATCACAGCAATGGGGTGGCCTAGTACCTTTGTAATGCCGTTCCTGGTCGCTCGCTCGCTGAGCCCCGCTGCCTTTCAGGAGCCGCCTGGTCCCTCGGTCTCGATCCGGCGGCTACGGCCATATGTTGTCGGTTCGTCCTCCTTATCAGACCCAGTCGGTGCCAGAGCGATCTTCCAGCATCGAGGGTCACCCCCTGTCGTGTCCACAAGAGCGGGGCCTACTCACATGGATGTTGCAGATGTCACCAGAAAAAACTATGTGCACGGGGGCCCAGTCTACTCCGCCCCTCGGGATACTCACAGTGGACCACCACCTCCGCCGATCATACCGTATTCTGGCAGCCACCCGACACCGCCCGGCGCTTCAGTTGGTAGCGGGCAGGAGTGGCAGCGCGGTGCAAGGTCTTCAGGGTCCAACTCAGGCATCCACGGGTTACGCAGGACGGCCACACCATCGCGCACGGCAGAATGTTTCAACAATGTGCTACTCAAGCACCGCCACGCTCCTCAGGAGGCCTCTAAGCATGCTTGTTCTCCTGGCTACGTCTTCGGTGATCTCGGCAATTACAGGGCGCCACTCCTCACTTTTCACCACATTTCATTGCAGTTGGCTTCTCGCTGGCACTGCAGACAGCAGCAGCACCGCAATCAGAGGAGAAATGTAGGATATCTGGGGCTTTCATCTCGACCTCGGCGGAGCTCTCTCCCTACGCTGCCATCTTGGCTTACGCCAGGCCACGCCCCCTAGTTTTTAGATTTGATATAGAATTTGTCATTAGAATTGGCAGAAAAAGCAGAGACTGGATATCAAAATCGCAGTTTTAAACGTAGCTGTGTTAAGGCTTGCTTATTTAGTGTTTTATTACTGATGATTTTATGGCTAACACTAATTGTTGTCAGACCTGTCATAATGGTAACTAATTATGAGAATAACACAAATACTAATGGTGTGATGTGTGAAAAAGTAGATACTAAAAATTCTAAAGAAATTCCAATTACTAATATAGTGATGGAAGATGACAGTATCTATCATCATGATAAATCAATTAATTATTTTTCGTTAAATGTATTCACAAAATTATTGTATGAATACGTGGATACAACGGATGACAGAGATTGTTATGTGTGCATGCAATTACCTAAGTCTGTCTCAGAGGGGATGACCTATCATCACCTACCTTTAACATATGGTGTGTCTTGTAGTGTGTGAACTAGTTTATTCTATGAAACAGGGAGGTTGCAATATTATTATTCAAATCTGAATTTTGTGTTTTCAGAAATTCCAATTATAAAGAATATGAATAAAGTGAATAGTGTTAAAATGCAGAATATATGGGATAATGTTTTCATTCTACAAAGACATTAGACACAGTATATGCACATAAACATAATCTCACATATAGTTTACGCTTTGAGGAAATAGAATTCATGAATATGGTAGAAGATAGAAGACAAGAATTTCAAAGAAAAGCTGCTGAGCAAAAGTCTCATGTACCTCCATGGGCTTTCAGAGAAGGGAATTATAAGAAAGGCGAGACTTACACTGCAATGCCTCTAGATTGGTATCATATAGGGAAGCTTTGCTTGCTTAGACAAAAGACTAACAATATTAATTATTTCATTGGTTCTATTGATTGTGATCATACTTTCCTAATTACTGGTGGATGGAGAATAAAAGCAGGAACTGATCCTGTTTTTCCAGGAATTTATTATGTGTGTGGTAAGAATGCCTATTATAGGTTGCCTGCACATTGGTATGGATGTTGTTATCTTGGTATAGTCTTTCCAAAGATATACCACATGGACAAGAATCATAGGATCAATAAAGTAAAGAATGGCTCAATACGCAATAAGAGAGCGAGTTTTTCAGAAATAGTTGGAGATATTTTTGGAGCAACCTTTAGTTGGAGTTATTCTAAATTCACATAGAATCAGAAAATTGCCCACAGTGATTGATCGTCTATCAACAGATACTGCTGGAGGATTCTTATTGGTGGACACTGAAATGGTTGCAATTAGGTCTATGGTTTTACAAAATCGACTTGCCCGTGATGTAATTTTGGCTAAAGAGGGTGGAGTCTGCAATATGTTGAAAATACAACAATGTTGTACTTATATCCCTGATAAAAGTAAAAGTCTTGAGGGATATATTAAGAATATTACAGATCTTCATCAAGATTTGTCTGAATTGAAGGTTGACGGTGCTTGGGAGAAACTTGGCAAAGGTTTTTTCCTCAATGGGAAGTTGGTTTTCTACTTTTGGAAATAGTGTTTTAGGGAGAATACTAACACTTATTGTTGCAGTGCCTACAGCAATACTAATAATTATTATGATCTATAAATGCTGTAAATGCAAAAGAGATATTTCAGCTATTAGATGCAGAACAAGGAAAAGAAAGAGAGAAGAAAAAGAATTAGACGATATGAAAGGGAATTATTAGGAAGTTATGAAGGATTTAGATGGGATAATGATCAAACGAGAGAGAACATCTGCCTTCTAAAGTATGATAATCTGTATTGGTGGGTATTTTGGTGATGGCTTAAAACACCATCAAAGGGGGGATTGATGGAGCAGCGTTTTCGCATAAAATAAAACCTGCTCAGATTGAACCCTCATTACCATTTACTAAACGTGTGCAGTGGGGAAAAACTAATGAAAGAGATTAACATGAGCAAAATGCTTATGCACAAGCACAAAACTAAACTGACAAGTAGGCCGCAAAAGCTTATTTTAGCTAAAATAGGAAAAGAGACTAATGCTGCTTTAGATGCACGTTATTAATATTGGCTGAATATAAAATAATTCATCTAACATAGGTTGCGCAGGGATGGATGCAGCATTGGGTTGGTGCGTAGAGAAAACATTTTCATGAAATAATAAATGTTATGTGTTTCATTCTTATAGAATAAAAAGCATGGGGTTTCGTTCTGCATGTCAATTTATGGGTTAAAAACAATGAAGAAAATGATTTTAAAATATGAAGTGCGAGCGGCAGAAGAGAAAGAGCCTGAAAGTGCCCTTTAGAGTCTCATGAACGTGCCAAAATTCTGAACAAAAGGACATTACTAGAACAGAGAGAAACTTCCTCTGCAGAACGGAACAGTGGAAGAATGATATACAATGTTTTCACATGTTGTTAGAATAGAGGAAATGTGGAAAATGGAATGAAAAATATTTCCTGGGTTATATGGTTGATGTCATAGCCTGTTTCTAAACAATGGTCCTTAGAAAACTTTGTGTGTGTAGACAGTGGAGTGACCATACACCCCCTTTCCTAGCCAATCAAATCACTGGTTGAGCCGGAGTTTGATACTTCTGTGGGATGGTCTTTTGGGGTTTAGGGTATAATTGAGGTGCTCTGGAGGGAGGAGTTTAGGTGGTTGTAGGTGGTGATGTCGCAGACTCTTTCGCTGACTGTTGGGGTAAGAACGTCGCATGTCGTCGGTTTGCTGTCCTTCTCGTGCTCCTAAACTTAATCTTTGCCTTTTCAAATCTACTTGAAGGGCCTATGCTGTTGCCCCAGCCAGGTGACAGTGTTTCCTAATTGGGTTAGTGTTAGCCTGATATCTAAGTTTGCATGATCTTTGCAAATGTATTTTCTCTCTGAAACATTTGTCAGTTCATCTATCCACTCCTTAATGTATTGGCATTGATTTTGAATTTGTCATTTTTCTCTTCTAATGTTGTTTGTTCAATGACAATCCATGATTAAATCTGCATTTCTTGTATGCACTGAGATTTCATTCACATTATTATTATTTAGATAAATATTTTAAATTTACAAACAAGTCTGTATTCATTATTACATTTTTACTCATGATTATTCATTTGTCTACCCTGTCCAGTTATAAGATTCTAATCGCCATATTTGGTAAATTAGTGAGACCTAAATAGGGAATTGGTAAGTTTGGTTTAGTCTTTAGAATTATAACTAAACCAGCGTTAAGGGCCTTGTTGGGTAATGGACATTGGGTCCAGTATTTAGTAATTGTCTAGTCCTTGAACCCTGGATCACTATCATTCAGGTGTTGCCGCAGTTCTGCAAAATAAAGACTGGCCATGTGCTCTTTTGCCACCAAATTGAACAGCTTCTGGCAATCTTTCATTTCACTGCCCTTCACCCAACCTTCCAGTGCCTTTCAAAATTATTCTACACAATCCAACCAGGACTTATGCGGTAGCTTCTGGCTGTTCTTAAACCTCTGCCGGTAAGTTTCTGGGGTGAGGCCATACTCCTTGACAAGGGTGTTCTTCATGGGGGATACCTCACCTTGTCTCCGTCTCTAGACCTAGTAGGGCATCCCTCCCTTCACTAGATGTGTGCCTCCAGAGACTGGCCTCAATTCATCTCCAGGGCAATCTCAAAGACTTTGAACCAGCTCCTCTGGGGACAGACCATAGGAAGGTACACTGCTGTCCACTTCTGCAGGCAGCTCCAATTCTGGAGACAGGTTACCCCCTTCAGCTGAATGCTGCATCTCAGGATTGATATCCAGGTCCTCTCACTGCCTTTCCACATCATCATCCCCTTCTGTTGCTGTAACTAGTAACTGGTGGACTTTTGCCCAGGCCTTCAGTGCCTTTTGGAGCTTCAGCTTTTTAGTGTTGCTTTGGTCTGGAAGTCTCCTTTCCTTGCAGAACTCCTTTAGCTCCCTCATGTTGTAGTATGATAGCCAGTTGAGATCCATTTCCCTTCTGGCAAGGTACGGAATTTGCAACAGCAAAAGAGGTTTATGGAAGTGAAGTGGGAATTAATTTTGGAAAAATTACCAATGGAGAGAAAAAAGGAGAATTTAAAAAGGCATGAATTGCTAACAAATTATTTATCTGGGATTTTTAGTGTAACACAAAATTACTGTATGGCACTGCACAACCATAAGTCCTAATCTCACCGCTGAACACCAATGTTGGAAATTGGGTTACTAGTGGAGGAGGGTGAAACGCTAGTCAGCCACCAACCACAATCTCTGCCAGTGTGAGACATAAGCAAACCCCAAATTAACCTGTGATCAACCCTCTGGTAGCCTGGCACAAAAGCAGTTAGGCTTAGCTTAAAAGTAATGTGTAAAGTATTTATGTAGCACTTCAAACAGTAATAAAGTGAAAATACACCAAAAGAAAAATCTCACACCAATTTATAAAAGATAGAGTATATTTCGATAAATCATTTGAGACCAAAATGGCACAAAGCAAATCAGTAGAACCGGAGATATGCATTTTCACATTTTAAGTCAGAATAGTGCTTTAAAACACAAAATGCTAACTGCGGTTATCTGGTAGCGCAGGATCGGGACAAATTCACAAGTTCAGGCCAGCTACAGGGACCAAGGTAGGCCCGCTGAACAAAAGTACCTCAAATCCTGCTTTGCAGACCATTGAGAGTTCCTGCATCAAGGATGTGTAGTGCAGCAATGAGGAGTCCTGCATTGTCGTTGAGGATGTAGTTGACGAAGGGCTTGTGATGTGAAGTCCTTTGTTGAAGATGTGTCACGGACCAGCAGTTCCGCAGAGCTGCGTGATTGAGATGTGAATTCCTGCATCGTCATCGAGTATGACATTGAACAGGGGCTTACAATGGCCTGTGCCAACGATGCATCACACAGCAACGGTTCCGAGGAGACTGTGAGATGAGATGCATCACACTGCCTTGGTTCTGCTTCACAGGACCACAGCTGGGCTGACAGAGCACCTTT